>NC_048569.1:84915618-85515618 GCF_013265735.2 Oncorhynchus mykiss
GAGGGTTGAAAAAATGAGAAGTGTGCAGAACTGGCAGAACATCCAATGAAAATGTGCTTATGAGTTTCCACTTGATGTGGGCAGAAGGGGAAGTTGGGGGGAAAGCAGGCAGCAGTGGGGGTTGGTTGGGCTGGGTGTGAGGGGGGGGAAAGCAGGAAGTAGTGGGGGTTGGTTGGGGAGAGTTTGAGGGGATTCCCTATGCAGGTGCAGAGCTATTCCATCCCCCACTAGGCTGCTGAGGAATTTATGAGTGTTTGCTTGGGCTTGGCAGAGACTGGGCTTGGTGGAAGGGGGGGTGGTAAGTCAGAGGAGGAACACCAGGTGTTTGGGCATTGTTCTGCATTGACGGTGAAAGGAAACTATTTTATCTGATGGAAAAAGGGATGGGCCGGGCAATGTAGGTGCGAGCATGCACCTCAGGCTGTGTCAGGATTGCATACAGGAATATGTGGTATCATTCACTCACGGTCAGTCATAAAAGTGAAGGTGGCACAGAGAAACTCAACAAGCATTTTCCATACAGACAAAAATGGGCAGATGGTGGAATGATGACATGTCAAGTTGAGTAAGTGTGTTTACATACTGCCTGACTGCCCAGTGAGAGCATGGCATAGGTCTTCTGTCTCCCTGCTTGACTGTCTGTCGGCCTGTCTCCCTGCTTGACTGTCTGTCGGCCTGTCTCCGTTTGCAGTAATAAGTCAAGTTCATCAAGAAATGTCCAATTGAAACCCCATTCAACTTGCATTCCTGCTTACCATCCAGCCATGGCGTCTATGCAAGAGGAATACCTATGTAAGAATGCTGTTCATTGACTACAACTCAGCATTCAACACCATAGTACCCTCCAATCTTATCATTAAGGTTGAGGCCCTGGGTCTCAAACACAGGCCGCCCCCAGGTGGTGAAGGTAGAAAACAACATCTCCACTTTGCTGATCCTCAACACTGGGGCCACACAGGACTCCCTGTTCCCCCATGACCATGCACACCAACGCAATCATCAAGTTTGCAGACAACACAACAGTAGTGGGCTTGATTACAATCAACACCGAGACAGCCTACAAGGTGGTGGTGAAGGCCCTCGGAGTGTGGTGTCAGAAAAACAACCTCTCACTCAAAGTCAACAAAACAAAAAGGAGATGATCGTGGACTTCAGGAAACAGCAAAGGGAGCACCCCCTATCCACATCGACGGGACAGCAGTACACATCACGGACAAACTGAAATGGTCCACCCACACAGACAATGTCGATGTGGTTAGACTGCAAACTCTCCTTCCAGACTCACATTAAGCATCTCCAATCCAAAATTAAATCTAGAATTGGCTTCCTATATCGCAACAAAGCATCCTTCACTCACACCGCCAAACATATCCTTGTAAAACTGACCCTCGACTTCGGTGATGTCATCTATAACATAGCCTCCAACACTCTACTCAACAAACTGGATGCAGTCTATCACAGTGCCATCCGTTTTGTCACCAAAGCCCCATACACTACCCACCATTGTGACCTGTACGCTCTTGTTAGTTGGCCCTCGCGTCATACTCATCGCCAAACCCACTCCAGGTTATCTACAAGTCCTGCTAGGTAAAGCCCCACCTTATCTCAGCTCACTGGTCACCATAGCAGCACCCACTCGTAGCACTCGCTCCAGCAGGTATATCTATCTCACTGGTCATCCCCAAAGCCAATTCCTCCTTTGGGCGTCTTTCCTTCCAGTTCTCTGCTGCCAATGACTGGAACGAACTGCAACAATCTATGAAGCTGGAGACTCATAACTCCCTCACTAGCTTTAAGCACCAGCTGTCAGAGCAGCTCACAGATCACTGCACCTGTACATAGCCCATTTATCTACCTACCTCATCCCCATACAGTATTTATTTTGCTCCTTTGCACCCCAGTATCTCTACTTGCACGTTCATCTTCTGCACATCTACCATTCCAGTGTTTAATTGCTATATTGTAATTACTTCGCCACCATGGCCTATTTATTGCGTTAACTCCCTTATCTTACCTCATTTACACTCACTGTATATAGACTGTTTTCTTTTGTTCTACTGTATTATTGACTATGTTTTGTTTATTCCACGTGTAACTATGTTGTTGTATGTGTCGAATTGCTACGCTTTATCTTGGCCAGATCGCAGTTGCAAATGAGAACTTGTTCTCAACTAGCCTACCTGGTTAAATAAAGGTGAAATAAAACATGTAATAAATGTGGTGAAGGCGCAACAGCGCCTCCTCAACTTGGCTTGTCACCTAAAACCCAGACAAACTTTTACAGATACACAACTGATAGCATCCTGTTGGGCTGTATCACTGCCTGGTACAGTAACTGCACCACCCAAAACCACAAGACTCTACGGAGGGTGGTGCAGTCTGCACAACGCATCACAGAGGGCAAACTACCTGCCTTCCAGGACACCTACAGCACCCGATGTCACAGGAAGGCCAAAAAGATTGTCAAGGACAACAACCAACTGAGCCATTGCCTGTTCACCCTTCTACCATCCAGAAGAGAGGTCAGTACAGGTGCATCAAAGCTGGGACCGAGAGACTGAAAAACAGCTTCTATCTCAAGGCCTTCAGACTGTTAAACAGCAATCACTAACACAGAGAGACTGCTGCATACATAACGTCATTGATCACTAGTCACTTTAATAATGTTTGCATATATTTATATGTACATATTCTTATTCCATCCCTTTAGATGTGAGTATTAGGTAGATGTGGAATTGTTAGATTACTTGTTAGATATTACCGCACTGTCGGAACTAGAAGCACAAGCATTTCGCTACTCTCGCATTAACATCTGCTACCCATGTGTATGTGACCAATACAATCCACCTGCCCAACACTAACACAAAAAAAAAAAGACCGATAACTTCTAGTTGGACTCGTTGTTGCTAAGGCCAAATCCGGGTTCCTACAAATCTCTCGTTGCTTTCAACAACCCAGTGGGGAATGGCTTGGAAGAAGGGGAATCAAACATCACATTTCTGAACTCTGCAGCAGAACAGCTTGTGATCAATGTGGTTTTGAAGCCTCTGGAAGTAATATTGTGTGCTCTACATTCATTATCATTTTTTTTGCTTGTCTGGAGGACAAAATGTTGAACTCGAACAACCTAAAAACCTCAGAGCCCTGGAAATAACATGGTGTTTCAAATTGTGTGTGTGTAAATTACTAAAATGGTGTGTGAGCGAACGCACGCAGAGCCTAGTGCAGAAGTGGGCTCCTATCATTCGTAAGCAGGTCCTCTCTCATCAATCTCAAGTGGCCAGTCTTATTCTCTCCAGTCATATCACTGGGCAGCACTACGACAACACTTATCAAGCACAAACTTATGGCAACCACAGTTCCAAGGTCTCAATGTCTAAGTTATGTTGCCATGACAAACTATTATTATTAAAAAGGTTCTATATTTAGTACTGTATAACAAACAAGAGCCTAACAACTGGCTTCCATAATATGAAAACATATGGAAGCCTTGAGGCGCTGACGCATTACAAATACCATATCTACCAACGCAGTGACCTCACACACTGTAATCATTTCACAAATAAAGCGCTGAGATGGAGGGTAAATGCAGATAGAAGAATATTATACAACTGATAGAAGTCAGCATCAGTACGTGTGCCCAAACAAACTGCCAACAAGGATTCCACAAACACAATACGTTGATCAAACACCTGGGTTGCAGTTAAACGAATGACCTAATGGCTGGCTCGATAGCTGGTTATCAGGCACCTGTGAGCTGCTACACATGATGTGTATGGCTGCTATACCCCCTTGCATGAAATTGTTTTCAAGACTCTGGGGGGAATGGGGTGGCAATGGAATTATAGGGTTCAAAATGCAGAAACACAGCCATCGCAGACAGAATATCATTGCATTGCCATTTCAGAAGGTGACTTCAGCTCCCACAAATAAAAGGGAAACTAGATACAGCACCAATTCTGATCAATTTGATGTTATTTTAATGGACGACAAAAAAAGCAATTTTCTTTTAAAACAAGAACGTTTCGAAGTGACCCCAAACTTTTGAATGTGTGTATGTAACACACACACACACACGGAGTCCCCAACCAGAACTCGTGCTCTGCCTAGAAGGCCAGCATCCCGGAGTCGTCTCTTCACCGTTGGCGTTGAGACTGGTGTTTTGCAGGTACAATTTAATGAAGCTGTCAGTTGAGGACTTGTGAGGCGTCTGTTTCTCAAACTAGACACTAATGTACTTGTCCTCTTGCTCAGTTGTGCACCGTGTCCTCCCAACTCCTTTCTATTCTGGTTAGAGACAGTTTGCGCTGTTCTGTGAAGGGAGTAGTACACAGCTTTGTGTGAGGTCTTCAGTTTCTTGGCAATTTCTCACATGGAATAGCCTTCATTTCTCGGAACAAGAATAGATTGACGAGTTTCAGAAGAAAGGTCTTTGTTTCTGGCCATTTTGAGCCTGTAATCGAACCCACAAGTGCTGATGCTCCAGATACTCAACTAGTCTAAAGGCGGAGAGTTTTATTGCTTCTTTAAATCAGCACACGTTTTCAGCTGTGCTAACAATTGCAAAAGGGTTTTCTAATGATCAATTAGCCTTTTAAAATGATAAACTTGGATCTAGCTACAATAGTCATTAACAACATCTACACTATTTCTGATCAATTTGATGTTACTTTAATGAACACTTTTTTTTTGCTTTTCTTTCAAAAACAAGGAAATGTCTAAGGGACCCCAAACTTTTGAACGGTTGTGTGTGTGTGTGTGTGTGTGTGTGTGCATTGCTAGTAAGTAACAGTTTTCTTCCATCCAGAAAAGTAAAACAAAGGGGAAGAAAGACGATAAACACTAGTATTCAAGCGGACTCTTCAACAGAGAAAAGAAAACATCACTTCAGAAGATAAGAGAACAAAACTTTAACAAGCTTCTTCTTGAGAGAAGAGAACAAAACATTGCTAACAGGAGGCCACCAAACATTTCCAAACCACACTTCAATACAAATTATTACATAAAAAAATGAACTGATCTGTTCGCAAGCCATTGAAGCCACCAATAAATCAGCTAACTTTTGAACAAGAGTATAGGGTGAGTTCCAAACGGCACTATTCCCAAACAATTACATATGTGTACCACTGGTTGATTTGGTTTTAAAAGTATTGCAGGCCTGTCATTTCTAGTTCAACACTTTTAGTGTACCCTTAACCTGCTTTGACATCAGTCACCAGGGAGAGGCAGGCAGGTGCACGCACACCAGCGCATGTGGCTGTGCACACACCTTAGCCCAGGATAAAAGCGTCTATAGCTGGCCGCTAATTAGGATTCCCTCTCTCTGGCTGTGTGTATGTAAGGACTGCCTCTCTCTGGCTGTGTGTGTAATGATGGCCTCTCTCTGGCAGCGTGTGCGTAGCATGAATATGTCGCTAAACATCTGCAGTCACACTGCTCCAACATCTGCTTATTATATAATGCACCAAGTAAATTCTCAAACCCATTTTCTCCTGCTGCTGTCGTTTAGTCGACAGCCTTAGTCCCAGTCTAGTCGACAGCCTTAGTCCCAGTCTAGTCGACAGCCTTAGTCCCAGTCTAGTCGACAGCCTTAGTCCCAGTCTAGTCGACAGCCTTAGTCCCAGTCTAGTCGACAGCCTTAGTCCCAGTCTAGTCGACAGCCTTAGTCCCAGTCTAGTCGACAGCCTTAGTCCCAGTCTAGTCGACAGCCTTAGTCCCAGTCTAGTCGACAGCCTTAGTCCCAGTCTAGTCGACAGCCTTAGTCCCAGTCTAGTCGACAGCCTTAGTCCCAGTCTAGTCGACAGCCTTAGTCCCAGTCTAGTCGACAGCCTTAGTCCCAGTCTAGTCGACAGCCTTAGTCCCAGTCTAGTCGACAGCCTTAGTCCCAGTCTAGTCGACAGCCTTAGTCCCAGTCTAGTCGACAGCCTTAGTCCCAGTCTAGTCGACAGCCTTAGTCCCAGTCTAGTCGACAGCCTTAGTCCCAGTCTAGTCGACAGCCTTAGTCCCAGTCTAGTCGACAGCCTTAGTCCCAGTCTAGTCGACAGCCTTAGTCCCAGTCTAGTCGACAGCCTTAGTCCCAGTCTAGTCGACAGCCTTAGTCCCAGTCTAGTCGACAGCCTTAGTCCCAGTCTAGTCGACAGCCTTAGTCCCAGTCTAGTCGACAGCCTTAGTCCCAGTCTAGTCGACAGCCTTAGTCCCAGTCTAGTCGACAGCCTTAGTCCCAGTCTAGTCGACAGCCTTAGTCCCAGTCTAGTCGACAGCCTTAGTCCCAGTCTAGTCGACAGCCTTAGTCCCAGTCTAGTCGACAGCCTTAGTCCCAGTCTAGTCGACAGCCTTAGTCCCAGTCTAGTCGACAGCCTTAGTCCCAGTCTAGTCGACAGCCTTAGTCCCAGTCTAGTCGACAGCCTTAGTCCCAGTCTAGTCGACAGCCTTAGTCCCAGTCTAGTCGACAGCCTTAGTCCCAGTCTAGTCGACAGCCTTAGTCCCAGTCTAGTCGACAGCCTTAGTCCCAGTCTAGTCGACAGCCTTAGTCCCAGTCCCTGTCTAGTCGACAGCCTTAGTCCCAGTCCCTGTCTAGTCGACAGCCTTAGTCCCAGTCCCTGTCTAGTCGACAGCCTTAGTCCCAGTCTCTGTCTAGTCGACAGCCTTAGTCCCAGTCTCTGTTTAGTCGACAGCCTTAGTCCCAGTCTCTGTTTAGTCGACAGCCTTAGTCCCAGTCTCTGTTTAGTCGACAGCCTTAGTCCCAGTCTCTGTTTAGTCGACAGCCTTAGTCCCAGTCTCTGTTTAGTCGACAGCCTTAGTCCCAGTCTCTGTTTAATCGACAGCCTTAGTCCCAGTCTCTGTTTAGTCGACAGCCTTAGTCCCAGTCTCTGTTTAGTCGACAGCCTTAGTCCCAGTCTCTGTTTAGTCGACAGCCTTAGTCCCAGTCTCTGTTTAGTCGACAGCCTTAGTCCCAGTCTCTGTTTAGTCGACAGCCTTAGTCCCAGTCTCTGTTTAGTCGACAGCCTTAGTCCCAGTCTCTGTTTAGTCGACAGCCTTAGTCCCAGTCTCTGTTTAGTCGACAGCCTTAGTCCCAGTCTCTGTTTAGTCGATCCCCTTAGTCCCAGTCTCTGTTTAGTCGATACCCTTAGTCCCAGTTTCTGTTTAGTCGATGCCCTTAGTTTATTTCCTATCCCTAGAGAATCCTCATCTGTCTCTTCCTTGAAAACTCCCAAGATAGGAGAACTTTATGCACACTGACTGCATGATATTTAGGATGTAACCACTAACCATAAGCATTTATTTATCAGTAATTTAATTTCTATGTATTTAACCCTAAATTATAAATGAACCCCCCCCAGTGTTCCATCCAAATGTAAAACCAGATACTACGCTATGTCTTCCTGGAAGAGAAAGGAGCCTGGCTACTCTGCTCCCCTTACATAATGCGGTCTTACCTTCTGGCAATAATGCACAAATTAGAACTACAAAACACCAGAGAGACAAACTGCCCTGAGGGGAATTATATTTAGAATGGAAAAGAGTGGACTGGCTAACATTAACTTCGTTCAGCGAGAGCTTTGATTGACATTACAGAGGTTCTGTTTTTTTTAGTTAACTTGTGGGTTAAATGTTTGTTTCCTTCCATGTGGGGTGGAGCGAGAGAGAGAGAGGGGAAATAGCAGAACGGTATCCCTTCAGGAAAAGTTGTCAAATATGAAAAGACGGGACCACCTGCAGCACAGCAGGAAATCCAGGAAAATGGAAAAGGAACGAGAAATGGAGGGAATGGGGAACAAAGGAAAACATGTCTGGGATTAGGGCTATGGCAGGTCTCACACTCATGAGTGGTGGGGTAAGCAGGTTGCTATAGAAACACACCAAGTCCAGTGAAACATCACAAGTTGGAAATGATGATGCCCCCAGAGAGGCCAGGACATATGGACAGGGTTGGTTTAGCCTACATAGCCGGTCAGAAGGCCACAGGCAGCAATACATTACTTCACAACAGTGACTAATCAAATGTTGCTTCAAGTCTTTGTCCAACATGGCCAAAATTTGCCTGAGCTAACACACACACACACAATTGAGCCGTAAGGCCTTCTCAAGACTAAACAGCACATGCCAGGTATACAGAGTTGAGTAGTGCCTTCATAAACATGCAGAGGACTGATGCCCCACAGATACAATAACAGTTGTGAGGAATTGTGAAAACTTAAGAGCGCCATCCTGTGGCAGAAAAACACTTCTGATCTCAACACGAGGATCCTCAACCACCTTACTGAACATAGAAGTTGTTTTTAAACTTTGCTATAAATAGAGTCGAGTGCTAGTATGGGTTTTGGATTTAAGTCAAAGAGCCACCTGAATGTTTAGAGGTCCTCTTAAAGAGGGGACGCAAACATTGCCTTTCTTCGCTGAGCAAAAAACAACTGTTATAAAACACTTTAGTATGTTGTATCCTACAGAACATGGCCCTGATGTCTAAGAGGAACCTACTTCTTGAGACAGATGGTGGAGTTCTCTCTGCTCTTGGTGAATGTGTTGGGAAGGAACCTCAACGTGATGTTCAGCCTCCTCGCCTGGGCTGTCAGTCTCTTAGCCTGGAGAGCGAGTGAGAGGGAAGAGCAAGCGAGAGAGCAAGGACATTACATAAACAAACATCTGCTCGTAACTACCTGGTTAAGCAACTGGTTAAGCAACTGGTTAATTGACAACAAAAAAAAATCTACAAAAATAGGAAGGACACTAGAAACGGCTGTTCTTGGCTCAGAACCTAATCACCCAAGAACTCATTCTCCTCACCTTGATTTTAAAGGATACCCCTTTACTTATTAATACTTGGATAGCACCATAATGACTAGAGGTCGACTGATTATGATTTTTCAACGCCGATACCGATTATTGGAGGACCAAAAAATGCTGATACCGATTAATGACAATTACAACAATACTGAATGAACACTTATTTTAACTTAATATAATACATCAATAAAATCAATTTAGCTTCAAATAAATAATCAAACATGTTCAATTTGGTTTAAATAATGTAAAAACAAAGTGTTAGAGAAGAAAGCAAAAGTGCAATATGTGCCATGTAAAAAAGCTAACGTTTAAAGTTCCTTGCTCAGAACATATGAAAGCTGGTGGTTCCTTTTAACACGAGTCTTCAATATTCCCAGGTAAGAAGTTTTAGGTTGTAGTTATTATAGGACTATTTCTCTCTCTACCATTTGTATCTCATATACCTTTGACTATTGGATGTTCTTATAGGCACTTTAGTATTGCCAGTATAGCTTCCGTCCATCTCCTCGCTCCAGGAACATCGACAGTCACCCTCAAAGCATCGTTGCCCATCGCTCCACAAAAGCCGCGGCCCTTGCAGAGCAAGGCGAACAACTACTTCAAGGTCTCAGAGCGAGTGACGTCACCGGTTGAAACGCTATTAGCGCGCACCCCGCTAACTAGCTAGACATTTCACATCGGTTACACTAGCCAAATCTCGGGAGTTGATAGGCTTGAAGTCATAAACAGCACAATGCTTGAAGCACAGAGAAGAACTGCTGGCAAATGCACGAAAGTGCTGTTTGAATGAATGCTTACGAGCCTGCTGCTGCCTACCACCGCTCAGAATGCTCTATCAAATCATAGACTTAATTATAACACACAGAAATACGAGCCTTAGGTCATTAATATGGTCAAATCCGGAAACTATCATTTCGAAAACAAGACGTTTATTCTTTCAGTGAAATACGGAACCGTTTCCGTATTTTACCTAACGGGTGGCAATCCTAAGTCTAAATATTCCTGTTACATTGCACAACCGTCAATGTTATGTAAAAATTACGTACAATTCTGGCAAATTAGTTCGCAACGAGCCAGGCGGCCAAAACTGTTGCATATACCCTTACTCTGCGTGCAATGAACGCTAGAGAAGTTACACAATTTCCCTAGTTTAATATTGCCTGCTACCCTGGATTTCTTTTAACTAAATATGCAGGTATATACTATAAAATATATATATAAAATATATACTTCTGTGTATTGATTAAGGCAGGCATTGATGTTTACGGTTAGGTACATTCATGCAACGATTGTGCTTTTTTCGCAAATGCGCTTTTGTTAAATCATCCCCCGTTTGGCGAAGTTGGCTGTCTTTGTTAGGAAGAAATAGTCTTGACACAGTTCGCAACGAGCCAGGTGGCCCAAACTGCTGCATATACCCTGACTCTGTTGCACAGAACGCAAGAAAAGTGACAATTTCCCGTGTTAAAATAAATTCATGTTAGCAGGCAATATTAACTAAATATGCAGGTTTAAAAATATACACTTGTGTATTGATTTTAAGAAAGGCGTTGATGTTTATGGTTAGGTACACATTGGTGCTTTTTCACGAATGCGCTCGTTAAATCACCCGTTTGGCGAAGTATGCTATGATTCAATGATTAATCGATGCAGTGCCTGTTAATTTTACTCAACGCAGGACAAGCTAGATAAACTAGTAATATCATCAACCATGTGTAGTTAACTTCTCTAGGGTAGGGGGCAGCATTTGGAATTTTGGATGAAATGCATACCCAAATTAAATTGCCTTCTACTCAGGCCCAGGAGATAGGATATGCATATAATTGGTCGATTTGGATAGAAAACACTTTAAAGTTTCCAAAACTGTTAAAATAGTATCTGAGTATAACAGAACTGATTTGGCAGGTGAAAACCTAAGAAAAATCCATTCAGGAAGTAGGATTTTATTTTGTTGTCATTTTCTATTCAATGCCATTACAGTATCCATTGACTTAGGACTCAAATTGCAGTTCCTATGCCTTCCACTAGATGTCAACAGTCTTTAGAAATTGTTTCAGGCTTGTATTCTGAAAAATGAGGGAGTAAAAGCAGTCTGAATGAGTGGACCCTGCATTGTCACAGAGCTTTTTCATGTGCGCGACCGAGAGAGTGCCTTTCTTGTTTACCTTTTATATTGACAGCGTTATTGTCCGGTTGAAATATTATCGATTATTTTGGCTAAAAACAACCTGAGGATTAAATATAAACATCGTTTGACATGTTTCTATGAACTTTACGGATACAATTAGGATTTTTTTGTCTGCCTGTTGTGACTGCGTTTGAGCCTGTGGATTACTGAAGAAAACGCTAACAAAACTGAGGTTTTTGGATATAAAGAGACTTTATCGAACAAGGTGGGACGCTAGCGTCTCTTTGTATGTGATATTAGACCATTACATGTAGAAGGTTCTGGAAGGCCACAGCCCAGATAGACATTCACATTCCTTGCCAGACATTCACATTCCTTGCCAGACATTCACATTACTTGCCAGACAGACAGACTTTCCCCGCTATTTCGCTAAGAAGTATCATTCTTATTTTATTGATAGATTTGTGACCACTGAACCAGACCGAAGCAAAAACACATTACCTCAAGCCATTATAAAATGCTGCATGTAATTGTCTTAAATGAATACAGGTAAGGACTGGGCTGGCAGACTGAGTCGCTCCCTGAAAGTGCCATTTTCAATTAATGTCTGTGGTTATGGGTTCCAGCTCTGCTCAAACCACAGTTACCTGAAGAGCCATGGAGGCACAGAGAGAAAACTCAAAACCACACAATTTAAATCATATAAAGAATTCATTTCCAAAAAAGATTTTGTGAGGCAAGTTAAAAATGCTCTAGGGTGCTCCAAGAAACACAAAGATATTATGAAAATAGAAATCAACATTGCAGTTTAGACAAGCATAACACTCTCCAAGTCTTTCTGGTGTGAGCCCGATAGAAGGAATCATCATCCTACTCAGTCACCCCGCCAGTCCCACTGTCAAACTTGTGGTTGATGTGAGTTTCTCCCTCACCATGTAGAGTTGTCTGATATAAATATATCACAAATTCAATCAATTAAATGAGAGGTGGTGGATGAATGACTTACTCTAAAGTTAACAGGAGGGCCGCGGACCAGGGAATCTCTGTTGGCGCTGTCTGCCAGCCTCCCCGTGTCCTCAAGGAACCTGTAGTCTAGCAGGGCCACAAAGGAGACCACAGTTACACACAATTCAATGAATCTTTGTTTAGTCAGGATAGTCCATTCACTCAGCAACAGTCATTGCTTTCCAGGAAGTCATGCCATCCACAAACCTTTGACCATTACAAACGCATGCATGCGCACACACACACAGCAGAGAGAGTGTCTCACCGCTGAGTAGGTTCATCTCATCCATCTTGGACAGGGCCACAAAGGCAGTCTTATCTCGAACTCCACTGCATCCTGACTCCTCTTTGTGCTTCTTCACACAGGGCAAGCTAGGTTAAAAATAAAAATAATAAGAGGACATTTTTAAATAACATTTTATCAAAGTTTGCTCTTCTGGTACAGTCAGCACTAGAACTATAGCGAGAAAAGAAGCTGTGTAGAGGTTTTGGTTCATCCATGAACACAACATACTGACACAGTATCAGCTGTATGTCCAAGGACAAAGCATCCATTTAGGCACATTGTAGAATACAAACTCTGCAATTTTCTTAATAAAGTGGCTACTTAGAACTAACAGCAGGTCTGGAAAATGCAGAGCAGAACCACGTCTTTCACTATGGGTAGAGTTGCATCATGGTAGCAGAAGACTGGGGATGGAAGGATGGAGAACAGAAGACTGTGGATGGAGAACAGAAGACTGGGGATGGAGAACAGAAGACTGGGGATGGAAGGATGGAGAACAGAAGACTGGGGATGGAGAACAGAAGACTGGGGATGGAGAACAGAAGACTGGGGATGGAGAACAGAAGACTGGGGATGGAGAACAGAAGACTGGGGATGGAGAACAGAAGACTGGGGATGGAAGGATGGAGAACAGAAGACTGGGGATGGAAGGATGGAGAACAGAAGACTGGGGATAGAAGGCAGAATGACAGAGGCATAAATCAGACTGGAGATGTCTCACTGCATGCTGGGAAATGTATGTGTGCCACTGAAGGAAGACCCTTCTCTTCCTCTCCTCTGACAGATTGAAATCCCCTGCGTCGGTTTCACCTGAGACTCACTGTGTGCGGAGTGATTGGGTAAGGGAACTATAGACGAGTTAGGCCTATAACTGGTTGACACCAGCTAGTTTATATTATTACTAACTCCAAGGCCTATAACTGGTTGACACCAGCTAGTTTATATTATTACTAACGCCAAGGCCTATAACTGGTTGACACCAGTTAGTTTATATTATTACTAACTCCAAGGTCCACAAATGTACACTTATTATTTGACCTAAGCTAATCCAAGCTATACCTCCGGTGATCAGGGCAATACATACACCAGTGCAGTAATGTTTTGAAAGAATAGATACTAACCAACACGTGTGAAAGGTGTTTTGCAGTCAGTCACATTCTTCAAGGCTTAAAACACTCATTAATTTCAACCAGCCCAAATGTGCCCTTTCATCCATCCCATCCATGGTATTTATTTGTTAGGGACCACATACAAACACACAAGTATGTGGACACCCGTTCAAATTAGTGGGTTTGGCTAAATCAGCCACAGAGGTGTATAAAATTGAGCCCCCAGCCATGCAATCTTTATAGACAAACACTGGCAGTAGAGTGGCCTTACTGAAGAGCTCAGTGACTTTCAACGTTGCACCGTAATAGGATGCCACCTTCCCAAGTCAGTTTGTCAAATTTCTGCCCTGCTAGAGCTGCCCCGGTTAACTGTAAGTCCTATTAAACTCAGCAAAAAAAAAAAAAAACGTCCCCTTTTCAGGGCCCTGTCTTTCAAAGACAAGTCGTAAAAATCCAAATAACGTCACAGATATTCATTGTAAAGGGTTTAACACTGTTTCCCATGCTTGTTCAATGAACAATGAACATGCACCTGTGGAACGGACGTTAAGACACTAACAGCTTACAGACGGTAGGCAATTACGGTCACAGTTATGAAAACTTAGGACACTAAAAAGAGGCCTTTCTACTGACTCTGAAAAACACCAAAAGAAAGATGCCCAGGGTCCCTGCTCATCTGCGTGAACGTGCCTTAGGCATGCTGCAAGGAAGCATGAGTACTGCAGATGTGGCCAGGGCAATAAATTGCAATTCCCACATACTCTTTTTGATAAGGGTGTGTAACAGAGTAATAACCATATTGAACTAACATGCTTTAAGACAGTGCTACAGGGAGACAGGACGGACAGCTGATCGTCCTCGCAGTGGCAGACCACGTGTAACACCTGCACAGGATCGGTACATCCGAATATCACACCTGCGGGACAGGTACAGGATGGAAACAACTGCCTGAGTTACAGGAAAGCACAATCCCTCCATCAGTGCTCAGACTGCCCACAATAGGCTGAGAGAGGCTTGGCTTGTAGGACTGAGGGCTTGTAGGCCTGTTGTAAGGCAGGTCCTCACCAGACATCACCGGCAACAACGTTGCCTATGGGCACAAACCCACTGTCGCTGGACCAGACAGGACTGGCAAAAAGTTATCTTCACTGACGAGTCACGGTTTTGTCTCACCAGGGGTTATGGTCGGATTCACGTTTATCGTCAAAGGAATGAGCGTTACACCGAGGCCTGTATGACAATGCCACCAGCCATACTGCTCGTTCTGTGCTTGATTTCCTGCAAGACAGGAATGTTGGTGTTCTGCCATGGCCAGCGAAAAGCCCGGATCTCAATCCCATTGAGCACGTCTGGGACCTGTTGGATCAGAGGGTGAGGGCTAGGGCCATTCCCCACCAGAAAAGTCTGGGAACTTGCAGGCGCCATGGTGGAAGAGTGGGGTAACATCTCACAGCAAGTACTGGCAAATCTGGAGCATTCCATATGGAGATGCACTGCAGTACTAAATGCAGCTGCTTGCCACACCAGATACTGACTGTTCATTTTGATTGTGACCCCCCCCCCCCTTTGTTCAGGGACACATTATTACATTTCTGTGGAACTTGTTCAGTTTATGTCTCAGTTGTTGAATCTTGTTATGTTCATACAAATATTTACACATGTTCATTTTGCTGAAAATAAACGCAGTTGACAGTGGGAGGACGTTTCTTTTTTTGATTAGTTTATTATGAAGTGGAAACGTCTAGGAGCAACAACAGCTCAGCCGCAAAGTGGAATGACACGCATGCTCACAGAACGGGCCCGCCGAGTGCTGAAGCGCGTAAAAATTGTCTGTCCTCGTTTGCAACACTCACTACTAAGTTCCAAACTGCCTCTGGAAGCAACGTCAGCACAATAACTATTTGTCAGGAGCCTCATGAAATTGGTTTCCATGGCCGAGCAGCCGCACACAAGCCTAAGATCACCATGTGCAATGCCAAGCGTTGAGTGGTGTAAAGCTTGCGGCCATTAGACTCTGGAGCAGTGGAAACACGTTCTCTGGAGTGATGAATCACACTTCACTATCTGGCAGTCCGACAGACGAATCTGGGTTTGGCAGATGCCAGGAGAATGCTACCTGCCCGAATGTATAGTGCTAACTAAAGTTTGGTGGAGGAGGAATAATGTTCTGCGGCTGTTTTTCCATGGTTCGGGCTAGGCCCCTTAGTTTCGCTGAAGGGAAATCTTAATGCTATAGCATACAATGACATTCTAGACGATTCTGCAATGACATTCTAGATGATTCTGCGCTTCCAACTTTGTGCCAACAGTTTGAGGAAGGCCCTTCCCTGTTTCAGCGGGATAATGCCCCTTTGCACAAAGCAATGTCCATACAGAAATCTAGTGGAAAGCCTTCCCAGAAGAGTGGAGGCTGTTATAAGCAGCATATTGGGGGACCAACTCCATATTAGTGCCCATGATCTTGGAATGAGATGTTCAACAGGTTGGTGTCCACATATGTAGTGTAGCTAATTTGAATCTGTAGTCACATTTTCATCCGTGGTAGGACTGCAGACTCTAAATGAAAACATCCATAATAATGTCAAGGGATCTTGGTGTGGTTCTCTCGAGGGCCTTGTTTATTTAATGAACAGTTGGGATGTGATCCAAACACAGACATTCACAAGTCACAATCCATTTCAGACACTTGCTGACAGAGGTACTTGGCAGGGGTCTTTCAGACCATCTCCACAAACTATTTGGGGAATGTCAATGGCTGCCCACAACAATGGGGAGGCATTCGAGAAATGTGCAAATTACCTCTAAATCTTATTGAGATGTGAGAAGGAGCCATTTTGATAGTGCCATTCAGGCTGAGATTGAAAGCTGAAAGGTATTTCTTAGTAGGCTTCACTTGCTTTCTGGTACTTGGATTTGATAGCTTCATACCACAGCTGAGATGAATCACCTGGACATGTCCATCTTTCAAAAACACTGATACAATTGTCTTACTTGCACATACCTACACAGAGAGCGCTCAAGAATAGCCTACCTTCACATTTTTGTTACATAGCCTAGGCCTAATCAAAGGATTTTCAGCTTTACTCTCATCTTGGCCGTAGAATGGTTACCCACTCAATTTCTGACCTTGGAGGAGGTGCAGTCTAGCCCACCACCAAATCTTAAAACATGTATTTTAAACACTGACCTTGTTATAAAACACCTGGGGATATGGGTTGCAGCCCCAAATGGCACCATTTCCCCTATATAGTAAACTACCTTTGACCAGGGCTGGTTGGCAGTACTTTTGACCAGAGCCTGAGTAGTGCAATAGACCTATAGGGGAAAATGGGCCAATTGGGGGACACGCAGCCATAGTCTTATACACAGCTTGAGTTTTAAGGAGACGAGAAGAAAGGACACAAGGAATATAGAATTGAGAGCTTTGTTAGGGTTGCTTCAATTCGAAAACAGCAAATAATATTCCATCACATATGATATGGTAAGGGCTATAGTGTATAACACAGAACCTCACAGCTTCCATTGTCTTTCCTATCAGTGCACATGAATTAAAGGGAGAGCAAGTCACTTTATACTATTGAGATGCACAAGATGTCTCTCCTCTTACCTGCACGAGTGTTTGAGGCAGCCGGGACATCTATAATTCGCCACTTCAGAGCCACACACACCACAACTGTAGGAAATAAATGATAAATCATGTTCAACAAACACTCGACATCGCCAGACTCTAAGGGGCGTGGACATCACAGCACGTGGTAACCCATGTGCTTTCCTGATAGCTTGTTATTGTAGCTACAAATATAACCTGCCACAATTATTTTACATACATTCAGAGACATAGCAAGGTAAGATAGTAGTAATCACTATGGCTAGGTAAGCTAGCTTGCTGTGTTATTGAGCTAGACACCATCTAGCCCACCAAGAGTTAGCTTAGCAAGCTAGCTGCCTTCTTACTTTGCCAGGGATAGTTTTATTTTGTTTCCTTTGAGTTCGTCTCCCAGACGGTCATTCTCGACGTGGCTTTCAGCAGCTGCGACTGTATCCACCGAAGGCAGCATACTTGTACACATTTCTAGAAATTACTCTCGAAGCTCTGTTTCAATCAAAGCAGTCTGAAGTGTACCGTCTTCCGCTATACGTGGAGAAAAATATGTGACGGATGTATTCCGGTTTGTCTTGACAATGCACAAAAACGCCCCCTGGTGTTGGTATTCGTGTAATATAGGACATTTGATGCGTGGAAGATCCCCCCTCTATCATGTGCTGCATGTCAGTCTGTCAGTCAGCCTCTCTCTCTTACTCTGTGTGTAGGCCCATGTACATCAATAAGAGCTGTGTTGTTCTGAGGACTGAAGCTGACCATTATAAAACTAAAGCCTTTCCAACCCACACTGACCAGGCCCAGGAGAGATGAGCTGATGTCTAATGAAAAGAAATGAACAAAATATGCATTGTTTTTCTTGTATCTTTGTTTGGAGAAGACAAAAGCAACAGTATCAAAGTTGGGTCAAACAGGAGCAAACATCTGAATCCAAACTGTTCTTAGTATCTAGCTCAAGAGAAGTCAGCCATTTTGTTTCTCATAGTTTATTTGCTTTGTCCCTATCCATGGTAACACAGTGCTTGTCATTCCATAGGATCTTTGTCAAGTTTAAAGGTCCATGCTAGTATTGTGTTAAGAAGGAAAAGCCCAAGTGATGTTTATATGTAGCCTACATTGCATGCATTGTTTTTAATCGTAAAAAAACCCTCCTTATTACCAGTAACTCTCCATGTTACCAGTATCTATACAGCTTCCAGCAAAGTTTAAATGTTGCTGGAACTGAGAGAGTGGGTGTCAAGAATTCAAACCATTTCAATGAAAAACAGATTTTCGAGTTTGATGCCAGAGGGGCGTGTTGGACTTGGACTTCTCAAAATTTTTAAAAATAATAGAGACTTATGAGTATTGGAAATCTGAAGTTGCGCTGCTAATGATAAGTAGCTATCTTTAATTGCAGTTTTTAACCAGGTCACTGTTGGACTTCAGAAATACTGTTATGAACATCAACAAAATAACAAGACGGTATTTACTATTTTGGGATTAAAACATTTCATTTATTTAATGTCAATATATTTCATATTTACACAATTTTAACTTTATTCCTTGAGAGCATTTACTTATTTAATTACACTTTTTTCAACGTAACATAACTTAAGAACAAGATCATTGCTATTTCTGATGTGTTCTGACTCTGGCCTATGCTAGCTGCCAGTATGAGCTATCAACCCCCATTGTAGTGAATGTGAACATATACAATGAACAGTCACATAATGTGTGTACATAGTATACAAATACAATTTTTTACATAAATAGTTATTTGGACTAAGTTGGAGTTGACCAAATAGATCTCTGAGAGTATAATTTATTGGGGTACAGTAATGTGAACAAAAACAAAGGATATAAATAATCAACAATATAATGTCAAAATATACACAGGAAAAATGTCTCACAACTCACTGATGTCTCACGCTCTTGTGTCTGTTGCAGCACCAATGATAGGTTACGTTACCACCTACCAAATAAAATGAAGAGTAAAAGCTAAAAAATATGTAATTCATCAACAAATGTTTCATATAAATTTCAAATAAGTACTCTTACAACAGATCTTGATGTAACCGGTACATAAGGACAAAGAATTACTTGACACTAGCACCTATAGAAGGCATACAAGCAGGAGGTAGAGCACCATCTTTCAAGGGCAGTGTCCAAAATAGAACCATATTCCTGATATAGTGCACTACATTTGAGCTCTATGTGCCCTGGTTAAACCTAGTGCATTACATAGGGAATATGGTGCAATTTTGGACTTACCCAAGGTGTAAACATCCAGCTGTGTTGGACAACAGATTCAAACATTAAAAATAAACAAAATTGCGGTCTGAGCTGGCAGTTGACCTTTGATTGAAATTGCAATATGAAATCTCTCACTCTTAATTCACAAGCTATTGCACTCTTAGGAAGCTTTTGTTGTACAGTATTCCTGTTACAAAGCCCCTAGAGCTTTCCTTCGGATAGCTAGGCCCCTTCTAAGGATGGCTGGGAGGGTGAATATGGGGGAGAAGGAGGATGGGGGTGGGCAGTAGGGAGGGAGGCACAGGATTTGAGTTTTAGGACGGTGTTGTGTGGATGAGCCCTGTCCTGAGTTCAGGGTCCAACGAACTCAAGCACCTTTTGAAAAACAAAAACCAAACAGACACACTTTACACATTTATTTGATAAATATTGGTATACACTGCTCTCCTGAGGCCATCTTACTGTAAGCTGGCCTAGTTTGCTATGGACTGAGTTCTTCCACAGAAGTCTGCCATTCCATTGGACAGGGCATTTGACACTCGCTAACACTCAATAAAGAGTCTCCCAAGTGGGGGAGCAGACCTGACCAACTCTGCTTGGGCTTATAGAGATCTCTCTTTGGTTTGGTGAGCAGCCATTTTGGCCTGCTTATGCCATGCTCGTTTTTTATAGTTTATATTTTGGACAGGCAGGCTAGCGATGGATAATGACCTCACAGGAAGCAGACAGGTCCCACCTCGAGGTGGCGCAGATCGTTGGACTGTGACAAAGGTTGCTCCTGTATATCAATGATGGGGAGCTCGTAGCTGTCCTGAGTATGGAAGAAGAAGCGTGACTGGTGCCAGCTGCCATCTTGGATCTAGAAGGGAAAATATACAATATGAAGTCTCAAAGTAGGAGTGCTGATCTAGGATCAGTTTTGCCTTTTAGATTATAATGAATAAGATTACATGGACAGGGAGGACCCGATCCTAGATTAGCAATGCTACTTTGAAATGCTTTATGAATGCAGGCCCAGGTCTGAAGTGAAATCATCATATATCTCTTCCTCTCTCCGGCTCCTTACCCTGCATTCGTCTAGTAGCATGTGAGGTTCAAGTAGACTGTCTGCCTCAAACATCTGTCCATTCCATCCCCTAAACCTTGGTGGTCTGGCCTGATACTCCTGTCCTGGGTCGTCAGCACCGTAGGTGTTTGTGGGGTTGAAGGGAGGGTCACTCAGACAGTGGAAGGTAATGTCTTGACTGGCCTCTGTGCTCAAGAGGTGGAGGAACTTCATCTGAACCTTATGCACACCGAACGACAGCTGTGGAGGGAGCATGGTAAGAGTTAGTGGGGATAACGGAGGCATCTCTTATGATACCTTTCACTGCTCAATAATTCAGCAAACAGATGCATACAGAGACCAGGGGAGTAATGCTGCTGGAACACAAGGGAGCGGCACTCTCTTACTCTTTCAAATTTGAAAATACACGGAGCTGGGAAAAATCTATCTGGAAAATGATTTCTGAAGCTGAATCAATGTCCCACAAGATCCCAAAATGATGAATTAGTATTTTACATAACAGAACCTAATACAAAAGCATAGCATAGTTACTATTTTGGCGTAATGTTACTTTTACGCCAAAAACACCTCTTCATTTCTAGTGAGATTTTATGATGGTTAGCTGAAGCTGAATAGTCACATTTCTTTCCTAATGCGGCCAACACTCAACAAACAGCGCGTGCCACAAGGAAGGATATATTCTTTGATTAAAACAAAATACAACAAAGACTAACAGTTTAACACCATCTACTCTAATTTGCTCACCAAACAGTAATTCAAACAGATCTAAATGCATATTCCCATGAAACTGAATGAGATCAAATGATTGGCTTGCCTACACAGTCTGGACTTTTCACAGATAAAACGTGAAGAATTATCATTCACGATTGACAGTGATGTGGGCCAATTTTGAAACGAGGTATGCTAAGTTGGTGTTTGAGGGTATTAAAAATATAACATTTTCTTGAGACTATGTGTAGGGCTTAGGCTGACGTTCCAATTGGAGGATGTATTTAAAGTGTTGGGCCAGTAACCGGAAGGTTGCTGGATCAAATCCCCGAGCGGACAAGGTAAAAATCTGTAAATTCTGGCCCTGAGCAAGGCAGTCAACACACTGTTCCCCGGGCACCGAAGATGTGGATGTCGATTCAGACAGCCCCCTGCACCTCTCTGATTCAGAGGGGTTGGGTTAAATGCGGAAGACACATTTCAGTTTAATACATTCAGTTGGACAACTGACTGGGTATCCCCCTTTCCCTTTCTTTTCTGCATATTCTGTAATAATATTCTATAGGCTAGGCCTACATCTGTAGGAACACATTTTGAATGAGAAATGATGATGTAATAAAAATGACATTACACCAGTGACAGAGACTGATTATCATTTTTAGCTATCACGACTTGTGAAGGTTTCTCATCTACTGAGGGATAGTGAAATGCTACATGTTAAAAAGGGGAATTTGGATTATCGATTGCAATGGTCATAAACTGTACAGCACCAGCAGAGAAGAAGTCTAAGAAAATGTGAATAATTTTGAATGCCTCCGTAAGTTTTTTTGGATCTTCGTGATTTCCCAGCCGAGGCCGTGCATGAAATCCTGGCGGTGAATGTTCTGCCATCACAGGCCCCTGAGCCTGTGTTGGGATGTATTTTGGAGTGGACAGTGATTGAAGAAGTGGGATTGGTTTTCTTAGTTGACGTGCTTCATTTTGTATGATGTCGTTTTCCCCCTTTCCCACAAAGTTTCTTTCGTTTCTTATTCAATACCCTGTCCAGCTGGTGTCGGCAATGCAGCATTAACATTGGATGCCAACCGCCAGTAAACACCATCGAAGAAGAGGTAGAGGGACTACAGGGCTTAGCAGGTCTCTCGCTAAAAAGAGATGTCGGCTTGGAAAAGTTGAATATTGAAAAGACTGAGGGAGGCAGAGAATGGGTCTGAATCTGTTGAAGCGAGCAATAACAAGGGAGATGGTATATCGAGGAAGATTGGTGTCAAATTCAAACAGAGTGAGCCGGACGCCAGTTTGAGTTCTGGAGGTGAAATGGAAGTGGTAGAAGGTGTTGTGAGGAACTCGGAGCCCGAGCCTTGCATTGATGGACATGGTTATGATAAAGATAAGTTTGGTCCAGTGGGAGTGAGATTTTTGAAGAGGGTGGAACCAGGCCTTTTGGCTGATCCATGGGTGGTTTCAGGTTGGGTGGAAAAGATGGTTGGTGCTGTTGAGTCGATGAAGGTAACCCGAAGTGGACTTGTAATGTTTCTTTGTGTTTCTTCAGATCAGAGTGAGCAGGTCACTCTGCGCGACGCAACTTGAGTCAAGATCTGGTGTTTGCCAAGATCTGGTGTTTGCCGTCTGGAGTCAGTCTTTACCAGACAAGGTCATGTTAGGATATATCAGTTACCCTGTTAGAGCGTTTGTGGCAAGTCCACTGCGCAGTTTCAGGTGTAACATTTATGGTCATGTCGCAGTAGTGTGTAGGAGGGAGATTCCAGATGTGGGAAGTGTGCAAGAGGGCATGGGATAGAGGGTTGTGTAGTTTCAGTGGATAAAGGTGTGTGTCAACTGCAGGGGTGCACATGTTGCTGGGGATCGGAAGTGTCAAATGCAACAAAGGCAGGTTGAAGTAGCTAGAGCCAGAGTAGTGCAGAAGGTGTCTTATGCTGAGGCAGTGAAGAAAGTAGAGGAGGATAGGTCAAGGGTGAGGGATTCGGAGAGGATCCCTGTGAATAGTAGATCTGTAGATAGGGTTAGTAGTGGAATAGGTGATGCGTTTTATTGAGTATAGGGTTAGTTGGTAGGGTAATTAAAATATATGTATATTTTTCGGTTCCCCTTTCCCATCGCAAAGTGTAATGGATCTATACTATAGTTCAGTGGAAATGCAACATATTGGATGCCAACCACCGTTAAACCTCACCGAAGAAGACATGGATTGTGTATGTTAAAACAGTAACGTTTGTTTCACCTTGTCATTTCCGGTCACAACTTGCAGACTTGTTTACGTCGTGCGTTTTGTGCGTTTTGTTGCCAACCTTCCTTTGCTACCTGACAACTTTACGGTTTTTACTTTTTAATTACCGTTTTATATTTTTAGTTTTCCCTCACTCAACTTTTTTTTCATTTCATTTCATTTCATTTTTCAACTTTTTCACTCCGGACATGGTTCGTCAGGACCTCTAACAGCCGAAGCTAAGTAGTAACAGTAACATTAACACAATGCCTTCTAATTGCAGTCGCTGTACTCATAATATACAGGAGAACGATTGCCTTACGGCGAGGATAGCTGTGCTACAAGCCCAGCTTCAGACGCAATCGTTAGGCAAGGGTCATTTCAGTTTAGGAAAGGATGAAACAGCGTCTGTGCCACCAGTAAGTACAGATAATAACGTTAGTACAAATCCCCTGGCACAGTCCCCGCAGCCGGACAACTTTCTCATGGCTTCTGGAGGGAAATGCTGTAGGAATGCTCATCCGGTGTCGCTCATTCAGCCGACAGAAACTTTCAACCGGTTTTCCCTATTAAGCAGCGCTTCGGAGTCTGAGGCCGAGCCTTGTCTTGTCTCTACTCCTCCCGTTACGGGGTCTGAGACGCCCGAAGCCTCCCATCATTAGCTCTGACAAATTGAAAACCCTAGTCATTGGTGACTCCATTACCTGCAGTGTTAGACTTAAAACGAATCATCCAGCGATCATACACTGTTTACCAGGGGGCAGGGCTACTGTCGTTAAGGCTAATCTGAAGATGGTGCTGGCTATAGCTAAAACTGGCGAGTATAGAGAGTATAGAGATATTGTTATCCACGTCGGCACCAACAATGTTAAGATGAAACAGTCAGAGGTCACCAAGCGCAACATAGCTTCAGCGTGTAAATCAGCTAGAAAGATGTGTCGGCATCGAGTAATTGTCTCTGGCCCTCTTCCAGTTAGGGGGAGTGATGAGCTCTACAGCAGTCTCACAACTCAATCGCTGGTTGAGAACTGTTTTCTGCCCCTCCCAAAAGATAGAATTTGTAGATAATTGGCCCTCTTTCTGGGACAGCCACAAACAGGAACAAGCCTGGCCTTCTGAGGAGTGACTGACTCCATTCTAGCTGGAGGGGTGCTCTCATCTTATCTACCAACATAGACAGGGCTCGAACTCCTCTAGCTCCACAATGAAATAGGGTGCAGGCCAGGCAGCAGGCTGTTAGCCAGCCTGCCAGCTTAGTGGAGTCTGCCACTAGCACAGTCAGTGTAGTCAGCTCAGCTATCCCCATTGAGACAGTGTCTGTGCCTCAACCTAGGTTGGGCAAAACTAAACATGGCGGTGTTCGCCTTAGCAATCTCACTAGGATAAAGACCTCCTCCATTCCTGCCATTATTGAAAGAGATCGTGATACCTCACATCTCAAAATAGGGCTACTTAATGTTAGATCCCTCACTTCAAAGGCACTTATAGTCAATGAACTAATGGCCTGACTGAAACATGGCTTAAATGAGGCCTCACGTTTTCGTCTTTTGAGCTTCTAGTCATGAAATCTATGCAGCCTACTCAATCACTTTTTATAGCTACTGTTTACAGGACTCCTGGGCCATATACAGCGTTCCTCACTGAGTTCCCTGAATTCCTATCGGACCTTGTAGTCGTCATAGCAGATAATATTCAAATTTTTGATGATTTTAGTATTCACATGGAAAAGTCCACAGACCCACTCCAAAAGGCTTTTGGAGCCATCATCGACTCAGTGGGTTTTGTCCAACATGTCTCTGGACCCACTCACTGTCACAGTCATACTCTGGACCTAGTTTTGTCCCATGGAATAAATGTTGTGGATCTTAATGTTTTTCCACATAATCCTGGACTATCGGACCACCATTTTATTATGTTTGCAATCGCAAAAAAAGAATCTGCTCAGACCCCAACCAAGGAGCATCAAAAGTCGTGCTATAAATTCTCAGACAACACAAAGATTCCTTGATGGCCTTGATGCCCAGACTCGCTCTGCCTACCCAAGGATGTCAGAGGACAAAAATCAGTTAACCACCCAACTGAGGAACTCAATTTAACCTTGCGCAATACCCTAGATGCAGTTGCACCCCTAAAAACTGAAAACATTTGTCATAAGAAACTAGCTCCCTGGTATACAGAAAATACCCGAGCTCTGAAGCAAGCTTCCAGAAAATTGGAACGGAAATTGTGCCACACCAAACTGGAAGTCTTCCGACTAGCTTGGAAAGACAGTACCGTGCAGTATCGAAGAGCCCTTACTGCTGCTCGATCATCTTATTTTTCCAACTTAATTGAGGAAAATAAGAACAATCCAAAATACATTTTTGATAATGTCGCAAAGCAACATTCCACAAGAGAGGATGGCTTTCACTTCAGCAGTAATAAATTCATGAACTTCTTTGAGGAAAAGATCATGATCATTAGAAAGCAATTTACAGACTCCTCTTTAAATCTGCGTATTCCTCCAAAGCTCAGTTGTCCTGAGTCTGCACAACTCTGCCAGGACCTAGGATCAAGAGAGACACTCAAGTGTTTTAGTACTATATCTCTTGACACAATGATGAAAATAATCATGGCCTCTGAACCTTCAAGCTGCATACTGGACCCTATTCCAACTAAACTACTGAAAGAGCTGCTTCCTGTGCTTGGCCCTCCTATGTTGAACATAATAAACGGCTCTCTATCCACCGGATGTATACCAAACTCACTAAAAGTGGCAGTAATAAAGCCTCTCTTGAAAAAGCCAAAACTTGACCCAGGAAATATAAAAAAATATCAAATCTTCCATTCCTCTCAAAAAAAATTGAAAAAGCTGTTGCGCAGCAACTCACTGCCTTCCTGAAGACAAACAATGTATACGAAACGCTTTAGTCTGGTTTTAGACCCCATCACAGCACTGAGACTGCACTTGTGAAGGTGGTAAATGACCTTTTAATGGCGTCAGACCAAGGCTCTGCATCTGTCCTCGTGCTCCTAGACCTTAGTGCTGCTTTTGATACCATCGATCACCACATTATTTTGGAGAGATTGGAAACCCAAATTGGTCTACACGGACAAGTTCTGGCCTGGATTAGATCTTATCTGTCGGAAAGATATCAGTTTATCTCTGTGAATGGTTTGTCCTCTGACAAAGGTTCCGTTTTAGGACCACTATTGTTTTCTCTATATATTTGACCTCTTGGGGATGTCATTCGAAAACATAATGTTAACTTTCACTGCTATGCGGATGACACACAGATGTACATTTCAATGAAACATGGTGAAGCCCCAAAATTGCCCTCGCAAGAAGCCTGTGTTTCAGACATAAGGAAGTGGGTGGCTGCAAACTTTCTACTTTTTTTCTACTTTTAAACTCGGACAAAACAGAGATGCTTGTTCAAGGTCCCAAGAAACAAAGAGATCTTCTGTTGAATCTGACAATTACAGTCGTCTCAAATAAAACTGTGAAGGACCTCTGAGTTACTCTGGACCCTGATCTCTCTTTTGACGAACATATCAAGACCATTTTAAGGACAGCATTTTTCCATCTACGTAACATTGCTAAAATCAAGAAACTTTCTGGCCAAAAATGATGCAGAAAAATTAATCCATGCTTTTGTCACTTCTAGGTTAGACTACTGCAATGCTCTACTTTCCGGCTACCCGGATAAAGCACTACATAAACTTCAGTTAGTGCTAAATATGGCTGATAGAATCCTGACTAGAACCACATTTTTTATCATATTACTCCAGTGCTAGCCTCCCTACACTGGCTGATTTCAAGGTTTTACTGCTAACATACAAAGCATTTCATGGGCTTGTTCCTACCTATCTTTCTGATTTGGTCCTGCCGTACATACCTACACGTACTCTACGGTCACAAGACGCAGGCCTCCTAATTGTCCCTAGAATTTCTAAGCAAACAGCTGGAGGCAGGGCTTTCTCCTATAGAGCATTTTTATGGAACGGTCTGCCTACCCATGTGAGAGACGCAGACTCGGTCTCAACCTTTAAGTCTTTACTGAAGACTCATCTCTTCACTGGGTCATATGATTGAGTGTAGTCTGGCCCAGGAGTGAAGGTGAACGGAAAGGCTCTGGAGCAACGAACTGCCCTTGCTGTCTCTGCCTGGCAGGTTCCCCTCTCTCCACTGGGATTCTCTGCCTCTAACACTATTACAGGGGCTGAGTCACTGGCTTACTGGTGCTCTTCCATGCCGTCCCTGGGAGGGGTGCGTCACTTGAGTGGGTTGAGTCATTGACGTGATCTTCCTGTCTGGGTTGGCTACCCCCCCCCCCCCTATTTAAGTATGCTCTGTCTAATTATCTCTTTCTCTCTTTCTTTTTCTCTCTCGGAGGACCTGAGCCCTAGGACCATGCCTCATGATGACTCCTTGCTGTCCCCAGTCCACCTGGCCGTGCAGTTTCAACTGTTCTGTCCCAGACCTGCTGTTTTCAACTCTCTAGAGACAGCAGGAGCGGTAGAGATACTCTTAATGATCGGGTATGAAAAGCCAACTGACATTTACCCCTGAGGTGCTGACTTGCTGCACCCTCGACAACAACTGTGATTATTATTATTTGACCATGCTGGTCATTTATGAACATTTGAACATCTTGGCTATGTTCTGTTATAATCTCCACCCGTCACAGCCAGAAGAGGACTGGCCACCCCTCATAGCCTGGTTCCTCTCTAGGTTTCTTCCTAGGTTTTGGCCTTTCTAGAGAGTTATTATTATTATTTTGTACATAATGTTTCTGCCACCGTCTCTTATGACCAAAAAGAGCTTCTAGATATCAGAACAGCGATTACTCAAATGGACAAAGATTTTTTTCTTTAATGAGTCGATGTGAAGGATTTACTTCAGACACCAGACAAGGCCCAAATCCCCGTGATTTGCATGAGAAAGAGATGGAGATATCGCAGAGGTAGGTCTGGGTGCATTGTAAGGATCTGACGTCGAATGGGTAATCTGCCTCTACCATCAGTCCTATTAGCCAATGTACAATCATTGGATAACAAAATAGACGAGCTACGATCACGAACATCCTACCAACGGGGCATTAAAAACTGTAATATCTTATGTTTCCGCTGGTCGTGGCTGAATGACGACATGAATAACATACAGCTGGTGGGGTTTACACTGCATCTGCAAGATAGAAGCTGCCTCTGGTAAGACAAGTGGTCTTACCAGAGGCAGTGGTGGTCTGTGTATATTTGTAAACAACAGCTGGTGCACAAAATCTAATATTAAGGAAGTCTCGAGGTTTTGCTCACCTGAGATAGAGTATCTCATGATAAGCTGTAGACCACACTATTTACCAGGAGAGTTTTCATCTATATTTTTCGTAGCTGTCTATTTACCACCACAAACCGATGCTGGCACTAACACCGCACTCAATGTCTGTATAAGGCCATAAGCAAACAGGAAAACGCTCATCCTGAGGCGGCACTCCTAGTGGCAGGCGACTTTAATGCAGGGAAACTTAAATCAGTTTTACCTATTTTCTCTCAGCATGTTAAATGTGCAATCAGAGGAAAAAAACTCCAGACCACCTTTACTCTACACACACAGATGTATACAAGCTCTCCCCCGTCCTACATTTGGCAAATTTAACCATAATTCTATCCTCCTGATTCCTGCTTACAAGCAAAAACTAAAGCAGAAAGCACCAGTGACTAGATCAATAAAGAAGTGGTCAGATGATGCAGATGCTAAGCTAAAATACTGTTTTGCTAGCACAGACTTGAATATGTTCTCCGATGGCATTGAGGAGTACACTACATCAGTCATTGGCTTCATCAATAAGTGCATTGATGACGTCGTCCCCACAGTGACTATAAGTACATACCCCAACCAGAAGCCATGGATCACAGGCAACATCCGCACTGAGCTAAAGGGTAGAGCTGCCGCTTTCAAGGAGCGGGACTCAAACCCGGGCGCTTTAAGAAATCCCGCTATGCCCTCCTACGAACCATCAAACAGGCAAAGCGTCAATACAGGACTAAGATTGAATTGTACTACACCGGCTCCAACGCTCATCAGATGTGGCAGGGCTTGCAAACTATTACAAACTACAAAGGGAAGCACAGCCACAAGCAGCACAGTGACACGAACATACCAGACAAGCTAAATTACTTCTATGCTCGCTCGAGGCAAGCAACATGCATGAGAGCATCAGCTGTTCCGGATGACTGTGATCACGCTCTCCGTAGCCGATGTGAGCAAGACTTTTAAACAGGGCAACATTCACAAGGCTTCAGGGCCAGATGGATTACCAGGACGTGTACTCCGACCATGCGCTGACCAACTGGCAAGTGTCTTCACTGACATTTTCAATCTGTAAAGAAGTCTGTAATACCAGCATGTTTCAAGCAGACCACTATAGTCCATGTGCCCAAGAACGTCTGTAGCCATGAAGTGCTTTGAAAGGCTGGTCATGGCTCACATCAACACCATTATCCCAGAAACCCTAGACCCACTGCAATTTGCATACCGCCCAAACAGATCCACAGATGATGCAATCTCTATTGCGCTCTACATTGCCCTTTCCCACCTGGACTAAAGGAACACCTATGTGAGAATGGACTGGCCACCCCCCATAGCCTGGTTCCTCTCTAGGTTTTGGCCTTTCAATGGAGTTTTTCCTAGCCACCGTGCTTCTACACCTGCATTGCTTGCTGTTTGGGGTTTTAGGCTGCGTTTCTGTACAGCACTTTGATATATCAGCTGATGTAAGAAGGGCTATATACAGTGGGGCAAAAAAGTATTTAGTTAGCCACCAATTGTGCAAGTTCTGCCACTTCAAAAGATGAGAGAGGCCTGTAATTTTCATCATAGGTACACTTCAACTATAACAGACAAAATGAGAAAAAAAATCCAGAAAATCACATTGTAGGATTTTTAATGAATTTATTTGCAAATTATGGTGGAAAATAAGTATTTGGTCAATAACAAAAGTTTATCTCAATACTTTGTTACAGTGCCTTGCGAAAGTATTCGGCCCCCTTGAACTTTGCGACCTTTTGCCACATTTCAGGCTTCAAACATAAAGATATAAAACTGTTTTTTTTGTGAAGAATCAACAACAAGTGGGACACAATCATGAAGTGGAACAACATTTATTGGATATTTCAAACTTTTTTAACAAATCAAAAACTGAAAAATTGGGCGTGCAAAATTATTCAGCCCCTTTACTTTCAGTGCAGCAAACTCTCTCCAGAAGTTCAGTGAGGATCTCTGAATGATCCAATGTTGACCTAAATGACTAATGATGATAAATACAATCCACCTGTGTGTAATCAAGTCTCCGTACAAATGCACCTGCACTGTGATAGTCTCAGAGGTCCGTTAAAAGCGCAGAGAGCATCATGAAGAACAAGGAACACACCAGGCAGGTCCGAGATACTGTTGTGAAGAAGTTTAAAGCCGGATTTGGATACAAAAAGATTTCCCAAGCTTTAAACATCCCAAGGAGCACTGTGCAAGCGATAATATTGAAATGGAAGGAGTATCCGACCACTGCAAATCTACCAAGACCTGGCCATCCCTCTAAACTTTCAGCTCATACAAGGAGAAGACTGATCAGAGATGCAGCCAAGAGGCCCATGATCACTCTGGATGAACTGCAGAGATCTACAGCTGAGATGGGAGACTCTGTCCATAGGACAACAATCAGTCGTATATTGCACAAATCTGGCCTTTATGGAAGAGTGGCAAAAAGAAAGCCATTTCTTAAAGATATATCCATAAAAAGTGTTGTTTAAAGTTTGCCACAAGCCACCTGGGAGACACACCAAACATGTGGAAGAAGGTGCTCTGGTCAGATGAAACCAAAATTGAACTTTTTGGCAACAATGCAAAACGTTATGTTTGGCGTAAAAGCAACACAGCTGAACACACCATCCCCACTGTCAAACATGGTGGTGGCAGCATCATGGTTTGGGCCTGCTTTTCTTCAGCAGGGACAGGGAAGATGGTTAAAATTGATGGGAAGATGGATGGAGCCAGGACCATTCTGGAAGAAAACCTGATGGAGTCTGCAAAAGACCTGAGACTGGGACGGAGATTTGTCTTCCAACAAGACAATGATCCAAAACATAAAGCAAAATCTACAATGGAATGGTTCAAAAATAAACATATCCAGGTGTTAGAATGGCCAAGTCAAAGTCCAGACCTGAATCCAATCGAGAATCTGTGGAAAGAACTGAAAACTGCTGTTCACAAATGCTCTCCATCCAACCTCACTGAGCTAGAGCTGTTTTGCAAGGAGGAATGGGAAAAAATTTCAGTCTCTCGATGTGCAAAACTGATAGAGACATACCCCAAGCGACTTACAGCTGTAATCGCAGCAAAAGGTGGCGCTACAAAGTATTAACTTAAGGGGGCTGAATAATTTTGCACGCCCAATTTTTCAGTTTTTGATTTGTTAAAAAAGTTTGAAATATCCAATAAATGTCGTTCCACTTCATGATTGTGTCCCACTTGTTGTTGATTCTTCACAGAAAAATACAGTTTTATATCTTTATGTTTGAAGCCTGAAATATGGCAAAAGGTCGCAAAGTTCAAGGGGGCTGAATACTTTCGCAAGGCACTGTATATACACTTTGTTGGCAATGACAGAGGTCAAACGTTTTCTGTAAGTCTTCACAAGGTTTTCACACACTGTTGCTGGTATTTTGGCCCATTCCTCCATGCAGATCTCCTCTAGAGCAGTGATGTTTTGGGGCTGTTGCTGGGCAACACGGACTTTCAACTCCCTCCAAAGATTTTCTATGGGGTTGAGATCTGGAGACTGGCTAGGCCACTCCTGGACCTTGACTAGGCCACTCCTTCGTTGCCCGGGCGGTGTGTTTGGGATCATTGTCATGCTGAAAGACCCAGCCACGTTTCATCTTCAATGCCCTTGCTAATGGAAGGAGGTTTTCACTCAAAATCTCACGATACATGGCCCCATTCATTCTTTCCTTTACACGGACGGATCAGTCGTCCTGGTCCCTTTGCAGAAAAACAGCCCCAAAGCATGATGTTTCCACCCCCCATGTTTCACAGTAGGTATGGTGTTCTTTGGATGCAATTCTTTGTCCTCCAAACACGACGAGTTGAGTTTTTACCAAAAAGTTATATTTTGGTTTCATCTGACCATATGACATTCTCCCAATCTTCTTTTGGATCATCCAAATGCTCTCTTGCAAACTTCAGACGGGCCTGGACATGTACTGGCTTAAGCAGGGGGACACGTCTGGCACTGCAGGATTTGAGTCCCTGGCGGCGTAGTGTGTTGCTGATGGTAGGCTTTGTTACTTTGGTCCCAGCTCTCTGCAGGTCATTCACTAGGTCTCCCCGTGTGGTTCTGGGATTTTTGCTCACCGTTCTTGTGATCATTTTGACCCCACGGGGTGAGATCTTGCGTGGAGCCCCAGATCGAGGGAGATTATCAGTGGTCTTGTATGTCTTCCATTTCCTAATAATTGCTCCCACAGTTGATTTCTTCAAACCAAGCTGCTTACCTATTGCAGATTCAGTCTTCCCAGCCTGGTGCAGGTCTACAATTTCGCTTCTGGTGTCCTTTGACAGCTCTTTGGTCTTGGCCATAGTGGAGTTTGGAGTGTGACTGTTTGAGGTTGTGGACAGGTGTCTTTTATACTGATAACAAGTTCAAACAGGTGCCATTAATACAGGTAACGAGTGGAGGACAGAGGAGCCTCTTAAAGAAGAAGTTACAGGTCTGTGAGAGACAGAAATCTTGCTTGTTTGTAGGTGACCAAATACTTATTTTCCACCATAATTTGCAAATAAATTCATTAAAAAATCCTACAATGTGATTTTCTGGATTTTTTTTCTCATTTTGTCTGTCATAGTTGAAGTGTACCAATGATGAAAATTACAGGCCTCTCTCATCTTTTTAAGTTGGAGAACTTGCACAATTGGTGGCTGACTAAATACTTTTTTGCCCCACTGTAAATACATTTGATTTGAAATTTGATTTGACTACAGCTTAGCATTCAACACCATAGTGCCCTCAAAGCTCATCACTAAGGACCCTGGGACTATCTTATTATTTTATCTTTATTTAACTAGGCAAGTCAGTTAAGGACAAATTCTTATTTTCAATGACAGCCTAGGAACAGTGGGTTAACTGCCTTGTTCAGGGGCAGAATGACAGATTTCAACCGTGTCAGCTTGGGGATTAGATCTTGCAACATTTCAGTTCCTAGTCCAACGCTCTAACCATTAGGCTCCCTGCTGCCGACTAAACACCTCCCTCTGCAACTGGATCCTGGACTTCCTGAGGGGCCGCCCCCAGGTGGTGAGGGAAGGTAACAACACATCCGCCACGCTAATCCTTAACACGGGGACCCATCATAGGTACGTGCTCAGTCCCCTCCTGTACTCCCTGTTCACTCATGACTGCATGGCCAGGCATGACTTTAACACCATCATTAACTTTGCAGACAGCACAACAGTGGTAGGCCTGATTACGACAATGATGAGACAGCCTATAGGGAGGTCAGAGACCTGGCCGTGTGGTGCCAGGATAACAACCTCTCTCTCAACGTGATCAAGACAAAGGAGATGATTGTGGACTACAGGAAAAGGAGGACAGAACACGCCCCCATTCACAAATACAATGACTTGAGTGGGATTTGTGCCACAAATGCTAACATGTCAGTATGTGGAAACAGTGCCAGGGAAACTAAATCAAAGCATGGATTAATGAGATCATATCTTGTCCATAGACTGCTTATAGGGTAAGGAAACCAATTTGTCACTTTGTAATTTGGGTGAACTATAACCCAAAAACTGTTCTTTGGAAGCCCAATGAGTCAAACATTTGGCTGTAATAGAAGAACACAAGGATCCAAAAGTTTATGTTTTGACCCAAGATGTTTTGACCCATTTTGGTAACCAGAGCTCACACAATGTCCACTTGGTACACACTGATTGAATCAACATTGTTTCCACGTCATTTCAATGAAATTCCATTGAATTGACATCTTTGCCCAGTGGGTGCTTGATGTGCAACAAAAGTCAGAAGCTATTCACCAATGTCTTCAGGATGTTGTTTCCCTGAATAGAAGTCAAAGTCATGTACAACAGGATTTTCCAAACCTTGTCTCTCTTGAAACCCATTCCTGACACTTAGAAAAAAGGAAATAAACAGTTGGATCATTAAGTGTTCTTCTATTACAGCCAAATGGTTGACTCACGGGGCTTCCAAATAACAGTTTTTGGTTAAAGAGATAGTTCACCCAAATTACAAAGTGACAAATGGGTTTCCTTACCCTGTAAGCAGTCTATGGACAAGGTATGATCGCATTAATCCATGCTTTGGTTTAGTTTCACTGGCACTGTTTCCACACACTAACATGTTAGCATTTGTGGCATAAATCCCACTCAAGCCACAGGAATGATATTAGCATTTTTCGCACATCATGTTCAAATCATCTATAAGTGACTGTGTTGAGTTTGACAATCAATTTGGCACTGAGTGTACAAAACATTATGAACACCTTCCTAATATTGAGTTGCACCCGCTTTTGCCCTCAGAACAGCCTCGATTTGTCAGGGCATGGACTCTACAAGGTTCTGAAAACATTCCACTGGGATGCTGGCCCATGTTGACTCCAATGCATCCCACAGTTGTGTCAAGTTGGCTTGATGTCCTTTGGGTGGTGGATCATTCTTGATACACACGGGAAACTGTTGAGTGTGAAATAACCCACCAGCATTGCAGTTCTTGACACACTCAAACTGGTGCTCCTGGCACCTACTACCATACCCCGTTCAAAGGCAATTAAATATTTTGTCTTGTCCATCCACACTCTGAATAGCACACATACACAATCCATGTCTTCTTCTGTGAGGTTTAATGGTGGTTGGCATCCAATATGTTGCATTTCCACTGAACTATAGTATAGATCCATTACACTTTGCGATGGGAAAGGGGAACCGAAAAATATACATATATTTTAATTACCCTACCAACTAACCCTATACTCAATAAAACGCATCACCTTATTCCACTACTAACCCTATCTGATCCTACCCCAGGCCAACGGCCTGAGAGGACGGGACACTACCACACAACACACAATGTAACTCTTCCGAAGTCAAATCTCCTACCCCAAGTACTTCTCTGCAGCTGCCACCACAACATCTATTTTCAGTGATTTACGTTTAATTTCTACAGTAAAGTTGATAACCATTGCCATGAACACTAAGAAGCCAACCTTATTAAAGCATATATCACTCATTGGCCTATCCCTTTGTGCTGGCACAGATCTACTATTCACAGGGATCCTCTCCGAATCCCTCACCCATGACGCATCCTCATATTTCCCAAGAACCGTACAATACTGTTGAAGTTGCAGAGGGAAGGAAGAACAGATGTGTTAGTGAGAATTTAAGTGGAACTTAAGTGGAAGTCAGGATTTGTGAATGTGAATGTGTTTTTCTTTAAACCTAGATAAAATCTGTTTATTAAATTAGTGCTGCTATGGACCAACTGGAGCCCCCGTGATGATGGAGTGCAGTGCTCGGTTACCTTGTTAGAGGCTACTGGGAGGAGACATGTCTGCCCGCCTGCCGTGAAGTTACAGAAGACCTCAATGGTGTCTGACGGACATCCCAGGTTAGGGTCGATCCAGTACAGTCCTACAGAGGTACAGGTCTTGGATCTTAATTTGATCACTCTGTTGCTGCAGGACATTTCCAGCAAAGTAGTAAATGCAGAGTTGTGGCATATTCAAGGTTCAAAAAGGCTTCTACAGTTTGTAATTTCACATTTAAATTGTCAAGACTTGATTTGCCCCAACAAAAAAATGTATCAACCCCTGCAAAAATACCCATTAATTATAATCCATACAATAATTCACATTTCCTGCTGCTGCATGATTATTTCCCTGGTCAAATTAAGATAGCAACTACAGTCTATTCTACTGAGTAAATCTGAGAAGATTACTAATATTTATGTAGATTGGGGAAAAGTGTCCATTAAATTGATAAATTCTGTAAATCGGTTCTCACCGTCAGAGAGCTTCTGTTGGCAGTCCAGCAGGTCCTTGCAAAATCGTGCCGGGTTCTCCCGGGTTCCGAGCGGTTTCTTCATGCTCTCGATCACACTGCTCAGGTAGTGCAAGGTCTTAAAGATCCCTGCATTCTGGTCTGAGAGGGACATCTCCGTGTTCTGGTAGATCTAGGCAAGCAGGGTTAGCATAGTCCACACAGTCCAGAGTGTTGCAGCATGCATGGGAAGAGGTTAGGAGAAAGCCACAGAGACAGCCAATCCAAAGCATGGACACATGGATGAATCAAACATTTCATAAGCATGAATTCATGCAGACACATGCAAGATGCATGCATAGAGGCACAACCCATATCCAACCATAGAAACACCATGTCAAGGTATTTAGAAAAGTTGCAAGCAATGTGTTTTGCATGTGTTAAACACAATTAAATAAGGTTTATTTGTAGGCAAGGTAGTGACAGGCACCCACACATTAGTGAAAATACATAGTATTAAAGAGCAAAAAACGAACAGGAAGATTTTTGTAAATTGCTTTACTGAAAATTGTCACTTAACAGTAAATATCATTAGAGTGAAGATATATCAACAGTGAATGTTACATATGGTAAATATGTTGTCTAAAGATTAAACTTATGTCTCGTGTATAGACCAACAGTGAGTGCTTTACCTCTGTCCTCAAGGCACCATTGTACTCAAACAGAGAGTTGTACTCGATTCGTCTCTGAGGATACAACACCAACAAGTACAGTTTAATCACAGAGGCAGTAATAAGCAGAAAGCAGTAAACCAGAGGCTGGAATCAACAAATCTACACATGTTACTTAGTAGGGGCATACTAATCAATGTCACTGAAAGCCTCCTCCCTGATTATTACACAACAAAAATGCCATTGTAATATTGTAGTTTAGATTTATTGGTTCAATACAACTGTTGAAACAGCTCACAGAGCACAGGGAAAGGAAGGCCACACAGATTACACTGTATGCTCCGCTTCTATGCTACCTCTGGCCCTGCAGCTATAAGACTGTTGCTTTTTCCCATTCCATCAAAAGCCTTATCTAAGCTTAGCCTGGCACCAAGCCTAGGACAGAGAGAGAGAGAGAGAGAGAGAGAGAGAGAGAGAGAGAGAGAGAGATAGAGAATACTTTTGAACTCGAAAAATACTCCATCATCAACAGGCTCTGTATTTCAGAAATCACACTGTCAAGTACCCATGATGCACTGTTCAACTATTTAGCCATTTAAACCATTTATTTTTGAAGAAAAGTTTTTCTCACTGGCTTTCATGTATTTGAGATGTCGTACTTGATGACAGTTGTTCTCCATTGGAGCGATGTGATTGGTTGGCCAACATTCTGGGGCGAGGCTTAGCGAAGGGTCAATTAAGAATTGAAACTGGCAATAACTGATCATGGCCATGAACTCACAGGAGCCAGTAAATGTTTTGACCCATTTTGGAAACCAGAGCTCACACAATGTCCACTTGGTATACACTGGTTTAATCAACATTGTTTCCACGTCATTTCAATGAAATTACGTTGAATTGACATCTTTGCCCAGTGGGTGCTTGATGTGCAACAAAAGTCAGAAGCTATTCACCAATGTCTTCAGGATGTTGTTTCCCTGAATAGAAGTCAAAGTCATGTACAACAGGATTTTCCAAACCTTGTCTCTCTTGAAACCCATTCCTGACACTTAGAAAAAAGGAAATAAACAGCTGGATCATTAAGTGTTATTCTATTACAGCCAAATGTTTGACTCACGGGGCTTCCAAAGAACGTTTTTTTATTTAAAAAAATAGTTCACCCAAATTACAAAGTGACAAATTAGTTTCTTAGCGAAGGGCTTAGCGAAGGGTCAATTGCCAGGGTTAGAGGTTCCAAGCATGTATTATTCATTCTATTTCTATGTGTGCTGCTGCTGCACAGAGAGGGGGAGGGGAGGGGGGGGGGGGGTGCGTTGCCTAGGCAAACCAATACTTGTTTGCTACAACACCTTGTTTGAATCCGGACAAAGAAAAATAAATGCTTTATTACAGATTATGTCACTATCTGTGAATGAAACAGGATACTTACGGTCGGGCCAGGAGCACCAGGGGGGCCCTGGGAGAGAGAACACAGAGAGGATTTTGACATAAACACAAAATAAACAGATACAAAGACATATGTCTTCGTAAAGACGACAAACCTCAATCTCTATGAACTGCCATAGAACTGTCAAGTAACTGTAAGTAGTAGGGAATCAGTAAGATAGGTTAGGACATAGTAATGGGGGGGGACACTTACTCTGGGCCCTGGATGTCCCTGTGGCCCCTGGGGTCCCTGATACACAAACACACAACATGGTGTTACAATGGTGTCCAAGCAATGACATCACAATATAATATTTGATGCACCTCCACTACTCTAGTACTCTCAAATGAACAAAGATTGCAGAAAATGTATTTGTTGAAATATACACTCAGTGGCCAGTTTATTAGGTAGACCCATCTAGCACCGGGTTGGACATTTTGCCTCTAGAACAGTCTGAATTATTTGGGGCATGACGTTCAATCATTGCTCAATTGGTATCAAGGGCCCTAACGTGTGCCAGCAAAACATGCTGCTTATGCTAAATCCTGACTCTTCCATCAGCATGACGCAACAGGAACCGGGATTCGTCAGACCAGGCAATGTTTTTCCAATCCCCAATTGTCCAGTGTTGGTGATCACTTGCCCACTGGAGCCGCTTCTTCTTGTTTTTAGCTGATAGGAGGGGAACCCGGTCTGGTCGTCTGCTGCAATAGCCCATCCTTGACATGGATCAACTAGTTGTGCCTTCTGAGATGCCGTTATGCACACCACTGTTGTAATGTGCTGTTATTTGTCTATTCGTGGCTCGCCTGTTACCATTCTTGCCATTCTCCTTCAACCTCTCTTATCAACAAGCTGTTTTCGCCCACAGGATTGATGCTGACTGGATGTTTTTTGTTGTTGTTACACCATTCTCTGTAAACCCTAGACACTGTCATGAGTGAAAAGCCCAGGAGGGTGTCCGTTTCTGAGAAACTGGATCCGGCACGCCTGGCATCGACGATCATACCACGCTCAAGTCGCTTCGGTTACTCGTTTTGCCCATTCTAACGTTCAATCAAACAGTAACTGAATGCTTCGATGTCTGTCTGCCTGCTTTATATAGCAAGCCACGGCCACCTGACTGTCTACAGGAGCGATCAATTTCCGTGAACAGGTGGTGTACCTAATAAACTGGCCCCTGAGTGTGTTGATATTAACATTATACATTTGGAAAAAATAGCTGCTCTAGTCTAAACGATCCTATCATAATCATACATTACACCCTGAAGAGCTGCAGTCAGTACAAAGGGTTCTGTGTTGAGGGCTCTCTTTGTGTTTCTGTAATGGAGCTCTACCGCCCCCACTGGCCGATGAGGGAACTGACGGCACAGTACTATAGCAGCAGCCTTCTGCAGGCAGCTGGTTCTTATTAGGCCCCTGAGGAGCTGCCTAGAAGTGTGTAAGTGTTTGTGTGTCTGTTTACTGTGTGTGCTTTTGTGTTTTTCTCGCTCTCTCTCTACTGTTTGTGTGTAACTGCCTATGAGTCTCGATGGGGCTTAGGGAGCCGTGAGAATCTTCAACCAGTTTACATGGCAGAGCGTGAGCTGTGAGAATCTTAAAAGAGTTTACACGGCAGAGTGATAGGGAACAGTATACTGTACATTAACCCGGTCATGGCTAGAAGGGGCCCAGCTTTAGTCAAATTAGCAGGTTAGGACAATTAAAGTAGCAGGTTAGGACAATTAGGTTAAGGTTAGGAAAAGGGTTAGGGTTAGCTAAAATGCAAAAGCTGGATCCCTTCTAGCCATGACCCATTAATCACCATGGAGGATCACAGCACTAACATTATGACAAGGCATTTCCTGTTCACTGAGGCAGTAAGGCTCCATGCACAGCCCACAGTGTACTGGAAATCCCCCTGCAACAGCTACTTTCATCACGAGCCTACCCAGGTAGCATGGTTATTACCTCAGGAAACACTGCCCATAGCTACAGTTCACACAAACCAAACAAGGCTACGTGTCATCCAGTGTGTCAATCATAGTTCATAGATTAAACACCTACGCTGTACTTCACACATAACCTTGTGGTTTTCCAACGCCTACCGAGTGTTGCATAGACTGCTTTCTCTCCAATGGATTATAGAACTCTACAGAATGTATTCAGAATTCAAATAATACCAAGTATTGGATTCAGATCTCACCATTTCCCCATGGCTTCCCCTTGGACCCTTCGGTCCCTGTGGAGGAGAAAATAAGACTTTTAAAATACACTGGTTTCTTTTCTAAGTACAAGTACCCCAATTATTCTGGGTATCCCTCCATTCCATGCAGGTGTTGAACAGTACACTGGACAGGAGCAGCAGAGGTCATCCATACATGTTCTCCGCTGTTTTGGGACAATTGTCCAGTTCCATCCATGAGTGGTTGGTTCTTCTAACTCTGTTATTCCTACAGTATAAAGCCCTTCATATAAGCACAGCATACTAGTGACACACCAGGTACTGTAGCAAAGTGTGACTAGACAGATTTCTATTCCAAACTATCTCCCAGGAGAATTACAATGATGGAAAGTACCACTTGAGGCTTGAACTTGATTGATTTATGGTTTATGCCTGAGGAGTCATGAATACACACTCTCTCTAGTCTAGAAAATGTCTGACTTTGACAACAGAGGGGCTTATCAATTCAGTGGACGACCGTTATGGAAACCCTCTAGCCAGTTAGTTCAACAAAAGCCACGTTCGTTCACAAGACAGACAGGGCAGAGTGCCCGCTCTTAAAATGGACCACTCACTCACTCACACACACACACTGAACCTACAGGTTTCCCCATTGGGCCGATCATCCCTTCTGGTCCAACAGGTCCACTGAAACCCTGAAACAGACAGATAGAGGAGAGATCAGCACACACACAATTTTTATACATAATTTATTGCAACAAATCAAATCAAACTTTATTAGTCACATGCGCCGAATACAACCTTACCGTGAAATGCTTACTTACAAGCCCTTAACCAACAGTGCAGTTCAGTGCAGTTCAAGAAGAGTTCATATTTACCAAATAACTAAAGTTAAAAATATATATATATAAAAAGTAACACAATAACATAACAATAACGAGGCTATATACAGGGGGTACCGGTACCAGTTTGCGGCGGTAAAGGTTAGTTCAGGTAATTTGCAGAGGTGTGGACTCGAGTCACATGACTTAGACTCTAGTCACAAATATGAGGACTTGCAACTCGACTTTGACTTTAACACCAATGACTTGTGACTTAACTTGGACTTGAGCCTTTTGACTCAAACTGACTTATTACTCTCTCCAAGCCCAAACATAGAAAATGACAGACGGAGCTTTGTTCGACATTTGAAGCTGCACAAAGAACGGTAAGTCGTGACTAATATATCCGACAGCTATATCATTCATAACTTTGCCAGTGTAGCATGTTGGCTAACGTAACGTTAAATCAATGAGCCTCCACACAGTCAGTCAGTGCGGGAACGTGATCATTGCACCCAAGATTGAGCTACAACTGGCTAAGCAGTTGGTAGCCTAAATCCTGCCTGATGTTACTGCTGTTTTTAAAGCCATTGACATATGTTAGCCTACTGTAACCACACACACACACACACACTATTGTCGCTCCTTGAAAGCGGCAGCTCTAGCCTTTAGCTTGATACGGATGTTGCCTGTAATCCATGGCTTCTGATTGGGATATGTACGTATAGTCACTGTGGGGACGACGTCGTTGATGTACTTATGAAGCCGATGACTGAGGTAATATACTCCTCAATGTCATTGGATGAATCCCGGAACATATTCCAGTCTGTGCTAGCAATGACAATGACCAGTGGAGTTGGCAGGACACCATAAACAGATCTGGGACCAAGCCAGTCCCACCTTCTACCCTGTGACCTCTGACCCCTATGTATTGTTTCCAGGGGGAGTCTGGCTTGGCAGGAGAGAGGGGGACCCACTACTGTAGAGTAGCATCCGCGTCATCTGACCACTTCCGTATTGAGCGAGTTACTGGCATTTCCTGCTTTAGTTTTTGCTTGTAAGCAGATATCAGGAAGATAGAATTATGGTCAGATTTGCCAAATGTAGGGCGGGGGAGAGCTTGTTTGCATCTCTGTGTGTGGAGTAAAGGAGGTCGAGAGTTTTTTTCCCTCTGGTTACACATGTGACATGCTGGTAAAATGTGGTAAAACTGATTTAAGTTTTCCTGCATTAGGAGCACCGCTTCTGGGTGAGCATTTTCTTGTTTGCTTATGTCCTTATAGAGTTGGTTGAGTGCGGTCTTAGTGCAAGCATCAGTCTGTGGTGGTAAATAGACGACTACGAATAATATAGATGAGAACTCTCTTGGTAGATAGTGTGGTCTACAGCGTATCATAATGTACTCTACCTCAGGCAAGCAATACCCTGAGACTTCTTTAATAATAGACATCGCGCACCAGCTGTTTTCGACAAGAAGACACACACCCCCACCACTCGTCTTACCAGACGTAGCATCTCTGTTCTGCTGGTGCATGGAAAATCCTGCCAGCTCTATATTATCTGTGTCGACGTTTAGCCACGACTCGGTGAAACATAAGATATTACAGTTCTTAATGTACCGTTGGTAGGATAATCATAATCAAATCATCCATTTTATTTTCCAATGATTGCATGTTAGCAAGTAGAATGGAAGGCAGTGGGAGTTTACTCGCTCGCCTACGGATTCTCAGAAGGCAGCCCTATCTGTGTCCTCTTTTCCTCTGTCTTTTCTTCATCCAAATGATGAGGATCTGGGCCTGTTCCCGGGAGTGCAGTATATCCTTCTCGTCGGACTCCTTAAAGGAAAAAGTATCTTCCAGTTCGTGGTGAGTAATCGCTGTTATTTTCAGTCATAAGAGACGGTAGCAGCAACATTATGTACAAAATAAGTACAAATATATGTTACAAACAATGCAAAAAAACTAACAAATTAGCACAATTGGTTAGGAACATGTAAAACGTCAGCCATCCTCTTCAGGCACCATCTTAACAGTAAGTGCTGATTCTGTACTTACCAGAATGCCAACAGGACCTTTAGGACCAGGTATGCCTTTGAAACCCCAATCCCCATTTGGTCCCTTTGAAAAACACAGAACAGTCATTTGCTTGATCACTGCTAATTGATCATGTCTATAAGAACACGTTTAACTTGTCAGTGGAGGGCGTAGGGGTATTATTATTTAACTATGCAAGTCAGTAAGAACAAATTCTTAATAACAATGAGCCTACACCAGCCAATTGTGCGCCACGCTTGGGACTCCCAATCACAGCCAGATGTGATACAGCCTGGATTTGAACCAGAGACTGTAGTGACACCTCTTTCACTGAAATGCAGTGACTTAGACTGCTGTGCCACTCGGGAGCTTAATATATAGGGCTGAATAGCTCATCGAGGGCAGACAAGGATGGTGAATGTCTGTGGTGATCTCTCAGAGCCTCTGACTCACCTTAGGTCCTGGAAAACCAGAGAAGCCAATCATCCCCAGGTCTCCCGGCTCCCCCTGCAGGCCAGAGAAACAAACACACTCTGGTACAACTGGAACACAAATGAAACACACAACTCAATCGCAAGATAAAATGACACTCCGATACAACTCAATCACGAGACAAAAGGACACTCTGACACAACACAATCACAAGACAATAAGACACTATGACACAACTCAATCACAAGACAAAAGGACACAACACAATCACAAGACAATAAGACACTCTGACACAACACAATCACAAGACAATAAGACACTATGACACAACTCAACCACAAGACAATAAGACACTATGACACAACACAATCACAAGACAATAAGACACTATGACACAACACAATCACAAGACATTAAGACACTCTGACACAACACAATCACAAGACAATAAGACACTATGACACAACACAATCACAAGACAATAAGACACTATGACACAACTCAACCACAAGACAATAAGACACTGACACAACTCAACCATAAGACAATAAGACACTCTGACACAACTCAACCACAAGACAATAAGACACTATGACACAACTCAACCACAAGACAATAAGACACTATGACACAACTCAACCACAAGACAATAAGACACTCTGACACAACTCAACCACAAGACAATAAGACACTATGACACAACTCAACCACAAGACAATAAGACACTATGACACAACTCAACCACAAGACAATAAGACACTATGACACAACTCAACCACAAGACAATAAGACACTCTGACACAACTCAACCACAAGACAATAAGACACTATGACACAACTCAACCACAAGACAATAAAACACTGACACAACACAATCACAAGACAATAAGACACTGACACAACACAATCACAAGACAATAAGACACTATGACACAACTCAACCACAAGACAATAAGACACTGACACAACTCAACCACAAGACAATAAGACACTCTGACACAACTCAACCACAATACAATAAGACACTCTGACACAACTCAACCACAAGACAATAAGACACTATGACCCAACACATTAAGACACTCTGACACAACACAATCACAAGACAATAAGACACTATGACACAACTCAATCACAAGACAATAAGACACTATGACACAACTCAATCACAAGACAATAAGACACTGACACAACACAATCACAAGACAATAAGACACTGACACAACACAATCACAAGACATTAAGACACTCTGACACAACACAATCACAAGACAATAAGACACTATGACACAACACAATCACAAGACAATAAGACACTATGACACAACTCAACCACAAGACAATAAGACACTCTGACACAACTCAACCACAAGACAATAAGACACTATGACACAACTCAACCACAAGACAATAAGACACTATGACACAACTCAACCACAAGACAATAAGACACTATGACACAACTCAACCACAAGACAATAAGACACTCTGACACAACTCAACCACAAGACAATAAGACACTCTGACACAACTCAACCACAAGACAATAAGACACTCTGACACAACTCAACCACAAGACAATAAGACACTATGACACAACTCAACCACAAGACAATAAGACACTCTGACACAACTCAACCACAAGACAATAAGACACTATGACACAACTCAACCACAAGACAATAAGACACTATGACACAACTCAACCACAAGACAATAAGACACTATGACACAACTCAACCACAAGACAATAAGACACTCTGACACAACTCAACCACAAGACAATAAGACACTATGACACAACTCAACCACAAGACAATAAAACACTGACACAACACAATCACAAGACAATAAGACACTGACACAACACAATCACAAGACAATAAGACACTATGACACAACTCAACCACAAGACAATAAGACACTCTGACACAACTCAACCACAAGACAATAAGACACTGACACAACTCAACCACAAGACAATAAGACACTGACACAACTCAACCACAAGACAATAAGACACTCTGACACAACTCAACCACAATACAATAAGACACTCTGACACAACTCAACCACAAGACAATAAGACACTATGACCCAACACATTAAGACACTCTGACACAACTCAACCACAAGACAATAAGACACTATGACACAACTCAACCACAAGACAATAAGACACTATGACACAACTCAACCACAAGACAATAAGACACTCTGACACAACTCAACCACAAGACAATAAGACACTATGACACAACTCAACCACAAGACAATAAGACACTATGACACAACTCAACCACAAGACAATAAGACACTATGACACAACTCAACCACAAGACAATAAGACACTCTGACACAACTCAACCACAAGACAATAAGACACTATGACACAACTCAACCACAAGACAATAAAACACTGACACAACACAATCACAAGACAATAAGACACTGACACAACACAATCACAAGACAATAAGACACTATGACACAACTCAACCACAAGACAATAAGACACTCTGACACAACTCAACCACAAGACAATAAGACACTGACACAACTCAACCACAAGACAATAAGACACTGACACAACTCAACCACAAGACAATAAGACACTCTGACACAACTCAACCACAATACAATAAGACACTCTGACACAACACAACCACAAGACAATAAGACACTGACACAACTCAACCACAAGACAATAAGACACTCTGACACAACTCAACCACAATACAATAAGACACTCTGACACAACACAATCACAAGACAATAAGACACTATGACACAACTCAATCACAAGACAATAAGACACTATGACACAACTCAATCACAAGACAATAAGACACTGACACAACACAATCACAAGACAATAAGACACTATGACACAACACAATCACAAGACATTAAGACACTCTGACACAACACAATCACAAGACAATAAGACACTATGACACAACACAATCACAAGACAATAAGACACTATGACACAACTCAACCACAAGACAATAAGACACTCTGACACAACTCAACCACAAGACAATAAGACACTATGACACAACTCAACCACAAGACAATAAGACACTATGACACAACTCAACCACAAGACAATAAGACACTATGACACAACTCAACCACAAGACAATAAGACACTCTGACACAACTCAACCACAAGACAATAAGACACTCTGACACAACTCAACCACAAGACAATAAGACACTCTGACACAACTCAACCACAAGACAATAAGACACTCTGACACAACTCAACCACAAGACAATAAGACACTATGACACAACTCAACCACAAGACAATAAGACACTCTGACACAACTCAACCACAAGACAATAAGACACTATGACACAACTCAACCACAAGACAATAAGACACTCTGACACAACTCAACCACAAGACAATAAGACACTGACACAACTCAACCACAAGACAATAAGACACTATGACACAACTCAACCACAAGACAATGAGACACTATGACACAACTCAACCACAAGACAATAAGACACTCTGACACAACTCAACCACAAGACAATAAGACACTCTGACACAACTCAACCACAAGACAATAAGACACTCTGACACAACTCAACCACAAGACAATAAGACACTGACACAACTCAACCACAAGACAATAAGACACTATGACACAACTCAACCACAAGACAATAAGACACTCTGACACAACTCAACCACAAGACAATAAGACACTGACACAACTCAACCACAAGACAATAAGATACTCTGACACAACTCAACCAGAAGACAATAACTTAACCACAAATCGCTCTGATTTGTGGTTGTTGCCTCCAAAAGGAAGAGTGTGAAGTTAGTAGGCTATGTTATGAAACCCTTTAACCTAGTTTCTGTTCCATATTCTCCCTCCTTGTTATGTATTCCAGACAGGGGTTTGGTCTCTGGTTTGCTCTCTGGTTGCCCTCTCATCCATTATCTTGTCTAACTCCAAGGAACCCGCAGACACCGAAACTAGGACATAAGAATGGTGGGTCCCTTATCGGTCAGTCTGGAGACAGTAGACTGTCTGAGCACCTCACCCGTCCCTGTCCCATGTCTGTCTGTCTGCCTGCCTGCCTGTCTATCTATCTGTCCTCAGCAGTGGCAGAAGACGGCCTGTGTTTGCACAGATAATCACAAATTCATCAGATCAATGTGATTTCTTGAATTTAATGAAAGTTTCTAAATTGCTTTCTACACCTCGTGCGCATAGCGGTGGGGGCAATGTAGCTGTGGCAGCCTATCAGAATATTTGGAGGTGTGGCTAATTAAGGGCGTGACTTTCACTGTGTTCTGTTTGCCCCCCCGTGAGAGTGAATGTCATTACAGTTATTGTGGCCTATTGAACTTGTAATCCAATTTTAAACTAGTACACGGCCAGCATCTGTAATGATACTTGCACAACTGCATGTTATATTAAACAGCCTTATAAGCTTTATGTGTAAGCCATTGCTTGGTTATGATATTGTGGTTACTAAATGTGAAGGTTTTCTGTAAAGAATACATTTGAAAACATCATTTAAAGTTATTAAACAAGTAAGTTTGTTCAGTTTCTAGGGAATTAGTTCAATTGCTTGTAACCCAATTGAATCAATTTCAATAGGTAATTCCAAAGTCAAAAGTAAACTTGGGACAAGATGAAAAAATGGGTTGTATTTACATGAAATATTACTTTGTATTTGTTATTTAAGGTTCAACCAAAGGGGGAAAGTAGTTTGAGTATTGAAAGAAATAGGTAGCAAATTGAAATATAATTTGAAGTCAAATATAATATATAAGAAATATTAAAGGTGGCATTGAATCATATATTTCCTTTCAATAAATGTCATTTTCTTTTTTAATTGAGAAAAACGTTTTTTTTTTGGTTGATCTAAATATTTTTTTTTTATGGTGTTGCTTAAACCTTTTCTGAGCTGTTTATGGCAAATATATGAAGCTGTGAATAACCTGTGACCAGTTAGCGGAGCATTGGTGATATTCTACAATGGCTAGATGGACACTGGACACTCACTGGTTGTCCTTTGAGTCCTGGGTCTCCTATCCTGCCTTGGTCTCCGGATGAGCCCTCCATGCCTTTGATTCCTGGGGTCCCCCTCTCTCCTGCCAAGCCAGTCTCCCCCTGGAAACAATACATAGGGGTCAGAGGTCACAGGGTGGTCCCAGATCTGTTTGTGGTGTCCTGCCAACTCCACTGGTCATTGTCATGCACAACAGTATAGGACTTGGCTATATAGTACAGATCTGGGACCAGGCTAGGGTACTGTAAAGTTAAGGGTGAGAGGTCATAGGGTGTGGGGTGAAGAGGGTACTGGGTGTAGGCTAAGTAGATTACCTTCTCTCCAGCAGGCCCCCTCTCTCCGACCAACCCAGGCAGACCAAGTTCCCCTCTGGGACCAGGTAGTCCTGCCGACCCCTCCTGCCCCACGGTGCCACGCTGGCCCTGACAAAAGATAGCACAGACAGTCAACATGGTCACACTAAATCATTGTTGACATGCTGTAAGGTAAGCATGAAAAACACTGCTAATCAAATGGTATGTTGTCAAGTGACAGTGACATTCAATCACCACTGATTCATGGCCTAGGCCTTTGAAAAGTCAAATACTTAACAGTCAGACATTTGCTTATAAAACGTCAATACAAATGACGGACTGTTGTTGAACTGTTACAGTGCGCAGAGCCGCTGGCGACCACAATCATTTCCTGTTCCATCAGTGGGCGGCAGCCCAGGTGGAGGAGCGGGGAGTCAGTCATATTAAAATAACAGATGGAATGAGCCGTCGCCGGCCCGCTGGCCGTAAATACAGCAGCGTCTGTTACTGTCCCGCCTCGCCGGCCGTGAGGCGCAAGGATAACTCATGTCACCGCCGGGATAGAAAATAATCAGGAAGTGGTTTGGAATTACAGAGCTCTAGGTTTGTTGGTAGAACCTCAATCCCTGGGGCTGGAGAGAGGTCTTGCATAAGGAGAGGTACTGTAGTGGTCTCAGTCATTACATCAGTGGGAGATTTAATTCTGGCCTGGAAATACATGACACACACGCCCATCTGCACTCATTCACACACGACCCACCCAAGTGAGACACATGGGCAATAATGTCCCATCCACCTGATCACAGTAAGGTCTCGGTTCTTAACTCGTCTTTTTGACAGACATGTCAACCCTTTACATTGGTGGGAATTGGCCTATATGGATAGGGCTACATTTACATTTCTTACAGAATAAATATGGAAAGCATATGCATAACCATGGTAGCAATTGAAAGGGAACATTTTGGAGATAAAGGGAAAATGGTTAGACCAAAGGTGAGGACACAACAGTTCACCTGAAACAAGACTGAATCCACACATCTAAACATCACACTGTTGATTTCATGTGCATTTTACATGGACTTTTTGCAGCATTTGTTGATAGCGAAATGTGAAAATACTCTGGATACATTCAGTAACATGATAAAACTATTACTGGAAAATGTGGCGTAGGTGTAAAATAAGACAAAGAAATGGCAAGGATTTGAGTGAGAGGACTAACTGGAGTCTCCAAGTGTTCACACAACTCTCCAAAATGTGCATAGTTCCTAAGCAATTTCAATGCACTTTTATGACTCAAAGAAGAGTCTTGAACTATAAGGTGCTTTTTAAGCTCTCCTAGCTGTGCTGTTGAGGAACTAGAACAAGTACACTTGTAGTTGTTTCATTTGGAACACAACTTTGAATCCCTGCCATCACACAATTACTGTTGTTTGTTTATGCAATCCAAAAACGGTCCATTATAAATCGCAATCTGAGTAAGGTGGGCATCATTTGAAAGCTTATTCTATTGCCAACATGACTAGCTAAGTTCTAAAATAGGATCTTACAGTGTTAGGCTTTCACAAGGCATTTTAGAGAAACATGTTATTTCTGGAGCGCATTAGAAAGGAGTCATGAGTGGATTCAGGTGTGTGTACCGCAGCAACCTTTCTTCACAATAAACAAACATAGGCTCATACTGTTCAGGACAACCCAGGGTATAACGCCATGTCATCGTGTAACTGTAAATCAAACATAGTGATCATAAACGTTGACACTGTATATAATTTGTAAATGTGAAGTGCACATTTGGACCGTATAGATGTTTTGGTTTGCTTGTATGACATCAAAGTGGTATTTATTATAATCCTCAATGTCATCTTAATTTACAGCTTTTCCCTCACTCAGACAACAAAATATTTGCAAAAGTTGCCCAATTACCAGAACGGCAATCAGTCAAAACCCATACAGCGCCGTGAAGTGCAGAGCCAGGGCTCTGACGTCATGTATATAATGTTACCGTACAGTCATTACGTTTCAATTTAGGCGCTTATTAGTGCCCAAAACTGCCATTTTCAACCAGTATAGAAGCACGAGTGTAAAAGGCTACCCAAATATAATAAATAAACCCCTTTAGCGTTACTATTCTGGCTAAGAGGATTGAGTTGCAAAAGTGCAACTAGTGTACTACTTGCACCCAGTGGAATTAATTAGGGAGAGACCAGGAGAGAAAGAGGAAGCAAGAGAGACAGAGAGGAGACAGAGAGGTGTGAGAGACAGAAAGAGATAGAGAGAGACAGAGGCAGAGAGGAGAGACAGAAGGAGATAGAGGGAGACAGAGGCAGAGAGGAGAGAGAGACAGAAGGAGATAGAGAGAGACAGAGAGGCAGAGAGGAGAGACAAACAGAAGGAGATAGAGACAGAGAGGCAGAGAGGAGAGAGAAACAGAAGGAAATAGAGAGAGACAGAGATGAGAGAGAGAAGGATATAGAGAGAGACAGAGAGGCAGAGAGGAGAGACAGAAGGAACTAGAGAGACAGAGAGGCAGAGAGGAGAGAGAAACAGAAGGAGATATAGAGAGACAGAGGAGAGACAGAAGGAGACAGAGAGACAGAGAGGCAGAGAGGAGAGACAGAAGGAGATAGAGAGGGACAGAGGCAGAGAGGAGAGAGAAACAGAAGGAGATAGATAGAGACAGAGAGGTTAGAGAGGAGAGAGAAACAGAAGGAGATAGATAGAGAGAGTGATAGAGAGGAGAGACAGAAGGAGACAGAGAGAGACAGAGAGGCAGAGACAGAAGGAGACAGAAGCAGAGACAGAAGGAGATAGAGAGAGACAGAGGCAGAGAGGAGAGAGAAACAGAAGGAGATAGAGAGAGACAGAGAGGCAGAGACAGAAGGAGACAGAGAGAGACAGAGAGGCAGAGACATAAGGAGATAGAGAGAGGCAGAAGCAGAGAGGAGAGAGAAGGAGATAGAGAGAGTGATAGACAGCTAGTGGTCAGACTGTTTGATCAGTAAGATAATACTAGATTTGGGGGATGGTGGTCAGATCAGGGGGACACAGAGGCTGGTCTATGATATGGTCTATGATCCTCTGTCTCCTACATATTTTCACTAATGACTAGCATTCCCCTGACTCCGTCTGACACAGGTTAGACCCACAGAGAGACAGAAACAATTACTGCCAGGCATGTACCATTCACTGGTTACGCCGTTCAACCAATTCAGAAAAGGGACATGGAGGGAGAGGAAGAGAAATGGGAGGAAAAGGGAAGACAGAAGAGGAGGAGGATGAAGAAGAAAATGGTGATGATAATGATGAAGAGTTGAACAAGTAGTGGAGGAGGAAGAGGAGGAAGAGGAGGAGGACAGAGTGTACTGTAAAACATTCCGATAGGTCGGCTCCTCTAGGGTAGCTGAAGCAGTAGTTCTGACTGTATTGTTTTCCCTTGGGAGGTAATGTAGTTACAGTATGTGTGTAAAATCCCCCTGGTTGTTTCCTGCTGGGATATCCCTCCCTGTGAGAGAGAGTCTATGTGTTTTCACCGTAAAGAACTCCCTCCCTAACCGCCTCTGTGCCACCAGACTGGCTTCTTATGTAACTGACAGACAGGGTGGCTAATACTGAAGGTCATCCACTGTCGGTCTGGCTGCCTGGGTAGCAGGGGTAGACTAGAGGTCATCCACTGTCGGTCTGGCTGCCTGGGTAGCAGGGGAAGACTAGAGGTCATCCACTGTCGGTCTGGCTGCCTGGGTGGCAGGGGAAGACTAGAGGTCATCCATGCATGAAATACCCACATACTCAGGGCTGCTGGGGCTGCAGACTTTAGTATCAAGAATCCCATTGATCTCTGACCACAGAAACCCAATCAAATCAAATAAGCCATTTAATGACCAGTCATTTCCTGATGAATATCCTTCAGTACTTTAAACACAGCTGGTGGGAGCAGGATCCGTATTCCTTAAGCCTCCCAGTGTGCAGGAGTGCTGAACTAGGATCAGTTTCTCATTTTAGATTATAATTGCTGTACAGGTTGGACCTGATGCTAGATCAGTATAAGAATACGGGCCCAGAAGGAGAGGGAGAAGGGAAAAGGAGGGGCAGTCATATTTCAGTCTTCTAAAGCTCCATTTCTCCTGTGATATGTTGATTTTCTGGATTACAGGAGTCTTTCCGTCCTGGTCGCAGTCTAGCCACAATCACATTAATAATGTGTTGCTGTCTTAATCTACTCAAATGACTTTTTTTCTTCATTAGTCCACAGTTCCCAAGATGTCAGCAGTCAAATGTTCAAGATTTAGGATTTTCACAAAGCATTCGTTTTGCATCATGTGATGCATTATGCATCATCATTATGATGTGGCAAGTGACACTTTGCTTCTTGAAAATCCAATATCTTGAAAACTTGATTGCTGACATGGACTAATGAAAAAAAAAAAAAAAAACATAATATAGTTTTTGAGTGTATTTTCCCTTTAATAAGGTGATAATCTCATAACTTTATTCAGCCCATTCTTCAGTTTGGACATTGTTGGAGATTTACTGTGACGGTAGCTAGTGTTGTGATTGCGTGTAATGTTGCAAGAGAAATGGATGAGTGAGGTTTTGAACGAGGAGACGCGGTAAAACTAAATAAGAAAGGGGTCACTGGATCGTAAACTTTATTCTGATTCAGAGAGCGAGTCAGACTGTCAGCCACAGACATTTAACGATGCTGAGAGAATGGCTCTCTTAAAGTTTGCTTACACAATGTAATAATCCCCTTACTCTTACTGTGACCTACTGTAGAGCACAGACAGGGCAAGAGTTTGTTTATGGACAGATTATAGGGCCCCATTCTGTGTGTGTGTGTGTGCGTGCGTGCGTGCCTGCGTGTGTGTGTGTGTGTGTGTGTGTGTGTGTGTGTGCGCGTGTCTGTGTGTGTGTGTCTGCAGGCACGGGGAATAATTGTGCCTGATGAGTAGCTAGCTACCTGTCGCCCAGTCTTTCCTGGAAATCCTGGTAACCCAACCAATCCTGGAGGACCATCAGGCCCAGCGTATCCCTCCATGCCTCTGGGTCCAAGTAAACCAACTTCGCCCTGGGAAATACAAAACAACAATATCAAACTCAATCTGTCGTGTCTCCATGACAATACTTGTAAAGGCATTAGTTATGGGCGCTAACGTGAATATTCGGGTCTTAGCCAGTTGAGGTCACTTCTCACCGTAATGCATTTTATCCAACCACCTACACTACGATACACTGCCGCTCTAATCTCCCAACCTTTCCCAACCTGATTAGCTGTTCAACAGTCTTACAGCTGGGGGGTAGAAGCTGTTTAGAAGCCTTTTGGACCTAGACTTGGTGCTCCGGTACCGCTTGCCGTGCGGTAGCAGAGAGAACAGTCTATGACTAGGGTGGCTGGTGTCTTTAAAAAAATGTTTGGGCCTTCCTCTGACACCACCTAGTAGAGAGGTCCTGAATGGCAGGAAGCTTGGCCCCAGTGATGTACTGGGTCGTACGCACTACCCTCTGTAGCCGAACGTTTCCATACTAGGCGGTGATGCAACCGGTCAGGAGGCTCTCGATGGTGCAGCTGTAGAATCTTTTGATACCATCACTCAGCATGTTCTCGGCAATAACTCATTCAATTTGTTTCCATCACTCCACGGCCTCTCTCTCTCCATCATCCCTCCTTCCCTGATTTCCATCTCTTCACACAGGCTCTCTCTCGCTCTCTCTCTCTGTCCGTCCCTCTATCTCCACTTCTCTCCCCATTTCTCCCCCCTACAAAGCAGTCCATAACGTAAATGTAATTTCCACGTAACACAATGCATTAGGCTTGTTTGTTGTAGTACAGAATGTAATGCAATATATCTATTTCCTCTCTCTGTACCTCTCTACATCTCTCCCATCACCCTCTCCCTCTGTACCGCTCTACATCTCTCCCATCACCCTCTCCCTCTGTACCTCTCTACATCTCTCCCATCACCCTCTCCCTCTGTACATCTCTCCCATCACCCTCTCCCTCTGTACCTCTCTACATCTCTCCCATCACCCTCTCCCTCTGTACCGCTCTACATCTCTCCCATCACCCTCTCCCTCTGTACCTCTCTACATATCTCCCATCACCCTCTCCCTCTGTACATCTCTCCCATCACACTCTCCCTCTGTACCTCTCTACATCTCTCCCATCACCCTCTCCCTCTGTACCTCTCTACATCTCTCCCATCACCCTCTCCACCTCTCTACATCTCTCCCATCACCCTCTCCCTCTGTACCTCTCTACATCTCTCCCATCACCCTCTCCCTCTGTACCTCTCTACATCTCTCCCATCACCCTCTCCCTCTGTACCTCTCTACATCTCTCCCATCACCCTCTCCCTCTGTACCTCTACATCTCTCCCATCACACTCTCCCTCTGTACCTCTCTACATCTCTCCCATCACCCTCTCCCTCTGTACCTCTCTACATCTCTCCCATCACCCTCTCCCTCTGTACCTCTACATCTCTCCCATCACCCTCTCTCTCTGTCCGTCTTTCTTTCTTCATGTCTTCTCTACATTGTGGTGATGTGATACTTACTTCAACACCAGCGGTCCCAGTCAGGCCTCTCGCTCCTTTCTTCCCTTCGAAGCCCTGTACAAACACACACACACACACACACACACTCCAATGGTTTTGTTACCAATAAAAACAAATGCATTATTCATCTACATGTGTCTGCTTATTCCCTGACAGAGGCAGTCCCTTCCTCTGTATGTGTGTGGTTACTTCACAGTTTTTTACAATCACTTTGGCACACATTTCAGAACCTTGATGTCCTTTTTCAAAACTCTAGACACAAAACTCACAACCGATGATCAAAAAGCACATTTTCAAAACTAACACTTTTTGCAATTGTTTGGATACAACACACATAAAGCTAAGATCATTTGTTCATTGAACTAAAATCACCTGTTCAAAATGACACAACTTAACATCAAAGTATTACCATTTCAAAATGCACATTACATTTGAAATGACTGTCTATTCATTTCATTACAATGATCTAACTATCAATTGATACAACTGCTCAAAAGGATAAGTAACTGTTGCATTACTCTTAATGCATCGTTTTATGGAAACTGACAAACAATATTCCATGTTTAGATCATCAAATCTTCAGGATAATGAGATCCAATGACACCAATTACCGTGGAACATGAACCAATTGGACTACATTATCTATGAATGTAATTTTTCATCATCATTCTTTATCAGACACTGTTTCTATGTTCCCGTGTACCACTTTTCCAGACCATGTTTTCAGATTTGACATTACTTTTTCAGGTACCCCCTTTTGCAGCATGCACACCATTGTTTTAAATGGCTGTTATTTGAGCATTTGTGGCCTTTCTGTTAGCTTGAATGAGTCTGGACATTCTCCTCTGACCTCTCTCATTAACAAGGTGTTTTTGCCCACAGAACTGCGGCTCACTGAATGTGTTTTGTTTATCGCACCATTCTCTGTGAACTCTAGAGACTGTAGTGCATAAATCCCAGGGGGCAGCTGTTTCTGAGATGCTGAAACCACCATGTGTGGCACCAGCAATCATACCACGGTCAAAGTTGCTTAGATTACGCATCTTGCTCGTTCTAATGTTTGGTCGAACAACATCTAAAGCTCTCTACTCTATATATTATATATATTGAGTTTCAGGCAGCCACATGATTCGCTATTCAAAGGAGCAGACTATTAGCGTTAACACGCAGGTGTACCTAATAAAGTGGCCGGTGAGTGTATATATGCAGGCCCTTGTAATTGCTTTTCCAAAACTGCCAACTCGTACATTGTGGTACGAGTATATAGTGTAATGAGTGGTATCCACCGGCAACAACATAGTGATAACATAGAGTCAGCAGGTGATCCAGGTCACAACAGAGGTCAAGCAGTGGGAGGAGGAAGACGAAGGAAACGTGGTGGTCAAAGGAATGTCAGGAGACAAGCACCCCTTCTGAGAGGTGGTCGTGGGCCTCGTTTGAGAGGTGTGGGGGAACGTGGTAGAGGACAAACACCCCTTCTGAGAGGTGTGGGGGAACGTGGTAGAGGACAAGCACCCCCTCTGAGAGGTGGTCGTGGGCCTCGTTTGAGAGGTGTGGGGGAACGTGGTAGAGGACAAGCACCCCTTCTGAGAGGTGGTCGTGGGCCTCGTTTGAGAGGTGTGGGGGGAACGTGGTAGAGGGCAAGCACCCCCTCTGAGAGGTGGTCGTGGGCCTCGTTTGAGAGGTGTGGGGGAACGTGGTAGAGGACAAGCACCCCTTCTGAGAGGTGGTCGTGGGCCTCGTTTGAGAGGTGTGGGGGGAACGTGGTAGAGGACAAGCACCCCTTCTGAGAGGTGGTCGTGGGCCTCGTTTGAGAGGTGTGGGGGAACGTGGTAGAGGACAAGCACCCCTTCTGAGAGGTGGTCGTGGGCCTCGTTTGAGAGGTGTGGGGGAACGTGGTAGAGGACAAGCACCCCTTCTGAGAGGTGGTCGTGGGCCTCGTTTGAGAGGTGTGGGGGAACGTGGTAGAGGGCAAGCACCCCTTCTGAGAGGTGGTCGTGGGCCTCGTTTGAGAGGTGTGGGGGAACGTGGTAGAGGGCAAGCACCCCTTCTGAGAGGTGGTCGTGGGCCTCGTTTGAGAGGTGTGGGGGGAACGTGGTAGAGGACAAGCATCCCTTCTGAGAGGTGGTCGTGGGCCTCGTTTGAGAGGTTTGGGGGAACGTGGTAGAGGACAAGCATCCCTTGTGAGAGGTGGTCGTGGGCCTCGTTTGAGAGGTGTGGGGAGAACGTGGTAGAGGACAAGGCCACAAACCAAGACAGCGGCAGCAACAGCAAAGAGTGTCCAATGAAATCCGAGCAATAGTTGTAGACCATGTCGTAAATCATGACAATGACTGAGGCAGCTCCAATGATTCAACCAAACCTCAGAAGATCAACCAATGTGTACCACAGAGTAGGTGATGTGACTAAATGTGTTCTTACTGTAATTTTCCCTGCAGAATTGAGACAAGGCCAAATAGAGGAGGCAGAGGCAAAATTCTGACTGACCAACAAGAGCGGGCTGTGGTCAATTTGGTTCGGGTCAAAAATGATATTCGCCTTACAGAAATTCGGCAGCACATCTTGGACAATGACGACATGTTCAACAATGTGGAAGCCATAGGTTTGCCTACTATTGCACGCATGCTGAAAAGGCACCAGGTGTCTCTAAAACAGTTATACCGTTTGCCTTCTGAAATTCGGAATTTCATTGGCCAGCGGGCAACCATCCAAGTCCCTGGACAACATGGGGCAAACATCACCAGGTGTGCGAGCGACTATATCAGAAGATGGTGTGCTGGGACGCAGACCTCGTATTGGATCATATAATGCAGCTCTCCTTGTAACCTTCCTTGATGAGCTGAATCAGGACTGTAGAGCTGATGATGTGACCTATGTCATTGTGTGGGATAATGTCAGGTTCCACCATGCTCAAATGGTGCAAGCATGGTTTCAGGCCCATCCACAATTTACCACCTTGTACTTAACCTCATTCTCTCCTTTCCTTAACCCGACTGAGGAATTGTTCTCCACATGGAGGTGGAAGGTATATGATAGGCGACCTCACGAACAAGCCACCCTTCTCCAGGCCATGGATGGCGCATGCAATGGCATCACGGCAGACCAGTGTCAGGCCTGGATTCGACACGCCCAAAGATTCTTCCCAAGATATTTGTCTAATGAAAACGTCCATTGTGATGTGGATGAGAACCTGTGGCCAAATATGGAAGTACAGTAATCAATCCTTTGTTTTGCTTTTTACAGTAAGCCAGGTGAGAAACACTGCAGTGATGTTTTACAGTAAGCCAGGTGAGGAACACTGCAGTTGATGTTTTACAGTAAGCCAGGTGAGGAACACTGCAGTGATGTTTTACAGTAAGCCAGGTGAGGAACACTGCAGTGATGTTTTACAGTAAGCCAGGTGAGGAACACTGCAGTTGATGTTTTACAGTAAGCCAGGTGAGGAACACTGCAGTGATGTTTTACAGTAAGCCAGGTGAGGAACACTGCAGTTGACGTTTTACTGTAGTGTTTTTCTTTTTTGTAGCTAATTATTTTTGCTTTGATTCAAAGAAACCTATGAGTAATTTTATTGCATTTCAGATTTTGTTCAATGATTCCACTGTGTCTGTAGTATTCTCTCTACTAGTCCTTTTACAGTGATGTATTTACATGTAGTACCATAATGAAACATGTGTCACATATTTTGTACTACAATATTTAATGAGCAACTACACAGTGAAACTATTGGTATATTGTGTGTGGGTGATCTAAATGAATGTTCCTATGGTATTTCATGATAAATGAGTTATTTGAACCAATGGTTCTGCCAGTGCAAGGTTTCTTTAAAGATATGAATGCACAATGCAATGTTTTGAACACTGTGTTACAAGTGATGACTGTTTTGAGTTTTGTGTCTAGAGTTTTGAAAAATGACCACAAGGTTCTGAAATTAGTGCCAAAGTGATTGTAAAAAAGTGTAAGCTTAACTATTCGGCTAAATGGATGTTTACATATACAGATCTGCATAGTGTATACTTCCCTCATACACCTCTAGTCTTGTGTTACTCCGGGTCAGATTTTTCTAAGAAGGCCGAACTTGCACTCAATATGTGACACACCAATATGCACTCAATCTGATAAAATAGGCAAATAGGCCAAGTCACTTGTCTTAACATGTCAAAGGTGTTTAGAACTATGTAAGATACAGTACCTCAGCTTGTTTTTAGGAAATATGTGACCATATGCAGATCAAATAATCATATTTCTGTACATAAAGAGCTATATTCCATAAAGAGCAACATTATGTCACAAATGAATGATATTCACAAACTCTGAAAATGTATACATTATCAAGCTGCAGTTAAAATAATTCATACTTGAAGTGAAAAAATTCATACTTGAAGTGAAGTAATTTAGACTTGAAGTGCATAATAAATAGCTCCTTTTTCCAAAATTCTAACTGATGCCAGCTTTGTGCATTCCAGTGTGTATTCTCAAGCCTTGTGGAATTCAGACGGAACACTTTGAAGCATGAAGCGCACAGTGGGTGGCCAAACAAACATAATGCTCTGCTTCCTTCTTTCACCCTCATTCTCTCCTTCCCTCATCCGTCTTCTCTGGTATCAAAGGCACAGATGCTCAAGCCTGTCTGCATTGTTTTGGCCCAGTCTGATTTCATGGGAATAAAAGTGTTTTTTTTCTCCCTCTCTTCACATGACAATGCTTATGCTCTGGCACTTCGGCTTGTTGATCGAGAGCAATAGAGTCCTAGGTTAAAAACGGTTGTCTCCACGGCTTGGCTAGCTTGTTAGGAACTGCAGTTTGGAAGTGAGTGTCTCCTCTTCTCCCATAGTGTTGACAGGTGATTGCTCAACCCAACCCTCATGGTGTTCAGAGGCAAGGAGTAGGCTAGTAGGCTGGTGTAACACTTTTACTGGTCATCTAGTTATACAGTAACATCTCATCTAGAGCTCCAGGGAGACATGATTTAACAAACACTGTGCTTTCCTTTCCCCAAGCCAGGAGCAGAATGAGTCCGATGCATTGATTTACAAAGAATACCATGATCACACACACACACTCACCTGAGTTCCCATTTCTCCTTTCGGGCCCGGTTCTCCGGATTCCCCTGGTGTTCCCTAATCACCAAAATCACACACACACACACACACACACACACACACACACACACCCCAAATACATTCCGTTTTTCACAATTCCTGACATTTAATCATAGTAAAAATTCCCTGCCATAAGTCAGTTAGGATCACCACTTTATTTTAAGAATGTGAAATTATTTATTTCAGCTTTTATTTCTTTCATCACATTCCCAGAGGGTCAGAAGTTGACATACACTCAATTAGTATTTGGTAGCATTGCCTTTCAATTGTTTAACTTGGGTCAAACGTTTCAGGTAGCCTTCCACAAGCTTCCCACAATAAGTTTTTTGGCCCATTCCTCCTGACAGAGCTGGTGTAACTGAGTCAGATTTGTGGGCCTCCTTTGCTCGCACACGCTTTTTCAGTTCTGCCCACACATTGTCTATGGGATTGAGGTCAGGGCGTTGTGATGGCCACTCCAATACCCTGACTTTGTTGTCCTTAAGAAATTTTGCCACAACTTTGGAAGTATGCTTGGGGTCATTGTCCATTTGGAAGACCCATTTGCGATGAAGCTTCAACTTCCTGACTGATGTCTTGAGATGTTGCTTCAATATATCCACATAATTTTCCGTCCTCATGATGCCATCTATTTTGTGAAGTTACCAGTCCCTTCTGCAGCAAATCACCTCCACATCATGATGCTGCCACCCCTGTGCTTCACGGTTGGGATGATGTTCTTCGGCTTGCAAACCTCCCCTTTTTCCTCCAAACGATGGTCATTATGGCCAAACAGCTCTATTTATGCTTCATCAGACCAGAGGACATTTCTCCAAAAAGTACGATCTTTGTCCCCATGTGCAGTTGCAAACCATAGTCTGGCTTTTTTATGGTCGTTTTGGAGCAGTGGCTTCTTCCTTCTTGGGCGGACTTTCAGGTTGTGTCGATATAGGACTTGTTTTACTGTGAATATAGATAATTTTGTACCTGTTTCCAGCATCTTCACAAGGTCCTATGCTGTTGTTCTGGGATTGATTTGCACTTTTCGCACCAAAGTACGTTCATCTCTAGGAGACAGAACTGGTCTCCTTCCTGAGCGGTATGACGGCTGCGTGGTCCCATGGTGTTTATACTTGCATACTATTGTTTGTACAGATGAACGTGGTACCTTCAGGCATTTGGAAATTGCTCCCAAGGATGAACCAGACTTGTGGAGGTCTACAATTTTTTTTCTGAGGTCTTGGCTGATTTCTTTTGATTTTCCCATGATGTCAAGCAAAGAGGCACTGAGTTTGAAGGTAGGCCTTGAAATACATCCACAGGTACACCTACAATTGACTCAAATGATGTCAATTAGCCTATCAGAAGTTTCTAAAGCCATGACATCATTTACTGGAATTTTCCAAGCGGTTTAAAGGCACAGTCAACTTAGTGTATATAAACTTCTGACCCACTGGAATTGTGAAACAGTGAATTATAAGTGAAATAATCTGTCTGTAAACAATTATTGGAAAAATTACCTGTGTCATGCACAAAGTAGATGTCCTAACCGACTTGCCAAAACTATATTTTGTTCACAAGAAATTTGTGGAGTGGTTGAAAAACGAGTTTTAATGACTCCAATCTAAGTGTATGTAAACTTCCCACTTCAACTGTAGATGCTGATAAGGGCTACACAGAGTATTTATTGGACTTACAGGAAGGCCTGGTGCTCCAACAGCCCCGCGAAGTCCAGTGAGGCCAGTGTGGCCCTGAAAATAACAAAGAGACAAAGACATTATATAGGTGAAACTAGAGCTGGGACGATGAACCATCAATGATCGACACAGACCATACCGATCAATTATCGCAAAAGTTTGAAATGAAATAATTTTGCTAATATGGATGATCGTTATTGGGACAATTGATGGCTACAACCATCAAACTAGTAGTAACATTAGTAATTTAAATTATAATAAAAATAAACTGTGGTGCACATTGCTTTAACCTTATCATTAGCACGTCTATTGAGGCAATTTATCACAATATGGATTTTTGTCCATATCGCTCAGCTCTAGTTGAAACGCTACAGCTTCACAGTCACCTGAATTGGTGATATTGGAGGTTGAGTCATGTCATTTAGTGAGACCCAGATGTCAGGGCTCAGCTAGCTGTCTCTTGGTTCACTACAGCTACACAAGGTTAGCTGGAATAAGCCTGATCTTTAGGTCGAAATGTTGCACAATAAAACTGTGGGCGCATTCAACTGTGTTCGCATATCTATCTTTCTTTCAACAGCACTATATAGTCGCCTAAGCTTCGTACCATACGAATAGCAGAACCGCAGAGTACAGTAGCTCACAGGCCAAGCTTTCTAGGTATGTATTTTATTACATTGGGCTGCAGGTGGCTCAGACAAAATTTGCTCTATAAATTCACCACTCAGAAAGGGGGGAAGCCCCATAGGTCGACCCACCGTGGCCAGTTAGAGCTAACACACACGCATGCGCGCACACACACACACACACACACACACACACACACACACACACTTTTGTCTAATGGGATCCTGGAAGTCTCTCAAGCCTCTCAACAACTGCCAAATCAAGATTAGCAACCGTGACTTTGAACTGATATCCAGTTCAGCAGAAGAATGCTTATAAATGCTTAAAACCATTGTACTCTCTCTCTCTGAGGACGGCGGCGCTTGGGCAAAGTGTTTATAGGAGGGGAGAGCTCTAGTAACCCTGCCGCAGGGGATTCTGGGATTTCTCTCTGCACAACTTTCATCTTGTACTGTTAACTTCACACCTGACCTGTGTTTGTGTGTTTCGCATGTGTGTGTGTTAGTTTTTAGTGTCTATGCCAATAACACCAGATTTCCTCCTGACTAATCCCTAGGAATTCAGTAATCCGGGATGCTCATGTCTCAGATGTGTGGTCTCAGACCTGCTTTAATACAAGCACCAAAGAAAATAATGGAAACGGAACAGAAAAAACGCCAGAAAAGTGATTTTGTGATACATTTGATGTTGTGGTTTTTATGGTGGTTTTACCTGATATCCCTCATCTCCAGGCTCTCCGCGGTCTCCTCGCTCACCCGGGAGACCCTGCCCAAACACACACATACATTAGGGCTCTGAATCTTTTAGGAAAGGCTGTATTTCACCTTAAACTCTCTGAGCCAATAACACAATACCTTCCTTCTTATAGGTTACACTGCTTACAATCTATCTACTGTAGCGCTTTGGCACAGGTGGTTGGTGGCACCTTATTTGGGGAGAACGGGCTTTTTTTTTAACCTTCATTTAACCAGTTATGAACAAATTCTTATTTACAATGACGGCCTACACCGGCCAAACCCTGTGCCAATTGTGAGCCACCATATGGGACTCCCAATCATAGCCAGTTGTGATACAGCCTGGATTTGAACCAGGGTGTCTGTTGTGACGTTTCTAGTACTGAGATGCAGTGTCTCAGACCACAGCGCCACTTGGGAGGCCAACACACACTCCAGTAATGACTGGAGAGGAATTGGTGGAATGGTATCAAACACATCAAATGCATTGGTTTCCAGGTGTTTGATGCTGTTCCATTCTCTCCGTTCCAGACATTATTTTGAGCCATTCTCCCCTCAGCAGCCTCCAGAAAGCGGCTTTGGACATCCACTCTCTTGGACCGCTGTCAAGCATGGTTGGACAACTACGCCTCAAGCAACACCACTATTAGAAAACGGTTAATGTAATGTTTCATAGGGTGCCATTTTGGACATCACCTCTGACTCAGCCCTAAGTCACACACACATAGGAAGAGGACAGGTAAGTTGAAGGAAGGCGAGACCTACTGGTTCACCTAGTGGCCCGGCAGGTCCTGGGGTCTTACTGTCTTCTCCAGGGTAACCCTGGAACACCATACCAAAATACACTCAGTACACTCTGACACAACAGTAAAATGAGACAGCATACCACAATGCGCCCATCCAAGTCTGGCACAACAAACTGTCTTTTTTATTTCACCTTTATTTACCCAGGTAGGCCAGTTGAGAACAAGTTCTTATTTACAAATGTGACATGGCCAAGATAAAGCAAAGCAGTGCGACAAAAAGAACAACACAGTCATACATGGGATAAACAAATGTACAGTCAATAACACAATTAAAAAATCTATATACAGTGTGTGCAAATGTAGTAAGATTAGGGAGGTAAGGCAATAAATACGCCATAGTGGCGAAATAATTACAATTTAGCATTAACACTGGAGTGATAGATGTGCAGAAGATGATGTGCAAGTAGAGACACTGGGGTGCAAAAGAGCAAAAATAAATAACAATATGGGGATGAGGTAGTTGTGTGGGCTATTTACAGATGAGCTATGTACAGGTGCAGCGATCAGTAAGCTGCTCTGACAGCTGATGCTTAAAGCTAGTGAGGGAGATTTAAGTCTCCAGCTTCAGTGATTTTTGCAATTAGTTCCAGTCATTGGCAGCAGAGAACTAGAAGGAAAGGCGGCCAAATGAGGAGTTGGCTTTGGGGATAACCAGTGAAATATACCTGCTGGAGCACATGCTACGGGTGGGTGATTCTATGGTTACCAGTGAGCTGAGATAAGGCGGGGTTTGACCGAGCAAAGAGGATTGGTAGGACAGTCAGTTTTATGTGGATATGTTTAGCAGCATGAGTGAAGGAGGATTTGATGTGAAATAGGAAGCCGATTCTAGATTTAATTTTGGATTGGAGATACTTAATGTGAGTCTGGAAGGAGAGTTTACAGTCTAAACAGACACCTAGGTATTGGCAGTTGTCCGCATATTCTAAGTCTGAAGCGTCCAGAGTAATGATTCTGGATGGGCAGGTGCGGGCAGCGATCGGTTGAAGAGCATGCATTTAGTTTTACTTGCATTTAAGAACAGTTGGAGGCCACGGAAGGAGAGTTGTATGGCATTGAAGCTCATCTGGAGGTTAGTTAACACAGTGTCCAAAGAAGGGCCAGAAGTATACAGAATGGTGTCGTCTGCATAGAGGTGGATCAGAGAATCACCAGCAGCAAGAGCGACATCACTGATATATACAGAGAAAAGAGACGGCCCGAGAATTGAACCCTGTGGCACCCCCATAGAGACTGCCAGAGGTCCAGACAACAGGCCCTCCGATTTGACACACTGAACTCTATCTGAGAAGTAGTTGGTGAACCAGGCGAGTCAGTCATTTGAAAAACAAAGGCTGTTGAGTCTGCCCATAAGAATGCAGTGATTGACAGAGTCGAAAGCCTTGGCCAGGTCGATGAAGACAGCTGCATAGTACTGTCTTTTATCTATGGCGGTTATGATATCGTTTAGGACCTTGAGTGTGGCTGAGGTGCACCCATGACCAGCTCTGAAACCAGATTGCATAGCGGAGAAGGTACGGTTGGATTCTAAATGGTCGGTGATCTGTTTGTTAACTTGGCTTTCGAAGACTTTAGAAAGGCAGGGCATGATAGATATAGGTCTGTAACAGTTTGCGTCTAGAGTGTTTCCCCCTTTTGAAGAGGGGGATGACCGCGGCAGCTTTCCAATCTTTAGGGATCTCAGACGATGCGAAAGAAAGGTTGAACAGGCTAGTAATAGAGGGTTGCAACAATTGCGGCAGATCATTTTAGAAAGAGAGGATCCAAATTGTCAAGCCCAGCTGATTTGTAGGGGTCAAGATTTTGCAGCTCTTTCAGAACATCAGCTATCTGGATTTGGGTGAAGGAGAAGTGGGGAGGGGGGTTAGGGCAAGTTGCTGTGGGGTGTGCACCTTATAACTCAGGACATTTTGTCTGTAATATGCTGAACACCGCATTCTAAGATTTATAGTGTACATGACTTTATGTAGGATATTGACACAAATTAACCAAGTCTTCGTGGAGAGCTGAAGTCCATGGCATATATCTTCAAAAGGCTGAAAACATAACACTGTGTTTAGGAGGAGGACAAAAAACATGCAAATGCATAGGGTACCTTTTCACCTTTGGGTCCAGGTGGTCCTATGGGTCCTGGTTTGCCGGCATGGCCCTAAGAATAACCAAACCCATGATTATTCACCTATATCTATGTCATATGCTGCATAATATTCACAGAACCCATAACTCACGGTCGACAGACAGTACAATAACACATACGTTGACACGGCGTGGGTTGTCAACATAGTGTTAATCACGAGGATTTATTATAAACACACTCAGGAAATATATCCCTGGTATAATGACTTATTGTCAGGACCACAGAAATCACTCAACAACTTGGGTGGGTGTGTGATTGAGCTAAGAGTGAGTGTACAGTACAAACAGACTAAAAAGGAACAACGTGAACTTGTAGTGCCCCTGCATCGTTACGAAACTAAAACCCAGAATGAGATTGGCGATGACCTGGCGTCCTCTGGAGTTGCCAGAGGTTTTGGTTTTATGGTTTGAGGTTGACCATATCCAATTACTTCTTTGTTCTTGTTTGGCTAAGAGACTGGGGTGAATCTCTCTGAGGTGAAGAGACTGGGGTGAATCTCTCTGAGGTGAAGAGACTGGGGTGAATCTCTCTGAGGTGAAGAGACTGGGGTGAATCTCTCTGAGGTGAAGAGACTGGAGTGATGAGACTGGGGTGAGTCTCTCTGAGGTGAAGAGACTGGGGTGAGTCTCTCTGAGGTGAAGAGACTGGGGTGAGTCTTTTTGGGGTGAAGAGACTGGAGTGAGGAGACTGGGGTGAATCTCTCTGAGGTGAAGAGCCTGGGGTGAGTCTCTCTGAGGTGAAGAGACTGGAGTGATGAGACTGGGGTGAGTCTCTCTGAGGTGAAGAGACTGGGGTGAGTCTCTCTGAGGTGAAGAGACTGGGGTGAGTCTCTCTGAGGTGAAGATACTGGGGTGAATCTCTTTTAGGGGAAGAAAGCTGATCTGATAAGGAAGTCAGGAGTCATGACTTGGTGTGAGTGACATGAGTGACATGATGTCACCATAACAGAACAGGGCTTAGAACACCTTTGTTGCATACCTATGTTGTTATTAGTGATTGAAGAGACACACATACCCTTAAGAAACACTTTAAAGTTATTGTTGAACGTGTCTGTGTGTATGAGTGTGTGCAAGTGAGTGAGTCAGTGAGTGAGATCGAGATTTGAGATTGCGATCGAAGGAGACAGAGAGAGAGAGATATAAAGAGAAGTGTGTTGTTGTAGCACAGACAGGAATAACTCACTGTGTATCCTGCAATTCCAGGCATCCCCTCAGGCCCCATAACTCCTGGATGACCCTGAAAATCATGCAGAAAACAGACACATTTGTTTTTACAACCATTTGTTTTGCTATTCTATCTGCACTATGTGGTTATGCTGAATATAACCTTGGAGTTAAACATTAAGCACCTATGCAGGCTGCATCCCTGGACCTGGGGTGATGTATGACACTAAGCCATACATCTTTCCTTTCCCAGCTATCACAGAGGTTTCATGGCATAACACTCCTGGAAAAGGAGTTTTCCTTCCTCTATGTCTTCATGTGTGATCCCGTGCTCCAGGGGAAAAACGGTTATTTAAAGCCTCTGCTCTGCTTTTGACATCTGTTTTTTACAACTCATAACAGAAGATCTGATAGGCCTATTGCTTGTCTTCAAACACTACTGGATTAGCAACCTGCTAATTGCTATACAAAACAGAGGGAGATTAGTTTTAGAGATTAGGAAAGATCTCAGATCACTTCTGCTTAGTCTGAGCTACTGATCCAACAGAGTCTTTGCCAGGTTTGAATAGTGTAATATGAGGTCATTCACTCAGGGTTGCTTCTCCAGAGAGAGAGGGAAACCATTATTTATATAAAATATTACAGGCCTGCCAATGACTTGGGAATTATGCAACTTGTCAATTGTGAGAGTATGTGTATGTATATCAACAAGTATTTCTACTGGGTGGTAGGATGCCGAATGTGTTACCTCATCTCAACCAACACAAGGACACAAGGAAACAGCTCCATTAATTTCAAGCGTTTCTTGTTGAGACTGAATGGAGGCTGCTGTCCTCTTGGCCACTCCATTGACCCGAACAACACAATAACCTGATAGATTCCCTTCAGTACTAATGAGGGACACTTTCCTACACATATTGCACACATAGGAAGTTAGGAGGGGTGAGAACTCAGAGAATAGATAACTGGGCACTGACCACAGGGCCTATGGTTCCTCTGGCTCCTTTCAGTCCCATCCCTCCTTCTTGGCCGATGTCCCCGATGTCCCCTGTCTCACCGATAGGACCTGGTTTGCCAGCCTCACCCTGAAGACAGAACAGTAAAGCTGTGAGAGCACGGACACCCATGAGGAATCGGTGATGTAATTTATCAACACATGCTAATAGTAAAACAGGTGTGTACCTTCTTGCCCTGCCGTCCTCGGTTGCCGGGGGGACCCTGTTTCCCCTCTGGACCCTGGAAGAGAGGCAAACTCATTAGACACTGGGAGATCAAATGGCTGCTGACAAAATCATCTTCTTTGTATCAATTCCATTATGACATCGACCTCACTGAACGCCATGTGCCCCAGAATACTGACCCCTACTGGGACACATTGGCATCATTACCTACTTTACGGCTTAATTGTTGTATCATTATTATTTTTTGTCATAAGTTTAGCAAATAAACGGACACACTTACAGAGAAACCCTGTTTTCCAGCCACTCCGGTGGTTCCAGGAGGCCCAGGGTCTCCCTCTATCCCCCTGTCCCCTGCCTCACCCATGGGCCCACAGTCACCTGGCTCTCCCTGAGAGAGAGCAAGAGAGAGAGAGCGGGAGAAGAGAAAGATCAAGATCACAGGAAAGAAAGAGTAGGAGAGTAAAGAGACATAGATTCTAGGAAGCTTCTGAAGTAGGAGCAAAACAGCAAAGGACTTCTCATTTAGCTTATTGTCCAGTGCGTTACCTTTGGTCCATCTTTTCCCTGGGGCCCGTCCTCACCAGCAGGACCTGGAAGACCCTACAAACACAGCATCACATTTACTTCAACCAACCATGGTCACTGCTGTTACAATTAATACCATGCTAATATGTTCCTATGGAATGTTTAGGCTTTACTGTCCAGTATGTATAGTTGACTCATATGTATGTAGGCTTACACAGACCCACAGGGCATGAAACAGGTTGTACATTGGAAAGAGCCTGACTGTGACGATTATATTTTCCTTACGTTATATGTAAGCCATTGTGATTACAGTTTTTGCAGATTGCTTACACACTGAAAGTGAATTCTTAGACAAAAGCATCAACACTTTAACTTTTGCAACCATCCCTTAAACAAAGGCACCAAAAGTACAAACACATTTTCTGCTTTGCACTTTGTTTGCAATTCTGCAACACACTTGCAAAACACTACACACTGTTTCTTACATTAGACATTTCGTTCAAGAATGAAATCTCTTGCAATCATTGGGAAAACACTTCTATTCAAAATGCTAAACATTCCTGAAATTGGCAACACCCACACACACATACACATGAAAACATTTCTACAGTAATTGAACACCAATTAGTCTGAGCCTTAGCACTACAAATAGACCTCAGGTAAGCTCATCTCTTTTGTGAGAACTTTGCAAACATGGAGGCAGTGAGAGCGAAAGGAAGAGGAAGAGAGGCGGAGGATGAGGATGAGGACAAGAACAAAGAAGGGGACCAGGCAATAGACGGAGACATATTTCCGATGACATTAGGGCCACTTTGGTGGACCATGTCATAAACCATGGCCTGACGATGAGGGAGGCAGAGAGCCAGCCCAACCTGAGTCGCTACACGGTAGAATCCATAATACAGACATTTAGACTGGAGAACAGGTATGTCTTCAACTTTCTACACTACACTGTACCTACAGTGCCTTGCGAAAGTATTCGGCCCCCTTGAACTTTGCAACCTTTTGCCACATTTCAGGCTTCAAACATAAAGATATAAAACTGTATTTTTTTGTGAAGAATCAACAAGTGGGACACAATCATGAAGTGGAACGACATTTATTGGTTATTTCAAACTTTTTTAACAAATCAAAAACTGAAAAATTGGGCGTGCAAAATTATTCAGCCCCCTTAAGTTAATACTTTGTAGCGCCACCTTTTGCTGCGATTACAGCTGTAAGTCGCTTGGGGTATGTCTCTATCAGTTTTGCACATCGAGAGACTGAATTTTTTTCCCATTCCTCCTTGCAAAACAGCTCGAGCTCAGTGAGGTTGGATGGAGAGCATTTGTGAACAGCAGTTTTCAGTTCTTTCCACAGATTCTCGATTGGATTCAGGTCTGGACTTTGACTTGGCCATTCTAACACCTGGATATGTTTATTTTTGAACCATTCCATTGTAGATTTTGCTTTATGTTTTGGATCATTGTCTTGTTGGAAGACAAATCTCCGTCCCAGTCTCAGGTCTTTTGCAGACTCCATCAGGTTTTCTTCCAGAATGGTCCTGTATTTGGCTCCATCCACCTTCCCATCAATTTTAACCATCTTCCCTGTCCCTGCTGAAGAAAAGCAGGCCCAAACCATGATGATGCCACCACCATGTTTGACAGTGGGGATGGTGTGTTCAGGGTGATGAGCTGTGTTGCTTTTACGCCAAACATAACGTTTTGCATTGTTGCCAAAAAGTTCAATTTTGGTTTCATCTGACCAGAGCACCTTCTTCCACATGTTTGGTGTGTCTCCCAGGTGGCTTGTGGCAAACTTTAAACAACACTTTTTATGGATATCTTTAAGAAATGGCTTTCTTCTTGCTACTCTTCCATAAAGGCCAGATTTGTGCAATATACGAGTCTCCCACCTCAGCTGTAGATCTCTGCAGTTCATCCAGAGTGATCATGGGCCTCTTGGCTGCATCTCTGATCAGTCTTCTTCTTGTATGAGCTGAAAGTTTAGAGGGACGGCCAGGTCTTGGTAGATTTGCAGAGGTCTGATACTCCTTCCATTTCAATATTATCGCTTGCACAGTGATCCTTGGGATGTTTAAAGCTTGGGAAATATTTTTTGTATCCAAATCCGGTTTTAAACTTCTTCACAACAGTATCTCGGACCTGCCTGGTGTGTTCCTTGTTCTTCATGATGCTCTCTGCGCTTTTGACGGACCTCTGAGACTATCACAGTGCAGACTTGATTACACACAGGTGGATTGTATTTATCATCATTAGTCATTTAGGTCAACATTGGATCATTCAGAGATCCTCACTGAACTTCTGGAGAGAGTTTGCTGCACTGAAAGTAAAGGGGCTGAATAATTTTGCACGCCTAATTTCTCAGTTTTTGATTTGTTAAAAAAGTTTGAAATATCCAATAAATGTCGTTCCACTTCATGATTGTGTCCCACTTGTTGTTGATTCTTCACAAAAAAATACAGTTTTATGTCTTTATGTTTGAAGCCTGAAATGTGGCAAAAGGTCGCAAAGTTCAAGGGGGCCGAATACTTTCGCAAGGCACTGCATGTAATTGTTGCACATCCTTCTGCATCACAGTACAACACAATGATGTCCTACAACAGGATCTCTGAGAGTAAGCTTTGACACAAAGGACCCTCTCTCTCTCTACAGTGCTTTCCCCTGGCCCAAGAAAAGGGGAGAGAGAGGGGGGAGAGAGAGAGGGAGGGGAGAGAGAGGCTCCTCCGACATCCCTTGAGGTTATTGATACAGTCCAACAGACAAAAACAAATCAGTCTCAACGCTGCCCTGGTCTTCGCCGGCCAAGAGATTACACATCTCCATCAAACGAGGGCACAGTAAATATACGGACATATCGGATTCTCCCAAAAACAAGCAGAGCAGGAATAGGAGCATAGACTGTGTTCAGAAGGTCTTGTGAAGGACTCACTCTCATTCCCTGCTGTCCTTGTTCCCCCTCTCCTCCAACCGGCCCCCCGTGGCCCTGCAGGGACACAACAACAGCGGTGCTCAGGAGTTTATACAAAATAAGATGATAAGACAGCTCTAAGTTCTGTAAATGAGTCTTGAGGTACTGTAGCCCATGGGTATTCCAACTTCCAAATAAAATATTACTTAGATTTAACTACTTTATTTGTAAGTGTTGACTGTGTTTTTCATAGTGCTCAGGAGGTCAAGTCCCCTCAGGGGGACATAACCCAACACAGGGATGAACAGATGCCATGGCCCTCCAAGAGGCTTCTGGGTACAAATAGGACCTGGTACCGCTCTCAGTTTAACATTGCCATCTTTAAAAAAATATATTTTTCATACCTAGGGTATGTTGAGGAACATCTTAAGAACAAGTTCAATGGGTGAGTAGGTAAGCGGTAAACTTCACTAGCATGTTGTCTGATTTGTTATTTTGTTTTGGTGGTTTTAAAATCCAAATCAGTAATTCTCTAGGACACTGACCTTTATCCCAGGTTCTCCAACTGGACCTGGCTCCCCCTCTCCGCCAGGAGCTCCCTGTGGAAAGAGAGAGAAGTAAAACAAAGCGTGTGTGTGTGTGTTTGTGTGTGCAAAAGCATGAGGGAGTGTGTGCCAGAAGTATAGTGAAAATCAGCGTGAAATGACAACAAAATAATGAGATCCAATCTTGATATTAAACAACAGTTACCTCATGTCCTTGCTCTCCGTCAGGTCCTGCGTCCCCCGCGGGTCCTTTGGGCCCCTAGAGGAGAAAAACAGCCAATCAGAGGCCACAGGGGTTACAGTGATATCATGTGATGTGGCGCATCATGGTTTGATTGTGTTCAAAGTAACAACTGATCCATAACATATACCTACCCTAACCAGAAACTGTGGACGGATGGCGGCAGCCGCGCAAAACTGAAAGCATGATCCACCGCATTTAACCATAGAAAGAGGTCTGGGAGTATGTCTGAATATAAACAGCGTAGTTATTCCCTCCGCAAGGCAATCAAACATGCGAAACGCCAGTACAGCGACAAGGTGAACTGCGACAAATTCAACGGCTCAGACACAGGACGTATGTGGCAGGGTCTACAGGAAATCACGGACTACAAAAAGAAATCCAGCCACGTCACGGACACCGATGTCACACTTCCAGACAAACTAAACACCTTCTTTGCCTGCTTTGAGAATAATACAGTGCCACTGTCGTGGCCTGATAACAAGGACTGTGCCCACCCATCTCCTTCTCCATGGCTGATGTGAGTAAAACATTTAAACCTATTAACCCTCGCAAGGCTGCGGGCCTAGACGGCATCCCTAGCCGCGTACTCAAAGCATGTGCAGACCAGCTGGCTAGTGTATTTACGGACATATTCAAATGCTCCCTATCCCAGTCTGTTGTCCACACATGCTTCAAGATGGCAGCCATTGTTCCTGTACCCAAAAAGGCAAAGATAAGTGAACTAAATGATAAGTGAACTCACTTCTGTCATCATGAAGTGCTTTGAGAGACTAGTCAAGAATCATATCACCTCCACCTTACCAGCCACCCTAGACCCACTTCAGTTTGCATACTATCCCAACAGGTCCACAGACAATGCAATCACCATCACACTGCACACTGCCCTATCCCATCTGGACAAAAGGAATACCTATGTAAGAATGCTGTTCATTGACTACCACTCAGCATTCAACACCATATTACCCTCCAAGCTCATCATCAAGCTGGAGGCCCTGGGTCTCAAACCCGCCCTGTGCAACTGGGTCCTGGACTTTCTGATGGGCTGTCCCCAGGTTGTTAAGGTAGGAAACAACATCTCCACTTCGCTGACCCTCAACACTCAGCCCCCTCCTGTACTCCCTGTTCACCCACGACTGCGTGGCCATCCAAGCCTCAAACTCAATCATCAAGTTTGAAGACAACACAACAGTAGTGGGCTTGATTACCAAAAACGACGAGACAGGAGGTGAGGGCACTCGGAGTGTGGTGACAGGAAAATAACCTCTCACTCAATGTCAACAAAACAAAGGAGTTGATCCTGGACTTCAGGAAACAGCAGAGGGAGCACCCCCTTATCCACATTGAAGGGACAGCAGTTATAAGGGCACAAGACGAGACCCAAATGCAGACAGGAAGCAGATGGTTGAGCTCCGATACTTATTATAACAAAATGGGTAGGGAAAAGACAGGTTGGGGACAGGCGAGAGTTCATTAACCAGGTCAGAGTCCAAACAGTACCAGGCGATAGGCAGGCTCGAGGTCAGGACAGGCAGAGAGGTCAGGCAAGCGGCTTCAACGTCAGGACAGGCAAGGGTCAAAACCAGGAGGGCTAGGAAAAAACAGAGACTGGGAAAGATAGGAGCTAGGAAAAACGCTGATTGACTTGGCAAAACAAGACACACTGGCACAGAGAGACAAGAAACACAGGGAAAAATACACCGGGGACTAATGGGGAAAACAAGTGACACCTGGATGTGGGAGACAATCACAAAGACAGGTGAAACAGATCAGGGCGTGACAGCAGGGCATGACAGCAGTGGAGAAGGTGGAAAGTTTTGAGTTCCTCGGCGTACACATCACAGACAAACTGAAATGGTCCACCCACACAGACAGTGTGGTGAAGAACCTCAGGAGGCTGAAGAAATTTGTCTTGTCACCCAAAACCCTGACAAACTTTTACAGATGCACAATCGAGAGCATCTTGTTGGGCTGTATCATAGAAATGTGGCATTCGCCAGCCCTGCTGTCACGCCCTGATCTGTTTCATCTGTCTTTGTGATTGTCTCCCACGATGCGGGAACTGCACCGCCCTCAACCGCAAGGCTTTCCAGAGGGTGGTGTGGTCTGCACAACGCATCACTGGGGCAAACTACCTGCCCTCCATGACAACTACAGCACCTGATGTCTCAGGAAGGCCAGAAACATAATCAAGGACATCAACCACCAGAGCCACTGCCTGATCACACCGCTACCATCCAGAAGGCGAGGTCAGTACAGGTGCATCAAACGTGGGACCGAGAGACAGAAAATCAGCTTCTATCTCAAGGCCATCAGACTGCTAAACAGCAATCACTAACTCAGAGAGGCTGCTGCCTACATTGAGACCCAATCACTGACGACTTTAATTGTCAGGCTGTGGGTAACTGGTGCATGGAATCAGGCGCAGGAGAGCAGAGATGAGAGTACAATTCCACGAACTGCACCAGTATAAAACAAATACTAAAGGTGCGTGAAAATACAGGTCACTCGTAAATAACGACCATAAAAATGAACCTGGCAAACAATACCAGTCATAAAGATACAACCTGAACATAATAAACAAACACGCACACCAACATGGGGGAAACAGAGGGTTAAATAATGAACATGTAATTGGCGAATAGAAACCAGGTGTGTAGAAAACAAAGACAAAACAAATGGAGAATGAAAAGTGGATCGGCGATGGCTAGAAAGCCGGTGACGTCGACTGCTAAACGCCGCCCGAACAAGGTGAGGGACCGACATCAGCGGAAGTCGTGACATTAATAAATGGATCACTAGTCACTTTATACAATGCACTCTAAATAATGCCACTTTAATGATGTTTACATATCTTACATTGCTCATATCACATGTATGTGTGTGTGTGTGTGTGTGTGTATGTGTATGTGTGCGTGCCTGAGTGTGTGTTTGTCAGCATCAAAGCTGGAATCATTAGTCACACTCACATCCCATCAGCCACATGAAATCACCCCGTTCTTTACAGCCTCCGTTTTACAGAGCCCTGGAACATCTGATTCAGGGTGCAGGAGTAATACCAGAGCTGATTATATTAATAGAAATAAAAACATATAGGGATGGCGGCCTTTACACAGGCAGCACAATTCTAATACTTTTTTCACTAATTGGTCTTTTGACCAATTAGAAGAAAAAATATCAGAATTGGGCTCCCTGTCCACAACAAAGTCCAAATGCCTCAGGAGGAAGAGAGGCTTAATCGATTTAATGTTTAATGTTCACCTCACAGGGATAGTCTGTTTGACATTCCTATACCACAGAACAATCACAGCCACAGCCACAGTGGCTGCGTTTACACAAACACAGCCAATGTGTCATAGCTAAGACCCAGAGTGTTTCCTATCAGGTTGTGTGGTTAGGTCGGAAAACTACTGGCCCTCATCACGCTAAGAGAGGTCATGAGATGTATCCTTTTAGGGAGTTTTCTACTGTGTTGCTGCTTACACTTTAGGGGTCTAGGCAGGGTTCCTGTAAAGAACTTTATGACAACTGTTTGATTGATTGATTGGTTGGTCGATACTCACTGGTTCACCATGGGCACCCCTCTCTCCTGTGCTGCCAGGGATCCCAGCTTTCCCCTGAGAGAGAGACAAAGGTCAAAGTTCACCAACATATTATTACAGGCTGAACTTAACCAGATACAGAGCCTACAAGAGACACTATCAATGGATCTGATTGGTCTGGAGAAACAAACATAAAAAACAGCAAGTCATGCAGAAAATAAAGTGTACATCTAATATTCCAGGAATGGAAAAATCCCCTTTGAGAAGTTGGGAAGGGACAAGCCTGTGAACTTGACCCTTGAACTTGATCCATAGCATCCTGAACACAAACACTGAGGAAGCAGTTTCTGTTACAACTGGGGAAGGAAGCTATTGAATGTGGTGTAACAAGCATATCAAATGTGCATCAAAGGTATCACATCTGATCTGAAATACTTGGTTGCTTTATAAATCTAGGATCAGTGTGATATTCTATGCACATCCGTTGTCCATCATGACTAACCCAGGCTCTGTTACACAGGAGACACACAACATACACAACCTTTAGCCATCTCAAAAGGTCTTTGTCCCAGCAATGTATGTCACATCATTCACATCAAGTTATGAACATACTAAAGTGCAAAGTCATGATGTCAAAGTTAGGACTATGTCTTAAAGGTCCAGTGCAGTCCAAATTCAGTTTCTCATGTGCTCTGTATCATATTGTACAACCGCTTATCAAACTAACACTGTAAAAGTCTGAAAACATTTCATCAGTGTTATTTCCTGCTGGTTGAAATTACAATCTACATAGGACCTTCTAATCAGAATGTTTGGCATTGGTGGAGTTCAGCTGTTGACATCACCAGGCATCAATTAAGTTAATAGACCGATAACAAAGTGAGTTCCAAACCTCTCTTCCAACAACAGCAACTTTTAAGGTGCCCTCCCCCTCCCTACTCAGACAACTCCCAGACAGTCCTAGCAAAATGATTGGTTGAGAAATTGAAAACTTTTACAGTAAGGTACTTAATTGTTACCCAGAAATGATTTGATGTTTATATAAAAAACGGCTGGATTGGGCCTTTAATCATCTCTGTGGTAAATCTTTCACAGGCTTAAAGGTCCCCTCATAGATTCAGATTCAGAGTTTTTAATAGTCAGAGTTGCAGGTGTGATTGCAGGGTACAGTTAAAAGCTTAGGCTTCGAGCTCCAACATGCAGGACTAAGTGAAATAAAATAATGAAAATGGTGATAAAAAACAACAATAGAACTATACACATCATAACTGTATCGGTGACGAATAAATAAATACATGTCCATTGGAATGGAGGCAGAGTAAAGGCTGTTTAGGGGGTGGGGGAATGACCACTGTGGCCCTATCCAATCTCAGCCTCCAGTATTTATGCTGCAGTAGTTTATGCGTCGGGGGGCTAGGGTCAGTCTGTTATATCTAGAGTATTTCTCCTGTGTCCTGTGTGAATATAAGTACGCTCTCTCTGATTTTCTCTTTCTCTCTTTCTTTCTTTCTCTCCCTCGGAGGACCTGAGCCCTAGGACCATGTCTCAGGACTACCTGGCATGATGACTCCTTTCTGTCCCCAGTCCACCTGGCTGTGCTGCTGCTCCAGTTTCAGCTGTTTTGCCTGCGGCAATGGAACACTGACCTATTCACCTGTCCCAGACCTGCTGTTTTCAACTCTCTAGAGACAGCAGGAGCGGTAGAGATACTCTCAATGATCGGCTATGAAAAGCCAACTGACATTTACTCCTGAGGTGCTGACCTGTCGCACCCTAGACAACCACTGTGATTATTATTATTTGACCATGCTGGTAATTTATGAACATTTGAACATCTTGGCCATGTTCTGTTATAATCTCCACCCGGCACAGCCAGAAGAGGACTGGCTACCCCTCATAGCCTGGTTCCTCTCTAGGTTTCTTCCTAGGTTTTGGCCTTTCTAGAGAGTTTTTCCTAGCCACCGTGCTTCTACACCTGCATTGCTTGCTGTTTGGGGTTTTAGGCTGGGTTTCTGTACAGTACTTTGAGATATCAGCTGATCTAAGGAGGGCTGTGCATAGCGGGGGTAGCAGGGGGGAGTAGCAGGGGTGGGATGTGGGTGTCCATAGGGGGAGTAGCAGGGGGGAGTAGGTAGCTGACTAGTGGTGGCTTTTCAGAAGCCTGATGGTCTGAGCATAGAAACTATTGGACAGTCTACCGGGTTTGCCATGATACTCCTGTACTTGTACTGTAAGGGACCTTTAAGTGGTCTACTATTTACAACCCCTGTTGTAATAGTAAGTATACAGCAGGTCTCTCTAGCAGGGCTCTCCATCCTTGTTCCTGGAGAGCTACCCTCCTGTAGGTTCTCTCTCCAACCATGTTCCTGGAGAGCTACCCTCCTGTAGGTTCTCTCTCCAACCATGTTCCTGGAGAGCTACCCTCCTGTAGGTTCTCTCTCCAACCCTGTTCCGGGAGAGCTACCCTCCTGTAGGTTCTCTCTCCAACCCTGTTCCTGGAGAGCTACCCTCCTGTAGGTTTTCTCTTCAACCGCTGTTGTAATGGTAAGTGTACAGCACTACCCTAGATCACATAACACAATGACCAACTGAAATCTGTCTGTACAGCACAGAGCAAACTGATGAAAAAGGAACGGAGGAAAGATGGATGGGACTGGTAATTCTCAGAACTCTTCTTACAAATGCCCTCAGAGAGAGAGAGAGGGCTGAAAACAGCAATAAATCATGATTCCTTATAACACGGGAATACTTTTATTAAAACTGTAAATGAAAGCTCTGTGTGCACAAATGCTCCCATAATATGTCAGCGGGAACTGAACGGAACATCCAGGCTGAAATATGGGGGCGGTTAAGAAAGCCATTATTCAATGACACTATCATAAAGTGCATGCAGTCATTTAAGGAAGATGATATGAAAGAGCAGATGACTTCAGAGCTTTGCTTAGTCACTCTGTTCCTCAAAGATGTATTTTTCAACACTGAACACAAGATGGCGCTGTGGCTCTAGAGGTGACTGGGGAGAAGATTGAGTTCCTCTACGCTGCCTGTCAGATCTTTGTTAGCTTTAATAGTTTCCTCACGGCAGTAAACATACTGTTAGTTACTGGAGTAAACATACTGTTAGTTACTGGAGTAAACATACTGTTAGTTGCTGGAGTAAACGTACTGTTAGTTACTGGAGTAAACATACTGTTAGTTACTGGAGTAAACATACTGTTAGTTACTGGAGTAAACCTACTGTTAGTTATTGGAGTAAGCATACTGTTAGTTACTGGAGTAAACATACTGTTAGTTACTGGAGTAAACATACTGTTAGTTACTGGAGTAAACATACTGTTAGTTACTGGAGTAAACATAATGTTAGTTACTGGAGTAAACCTACTGTTAGTTACTGGAGTAAACCTACTGTTAGTTACTGGAGTAAACCTACTGTTAGTTACTGGAGTAAACATACTGTTAGTTACTGGAGTAAACATACTGTTAGTTACTGGAGTAAACATACTGTTAGTTACTGGAGTAAACCTACTGTTAGTTACTGGAGTAAACATACTGTTAGTTACTGGAGTAAACATACTGTTAGTTACTGGAGTAAACCTACTGTTAGTTACTGGAGTAAACATACTGTTAGTTACTGGAATAAACATACTGTTAGTTACTGGAGTAAACATACTGTTAGTTACTGGAGTAAACATACTGTTAGTTACTGGAGTAAACATACTGTTAGTTTACTGGAGTAAACATACTGTTAGTTTACTGGAGTAAACATACTGTTAGTTTACTGGAGTAAACATACTGTTAGTTACTGGAGTAAACCTACTGTTAGTTACTGGAGTAAACATACTGTTAGTTACTGGAGTAAACATACTGTTAGTTACTGGAGTAAACCTACTGTTAGTTACTGGAGTAAACATACTGTTAGTTACTGGAGTAAACCTACTGTTAGTTACTGGAGTAAACATACTGTTAGTTACTGGAGTAAACATACTGTTAGTTACTGGAGTAAACATACTGTTAGTTACTGGAGTAAACCTACTGTTAGTTACTGGAGTAAACATACTGTTAGTTACTGGAGTAAACATACTGTTAGTTACTGGAGTAAACGTACTGTTAGTTACTGGAGTAAACATACTGTTAGTTACTGGAGTAAACATACTGTTAGTTACTGGAGTAAACATACTGTTAGTTATTGGAGTAAGCATACTGTTAGTTACTGGAGTAAACATACTGTTAGTTACTGGAGTAAACATACTGTTAGTTACTGGAGTAAACATACTGTTAGTTACTGGAGTAAACATACTGTTAGTTACTGGAGTAAACATACTGTTAGTTACTGGAGTAAACATACTGTTAGTTACTGGAGTAAACATACTGTTAGTTACTGGAGTAAACATACTGTTAGTTACTGGAGTAAACATACTGCTAGTTACTGGAGTAAACATACTGTTAGTTACTGGAGTAAACGTACTGTTAGTTACTGGAGTAAACATACTGTTCGTTACTGGAGTAAACATACTGCTAGTTACTGATGTAAACATACTGTAAGTTACTGGAGTAAACATACTGTTAGTTACTGGAGTAAACCTCACTCTAAAAGCCCAATCTGCAGCACCCAACTCTAAAAGCCCACTCTTCTATAGATCAATGTACAGTAGAGATGTCTGATGGCAATTTCATGGTCTCACCATGTTATACAAGTTGGGAGTTCCAGCTGCATTATTGTGTGTTTTACTGCTCATGAGAAATTACCTGTTATAAACCGGGTGGTTCGATCCCTGAATGCTGATTGGCTGACAGCTGTGGTATATCAGACAGTATACAACGGGTATGACAAAACACGTATTTCGACTGCTCTAATATGTGTGTGTTTGTGTGTCTGTGTGTGTGTCACATCAGTTAATAACACATAGAAACAATGTTTGTCAAGTGTTACGCCAAGTCTGACTTAACAGGGCTGAAAATTGGTCATTTATCAAACCAAACAAGCAAGCCAAGCATCTGTGAATGGATCCAATAGTCATTGAGCATGCATCAGGCTCTACCAGGCAATCTCTAGTTAGGGAACATCATGTCTGGCTAGCCACAGATACACAGAGATGCAGAGAGAAATGTTTGTACAGGGCTAACAGCAGCCAACACTATGAATTGTGTGCAGCACTTTTGTCTGTATGTTTCTTTAATCACATTTCCCGTCAGTAGGGAATCATTTGATCCTTCAGTGGTTATATCACAACACTGCAATCCATCACTAACTAAGTAGAAAAGCAGATATTTTCCCCCGTAGTGAAGACTGTTACAACATTGAAAACATCCCAGTCTCAGTTTTACGCCGCCAGGAACACAAGGGGATCGAAGCACACACCAGCCACAAGGTCATGGTACTATGGAACAGGCCATTGACACCACCAGACCCGGGCTTTCGTGGCTATAGCCATGAATGATTTTGTCCCAGCCCTGAGTCTTTTTCCCTGCTGGGATGGTGTAAAACAAGCTAGGCTACACTGCAATGAATACTCCAAACATGGGCCCTGGCCTGCCTTTTCAGTGCTGCCTAAAACCAGCATTTCTGTGTACGGTGGCACTTTAGGAGGTGAAGTCAAAGTGCTACATTTTTAATTCGTCCCCAAAAATGATATTCCGCCGTATGCGGGCAACTGTTCATTCTCTGAGGGAGAGAACACAAAGACGAGAAGGAGAATCGAGGTAAACTTTGTTAGCTTGCTATTGCTTTAGCACATTTTGTTAGCCCATGATGATGTTATTCAGAGTTATTCACCTCACAGTAAGCCAGATTCGAGTAACTTACATTTCAACATATTGACTCAAAAGCTGCACTGACAGATAATGTTAAGCTAACTAACTAACTAACTAACTAACTAACTAACTAACTAACTAACTAACTAACGTGAGGGACTACTCAGTCTAGCTAGCAGATTTCACGAGCAGGGTTTTGACAGTATAGTTACTGATTAGCTATCTGGACACTGAATGAAACTGCTGGAGCTCTGTTCACCACTCGACAAAGTATCACTAACTAACTAATTACTGTCTAATCAAGTATTGTCCAAATATGCAAAAAATTGCTAATAAAGATAGCTAGCTAACTTAAGGCTAACATGACGTTAGCTATTTTTGGTAACGTCAGCTCAATTAGCTACAGTTGAAGTCGGAAGGTTACATTCACCTTAGCCAAATACATTTAAACTCAGTTTTTCCACAATTCCTGACATTTAATCCTAGTAAAAATTCCCTGTCTTAGGTCAGTTAGGATCACCACTTTATTTTAAGATTGCGAAATGTCAGAATAATAGTAGAGAGAATGATTTATTTCAGATTGTATTTAATTCATCACATTCCCAGTGGGTCAGAAGTTAACACACACTCAATTAGTATTTGGTAGAATTGCCTTTCAATTCGTCTATGGGATTGAGGTTAGGGCCTTGTGATGGCCACTCCAATACGTTGACTTTGTTGTCCTTAAGCCATTTTGCCACAACTTTGGAAGTATGCTTGGTGTCATTGTCCATTTGGAAGATCCATTTGAAACCAAGCTTTAACTTCCTGACCGATGCCTTGAGATGTTGCTTCAATATATCCACATCATTTCCCCCCCTCATGATGCCATCTATTTTGTGAAGTGCACCAGTCCCTCCAGCAGCAAAGCACCCTCCACAACATGATGCTGCCACCCCCGTGCTTCACGGTTGGGATGGTGTTCTTCGGCTTGCAAGCCTCCCCCTTTTCCTCCAAACATAACGATGGTCATTATGGCCAAACAGTTCTATTTTGGTTTCATCAGACCAGAGGACAATCTTTGTCCCCGTGTGCAGTTGCAAACCGTAGTTTGGCTTTTTTATGGTGGTTTTGGAGCAGTGGCTTCTATCTTGCTGAGTGACTTTTCAGGTTATATCGATATAGGACTCATTTTTACTGTGGATATACATACTTTTGTACCTGTTTCCTCCAGCATCTTCACAAGGTCCTTTGCTGTTGTTCTGGGATTGATTTGCACTTTTCGCACCAAAATATGTTCATCTCTAGGAGACAGAACGCGTCTCCTCCCTGAGCGGTATGACGGCTATGTGGTCCCATGGTGTTTATACTTGCATACTATTGTTTGTACAGATGAACGTGGTACCTTCAGGTGTTTGGAAATTGCTCCCAAAGATGAACCAGACTTGTGGAGGTCTATAATTTATTTTCAGAGGTCTTGGCTGATTTATTTAGATTTTCTCATAAAGTCAAGCAAAGAGTCACTGAGTTTGAAGGTAGGCCTTGAACTACATCCACAGGTACACCTCCAATTGACTCAAATGATGTCAATTAGCCTACCAGAACCTTCTAAAGCAATGACATCATTTTCTGGAATTTTCCAAGCTGTTTTAGAGCACAGTCAACTTTGTGTATGTAAACTTCTGACCCACTGGAATTGTGATACAGTGAATTAATTATAAGTGAAACAATATCTGTAAACAATTGTTGGAAAAAATGCACAAAGTAGATATCCTAACCGACTTGCCAAAACAATCTTTTTTTAACAAGACTTTTGTGGAGTGGTTGAAAACAAGTTTTAATGACTCCAACCTAGGTGTATGGAGACTTCCGACTTCAACTGTAGCTATCTGTTGAAAAACAAAGCTGGATAGCTGAGTATTTTTTCCCAATTTATAGAAGATGGACGTACGGAATTGAAGATGCAGCTCAGTAAACACAGAGCAGGTTGTTGTATTTGCAGGAGTAAGTGGATACATTGTGAGTGTGTGTGTGTGTGTGTTTACAATATAATTATTTAGCATCTAGCTACATAGATGGGTTGGCTGACAACGTCACGAAAACGATGTGCACGCTTCCAAGGGGCATAAATCAGCCTGTTGTGATTCTGGATGGCAAGATTGCTAGCAAGAATGACACTGCCATGTGGGGAATAATTAGTGGATTATTTCAGCATGTTTCATCAAGTTATTGATGTCTTCTTTTGAAGTGTTTTGACTGATTTCATGACAATGCAAATACGGCAAACATTGGCTGGCTAGCTAACCAATACCTACAACAATGTTTTTGAAACAACAAGTGGTCATTGTGAAAATGTATTTGTTTTCAATAAACATTGGAGACTAAACTAAGCTTACATGTTAACAATTTCAGCCAACCTCATCTTTTTTGCCCCATGGCTGCATGGGAGGCTGAAGAAATTCGGCTTGTCACCAAAAGCACTCACAAACTTCTACAGATGCACAATCGAGAGCATCCTGGCGGGCTGTATCACCGCCTGGTATGGCAACTGCACCGCCCTCAACCGTAAGGCTCTCCAGAGGGTAGTGAGGTCTGCACAACGCATCACCGGGGGCAAACTACCTGCCCTCCAGGACACTTACACCACCCGAAGTCACAGGAAGGCCATAAAGATCATCAAGGACATCAACCACCCGAGCCACTGCCTGTTCACCCCGCTATCATCCAGAAGGCGAGGTCAGTACAGGTGCATCAAAGCTGGGACCGAGAGACTGAAAAACAGCTTCTATCTCAAGGCCATCAGACTGTTAAACAGCCACCACTAACACTGAGTGGCTGCTGCCAACACACTGACACTGACTCAACTCCAGCCACTTTAATAATGGGAATTGATGGGAAATTATGTAAATATATCACTAGCCACTTTAAACAATGCTACCTTATATAATGTTACTTACCCTACATTATTCATCTCATATGCATACGTATATACTGTACTCTATATCATCGACTGTATCCTTATGTAATACATGTATCACTAGCCACTTTAAACTATGCCACTTTGTTTACATACTCATCTCATTTGTACATACTGTACTCGATACCATCTACTGTATCTTGCCTATGCTGCTCTGTACCATCACTCATTCATATATCCTTATGTACATATTCTTTATCCCCTTACACTGTGTACAAGACAGTAGTTTTGGAATTGTTAGTTAGATTACTTGTTATTACTGCATTGTCGGAACTAGAAGCACAAGCATTTCGCTACACTCGCATTAACATCTGCTAACCATGTGTATGTGACAAATAACATTTGATTTGATTTGATTTGATGTATTTTGATTTGGTTGCTAAAGCAACAGAGAGAACACAGGTATTGTGGTTTGTGAAGGGTAAGACATTTGAATGTTAATCAGGTTTAAGATTGAGTGAAAAAATTCAGGTAAACATTATTTGTCTGTTATATTGCTTCTCTGTGTGTTTGTCTGTTCAGGATTCTCCATATTGCTACGGCACTGATACTATGCCGTCTCTGTAATAATATAGGAGATCCAGGGAAGCAGAACTTCAGACAGCAAGGAAGAGAGGTTAGCAGACAGGACAGAGACAACACAGAGAGAGGTTACCAGACAGGACAGAGAGAACACATAAAGAGAGGTTAGCAGACAGGACAGAGAGAACACAGAGAGAGGTTAGCAGACAGGACAGAGAGAACACAGAGAGAGGTTAGCAGACAGGACAGAGAGAACACAGAGAGAGGTTAGCAGACAGGACAGAGAGAACACAGAGAGAGGTTAGCAGAAAGGACAGAGAGAACACAGAGAGAGGTTAGCAGACAGGACAGAGAGAACACAGAGAGAGGTTAGCAGACAGGACAGAGAGAACACAGAGAGAGGTTACCAGACAGGACAGAGAGAACATAGAGAGGGGAGGCCCACACAAGACAAACATGGCACATTCCTCTCAAGCCAGAGAAGGTAGTCCTGGCTAAACATTACCTCTCAAAAAAAGAAAGATGCCACTTTTGACATGTCCTGTGTGTATAAATTGTTAGACCCTGATATGTTCCCATCACTGAAGACAATCATACAGGCCGCGTTGACCATCCCAGTTAGCATTTGTGAGACATCTTTCTGTGCATTAATTAAGACATCTACATACCTGGCTTAGGAGCCCAATGACCCAAGATAGAATGCGTCATGACAATTGACAAAGATATACATACTAACACGCTTGGGAAAGAGTGAAGTCATAGACAGGTTTGCACCTACAGTTTAATTTTGTATAATTTCTAATCTTTATGGATGGACTAACATCCTAGTACTGTATAATATAACTGACAAGCATTGTGAATCTTTATTTGGATAAAGGATTGTATGCTGGTACATGTGTGGAGAATTGTGAAGTGTTGTTACTACAGGGCTGTATTTGTTTTTGTGTAATTAATTAGAAATATTGTCCTGTAGGTAATTGACCTTGAAATCTGCGATTTATTACCACAAATATGATAAAATCATGATTTCAAACGTGTTTGGTGCCTGCGTTTTTACACATTATCTGCAAAAGTTGTGTCGTTTATGCAGTTCCAACATAATCCAAAGGATGGCAGCCTAAAATCCCAATCCTGCTATATTGCACGTAACTAGAATTTGCGAGTAGCATGACTAGCTCACATTAGTTAGTAGTAACCATCATCAACAGTAACCATCATCAACAGTGACCATCATCAACAGTGACCATCATCAACAGTGACCATCATCAACAGTGACCATCATCAACATGAGGCTTTTTTTGTTGCCAATCAAATATTGGACATGGTTTCTGAAAACATTGCAATAAATTACAAATACTTTTTCCAACAATTTATCTTCATGGAAAATTAGGATATAGTTATGCACTTCATTTGTACATGCTAATAGATTTAACAAATATTATTGACACCATATTCCATGAGTTTACTGACCACAATCCATTGAATTAATGTTAAGAAGTGTTAATAATTTGGCATCAAGAGGGAACAGCGCATGGAAGAAAGCAGTGAGATATGCAACAAAGTGTTATGTTTCTGCAAAATGGTCACTGCTAGCTTCTGAGGAGCTTCATTTCAGTACTCTACTAAATGTAGGTAAAACTAAGCATATGTTGTTCTCTTGAGCGCATTAAAAATAACTCTGATGATTTAAGATATGTGCCTGCACACACACACACACACACACGCGCGCGCGTCCACACACACACACACACACACACTTCATATCAATCTAGGTTATTTTAATGGATGAAATTAGTATTTTATACACCACCTTTAATCGGGGCCTATATTACAAGTAGAAAGCTGTGGTGGAAATAATTTTAATCGGGGCCTATATTACAGGTAGAAAGCTGTGGTGGAAATTATTGTAATCGGGGCCTATATTACAGGTAGAAAGCTGTGGTGGAAATCATTTTAAATCGGAGCCTATATTACAAGTAGAAAGCTGTGGTGGAAATAATTTTAATCGGGGCCTATATTACAGGTAGAAAGCTGTGGTGGAAATGATTGTAATCGGGGCCTATATTACAGGTAGAAAGCTGTGGTGGAAATCATTTTAATCAGGGCCTATATTACAGGTAGAAAGCTGTGGTGGAAATCATTTTAATCAGGGCCTATATTACAGGTAGAAAGCTGTGGTGGAAATCATTTTAATCGGTGCCTATATTACAGGTAGAAAGCTGTGGTGGAAATCATTTTAATCGGGGCCTATATTACAGGTAGAAAGCTGTGGTGGAAATCATTTTAATCAGGGCCTATATTACAGGTAGAAAGCTGTGGTGGAAATCATTTTAATCGGGGCCTATATTACAGGTAGAAAGCTGTGGTGGAAATTATTGTAATCGGGGCCTATATTACAGGTAGAAAGCTGTGGTGGAAATGATTGTAATCGGGGCCTATATTACAGGTAGAAAGCTGTGGTGGAAATTATTGTAATCGGGCCTACAGTATATTACAGGTAGAAAGTGGTGGAAGTTCTTTATAGGGCTGGGACTGTATTACAGGTAGAAATCTGTGGTGGAAATAATTTATAGGGCAAGGATTATTTTACAGGTAGAAAGCTGTGGTGGAAATAATTTTAATGGGGGCATATATTACAGGTAGAAAGTGTGGTGTAAATAATTGTAACGGGGGCCTATATAACAGGTAGAAAACTGTGGTCTAAATTCTTTATAGGGGCGGGACTTTTAATACATAGTCCCATGTAGCTCTGGTGTTGGCCTCTTTACCTCATGTCAATCAAACCTGTCAATCAAACATGGCAACCAAACCTGTCAATCACACCTGTCAACGTAATGGAGATACAGTGTGTAGGTGAATGTAATGCAAGGTACTCACAGGTTTCCCTGATAGGCCTCTCTCCCCTGGACCGCCAGCTTTACCCTGCAAGAGGAAAGGCATGTAATAGATAGTTGAGTCACGGCAATTCAGGGGTGGGAAACTCCAGTCCTCGGGGGCCTGATTGGTGTCACGATGTTTCTCCAGCCCTAAACAATGTTTCTCTCCTAAACTGAAGATCATGATTAGGTGATTATTGGAGTCAGGTGTGTTAGCTGGGGCAAAACCAATCAGGCCCCGCGAGGACTGGAATTGCCCACCCCTGCAGGGATAATTGCATGATGAGTGTACCAGTTATACAGTACCGTCCCTAGTGGACTACGAACACTAGTTCGTATTACAGATGTAAGATCTTAATTTGATCACCACATTGCAGGAGATCTTACCTGCAATGCAGCACATTTAAAACGTGTAGTATATTTGAGGTTTTAAAAGGCTCCTGAAGTTTGTAATTTCCTCTGAAATTTCAGACTTGTTTTTCCCTTTATGAAAAATGTATCAACCCCTACAAAAATGACAATTTATTATACTGAACAAAAATATAAACACAGCATGCAACAATTTCAAATATTTTACTGAGTTACAGTTCCTATAAGGAAATGTGTCAATTGAAATAAATTCATTAGGCCCTAATCTATGGGCGTGGATCAGAAAACCAGTCAGTATCTGGTGTGACCAGCACTTGCCTCATGCAGCGCGACTCATTTCCTTCACCTAGAGTTGATCAGGCTGTTGATTGTGCCCTGTGGAACATTGTTCCACTCCTGTGTGAAGTTGCTGGATATTGGCGGGAACTGGAACACACTGTCGTACACGTTGATCCAGAGCATCCCAAACATGCTCAATGGGTGACATGTCTGGTGAGTATGCAGACCATGGAAGAACTGGGACATTTTCAGCTTCCAGGAAATGTGTACAGATGCTTGCAACATGGGGCCTTGCTCTATCATGCTGAAACATGAGGTGATGGTGAAAAGGCACAACAATAGGCCTCAGGATAAAATGCAATTGTGTTCGTTGTCCGTAGCTTATGTCTGCCCATACCAAAACCCCACTGCCACCATGGCGCACTCTGTTCACAACGTTGACAGCAGCAAACCGCTTGAGCATAGGACACCATACACGCAATCTGCCATCTGCCCGGTACAGTTGAAACCGGGATTCATCCGTGAAGAGCACACTTCTTCTGCATGCCAGTGGCCATCAACGGTGAGGATTTTCCCACTGAAGTGGGTTACTATACTGAACTGCAGTCAGGTCAAGACCTGGTGAGGACGACGAGCACGAGAATAAATTCTTTGGTTGCTCAAACCGTTTCATCAGCTTTTCCGGGTGGCTGGGATCAGATGATCCCACAGGTGAAGAAGCCGGATGTGGAGGTCTTGGGCTGGCGTGGTTACACGTGGTGTGCGGTTGTGAGGCCGGTTGGACGTACTGCCAAATTCTCTAAAATGACATCGGAGGTGGCTTAGGGTAGAGAAATGAACATTCAATTCTCTGGCAACAGCTCAGGGGGATATTCCTGCAGTCAGCATGCCAATTGCACACTCCCTCAAAACTTGAGACATCTGTGGCCTTGTGTCGTGTGACAAAACTTCACATTTTAGAGTGGCCTTTTACTGTCCCCAGCTCAAGGTGCACCTGTGCAATGATTGTGCTGTTTAATCAGCTTGATATGTCAGGTGGATGGAGAAATGCTCCCTAACAGGTATGCAAACCGATTTGTGCACAATTTGAGAGAAATCAGCTTTTTGTGCATATGGAACATTTCTGGGATTTTCTTTTCTTCAGTTTAGGAAACAAGTGGAGGCTGGTGGGAGGAGATATAGGAGTACGGGCTCATTGTAATTGCTGGAATTGAATTATGGAACAGAGTCAAAACATGTGGTTTCCATATGTTGGATGTGTTTGATACCATTCCATTAATTCTGTTCCAGCCATTACAGTGAGGCCGTCCTCCTATAGCTCCTCCCACCAGCCGCCACTGCATGAAACATGGGACCAACACATTACATGTTGAGTTTATAAGTATATAATATAATTATAAGTATATAATCCGCATACTGTAATAATTCACATTACCTGTTGCTGCAGGATTATTTTCCTGCTGTAACAAACTGGCACAAATTAAGATCCTACACTGTATGCAAGTCTCATGAATATCTTCTATTATCCAAGATATCCTCAACTTAGTGGAGGTACTATAGTTCACCTACAGGTAAATGCCAAAATAAAGGAAAAACCAATATAAAATGTCTTAATAGGGCGTTGGGACACCACGAGCCAGAAGAGATTCAATGCACCTTGGCATAGATTCTACAACTGTCTGGAACTCTATTGGAGGGATGCGACACCATTCTTCCACAAGAAATTCCACAATTTGGTGTTTTGTTGATGGTGGTGGAAAACGCCGTCTCAGGCGCCGCTCCAGATTCTCCCATAAGTGTTCAATTGGATTGAGATCTGATGACTGAGACGGCCATGGCATATGGTTCACATCGTTTTCAAGCTCATCAGTTTGCTTAATTAAGTCAGGAACCACACCTGTGTGGAAGCACCTGCTTTCAATATAGTTTGTATCCCTCATTTACTTGAGTGTTTCCATTATTTTGGCAGTTACGTGTGTTAACATTTCTGCTCCTAACTGAACCATCTATCCTCTGTTAAAGAAATGCCATTGAAGACATCAAAGATAGAATAGAAGAGATACTTTGTTGTCCATTTTTCAATACTAGAACACGCATAATACTAGAACACAGGACATCAAAGCTAGAGATGACACGGGTGCACTGGTCCATCATGTTAGGAACCATTACACTCATCTAGATTCATCCAAAATGATGAGCAAAAATGACTCACTATAATCTACCTTCATAAACTCTCTCCATCCAACCAATGGCTCTAACCATCTACAGGTTGTGTTTTAATGAAATCCCCCAACCAAAATGGAGACAATGACGCTATCAAATATAAAGCCAGGGTAGGTTTTTCATGTTTTTCATCCCAAATAAAGAGCAACACATTGATTACAGTTAAAATACAGAGCAGGGTACATTTTCCTCTTGCATGCGGCAGCTCTTTATTGACATAGCTCACGTTTCATTACTGTGAGCTGGATGAGGTTTTTCATTGACTATAACTTGATACAGCCATCAGAAGAATGGCACCCTCTGCAAATAAAACCGTTAATTAAAGTCTACCGATCTCCCACACAGATCTTAATGGCAATTTATACCTCAGGTTATGGTGGCCCAAGTGTAACCTTTTCACTCAGATGTAGGAATAATAACACATGGGGTAGGTCTCCTACACAGTGGAGTCTGTTGTGTAGAATGAATGCAGGAGCAGGGGTGATACAGGAAGTAACTTTGCCTCATTCTGGCCTGTCATTGGTCAGCAGGAGTGATACAGGAAGAAATGCTGCCTCATTCTGGCCTGTAATTGGTCAGCAGGGGTGATACAGGAAGTAACCCTGCCTCATTCTTGCCTCAGGTGAACAATAAGGGACTTTCTGTTGAGATCCAATTATTTTGCCATCGTAAGTGGCCTCCTGTACCCTATTCAATGTGCCCTCTAATCAGTATAGGGACAGAGTCATGTGCAGAAACACACAGGACAGGAGCAAACTCCCACACACACACTGCCACAGACGCAGACGCACACGCACGCACACACGCACACACGTTGTATATACATTTCTGATGTTAAATTAAAAGCACACATGTTCTTGAGGCCTGTGCTGGGTCAGTGGTAGAAAGTAAAGCAGACAGGTGATGCAGAGTACTCACTATGAACCCAGGCTCCCCTTTCTTTCCACCTTCCCCCTGCTCTCCCTGCAGAAGAGCAAGAGAGAGAGAAGGAGAGGAATAAAGAGAGATCTTAGTGAGGCAACAAATATACTTTTAATCAGGTCAAAGTGCACAGAACAAGGTTTTAAGTCAGGTAGAAAGAGGACATTCAGTATTATGTTCTTCTGAGGGTGAGAATATGTTTACCTTGGTGCCCTCAGGCCCTGGTTCCCCCAGTGGACCGTCTGCACCCCTCGGCCCCTATGACACAGAAACACAGCTGCTAAGCCCTCTGTGTGTGTGTGTGTGTGAGTGTGTGTGTGTGTATCCCTGGGCCCCTATGACACACAAATAGCTTAGCCCTCTCTGTATGCAGGGTTTACAAACCACTCAGCCATCACATCACACAACGCCACTCGTAAATACAAGCACACACCCACCCACACTCTCACACCCGCACACAGCAACGCACCCACACATGCACACACCCACACAACCACGCACACCCACCCAAACCTACTGTACTTAGCAGTGTACAATATGGGATATGGGCGTAACCAAATCATCTAGAGTGTCTCAATAAAATAATGGGGTGGAGGAGGCGAGAGCATGGGGAGTATCAAACACATAAGGGCATTGGTGTTAGGAGCAGCGCATGGTAGCAGTCTACTGTGCAGGCCCTTTTTGTCTTCAAACACATCCGCATGGAATTCCAGAAAGACAGTTGGACTGCATAATATCAACAACTTGGGAGTAATCAGCTTCTTCTTTGTCTTTGTCTATCTGGGGGTTACCTGCTGACCTTTGCATACCACTCCTCTCTATCTCTCTCTCTCCTTCCCTCTCACTGTCTTTAATACCTACACACAAAAAGGTAAATGCTAGACAGTCAGGCCACATTCAGTGGTGCGTTTTGGAGGAAACACAAGCAACTGACTGATCATCCGTCTGAGTGTGTGCTCTACTGGACTACTCTGTCTTCCTGTAGTGGACGCTACATTTACTGTACCTTGGTTCAGGGCAGGCCAAGGATACAGCGGGGAAATAAGTCAAACAGTAAAAAGAAGTGTTTACTTACTCATAAAACTATTCAACACAGACATTTGAGTGAGTGGATGTACTGTATGGGGCTCCGCCTCACACGGCTGGATGTCCAGCTGGCTGTCAAGGCCAAGCAAAACGAGAGCAGAGCCACCACTTCTCAGTCCAAATGAAACGAGTAGAGCTAAGACAAATCTCATTTGCTGAATCGGAAATTGTAACTTTCTTTTACTTGATCCTAAAACTGTACAGTTGGGTGAATGGCTCATTCAGGGTTGTTAACAGGCACTAACTGTGCCCTATTACAAACACTTGGCTCAGTCAGTTCTATGGATTAGAACAGTAGCCAAACACACTTATAATTTATACTATATCCAATTAAAATTCAACCCCTCCTTTGATTGGTCAATTGAGTGAGCCAAGTGACAAATGAACACATTGTGAGGTCAATGAGGACAACTGAAAGACACATAGACAGGTCAAGAGTTAAAGATGATGCGTCATGGGGAACTATTGTCTCCTAGCTTCTGTCTGCAGGTAATAGTTTATACTGTAGTACTAGTGAAGTTAGTCCATACACACCGAGCATACCAAACATTAGGAACAACCCCGTGCCCCTTTGCCCTCAGAGCAGCCTCAGTTCATCAGGGCATGGACTCTACAAGGTGTCGAAAGCATTCCACAGGGATGCTGGCCCATGTTGACTCCAATGCTTCCCACAGTTGTGTCAAGTTGGCTGGATGTCCTTTGGGTGGTGGACCATTCTTGATACACATGGGAAACTGCTGAGCATGACAAATCCAGCAGCATTGTAGTTCTTAACAGACTCAAACCGGTGCGCCTGGCACCTATTATCATACCCCGTTCAAAGGCACTTAAATCTATTGTCATCACTCTCCGAATGGCACACACTCCATGTCTCAATTGTCTCAAGGTTAAAAATCCTTCTTTGACCTGTTTCCGCTCCTTCCTCTACACTGATTGAAGTGGATTTAACAAGTGACATCAATAAGGGATCATATCTTTCACCTGGATTTCATGGAAAGAGTAAGTGTTCTTAACGTTATGTACACTCAGTGTATAGTTACTACTGGGACATATATTATTTTATCTGCATGTAATATCTCATATATTTATGTAATAGTTCATATAGTCATGTAATATTTCATATATTTATGTAATATCTCATATAGTAATGTAATATCTCATATAGTTAAGTCATATCTCATATAGTTAAGTCAAATCTCATATAGTTATATAATATATCATATATTTATGCAATATCTCATATAGTCATGTAATATCTCATATATTTATGTAATAGCCTATATAGTGATGTAATATCATTAAAGCAGCAGACTTAATGAATCTGTAAATGATTAGATATCAGAGAGAGAGAGATAAAAGGGGAGAAAGCGACGTTTTCTTTTCTCCTACTGTACATTGTGACATCATTAATCTAGGCCTAGTTCAAGTACGCCACATTTTATCATCCAGACCTGATTTCTTTATAGCTCAGATGGTTAAACCATAAGAGAAGGTCATAATAAGGTTAGGATAACAACTTTTGGATTGGCCCTGTGGAGGCGTAGACTGGCAGCAAGCTGAGCTGTTTCACTTTGCTGCTGTTAAGTACTTTAGCCTGTTGGACACGAGAGATAAACATCCCAGCAGCACGTCATGCATGTTTATATCAGAACAGCTGTTCCAAAATACCAGCGTGTAATCAAATCACTGCCGACACAACACTTTCATTACATTTATTGTTACTGAACAATGCTGTTCTGGTTATAGAAGTGTTGTGATTCAGTGGACAGATCACATACAGTGCCTTCGGAAAGTATTCAGACCCCTTGACTTTTTCCACATTTTGATACATTACAGCCTTATTCTAAAATGGATTAATAAAACAAATGTCTTCAACAATCTACACACAATACACCATAATGACAAAGTGAAAACAGGTTTCAATAAGTATTCAGACCCTTTCCTATTAGACTCGAAATTGAGCTCAGGTGCATCCTGTTACCATTAATAATCCATGAGATGTTTCTACAACTTGATTGGAGTCCACCTGTGGTAAATTCAATTGATTGGACATAATTTGGAAAGGCACACACCTGTCTATATAAGGTCCAACAGTGAACAGTGCATGTCAGAGCAAAAACCAAGCCATGAAGTCGAAGGAATTGTCTGTAGAGCTCCGAGACAGGATTGTGTCGAGACACAGATCAGGGGAAGGGTACTAAAACATTTCTGCAGCATTGAAGGTCCTCAAGAACATAGTAACCTCCTTCATTCTTAAATAGAAGAAGTTTGGAACCACCAAGACTCTTCCTAGAGCTGGCCGCCCGGCTAAACTGAGCAATTTGGGGAGAAGGGCCTTGATCAGGGAAGTGACCAAGTACCCAATGGTCATTCTGAGGGAGTTCAAGAGTTCCTCTGTGGAGATGGGAGAAGGACAACCATCTCTGCAGCACTCCACCAAACAGACCTATATGGTGGAGCGGCCAGATGGAAGCCTCTCCTCAGTAAAAGGCACATGACAGCCTGCTTGGAGTTTGCCAAAAGCCACCTAAACAAGATTCTCTGGTCTGATGAAACCAAGACTGAACTCTTTAGCCTGAATGCCAAGTGTCACGTCTGGAGTAAATCTGGCACCATGAAGCATGGTGGTGGCAGCATCATGCTGTGGGGATGTTTTTCATGGGCAGGGACTGGGAGACTAGTCAGGATCGAGGCAAAGATGAACGGAGCAAAGTACAGAGAGAACCTTGATGAAAACCTGCTGGGGCGAAGGTTCACCTTCCAACAGGACAACGACCCTAAGCACACAGCCAATACAACGCAGGAGAGGCTTCGGGACAAATCTCTGAATGTACTTGAGTGGCCCAGCCAGAGCCCAGACTTGAACCCGATCGAACATCTTTGAATGGACCTGAAAATAGCTGTGCATTGACTCTCCCCATCCAACCTGACAGAGCTTGAGAGGATCTGCAGAGAATAATGGGAGAAACTGCCAAAATACAGGTGTGCCAAGCTTGAAGCGTCACACCCAAGAAGACTCAAGGCTGTAATCACTGCCAAAGATGCTTCAACAAAGTACAGAGTAAAGGATTCTGAATACTTATGTAAATGCAATATTTTAGTTGTTCATTTTTTATAAATTTGTCTTCACTTGTTTTTGCTTTGTCATTATGGGGTATTGTGTGTAGATTGATGAGGGAACAAACAATTTAATCAATTTTAGAATAAGGCTATAAAGTAACAAAGTGTGGAAAAGGTCAATGGGTCTGAATACTTTCCGAAGGCTCTGTACGTCTATATTTTCCAAAACAGGAAAAGCAATTAAGTGTAGATTATAGTAACCACCGAATATCCAAATGTGTGTGATTGTAAAGTGTTGCTATGTGTTTTCAGTGTTTGTGTGAAGCAGAGGACAGTAATGTACTGTTTGTGTAGTGTGGCTAGTGGCTAGACGGTAGCTGTACCGTTTGTGTAATGTACTGTTTGTGTAGTATGGCTAGATGGTAGCTGTACTGTTTGTGTAGTGTGGCTAGATGGTAGCTGTACTGTTTGTGTAATGTACTGTTTGTGTAGTGTGGCTAGATGGTAGCTGTACTGTTTGTGTAATGTACTGTTTGTGTAGTATGGCTAGATGGTAGCTGTACTGTTTGTGTAATGTACTGTTTGTGTAGTGTGGCTAGATGGTAGCTGTACTGTTTGTGTAGTATGGCTAGATGGTAGCTGTACTGTTTGTGTAATGTACTGTTTGTGTAGTGTGGCTAGATGGTAGCTGTACTGTTTGTGTAATGTACTGTTTGTGTAGTGTGGCTAGACGGTAGCTGTACCGTTTGTGTAATGTACTGTTTGTGTAGTGTGGCTAGATGGTAGCTGTACTGTTTGTGTAATGTACTGTTTGTGTAGTGTGGCTAGACGGTAGCTGTACCGTTTGTGTAATGTACTGTTTGTTTAGTGTGGCTAGATGGTAGCTGTACTGTTTGTGTAATGTACTGTTAGTGTAGTGTGGCTAGATGGTAGCTGTACTGTTTGTGTAGTGTGGCTAGATGGTAGCTGTACTGTTTGTGTAATGTACTGTTTGTGTAGTGTGTCTAGATGGTAGCTGTACTGTTTGTGTAATGTACTGTTTGTGTAGTGTGGCTAGATGGTAGCTGTACTGTTTGTGTAGTGTGGCTAGATGGTAGCTGTACTGTTTGTGTACTGTACTGTTTGTGTAGTGTGGCTAGATGGTAGCTGTACTGTTTGTGTAGTGTACTTTTTGTGTAGTGTGGCTAGATGGTAGCTGTACTGTTTGTGTACTGTACTGTTTGTGTAGTGTGGCTAGATGGCAGCTGTACTGTTTGTGTAGTGTGGCTAGATGATAGCTGTACTGTTTGTGTAATGTACTTTTTGTGTAGTGTGGCTAGATGGTAGCTGTACTGTTTGTGTAATGTACTTTTTGTGTAGTGTGGCTAGATGGTAGCTGTACTGTTTGTGTAGTATGGCTAGATGGTAGCTGTACTGTTTGTGTAATGTACTGTTTGTGTAGTGTGGCTAGATGGTAGCTGTACTGTTTGTGTAGTGTGGCTAGATGGTAGCTGCACTGTTTGTGTAATGTACAGTTTGTGTAGTGTGGCTAGATGATAGCTGTACTGTTTGTGTAATGTACTTTTTGTGTAGTGTGGCTAGATGGCAGCTGTACTGTTTGTGTAGTGTGGCTAGATGATAGCTGTACTGTTTGTGTAATGTACTTTTTGTGTAGTGTGGCTAGATGGTAGCTGTACTGTTTGTGTAGTATGGCTAGATGGTAGCTGTACTGTTTGTGTAGTGTGGCTAGATGGTAGCTGTACTGTTTGTGTAATGTACTTTTTGTGTAGTGTGGCTAGATGGTAGCTGTACTGTTTGTGTAATGTACTTTTTGTGTAGTGTGGCTAGATGGTAGCTGTACTGTTTGTGTAATGTACTGTTTGTGTAGTGTGGCTAGATGGTAGCTGTACTGTTTGTGTAGTATGGCTAGATTGTAGCTGTACTGTTTGTGTAATGTACTTTTTGTGTAGTGTGGCTAGATGGCAGCTGTACTGTTTGTGTAGTGTGGCTAGATGGTAGCTGTACTGTTTGTTTAGTGTGGCTAGATGGTAGCTGTACTGTTTGTGTAGTGTGGCTAGATGGTAGCTGTACTGTTTGTGTAGTGTGGCTAGATGGTAGCTGTACTGTTTGTGTAGTGTGGCTAGATGGTAGCTGTACTGTTTGTGTAGTGTGGCTAGATGGTAGCTGTACTTTTTGTGTAGTGTGGCTAGATGGCAGCTGTACTGTTTGTGTAGTGTGGCTAGATGATAGCTGTACTGTTTGTGTAATGTACTTTTTGTGTAGTGTGGCTAGATGGTAGCTGTACTGTTTGTGTAATGTACTGTTTGTGTAGTGTGGCTAGATGGTAGCTGTACTGTTTGTTTAGTGTGGCTAGATGGCAGCTGTACTGTTTGTGTAGTGTGGCTAGATGGTAGCTGTACTGTTTGTGTAATGTACTTTTTGTGTAGTGTGGCTAGATGGTAGCTGTACTGTTTGTGTAATGTACTGTTTGTGTAGTGTGGCTAGATGGTAGCTGTACTGTTTGTGTAGTGTGGCTAGACGGTAGCTGTACTGTTTGTGTAATGTACTGTTTGTGTAGTGTGGCTAGATGGTAGCTGTACTGTTTGTGTAATGTACTGTTTGTGTAGTGTGGCTAGATGGTAGCTGTACTGTTTGTTTAGTGTGGCTAGATGGCAGCTGTACTATTTGTGTAGTGTGGCTAGATGGTAGCTGTACTTTTTGTGTAGTGTGGCTAGATGGCAGCTGTACTGTTTGTGTAGTGTGGCTAGATGGTAGCTGTACTGTTTGTTTAGTGTGGCTAGATGGTAGCTGTACTGTTTGTGTAGTGTGGCTAGATGGTAGCTGTACTGTTTGTGTAGTGTGGCTAGATGGTAGCTGTACTGTTTGTGTAGTGTGGCTAGATGGTAGCTGTACTGTTTGTGTAGTGTGGCTAGATGGTAGCTGTACTTTTTGTGTAGTGTGGCTAGATGGCAGCTGTACTGTTTGTGTAGTGTGGCTAGATGATAGCTGTACTGTTTGTGTAATGTACTTTTTGTGTAGTGTGGCTAGATGGTAGCTGTACTGTTTGTGTAATGTACTGTTTGTGTAGTGTGGCTAGATGGTAGCTGTACTGTTTGTTTAGTGTGGCTAGATGGCAGCTGTACTGTTTGTGTAGTGTGGCTAGATGGTAGCTGTACTGTTTGTGTAATGTACTTTTTGTGTAGTGTGGCTAGATGGTAGCTGTACTGTTTGTGTAATGTACTGTTTGTGTAGTGTGGCTAGATGGTAGCTGTACTGTTTGTGTAGTGTGGCTAGACGGTAGCTGTACTGTTTGTGTAATGTACTGTTTGTGTAGTGTGGCTAGATGGTAGCTGTACTGTTTGTGTAATGTACTGTTTGTGTAGTGTGGCTAGATGGTAGCTGTACTGTTTGTTTAGTGTGGCTAGATGGCAGCTGTACTATTTGTGTAGTGTGGCTAGATGGTAGCTGTACTGTTTGTGTAGTGTGGCTAGATGGCAGCTGTACTGTTTGTGTAGTGTGGCTAGATGATAGCTGTACTGTTTGTGTAATGTACTTTTTGTGTAGTGTGGCTAGATGGTAGCTGTACTGTTTGTGTAATGTACTGTTTGTGTAGTGTGGCTAGATGGTAGCTGTACTGTTTGTGTAGTGTGGCTAGATGGCAGCTGTACTGTTTGTGTAGTGTGGCTAGATGATAGCTGTACTGTTTGTGTAATGTACTTTTTGTTTAGTGTGGCTAGATGGTAGCTATACTGTTTGTGTAGTGTGGCTAGATGGTAGCTGTACTGTTTGTGTAGTGTGGCTAGATGGTAGCTGTACTGTTTGTGTAGTGTGGCTAGATGGTAGCTGTACTGTTTGTGTAGTGTGGCTAGATGGTAGCTGTACTGTTTGTGTAATGTACTGTTTGTGTAGTATGGCTAGATGGTAGCTGTACTGTTTGTGTAGTGTGGCTAGATGGTAGCTGTACTGTTTGTGTAGTGTGGCTAGATGGTAGCTGTACTGTTTGTGTAGTGTGGCTAGATGGTAGCTGTACTGTTTGTGTAGTGTGGCTAGATGGTAGCTGTACTGTTTGTGTAGTGTAGCTAGATGGTAGCTGTACTGTTTGTGTAATGTACTGTTTGTATAGTGTGGCTAGATGGTAGCTGTACTGTTTGTGTAATGTACTGTTTGTGTAATGTACTGTTTGTGTAGTGTGGCTTGATGGTAGCTGTAATGTTTGTGTAGTGTGGCTAGATGGTAGCTGTACTGTTTTGTGATCTACTGTTTGTGTAGTGTGGCTATATGGTAGCTGTACTGTTTGTGTAATGTACTGTTTGTGTAGTGTGGCTAGATGGTAGCTGTACGGTTTGTGTAATGTACTGTTTGTGTAGTGTGGCTAGATGGTAGCTGTACTGTTTGTGTAGTGTGGCTAGATGGTAGCTGTACTGTTTGTGCAGTGTACTGTTTGTGTAGTGTGGCTAGACGGTAGCTGTACTGTTTGTGTAGTGTGGCTAGATGGTAGCTGTACTGTTTGTGTAGTGTGGCTAGATGGTAGCTGTACTGTTTGTGTAATGTACTGTTTGTGTAGTGTGGCTAGATGGTAGCTGTACTGTTTGTGTAGTGTGGCTAGATGGTAGCTGTACTGTTTGTGTAATGTACTGTTTGTGTAGTGTGGCTAGATGGTAGCTGTACTGTTTGTGTAATGTACTGTTTGTTTAGTGTGGCTAGATGGTAGCTATACTGTTTGTGTAGTGTGGCTAGATGGTAGCTGTACTGTTTGTGTAGTGTGGCTAGATGGTAGCTGTACTGTTTGTGTAGTGTGGCTAGATGGTAGCTGTACTGTTTGTGTAATGTACTGTTTGTATAGTGTGGCTAGATGGTAGCTGTACTGTTTGTGTAATGTACTGTTTGTGTAATGTACTGTTTGTGTAGTGTGGCTTGATGGTAGCTGTAATGTTTGTGTAGTGTACTGTTTGTGTAGTGTGGCTAGATGGTAGCTGTACTGTTTGTGTAGTGTGGCTAGATGGTAGCTGTACTGTTTGTGTAATGTACTGTTTGTGTAGTGTGGCTAGATGGTAGCTGTACTGTTTGTGTAGTGTACTGTTTGTGTAGTGTGGCTAGATGGTAGCTGTACTGTTTGTGTAGTGTGGCTAGATGGTAGCTGTACTGTTTGTGTAGTGTGGCTAGATGGTAGCTGTACTGTTTGTGTAATGTACTGTTTGTGTAGTGTGGCTAGATGGTAGCTGTACTGTTTGTGTAATGTACTGTTTGTGTAGTATGGCTAGATGGTAGCTGTACTGTTTGTGTAGTGTGGCTAGATGGTAGCTGTACTGTTTGTGTAGTGTGGCTAGATGGTAGCTGTACTGTTTGTGTAATGTACTGTTTGTGTAGTGTGGCTAGATGGTAGCTGTACTGTTTGTGTAATGTACTGTTTGTGTAGTGTGGCTAGATGGTAGCTGTACTGTTTGTGTAGTGTGGCTAGATGGTAGCTGTACTGTTTGTGTAGTGTGGCTAGATGGTAGCTGTACTGTTTGTGTAATGTACTGTTTGTGTAGTGTGGCTAGATGGTAGCTGTACTGTTTGTGTAATGTACTGTTTGTGTAGTGTGGCTAGATGATAGCTGTACTGTTTGTGTAGTGTGGCAAGATGGTAGCTGTACTGTTTGTGTAATGTACTGTTTGTGTAGTGTGGCTAGATGGTAGCTGTACTGTTTGTGTAATGTACTGTTTGTGTAATGTACTGTTTGTGTAGTGTGGCTAGATGATAGCTGTACTGTTTGTGTAGTGTGGCTAGATGGTAGCTGTACTGTTTGTGTAATGTACTGTTTGTGTAGTGTGGCTAGATGGTAGCTGTACTGTTTGTGTAATGTACTGTTTGTGTAGTATGGCTAGATGGTAGCTGTACTGTTTGTAATGTACTGTTTGTGTAGTGTGGCTAGACGGTAGCTGTACTGTTTGCGTAATGTACTGTTTGTGTAGTATGGCTAGATGGTAGCTGTACTGTTTGTAATGTACTGTTTGTGTAGTGTGGCTAGATGGTAGCTGTACTGTTTGCGTAATGTACTGTTTGTGTAGTATGGCTAGATGGTAGCTGTACTGTCTGCGAAGTGTGGCTAGATGGTAGCTGTTTGTGTAGTGTACTGTTTGTGTAGTGTGGCTAGATGGTAGCTGTACTGTTTGTGTAATGTACTGTTTGTGTAGTGTGGCTAGATGGTAGCTGTACTGTTTGTGTAATGTACTGTTTGTGTAGTGTGGCTAGATGGTAGCTGTACTGTTTGCGAAGTGTGGCTAGATGGTAGCTGTACTGTTTGTGTAATGTACTGTTTGTGTACTGTACTGTTTGTGTAGTGTGGCTAGATGGTAGCTGTACTGTTTGTGTAATGTACTGTTTGTGTAGTGTGGCTAGACGGTAGCTGTACTGTTTGTGTAATGTACTGTTTGTGTAGTGTGGCTAGATGGTAGCTGTACTGTTTGTGTAGTGTGGCTAGATGGTAGCTGTACTGTTTGTTTAGTGTGGCTAGATGGTAGCTGTACTGTTTGTTTAGTGTGGCTAGATGGTAGCTGTACTGTTTGTGTAGTGTGGCTAGATGGTAGCTGTACTGTTTGTGTAATGTACTGTTAGTGTAGTGTGGCTAGATGGTAGCTGTACTGTTTGTGTAGTGTGGCTAGATGGTAGCTGTACTGTTTGTGTACTGTACTGTTTGTGTAGTGTGGCTAGATGGTAGCTGTACTGTTTGTTTAGTGTGGCTAGATGGTAGCTGTACTGTTTGTTTAGTGTGGCTAGATGGTAGCTGTACTGTTTGTTTAGTGTGGCTAGATGGTAGCTGTACTGTTTGTGTAGTGTGGCTAGATGGTAGCTGTACTGTTTGTGTAATGTACTGTTTGTGTAGTATGGCTAGATGGTAGCTGTACTGTTTGTGTAGTGTGGCTAGATGGTAGCTGTACTGTTTGTGTAATGTACTGTTTGTGTAGTATGGCTAGATGGTAGCTGTACTGTTTGTGTAATGTACTGTTTGTGTAGTATGGCTAGATGGTAGCTGTACTGTTTGTTTAGTGTGGCTAGATGGTAGCTGTACTGTTTGTTTAGTGTGGCTAGATGGTAGCTGTACTGTTTGTGTACTGTACTGTTTGTTTAGTGTGGCTAGATGGTAGCTGTACTGTTTGTTTAGTGTGGCTAGATTGTAGCTATACTGTTTGTGTAGTGTGGCTTGATGGTAGCTGTACTGTTTGTGTAGTGTGGCTAGATGGTAGCTGTACTGTTTTGTGATCTACTGTTTGTGTAGTGTGGCTAGATGGTAGCTGTACTGTTTGTGTAATGTACTGTTAGCGTAGTGTGGCTAGATGGTAGCTGTACTGTTTGTGTAGTGTGGCTAGATGGTAGCTGTACTGTTTGTGTAATGTACTGTTAGTGTAGTGTGGCTAGATGGTAGCTGTACTGTTTGTGTAGTGTGGCTAGATGGTAGCTGTACTGTTTGTTTAGTGTGGCTAGATTGTAGCTGTACTGTTTGTGTAGTGTGGCTAGATGGTAGCTGTACTGTTTGTTTAGTGTGGCTAGATTGTAGCTGTACTGTTTGTGTAGTGTGGCTAGATGGTAGCTGTACTGTTTGTGTAATGTACTGTTAGTGTAGTGTGGCTAGATGGTAGCTGTACTGTTTGTGTAGTGTGGCTAGATGGTAGCTGTACTGTTTGTGTAATGTACTGTTTGTGTAGTGTGGCTAGATGGTAGCTGTACTGTTTGTGTAATGTACTGTTAGTGTAGTGTGGCTAGATGGTAGCTGTACTGTTTGTGTAGTGTGGCTAGATGGTAGCTGTACTGTTTGTTTAGTGTGGCTAGATGGTAGCTGTACTGTTTGTGTAATGTACTGTTTGTGTAGTGTGGCTAGATGGTAGCTGTACTGTTTGCGAAGTGTGGCTAGATGGTAGCTGTACTGTTTGTGTAATGTACTGTTTGTGTACTGTACTGTTTGTGTAGTGTGGCTAGATGGTAGCTGTACTGTTTGTGTAATGTACTGTTTGTGTAGTGTGGCTAGACGGTAGCTGTACTGTTTGTGTAATGTACTGTTTGTGTAGTGTGGCTAGATGGTAGCTGTACTGTTTGTGTAGTGTGGCTAGATGGTAGCTGTACTGTTTGTTTAGTGTGGCTAGATGGTAGCTGTACTGTTTGTTTAGTGTGGCTAGATGGTAGCTGTACTGTTTGTGTAGTGTGGCTAGATGGTAGCTGTACTGTTTGTGTAATGTACTGTTAGTGTAGTGTGGCTAGATGGTAGCTGTACTGTTTGTGTAGTGTGGCTAGATGGTAGCTGTACTGTTTGTGTACTGTACTGTTTGTGTAGTGTGGCTAGATGGTAGCTGTACTGTTTGTTTAGTGTGGCTAGATGGTAGCTGTACTGTTTGTTTAGTGTGGCTAGATGGTAGCTGTACTGTTTGTTTAGTGTGGCTAGATGGTAGCTGTACTGTTTGTGTAGTGTGGCTAGATGGTAGCTGTACTGTTTGTGTAATGTACTGTTTGTGTAGTATGGCTAGATGGTAGCTGTACTGTTTGTGTAGTGTGGCTAGATGGTAGCTGTACTGTTTGTGTAATGTACTGTTTGTGTAGTATGGCTAGATGGTAGCTGTACTGTTTGTTTAGTGTGGCTAGATGGTAGCTGTACTGTTTGTTTAGTGTGGCTAGATGGTAGCTGTACTGTTTGTGTACTGTACTGTTTGTTTAGTGTGGCTAGATGGTAGCTGTACTGTTTGTTTAGTGTGGCTAGATTGTAGCTATACTGTTTGTGTAGTGTGGCTTGATGGTAGCTGTACTGTTTGTGTAGTGTGGCTAGATGGTAGCTGTACTGTTTTGTGATCTACTGTTTGTGTAGTGTGGCTAGATGGTAGCTGTACTGTTTGTGTAATGTACTGTTAGCGTAGTGTGGCTAGATGGTAGCTGTACTGTTTGTGTAGTGTGGCTAGATGGTAGCTGTACTGTTTGTGTAATGTACTGTTAGTGTAGTGTGGCTAGATGGTAGCTGTACTGTTTGTGTAGTGTGGCTAGATGGTAGCTGTACTGTTTGTTTAGTGTGGCTAGATTGTAGCTGTACTGTTTGTGTAGTGTGGCTAGATGGTAGCTGTACTGTTTGTTTAGTGTGGCTAGATTGTAGCTGTACTGTTTGTGTAGTGTGGCTAGATGGTAGCTGTACTGTTTGTGTAATGTACTGTTAGTGTAGTGTGGCTAGATGGTAGCTGTACTGTTTGTGTAGTGTGGCTAGATGGTAGCTGTACTGTTTGTGTAATGTACTGTTTGTGTAGTGTGGCTAGATGGTAGCTGTACTGTTTGTGTAATGTACTGTTAGTGTAGTGTGGCTAGATGGTAGCTGTACTGTTTGTGTAGTGTGGCTAGATGGTAGCTGTACTGTTTGTTTAGTGTGGCTAGATGGTAGCTGTACTGTTTGTGTAATGTACTGTTTGTGTAGTGTGGCTAGATGGTAGCTGTACTGTTTGTGTAGTATGGCTAGATGGTAGCTGTACTGTTTGTGTAATGTACTGTTTGTGTAGTATGGCTAGATGATAGCTGTACTGTTTGTGTAATGTACTTTTTGTGTAGTGTGGCTAGATGGCAGCTGTACTGTTTGTGTAGTGTGGCTAGATGATAGCTGTACTGTTTGTGTAATGTACTTTTTGTGTAGTGTGGCTAGATGGTAGCTGTACTGTTTGTGTAGTATGGCTAGATGGTAGCTGTACTGTTTGTGTAGTGTGGCTAGATGGTAGCTGTACTGTTTGTGTAATGTACTTTTTGTGTAGTGTGGCTAGATGGTAGCTGTACTGTTTGTGTAATGTACTTTTTGTGTAGTGTGGCTAGATGGTAGCTGTACTGTTTGTGTAATGTACTTTTTGTGTAGTGTGGCTAGATGGTAGCTGTACTGTTTGTGTAGTATGGCTAGATTGTAGCTGTACTGTTTGTGTAGTGTGGCTAGATGGTAGCTGTACTGTTTGTGTAATGTACTTTTTGTGTAGTGTGGCTAGATGGCAGCTGTACTGTTTGTGTAGTGTGGCTAGATGATAGCTGTACTGTTTGTGTAATGTACTTTTTGTGTAGTGTGGCTAGATGGTAACTGTACTGTTTGTGTAATGTACTGTTTGTGTAGTGTGGCTAGATGGTAGCTGTACTGTTTGTTTAGTGTGGCTAGATGGTAGCTGTACTGTTTGTGTAATGTACTTTTTGTGTAGTGTGGCTAGATGGTAGCTGTACTGTTTGTGTAATGCACTGTTTGTGTAGTGTGGCTAGATGGTAGCTGTACTGTTTGTGTAGTGTGGCTAGACGGTAGCTGTACTGTTTGTGTAATGTACTGTTTGTGTAGTGTGGCTAGATGGTAGCTGTACTGTTTGTGTAATGTACTGTTTGTGTAGTGTGGCTAGATGGTAGCTGTACTGTTTGTTTAGTGTGGCTAGATGGCAGCTGTACTGTTTGTGTAGTGTGGCTAGATGGTAGCTGTACTGTTTGTGTAGTGTGGCTAGATGGCAGCTGTACTGTTTGTGTAGTGTGGCTAGATGATAGCTGTACTGTTTGTGTAATGTACTTTTTGTGTAGTGTGGCTAGATGGTAGCTGTACTGTTTGTGTAATGTACTGTTTGTGTAGTGTGGCTAGATGGTAGCTGTACTGTTTGTTTAGTGTGGCTAGATGGCAGCTGTACTGTTTGTGTAGTGTGGCTAGATGGTAGCTGTACTGTTTGTGTAATGTACTGTTTGTTTAGTGTGGCTAGATGGTAGCTATACTGTTTGTGTAGTGTGGCTAGATGGTAGCTGTAATGTTTGTGTAGTGTGGCTAGATGGTAGCTGTACTGTTTGTGTAGTGTGGCTAGATGGTAGCTGTACTGTTTGTGTAGTATGGCTAGATGGTAGCTGTACTGTTTGTGTAGTGTGGCTAGATGGTAGCTGTACTGTTTGTGTAGTGTGGCTAGATGGTAGCTGTACTGTTTGTGTAATGTACTGTTTGTATAGTGTGGCTAGATGGTAGCTGTACTGTTTGTGTAATGTACTGTTTGTGTAATGTACTGTTTGTGTAGTGTGGCTTGATGGTAGCTGTAATGTTTGTGTAGTGTGGCTAGATGGTAGCTGTACTGTTTTGTGATCTACTGTTTGTGTAGTGTGGCTATATGGTAGCTGTACTGTTTGTGTAATGTACTGTTTGTGTAGTGTGGCTAGATGGTAGCTGTACGGTTTGTGTAATGTACTGTTTGTGTAGTGTGGCTAGATGGTAGCTGTACTGTTTGTGTAGTGTGGCTAGATGGTAGCTGTACTGTTTGTGCAGTGTACTGTTTGTGTAGTGTGGCTAGATGGTAGCTGTACTGTTTGTGTAGTATGGCTAGATGGTAGCTGTACTGTTTGTGTAGTGTGGCTAGATGGTAGCTGTACTGTTTGTGTAGTGTGGCTAGATGGTAGCTGTACTGTTTGTGTAATGTACTGTTTGTATAGTGTGGCTAGATGGTAGCTGTACTGTTTGTGTAATGTACTGTTTGTGTAATGTACTGTTTGTGTAGTGTGGCTTGATGGTAGCTGTAATGTTTGTGTAGTGTGGCTAGATGGTAGCTGTACTGTTTTGTGATCTACTGTTTGTGTAGTGTGGCTATATGGTAGCTGTACTGTTTGTGTAATGTACTGTTTGTGTAGTGTGGCTAGATGGTAGCTGTACGGTTTGTGTAATGTACTGTTTGTGTAGTGTGGCTAGATGGTAGCTGTACTGTTTGTGTAGTGTGGCTAGATGGTAGCTGTACTGTTTGTGCAGTGTACTGTTTGTGTAGTGTGGCTAGATGGTAGCTGTACTGTTTGTGTAGTGTGGCTAGATGGTAGCTGTACTGTTTGTGTAGTGTGGCTAGATGGTAGCTGTACTGTTTGTGTAATGTACTGTTTGTGTAGTGTGGCTAGATGGTAGCTGTACTGTTTGTGTAATGTACTGTTTGTTTAGTGTGGCTAGATGGTAGCTATACTGTTTGTGTAGTGTGGCTAGATGGTAGCTGTACTGTTTGTGTAGTGTGGCTAGATGGTAGCTGTACTGTTTGTGTAGTGTGGCTAGACGGTAGCTGTACTGTTTGTGTAATGTACTGTTTGTGTAGTGTGGCTAGATGGTAGCTGTACTGTTTGTGTAATGTACTGTTTGTGTAGTGTGGCTAGATGGTAGCTGTACTGTTTGTTTAGTGTGGCTAGATGGCAGCTGTACTGTTTGTGTAGTGTGGCTAGATGGTAGCTGTACTGTTTGTGTAGTGTGGCTAGATGGCAGCTGTACTGTTTGTGTAGTGTGGCTAGATGATAGCTGTACTGTTTGTGTAATGTACTTTTTGTGTAGTGTGGCTAGATGGTAGCTGTACTGATTGTGTAATGTACTGTTTGTGTAGTGTGGCTAGATGGTAGCTGTACTGTTTGTTTAGTGTGGCTAGATGGCAGCTGTACTGTTTGTGTAGTGTGGCTAGATGGTAGCTGTACTGTTTGTGTAATGTACTGTTTGTTTAGTGTGGCTAGATGGTAGCTATACTGTTTGTGTAGTGTGGCTAGATGGTAGCTGTAATGTTTGTGTAGTGTGGCTAGATGGTAGCTGTACTGTTTGTGTAGTGTGGCTAGATGGTAGCTGTACTGTTTGTGTAGTATGGCTAGATGGTAGCTGTACTGTTTGTGTAGAGTGGCTAGATGGTAGCTGTACTGTTTGTGTAGTGTGGCTAGATGGTAGCTGTACTGTTTGTGTAATGTACTGTTTGTATAGTGTGGCTAGATGGTAGCTGTACTGTTTGTGTAATGTACTGTTTGTGTAATGTACTGTTTGTGTAGTGTGGCTTGATGGTAGCTGTAATGTTTGTGTAGTGTGGCTAGATGGTAGCTGTACTGTTTTGTGATCTACTGTTTGTGTAGTGTGGCTATATGGTAGCTGTACTGTTTGTGTAATGTACTGTTTGTGTAGTGTGGCTAGATGGTAGCTGTACGGTTTGTGTAATGTACTGTTTGTGTAGTGTGGCTAGATGGTAGCTGTACTGTTTGTGTAGTGTGGCTAGATGGTAGCTGTACTGTTTGTGCAGTGTACTGTTTGTGTAGTGTGGCTAGATGGTAGCTGTACTGTTTGTGTAGTGTGGCTAGATGGTAGCTGTACTGTTTGTGTAGTGTGGCTAGATGGTAGCTGTACTGTTTGTGTAATGTACTGTTTGTGTAGTGTGGCTAGATGGTAGCTGTACTGTTTGTGTAGTGTGGCTAGATGGTAGCTGTACTGTTTGTGTAATGTACTGTTTGTGTAGTGTGGCTAGATGGTAGCTGTACTGTTTGTGTAATGTACTGTTTGTGTAGTGTGGCTAGATGGTAGCTATACTGTTTATGTAATGTTTAATTTATTTTTTATTTTTTTAATTTTACCTTTATTTAACCAGGCAAGTCAGTTAAGAACAAATTCTTATTTTCAATGACGGCCTGGGAACAGTGGGTTAACTGCCTGTTCAGGGGCAGAACGACAGATTTGTACCTTGTCAGCTCGGGGGTTTGAACTCGCAACCTTCCGGTTACTAGTCCAACACTCTAACCACTAGGCTACCCTGCCGCCCCAATGTACTGTTTGTATAGTGTGGCTAGATGGTAGCTGTACTGTTTGTGTAATGTACTGTTTGTGTAATGTACTGTTTGTGTAGTGTGGCTTGATGGTAGCTGTAATGTTTGTGTAGTGTACTGTTTGTGTAGTGTGGCTAGATGGTAGCTGTACTGTTTGTGTAGTGTGGCTAGATGGTAGCTGTACTGTTTTGTGATCTACTGTTTGTGTAGTGTGGCTATATGGTAGCTGTACTGTTTGTGTAATGTACTGTTTGTGTAATGTACTGTTTGTTTAGTGTGGCTAGATGGTAGCTGTACTGTTTGTTTAGTGTGGCTAGATGGTAGCTGTACTGTTTGTGTAATGTACTGTTTGTGTAGTATGGCTAGATGGTAGCTGTACTGTTTGTGTAATGTACTGTTTGTGTAGTATGGCTAGATGGTAGCTGTACTGTTTGTTTAGTGTGGCTAGATGGTAGCTGTACTGTTTGTTTAGTGTGGCTAGATGGTAGCTGTACTGTTTGTGTACTGTACTGTTTGTTTAGTGTGGCTAGATGGTAGCTGTACTGTTTGTTTAGTGTGGCTAGATTGTAGCTATACTGTTTGTGTAGTGTGGCTTGATGGTAGCTGTACTGTTTGTGTAGTGTGGCTAGATGGTAGCTGTACTGTTTTGTGATCTACTGTTTGTGTAGTGTGGCTAGATGGTAGCTGTACTGTTTGTGTAATGTACTGTTAGCGTAGTGTGGCTAGATGGTAGCTGTACTGTTTGTGTAGTGTGGCTAGATGGTAGCTGTACTGTTTGTGTAATGTACTGTTAGTGTAGTGTGGCTAGATGGTAGCTGTACTGTTTGTGTAGTGTGGCTAGATGGTAGCTGTACTGTTTGTTTAGTGTGGCTAGATTGTAGCTGTACTGTTTGTGTAGTGTGGCTAGATGGTAGCTGTACTGTTTGTTTAGTGTGGCTAGATTGTAGCTGTACTGTTTGTGTAGTGTGGCTAGATGGTAGCTGTACTGTTTGTGTAATGTACTGTTAGTGTAGTGTGGCTAGATGGTAGCTGTACTGTTTGTGTAGTGTGGCTAGATGGTAGCTGTACTGTTTGTGTAATGTACTGTTTGTGTAGTGTGGCTAGATGGTAGCTGTACTGTTTGTGTAATGTACTGTTTGTTTAGTGTGGCTAGATGGTAGCTGTACTGTTTGTGTAGTGTGGCTAGATGGTAGCTGTACTGTTTGTTTAGTGTGGCTAGATGGTAGCTGTACTGTTTGTGTAATGTACTGTTTGTGTAGTGTGGTTAGATGGTAGCTGTACTGTTTGTGTAGTATGGCTAGATGGTAGCTGTACTGTTTGTGTAATGTACTGTTTGTGTAGTATGGCTAGATGATAGCTGTACTGTTTGTGTAATGTACTTTTTGTGTAGTGTGGCTAGATGGCAGCTGTACTGTTTGTGTAGTGTGGCTAGATGATAGCTGTACTGTTTGTGTAATGTACTTTTTGTGTAGTGTGGCTAGATTGTAGCTGTACTGTTTGTGTAGTATGGCTAGATGGTAGCTGTACTGTTTGTGTAGTGTGGCTAGATGGTAGCTGTACTGTTTGTGTAATGTACTTTTTGTGTAGTGTGGCTAGATGGTAGCTGTACTGTTTGTGTAATGTACTTTTTGTGTAGTGTGGCTAGATGGTAGCTGTACTGTTTGTGTAATGTACTTTTTGTGTAGTGTGGCTAGATGGTAGCTGTACTGTTTGTGTAGTATGGCTAGATTGTAGCTGTACTGTTTGTGTAGTGTGGCTAGATGGTAGCTGTACTGTTTGTTTAGTGTGGCTAGATGGTAGCTGTACTGTTTGTGTAGTGTGGCTAGATGGTAGCTGTACTGTTTGTGTAATGTACTTTTTGTGTAGTGTGGCTAGATGGCAGCTGTACTGTTTGTGTAGTGTGGCTAGATGATAGCTGTACTGTTTGTGTAATGTACTTTTTGTGTAGTGTGGCTAGATGGTAGCTGTACTGTTTGTGTAATGTACTGTTTGTGTAGTGTGGCTAGATGGTAGCTGTACTGTTTGTTTAGTGTGGCTAGATGGCAGCTGTACTGTTTGTGTAGTGTGGCTAGATGGTAGCTGTACTGTTTGTGTAATGTACTTTTTGTGTAGTGTGGCTAGATGGTAGCTGTACTGTTTGTGTAATGTACTGTTTGTGTAGTGTGGCTAGATGGTAGCTGTACTGTTTGTGTAGTGTGGCTAGACGGTAGCTGTACTGTTTGTGTAATGTACTGTTTGTGTAGTGTGGCTAGATGGTAGCTGTACTGTTTGTGTAATGTACTGTTTGTGTAGTGTGGCTAGATGGTAGCTGTACTGTTTGTTTAGTGTGGCTAGATGGCAGCTGTACTGTTTGTGTAGTGTGGCTAGATGGTAGCTGTACTGTTTGTGTAGTGTGGCTAGATGGCAGCTGTACTGTTTGTGTAGTGTGGCTAGATGATAGCTGTACTGTTTGTGTAATGTACTTTTTGTGTAGTGTGGCTAGATGGTAGCTGTACTGTTTGTGTAATGTACTGTTTGTGTAGTGTGGCTAGATGGTAGCTGTACTGTTTGTTTAGTGTGGCTAGATGGCAGCTGTACTGTTTGTGTAGTGTGGCTAGATGGTAGCTGTACTGTTTGTGTAATGTACTGTTTGTTTAGTGTGGCTAGATGGTAGCTATACTGTTTGTGTAGTGTGGCTAGATGGTAGCTGTAATGTTTGTGTAGTGTGGCTAGATGGTAGCTGTACTGTTTGTGTAGTGTGGCTAGATGGTAGCTGTACTGTTTGTGTAGTATGGCTAGATGGTAGCTGTACTGTTTGTGTAGTGTGGCTAGATGGTAGCTGTACTGTTTGTGTAGTGTGGCTAGATGGTAGCTGTACTGTTTGTGTAATGTACTGTTTGTATAGTGTGGCTAGATGGTAGCTGTACTGTTTGTGTAATGTACTGTTTGTGTAATGTACTGTTTGTGTAGTGTGGCTTGATGGTAGCTGTAATGTTTGTGTAGTGTGGCTAGATGGTAGCTGTACTGTTTTGTGATCTACTGTTTGTGTAGTGTGGCTATATGGTAGCTGTACTGTTTGTGTAATGTACTGTTTGTGTAGTGTGGCTAGATGGTAGCTGTACGGTTTGTGTAATGTACTGTTTGTGTAGTGTGGCTAGATGGTAGCTGTACTGTTTGTGTAGTGTGGCTAGATGGTAGCTGTACTGTTTGTGCAGTGTACTGTTTGTGTAGTGTGGCTAGATGGTAGCTGTACTGTTTGTGTAGTGTGGCTAGATGGTAGCTGTACTGTTTGTGTAGTGTGGCTAGATGGTAGCTGTACTGTTTGTGTAATGTACTGTTTGTGTAGTGTGGCTAGATGGTAGCTGTACTGTTTGTGTAGTGTGGCTAGATGGTAGCTGTACTGTTTGTGTAATGTACTGTTTGTGTAGTGTGGCTAGATGGTAGCTGTACTGTTTGTGTAATGTACTGTTTGTTTAGTGTGGCTAGATGGTAGCTATACTGTTTGTGTAGTGTGGCTAGATGGTAGCTGTACTGTTTGTGTAGTGTGGCTAGATGGTAGCTGTACTGTTTGTGTAGTGTGGCTAGATGGTAGCTGTACTGTTTGTGTAATGTACTGTTTGTATAGTGTGGCTAGATGGTAGCTGTACTGTTTGTGTAATGTACTGTTTGTGTAATGTACTGTTTGTGTAGTGTGGCTTGATGGTAGCTGTAATGTTTGTGTAGTGTACTGTTTGTGTAGTGTGGCTAGATGGTAGCTGTACTGTTTGTGTAGTGTGGCTAGATGGTAGCTGTACTGTTTTGTGATCTACTGTTTGTGTAGTGTGGCTATATGGTAGCTGTACTGTTTGTGTAATGTACTGTTTGTGTAATGTACTGTTTGTGTAGTGTGGCTTGATGGTAGCTGTAATGTTTGTGTAGTGTGGCTAGATGGTAGCTGTACTGTTTTGTGATCTACTGTTTGTGTAGTGTGGCTATATGGTAGCTGTACTGTTTGTGTAATGTACTGTTTGTGTAGTGTGGCTAGATGGTAGCTGTACTGTTTGTGTAATGTACTGTTAGTGTAGTGTGGCTAGATGGTAGCTGTACTGTTTGTGTAGTGTGGCTAGATGGTAGCTGTACTGTTTGTTTAGTGTGGCTAGATGGTAGCTGTACTGTTTGTGTAGTATGGCTAGATGGTAGCTGTACTGTTTGTGTAATGTACTGTTTGTGTAGTATGGCTAGATGATAGCTGTACTGTTTGTGTAATGTACTTTTTGTGTAGTGTGGCTAGATGGCAGCTGTACTGTTTGTGTAATGTACTGTTTGTGTAGTGTGGCTAGATGGTAGCTGTACTGTTTGTGTAGTATGGCTAGATGGTAGCTGTACTGTTTGTGTAATGTACTGTTTGTGTAGTATGGCTAGATGATAGCTGTACTGTTTGTGTAATGTACTTTTTGTGTAGTGTGGCTAGATGGCAGCTGTACTGTTTGTGTAGTGTGGCTAGATGATAGCTGTACTGTTTGTGTAATGTACTTTTTGTGTAGTGTGGCTAGATGATAGCTGTACTGTTTGTGTAATGTACTTTTTGTGTAGTGTGGCTAGATGGCAGCTGTACTGTTTGTGTAGTGTGGCTAGATGGTAGCTGTACTGTTTGTGTAGTATGGCTAGATGGTAGCTGTACTGTTTGTGTAATGTACTGTTTGTGTAGTGTGGCTAGATGGTAGCTGTACTGTTTGTGTAGTATGGCTAGATGGTAGCTGTACTGTTTGTGTAATGTACTGTTTGTGTAGTATGGCTAGATGATAGCTGTACTGTTTGTGTAATGTACTTTTTGTGTAGTGTGGCTAGATGGCAGCTGTACTGTTTGTGTAGTGTGGCTAGATGATAGCTGTACTGTTTGTGTAATGTACTTTTTGTGTAGTGTGGCTAGATGGTAGCTGTACTGTTTGTGTAGTATGGCTAGATGGTAGCTGTACTGTTTGTGTAGTGTGGCTAGATGGTAGCTGTACTGTTTGTGTAATGTACTTTTTGTGTAGTGTGGCTAGATGGTAGCTGTACTGTTTGTGTAATGTACTTTTTGTGTAGTGTGGCTAGATGGTAGCTGTACTGTTTGTGTAATGTACTTTTTGTGTAGTGTGGCTAGATGGTAGCTGTACTGTTTGTGTAGTATGGCTAGATTGTAGCTGTACTGTTTGTGTAGTGTGGCTAGATGGTAGCTGTACTGTTTGTTTAGTGTGGCTAGATGGTAGCTGTACTGTTTGTGTAGTGTGGCTAGATGGTAGCTGTACTGTTTGTGTAATGTACTTTTTGTGTAGTGTGGCTAGATGGCAGCTGTACTGTTTGTGTAGTGTGGCTAGATGATAGCTGTACTGTTTGTGTAATGTACTTTTTGTGTAGTGTGGCTAGATGGTAGCTGTACTGTTTGTGTAATGTACTGTTTGTGTAGTGTGGCTAGATGGTAGCTGTACTGTTTGTTTAGTGTGGCTAGATGGCAGCTGTACTGTTTGTGTAGTGTGGCTAGATGGTAGCTGTACTGTTTGTGTAATGTACTTTTTGTGTAGTGTGGCTAGATGGTAGCTGTACTGTTTGTGTAGTGTGGCTAGAAGGTAGCTGTACTGTTTGTGTAATGTACTGTTTGTGTAGTGTGGCTAGATGGTAGCTGTACTGTTTGTGTAATGTACTGTTTGTGTAGTGTGGCTAGATGGTAGCTGTACTGTTTGTTTAGTGTGGCTAGATGGCAGCTGTACTGTTTGTGTAGTGTGGCTAGATGGTAGCTGTACTGTTTGTGTAGTGTGGCTAGATGGCAGCTGTACTGTTTGTGTAGTGTGGCTAGATGATAGCTGTACTGTTTGTGTAATGTACTTTTTGTGTAGTGTGGCTAGATGGTAGCTGTACTGTTTGTGTAATGTACTGTTTGTGTAGTGTGGCTAGATGGTAGCTGTACTGTTTGTTTAGTGTGGCTAGATGGCAGCTGTACTGTTTGTGTAGTGTGGCTAGATGGTAGCTGTACTGTTTGTGTAATGTACTGTTTGTTTAGTGTGGCTAGATGGTAGCTATACTGTTTGTGTAGTGTGGCTAGATGGTACCTGTAATGTTTGTGTAGTGTGGCTAGATGGTAGCTGTACTGTTTGTGTAGTGTGGCTAGATGGTAGCTGTACTGTTTGTGTAGTATGGCTAGATGGTAGCTGTACTGTTTGTGTAGTGTGGCTAGATGGTAGCTGTACTGTTTGTGTAGTGTGGCTAGATGGTAGCTGTACTGTTTGTGTAATGTACTGTTTGTATAGTGTGGCTAGATGGTAGCTGTACTGTTTGTGTAATGTACTGTTTGTGTAATGTACTGTTTGTGTAGTGTGGCTTGATGGTAGCTGTAATGTTTGTGTAGTGTGGCTAGATGGTAGCTGTACTGTTTTGTGATCTACTGTTTGTGTAGTGTGGCTATATGGTAGATGTACTGTTTGTGTAATGTACTGTTTGTGTAGTGTGGCTAGATGGTAGCTGTACGGTTTGTGTAATGTACTGTTTGTGTAGTGTGGCTAGATGGTAGCTGTACTGTTTGTGTAGTGTGGCTAGATGGTAGCTGTACTGTTTGTGCAGTGTACTGTTTGTGTAGTGTGGCTAGATGGTAGCTGTACTGTTTGTGTAGTGTGGCTAGATGGTAGCTGTACTGTTTGTGTAGTGTGGCTAGATGGTAGCTGTACTGTTTGTGTAATGTACTGTTTGTGTAGTGTGGCTAGATGGTAGCTGTACTGTTTGTGTAGTGTGGCTAGATGGTAGCTGTACTGTTTGTGTAATGTACTGTTTGTGTAGTGTGGCTAGATGGTAGCTGTACTGTTTGTGTAATGTACTGTTTGTTTAGTGTGGCTAGATGGTAGCTATACTGTTTGTGTAGTGTGGCTAGATGGTAGCTGTACTGTTTGTGTAGTGTGGCTAGATGGTAGCTGTACTGTTTGTGTAGTGTGGCTAGATGGTAGCTGTACTGTTTGTGTAATGTACTGTTTGTATAGTGTGGCTAGATGGTAGCTGTACTGTTTGTGTAATGTACTGTTTGTGTAGTGTGGCTAGATGGTAGCTGTACTGTTTGTGTAGTGTGGCTAGACGGTAGCTGTACTGTTTGTGTAATGTACTGTTTGTGTAGTGTGGCTAGATGGTAGCTGTACTGTTTGTGTAATGTACTGTTTGTGTAGTGTGGCTAGATGGTAGCTGTACTGTTTGTTTAGTGTGGCTAGATGGCAGCTGTACTGTTTGTGTAGTGTGGCTAGATGGTAGCTGTACTGTTTGTGTAGTGTGGCTAGATGGCAGCTGTACTGTTTGTGTAGTGTGGCTAGATGATAGCTGTACTGTTTGTGTAATGTACTGTTTGTGTAGTGTGGCTAGATGGTAGCTGTACTGTTTGTTTAGTGTGGCTAGATGGTAGCTGTACTGTTTGTGTAATGTACTGTTTGTATAGTGTGGCTAGATGGTAGCTGTACTGTTTGTGTAGTGTGGCTAGATGGTAGCTGTACTGTTTGTGTAATGTACTGTTTGTTTAGTGTGGCTAGATGGTAGCTATACTGTTTGTGTAGTGTGGCTAGATGGTAGCTGTAATGTTTGTGTAGTGTGGCTAGATGGTAGCTGTACTGTTTGTGTAGTGTGGCTAGATGGTAGCTGTACTGTTTGTGTAGTATGGCTAGATGGTAGCTGTACTGTTTGTGTAGTGTGGCTAGATGGTAGCTGTACTGTTTGTGTAGTGTGGCTAGATGGTAGCTGTACTGTTTGTGTAATGTACTGTTTGTATAGTGTGGCTAGATGGTAGCTGTACTGTTTGTGTAATGTACTGTTTGTGTAATGTACTGTTTGTGTAGTGTGGCTTGATGGTAGCTGTAATGTTTGTGTAGTGTGGCTAGATGGTAGCTGTACTGTTTTGTGATCTACTGTTTGTGTAGTGTGGCTATATGGTAGCTGTACTGTTTGTGTAATGTACTGTTTGTGTAGTGTGGCTAGATGGTAGCTGTACGGTTTGTGTAATGTACTGTTTGTGTAGTGTGGCTAGATGGTAGCTGTACTGTTTGTGTAGTGTGGCTAGATGGTAGCTGTACTGTTTGTGCAGTGTACTGTTTGTGTAGTGTGGCTAGATGGTAGCTGTACTGTTTGTGTAGTGTGGTTGGATGGTAGCTGTACTGTTTGTGTAGTGTGGCTAGATGGTAGCTGTACTGTTTGTGTAATGTACTGTTTGTGTAGTGTGACTAGATGGTAGCTGTACTGTTTGTGTAGTGTGGCTAGATGGTAGCTGTACTGTTTGTGTAATGTACTGTTTGTGTAGTGTGGCTAGATGGTAGCTGTACTGTTTGTGTAATGTAGTGTTTGTTTAGTGTGGCTAGATGGTAGCTATACTGTTTGTGTAGTGTGGCTAGATGGTAGCTGTACTGTTTGTGTAGTGTGGCTAGATGGTAGCTGTACTGTTTGTGTAATGTACTGTTTGTATAGTGTGGCTAGATGGTAGCTGTACTGTTTGTGTAATGTACTGTTTGTGTAGTGTGGCTAGATGGTAGCTGTACTGTTTGTGTAGTGTGGCTAGACGGTAGCTGTACTGTTTGTGTAATGTACTGTTTGTGTAGTGTGGCTAGATGGTAGCTGTACTGTTTGTGTAATGTACTGTTTGTGTAGTGTGGCTAGATGGTAGCTGTACTGTTTGTTTAGTGTGGCTAGATGGCAGCTGTACTGTTTGTGTAGTGTGGCTAGATGGTAGCTGTACTGTTTGTGTAGTGTGGCTAGATGGCAGCTGTACTGTTTGTGTAGTGTGGCTAGATGATAGCTGTACTGTTTGTGTAATGTACTTTTTGTGTAGTGTGGCTAGATGGTAGCTGTACTGTTTGTGTAATGTACTGTTTGTGTAGTGTGGCTAGATGGTAGCTGTACTGTTTGTTTAGTGTGGCTAGATGGCAGCTGTACTGTTTGTGTAGTGTGGCTAGATGGTAGCTGTACTGTTTGTGTAATGTACTGTTTGTTTAGTGTGGCTAGATGGTAGCTATACTGTTTGTGTAGTGTGGCTAGATGGTAGCTGTAATGTTTGTGTAGTGTGGCTAGATGGTAGCTGTACTGTTTGTGTAGTGTGGCTAGATGGTAGCTGTACTGTTTGTGTAGTATGGCTAGATGGTAGCTGTACTGTTTGTGTAGTGTGGCTAGATGGTAGCTGTACTGTTTGTGTAGTGTGGCTAGATGGTAGCTGTACTGTTTGTGTAATGTACTGTTTGTATAGTGTGGCTAGATGGTAGCTGTACTGTTTGTGTAATGTACTGTTTGTGTAATGTACTGTTTGTGTAGTGTGGCTTGATGGTAGCTGTAATGTTTGTGTAGTGTGGCTAGATGGTAGCTGTACTGTTTTGTGATCTACTGTTTGTGTAGTGTGGCTATATGGTAGCTGTACTGTTTGTGTAATGTACTGTTTGTGTAGTGTGGCTAGATGGTAGCTGTACGGTTTGTGTAATGTACTGTTTGTGTAGTGTGGCTAGATGGTAGCTGTACTGTTTGTGTAGTGTGGCTAGATGGTAGCTGTACTGTTTGTGTAGTGTGGCTAGATGGTAGCTGTACTGTTTGTGTAATGTACTGTTTGTGTAGTGTGGCTAGATGGTAGCTGTACTGTTTGTGTAGTGTGGCTAGATGGTAGCTGTACTGTTTGTGTAGTGTGGCTAGATGGTAGCTGTACTGTTTGTGTAGTGTGGCTAGATGGTAGCTGTACTGTTTGTGTAATGTACTGTTTGTGTAGTGTGGCTAGATGGTAGCTGTACTGTTTGTGTAGTGTGGCTAGATGGTAGCTGTACTGTTTGTGTAATGTACTGTTTGTGTAGTGTGGCTAGATGGTAGCTGTACTGTTTGTGTAATGTACTGTTTGTTTAGTGTGGCTAGATGGTAGCTATACTGTTTGTGTAGTGTGGCTAGATGGTAGCTGTACTGTTTGTGTAGTGTGGCTAGATGGTAGCTGTACTGTTTGTGTAGTGTGGCTAGATGGTAGCTGTACTGTTTGTGTAATGTACTGTTTGTATAGTGTGGCTAGATGGTAGCTGTACTGTTTGTGTAATGTACTGTTTGTGTAATGTACTGTTTGTGTAGTGTGGCTTGATGGTAGCTGTAATGTTTGTGTAGTGTACTGTTTGTGTAGTGTGGCTAGATGGTAGCTGTACTGTTTGTGTAGTGTGGCTAGATGGTAGCTGTACTGTTTTGTGATCTACTGTTTGTGTAGTGTGGCTATATGGTAGCTGTACTGTTTGTGTAATGTACTGTTTGTGTAGTGTGGCTAGATGGTAGCTGTACTGTTTGTGTAGTGTACTGTTTGTGTAGTGTGGCTAGATGGTAGCTGTACTGTTTGTGTAGTGTGGCTAGATGGTAGCTGTACTGTTTGTGTAGTATGGCAAGATGGTAGCTGTACTGTTTGTGTAGTGTGGCTAGATGGTAGCTGTACTGTTTGTGTAATGTACTGTTTGTGTAGTGTGGCTAGATGGTAGCTGTACTGTTTGTGTAATGTACTGTTTGTGTAGTATGGCTAGATGGTAGCTGTACTGTTTGTGTAGTGTGGCTAGATGGTAGCTGTACTGTTTGTGTAGTGTGGCTAGATGGTAGCTGTACTGTTTGTGTAATGTACTGTTTGTGTAGTGTGGCTAGATGGTAGCTGTACTGTTTGTGTAATGTACTGTTTGTGTAGTGTGGCTAGATGGTAGCTGTACTGTTTGTGTAGTGTGGCTAGATGGTAGCTGTACTGTTTGTGTAGTGTGGCTAGATGGTAGCTGTACTGTTTGTGTAATGTACTGTTTGTGTAGTGTGGCTAGATGGTAGCTGTACTGTTTGTGTAATGCACTGTTTGTGTAGTGTGGCTAGATGATAGCTGTACTGTTTGTGTAGTGTGGCTAGATGGTAGCTGTACTGTTTGTGTAATGTACTGTTTGTGTAGTGTGGCTAGATGGTAGCTGTACTGTTTGTGTAATGTACTGTTTGTGTAATGTACTGTTTGTGTAGTGTGGCTAGATGATAGCTGTACTGTTTGTGTAGTGTGGCTAGATGGTAGCTGTACTGTTTGTGTAATGTACTGTTTGTGTAGTGTGGCTAGATGGTAGCTGTACTGTTTGTGTAATGTACTGTTTGTGTAGTATGGCTAGATGGTAGCTGTACTGTTTGTAATGTACTGTTTGTGTAGTGTGGCTAGACGGTAGCTGTACTGTTTGCGTAATGTACTGTTTGTGTAGTATGGCTAGATGGTAGCTGTACTGTTTGTAATGTACTGTTTGTGTAGTGTGGCTAGATGGTAGCTGTACTGTTTGCGTAATGTACTGTTTGTGTAGTATGGCTAGATGGTAGCTGTACTGTTTGCGAAGTGTGGCTAGATGGTAGCTGTTTGTGTAGTGTACTGTTTGTGTAGTGTGGCTAGATGGTAGCTGTACTGTTTGTGTAATGTACTGTTTGTGTAGTGTGGCTAGATGGTAGCTGTACTGTTTGCGAAGTGTTGCTAGATGGTAGCTGTACTGTTTGTGTAATGTACTGTTTGTGTACTGTACTGTTTGTGTAGTGTGGCTAGATGGTAGCTGTACTGTTTGTGTAATGTACTGTTTGTGTAGTGTGGCTAGACGGTAGCTGTACTGTTTGTGTAATGTACTGTTTGTGTAGTGTGGCTAGATGGTAGCTGTACTGTTTGTTTAGTGTGGCTAGATGGTAGCTGTACTGTTTGTGTAGTGTGGCTAGATGGTAGCTGTACTGTTTGTGTAATGTACTGTTAGTGTAGTGTGGCTAGATGGTAGCTGTACTGTTTGTGTAGTGTGGCTAGATGGTAGCTGTACTGTTTGTGTACTGTACTGTTTGTGTAGTGTGGCTAGATGGTAGCTGTACTGTTTGTTTAGTGTGGCTAGATGGTAGCTGTACTGTTTGTTTAGTATGGCTAGATGGTAGCTGTACTGTTTGTGTAGTGTGGCTAGATGGTAGCTGTACTGTTTGTGTAATGTACTGTTTGTGTAGTATGGCTAGATGGTAGCTGTACTGTTTGTTTAGTGTGGCTAGATGGTAGCTGTACTGTTTGTTTAGTGTGGCTAGATGGTAGCTGTACTGTTTGTTTAATGTACTGTTTGTGTAGCATGGCTAGATGGTAGCTGTACTGTTTGTTTAGTGTGGCTAGATGGTAGCTGTACTGTTTGTTTAGTGTGGCTAGATGGTAGCTGTACTGTTTGTTTAGTGTGGCTAGATGGTAGCTGTACTGTTTGTTTAGTGTGGCTAGATTGTAGCTATACTGTTTGTGTAGTGTGGCTTGATGGTAGCTGTACTGTTTGTGTAGTGTGGCTAGATGGTAGCTGTACTGTTTTGTGATCTACTGTTTGTGTAGTGTGGCTAGATGGTAGCTGTACTGTTTGTGTAATGTACTGTTAGCGTAGTGTGGCTAGATGGTAGCTGTACTGTTTGTGTAGTGTGGCTAGATGGTAGCTGTACTGTTTGTGTAATGTACTGGTAGTGTAGTGTGGCTAGATGGTAGCTGTACTGTTTGTGTAGTGTGGCTAGATGGTAGCTGTACTGTTTGTTTAGTGTGGCTAGATTGTAGCTGTACTGTTTGTGTAGTGTGGCTAGATGGTAGCTGTACTGTTTGTTTAGTGTGGCTAGATTGTAGCTGTACTGTTTGTGTAGTGTGGCTAGATGGTAGCTGTACTGTTTGTGTAATGTACTGTTAGTGTAGTGTGGCTAGATGGTAGCTGTACTGTTTGTGTAGTGTGGCTAGATGGTAGCTGTACTGTTTGTGTAATGTACTGTTTGTGTAGTGTGGCTAGATGGTAGCTGTACTGTTTGTGTAATGTACTGTTAGTGTAGTGTGGCTAGATGGTAGCTGTACTGTTTGTGTAGTGTGGCTAGATGGTAGCTGTACTGTTTGTTTAGTGTGGCTAGATGGTAGCTGTACTGTTTGTGTAATGTACTGTTTGTGTAGTATGGCTAGATGGTAGCTGTACTGTTTGTGTAATGTACTGTTTGTGTAGTATGGCTAGATGGTAGCTGTACTGTTTGTGTAGTGTGGCTAGATGGTAGCTGTACTGTTTTGTGATCTACTGTTTGTGTAGTGTGGCTAGATGGTAGCTGTACTGTTTGTGTAATGTACTGTTAGTGTAGTGTGGCTAGATGGTAGCTGTACTGTTTGTGTAGTGTGGCTAGATGGTAGCTGTACTGTTTGTGTAATGTACTGTTAGTGTAGTGTGGCTAGATGGTAGCTGTACTGTTTGTGTAGTGTGGCTAGATGGTAGCTGTACTGTTTGTTTAGTGTGGCTAGATGATAGCTGTACTGTTTGTGTAGTGTGGCTAGATGGTAGCTGTACTGTTTGTTTAGTGTGGCTAGATTGTAGCTGTACTGTTTGTGTAATGTACTGTTTGTGTAGTGTGGCTAGATGGTAGCTGTACTGTTTGTTTAGTGTGGCTAGATGGTAGCTGTACTGTTTGTTTAGTGTGGCTAGATGGTAGCTGTACTGTTTGTTTAGTGTGGCTAGACGGAAGCTGTACTGTTTGTGTAATGTACTGTTTGTGTAGTGTGGCTAGATGGTAGCTGTACTGTTTGTGTAATGTACTGTTTGTTTAGTGTGGCTAGATGGTAGCTGTACTGTTTGTGTAATGTACTGTTTGTGTAGTGTGGCTAGATGGTAGCTGTACTGTTTGTGTAATGTACTGTTTGTTTAGTGTGGCTAGATGGTAGCTGTACTGTTTGTGTAATGTACTGTTAGTGTAGTGTGGCTAGATGGTAGCTATACTGTTTGTGTAGTGTGGCTAGATGGTAGCTGTACTGTTTGTGTAATGTACTGTTAGCGTAGTGTGGCTAGATGGTAGCTGTACTGTTTGTGTAGTGTGGCTAGATGGTAGCTGTACTGTTTGTGTAATGTACTGGTAGTGTAGTGTGGCTAGATGGTAGCTGTACTGTTTGTGTAGTGTGGCTAGATGGTAGCTGTACTGTTTGTTTAGTGTGGCTAGATTGTAGCTGTACTGTTTGTGTAGTGTGGCTAGATGGTAGCTGTACTGTTTGTTTAGTGTGGCTAGATTGTAGCTGTACTGTTTGTGTAGTGTGGCTAGATGGTAGCTGTACTGTTTGTGTAATGTACTGTTAGTGTAGTGTGGCTAGATGGTAGCTGTACTGTTTGTGTAGTGTGGCTAGATGGTAGCTGTACTGTTTGTGTAATGTACTGTTTGTGTAGTGTGGCTAGATGGTAGCTGTACTGTTTGTGTAATGTACTGTTAGTGTAGTGTGGCTAGATGGTAGCTGTACTGTTTGTGTAGTGTGGCTAGATGGTAGCTGTACTGTTTGTTTAGTGTGGCTAGATGGTAGCTGTACTGTTTGTGTAATGTACTGTTTGTGTAGTATGGCTAGATGGTAGCTGTACTGTTTGTGTAATGTACTGTTTGTGTAGTATGGCTAGATGGTAGCTGTACTGTTTGTGTAGTGTGGCTAGATGGTAGCTGTACTGTTTTGTGATCTACTGTTTGTGTAGTGTGGCTAGATGGTAGCTGTACTGTTTGTGTAATGTACTGTTAGTGTAGTGTGGCTAGATGGTAGCTGTACTGTTTGTGTAGTGTGGCTAGATGGTAGCTGTACTGTTTGTGTAATGTACTGTTAGTGTAGTGTGGCTAGATGGTAGCTGTACTGTTTGTGTAGTGTGGCTAGATGGTAGCTGTACTGTTTGTTTAGTGTGGCTAGATGATAGCTGTACTGTTTGTGTAGTGTGGCTAGATGGTAGCTGTACTGTTTGTTTAGTGTGGCTAGATTGTAGCTGTACTGTTTGTGTAATGTACTGTTTGTGTAGTGTGGCTAGATGGTAGCTGTACTGTTTGTTTAGTGTGGCTAGATGGTAGCTGTACTGTTTGTTTAGTGTGGCTAGATGGTAGCTGTACTGTTTGTTTAGTGTGGCTAGACGGAAGCTGTACTGTTTGTGTAATGTACTGTTTGTGTAGTGTGGCTAGATGGTAGCTGTACTGTTTGTGTAATGTACTGTTTGTTTAGTGTGGCTAGATGGTAGCTGTACTGTTTGTGTAATGTACTGTTTGTGTAGTATGGCTAGATGGTAGCTGTACTGTTTGTGTAGTGTGGCTAGATGGTAGCTGTACTGTTTTGTGATCTACTGTTTGTGTAGTGTGGCTAGATGGTAGCTGTACTGTTTGTGTAATGTACTGTTAGTGTAGTGTGGCTAGATGGTAGCTGTACTGTTTGTGTAGTGTGGCTAGATGGTAGCTGTACTGTTTGTGTAATGTACTGTTAGTGTAGTGTGGCTAGATGGTAGCTGTACTGTTTGTGTAGTGTGGCTAGATGGTAGCTGTACTGTTTGTTTAGTGTGGCTAGATGGTAGCTGTACTGTTTGTTTAGTGTGGCTAGATGGTAGCTGTACTGTTTGTTTAGTGTGGCTAGATTGTAGCTGTACTGTTTGTGTAATGTACTGTTTGTGTAGTGTGGCTAGATGGTAGCTGTACTGTTTGTTTAGTGTGGCTAGATGGTAGCTGTACTGTTTGTTTAGTGTGGCTAGATGGTAGCTGTACTGTTTGTTTAGTGTGGCTAGACGGAAGCTGTACTGTTTGTGTAATGTACTGTTTGTGTAGTGTGGCTAGATGGTAGCTGTACTGTTTGTGTAATGTACTGTTTGTTTAGTGTGGCTAGATGGTAGCTGTACTGTTTGTGTAATGTACTGTTTGTGTAGTGTGGCTAGATGGTAGCTGTACTGTTTGTGTAATGTACTGTTTGTTTAGTGTGGCTAGATGGTAGCTGTACTGTTTGTGTAATGTACTGTTAGTGTAGTGTGGCTAGATGGTAGCTATACTGTTTGTGTAGTGTGGCTAGATGGTAGCTGTACTGTTTGTGTAATGTACTGTTTGTGTAGTGTGGCTAGATGGTAGCTGTACTGTTTGTGTAATGTACTGTTTGTGTAGTGTGGCTAGATGGTAGCTGCACTGTTTGTGTAATGTACTGTTTGTGTAGTGTGGCTAGATGGTAGCTGTACTGTTTGTTTAGTGTGGCTAGATTGTAGCTGTACTGTTTGTGTAGTGTGGCTAGATGGTAGCTGTACTGTTTGTTTAGTGTGGCTAGATGGTAGCTGTACTGTTTGTGTAGTGTGGCTAGATGGTAGCTGTACTGTTTGTGTAGTGTGGCTAGATGGTAGCTGTACTGTTTGTGTAATGTACTGTTTGTGTAGTGTGGCTAGATGGTAGCTGCACTGTTTGTGTAGTGTGGCTAGATGGTAGCTGTACTGTTTGTGTAGTGTGGCTAGATGGTAGCTGTACTGTTTGTGTAGTGTGGCTAGATGGTAGCTGTACTGTTTGTGTAATGTACTGTTTGTGTAGTGTGGCTAGATGGTAGCTGCACTGTTTGTGTAATGTACTGTTTGTGTAGTGTGGCTAGATGGTAGCTGTACTGTTTGTTTAGTGTGGCTAGATTGTAGCTGTACTGTTTGTGTAGTGTGGCTAGATGGTAGCTGTACTGTTTGTTTAGTGTGGCTAGATTGTAGCTGTACTGTTTGTGTAGTGTGGCTAGATGGTAGCTGTACTGTTTGTTTAGTGTGGCTAGATTGTAGCTGTACTGTTTGTGTAGTGTGGCTAGATGGTAGTTGTACTGTTTGTGTAGTGTGGCTAGATGGTAGCTGTACTGTTTGTGTAATGTACTGTTTGTGTAGTGTGGCTAGATGGTAGCTGTACTGTTTGTGTAGTGTGGCTAGATGGTAGCTGTACTGTTTGTGTAATGTACTGTTTGTGTAGTGTGGCTAGATGGTAGCTGTACTGTTTGTGTAATGTACTGTTTGTGTAGTGTGGCTAGATGGTAGCTGTACTGTTTGTGTAATGTACTGTTTGTGTAGTGTGGCTAGATGGTAGCTGTACTGTTTGTGTAATGTACTGTTTGTGTAATGTGGCTAGACGGTAGCTGTACTGTTTGTGTAGTATGGCTAGACGGTAGCTGTACTGTTTGTGTAGTGTGGCTAGATGGTAGCTGTACTGTTTGTTTAGTGTGGCTAGATGGTAGCTGTACTGTTTGTTTAGTGTGGCTAGATTGTAGCTATACTGTTTGTTTAGTGTGGCTAGATTGTAGCTATACTGTTTGTGTAGTATGGCTAGATGGTAGCTGTACTGTTTGTGTAATGTACTGTTAGTGTAGTGTGGCTAGATGGTAGCTGTACCGTTTGTGTAATGTACTGTTAGTGTAGTGTGGCTAGATGGTAGCTGTACTGTTTGTGTAGTGTGGCTAGATGGTAGCTGTACTGTTTGTTTAGTGTGGCTAGATTGTAGCTATACTGTTTGTGTAATGTACTGTTTGTTTAGTGTGGCTAGATGATAGCTGTACTGTTTGTGTAGTGTGGCTAGATGGTAGCTGTACTGTTTGTGTAGTGTGGCTAGATGGTAGCTGTACTGTTTGTGTAGTGTACTGTTTGTGTAGTGTGGCTAGATGGTAGCTGTACTGTTTGTGTAGTGTGGCTAGATGGTAGCTGTACTGTTTGTGTAGTGTACTGTTTGTGTAGTGTGGCTAGATGGTAGCTGTACTGTTTGTTTAGTGTGGCTAGATGGTAGCTGTACTGTTTGTGTAGTGTGGCTAGATGGTAGCTGTACTGTTTGTGTAGTGTGGCTAGATGGTAGCTGTACTGTTTGTGTAGTGTACTGTTTGTGTAGTGTGGCTAGATGGTAGCTGTACTGTTTGTGTACTGTACTGTTTGTGTAGTGTGGCTAGATGGTAGCTGTACTGTTTGTGTAGTGTGGCTAGATGGTAGCTGTACTGTTTGTGTACTGTACTGTTTGTGTAGTGTGGCTAGATGGTAGCTGTACTGTTTGTGTAATGTACTGTTTGTGTAGTGTGGCTAGATGGTAGCTGTACTGTTTGTGTAATGTACTGTTTGTGTAGTGTGGCTAGATGGTAGCTGTACTGTTTGTGTAGTGTGGCTAGATGGTAACTGTACTGTTTGTTTAGTGTGGCTAGATTGTAGCTATACTGTTTGTGTAGTGTGGCTAGATGGTAGCTGTACTGTTTGTGTAGTGTGGCTAGATGGTAGCTGTACTGTTTGTTTAGTGTGGCTAGATTGTAGCTATACTGTTTGTGTAGTGTGGCTAGAAGTGTCTTGTAAGCCCATGTGGGCTGGACACCGTTAGGTGTATGACACTTAAATAAACAACATCAATCATATAATGTAACCGTTACGTGGGCAGTGACTTGAAGTTCCGGAATTCATAATAATGGCCAGAACAGAGCAAATGCAATGGCATCAAACACCTGGAAACCACGTGTTTGATGTATTTGATACCATTCCACCTCCTGTGGTCTGTACTACTCTGTGGGTAGGGATTTATTTGTCTCCATTGTGGATTCCTACATTTACTGTGAATCCTTTCACAAAGTGGTTCAGAGTACTGTGCAGAGGATGATGTGGGTGGGCACTCTGCGTCGGTGACTAGGTGGTAGAGTAAGCACCTCTGCCCGTCTGTGGTGCCAATGTGGGTTGGCACACCAGTGCCAGCCAGGTGGGTGGTGCCAGGAGCCAGTCCAGTCGGTGCCATGGCCAGTCAGTTGCAGAGTTCCACCCAGATGTGTGTCTTTGTCAACGGACAGAGAAAAGTAAAGGAGAAATGCTAAGGAGAGACGCAGAGTGCCCAGTCACCACACAGCTCTCTGGTGGATACTACTGTTGATAGATGGGATCTCTCATGCAGTCACCACACAGCTCTCTGGTGCACACTACTGCTGATCGAGGGATATCTCATGCAGTCACCACACAGCTCTCTTGTGGATACTACTGCTGATAGATGGGATCTCTCATGCAGTCACCACACAGCTCTCTTGTGGATACTACTGCTGATAGACTGGGTCTCTCATGCAGTCTCACACAACAGACTATAAGATTCCAATAGTGTTTAAAGCTTAGATCATGTTAAATACATTACTTCTCTAAGCCCATGGTTGCTATGTAAGGTACTGTATCAGTGTACTGTAGTCCTCTGTAGCTCATTTGCTAGAGCATGGCGTTTGCAACGCTAAAATAGTGGATTAAATTCCCGGGACTACCCATAAAGAAAAGCATAGTCAAAATGGTTTATGATTGTGTCAGTGTCGTACTCCTCTCGGCCACCAGGTGTCTCATGAGCTCAACATTAGGCTTGAGCTCGATAATCTCTGATTCACTTCTTTGTGGTGCTCGTAAAACAATCAGCAGCATCTAATAATGCAACACACTCTGTTAATCACACTAACCTGGAGATTACATGTGCAAGGATGAATACATATGAAATGTTAGACTGGTGTTTGAGGAAGGAAAATCAGGGTTAGGTTGCATGATTAAATCAGGATTAGGTGCATGATTAAATCAGGATTAGGTGCATGATTAAATCAGGGTTAGGTTACATGATTAAATCAGGGTTAGCTGCATGATTAAATCAGGGTTAGGTTACATGATTAAATCAGGATTAGGTTGCATAATTAAATCAGGATTAGGTGCATGATTAAATCAGGGTTAGGTGCATGATTACATCAGGGTTAGGTTGCATGATTAAACCAGGGTTAGGTGCATGATTAAATCAGGGTTAGGTTGCATGATTAAACCAGGGTTAGGTGCATGATTAAATCAGAGTGCATGATTACATCAGGGTTAGGTTGCATGATTAAACCAGGATTAGGTGCATGATTAAATCAGGATTAGGTGCATGATTAAATCAGGGTTAGGTGCATGATTAAATCAGGGTTAGATGCATGATTAAACCAGGGTTAGGTGCATGATTAAATCAGGGTTAGGTGCATGATTAAATCAGGGTTAGGTTACATGATGAAAACAGGGTTAGGTTTGCATTATTAAATCAGGGTTAGGTGCATGATTAAACCAGGGTTAGGTGCATGATTAAATCAGGGTTAGGTGCATGATTAAATCAGGGTTAGGTTACATGATTAAATCAGGGTTAGGTTACATGATGAAAACAGGGTTAGGTTACATGATGAAAACAGGGTTAGGTTACATGATTAAATCAGGGTTAGGTTACATGATTAAATCAGGGTTAGGTTACATGATTAAATCAGGGTTAGGTTACATGATTAAATCAGGGTTAGGTTACATGATGAAAACAGGGTTAGGTTACATGATTAAATCAGGGTTAGGTTACATGATGAAAACAGGGTTAGGTTTGCATGATTAAATCAAGGTTCCTGTTGTCCATTATAGTTCACATTGTTACTGATGAGACATGTAGAACAGAACAGAGGAGGGAAAGAGAGTGGAGGAGGGAGGTAAAAATAGTTATCTTACCCTTCTGCCCTTTGGCCCCGGGACCCCTGGTATACCCCTCTGCCCCTGAGGACCCTGGGAGGGAGAGCGAGAGGGAGAGCGAGAGAGAGGGAGGGAGGGAGGGAGGGAGAGAGAGAGAGGGAGAGAGAGAGAGAGAGAGGGAAGGGAGGGAGGGAGAGAGAGAGACAGAGGGAGGGGGGATTGTTATTGATGTGTTCGAGAGAGTTCATGACCGTTCAATTCAGTTGCAGTGTCACAGTTCACAAATGCTAGATGTGGAACAGGAGAGATGCAACCCAATCAATTACACAGTAAGTCACACTGTTTCTGTTTGAAATAGAGCAGACAATCATCTACATTCCACCTGTTGATCAGATGTTTTCTGATATGATCACCCAGCTGTAGTGTAGATGTACAGTAGAAGCTACAATGGATGCTATTAAGTGAGAGCGTTTACACTGACTAAATGAGGCTAAATGAGCATTGTCTATCTACTGTATATAAAATGTCTCAACCCTATCCGGTCACCTACAGACAGTCAAAATGAGTCAGAGTAAAGAAGCTGTTATACAGTATTGCATAATAATCAGTCAGTCTATTGAAGTACTGTGCTTATGGAAGGCCAGACTTTAATGTGAGAAACAGGCAAAATTATATCAAGTTTCCCAGTTAAATGGTGAGTATTTATAATAGTACAAGATCATTTACAACAAATCTTCAGACTCTGTCACGAATATTACCGAAGGTGGCTCCCCTTCTTGTTCAAGTGGCGCATGGCGGTCGTCGTCACCGGTCTACTAGGTGCCACCGATCCTTTGTTCCGTGTTCGTTTGGTTTTGTCTAATTGGTTTCACCTGTTCATTGTTTGGTTGTTAGGGTGGGGTTATTTAAGTTCGTTTAGCCCGCTTCTGTTTGTGCGGGCTTGTTCTTCTGTATTTGTGAGAGGTGTTAGTGTTTTGTTGGGTTTTCTCGCTGTCCTGGTATTTTACCTAAGGGTACTTTTTGTTTTAATAGTTACGCCTGTGTTGGGTAAATACTATTTTGTTGTTTTTGATTTTGGACATTAAAGCGTGTTTTTTCCCGCATCCTTTGCTCTCTGCGCCTGACTCCACACCCATTCACTCATTGAGCGTTACAGAAGCCCGCACCAACCTTATGGAATCAGCAGGAGCAGCGACCACCCCTCTCCCCACGATGGAGGAGAGAGTCCTTCATCACACGTCCATCCTCCATCGCATCGGATCAGCGATGGATCAAATGATGGAGAGGATGGACCGTTGGGAGAGGAGTGGTCTCCCTACTACCCCACCTACCCTCCCACCAGCAACTCTACCATCTCCTCCAGCGGGATCTGGTGCCTGCACTCTGCGCATCACGCCTCCGAGGGAGTACGATGGAGCGGCGGCGGGGTGCCAGGGATTTCTGCTACAACTAGATCTCTACCTGGCCACCGTTCGGCCGGCTCCCTCGGACGAGAAGAGCGTGAGTGTTCTCGTCTCTTGCCTGACGGGAAGAGCCCTGGAGTGGGCCAAGGCTGTCTGGAACGGGCCCGACTCAGCGAGGGGCGACTACCAGGAGTTCACCCGCCGTTTCCAGGCCGTGTTCGATCAACCCCCGGAGGGCCGAGCGGCGGGTGAGAGGTTGTTCCATCTCCGGCAGGGGACGAGGAGCGCGCAGGACTTCGCGCTGGATTTCCGGACCTTGGCCGCTGGTGCAGGGTGGAACGACAGGGCCCTGATAGACCATTACAGGTGTAGCCTGAGAGAGAGGTCGTCCGCAGGGAGCTGGCTTGTCGGGACACTACGCTCAGCCTGGATGAACTGATAGACTTGACGATCCGGTTAGACCATCTGCTAGCTGCTCGCGGACGTTCTGAAAGGGTCCTGTTAGTTCCACCTCCTGACCCTCCCGCTCCTATCCCGATGGAGCTAGGAGGGTCCGCGTCTAGGGACATCGGCGGAGGAGGCTCCTCCTGTACCAGTTGTGGCCGGAGAGGGCACACATCAGGTCGGTGCTGGAGGAGTTCATCTCTCCAGCATAAGGCGCTAGTCGATTCAGGCGCAGCTGGGAACTTTATAGATCGCGGACTCGCTCAGAGGTTGAGGATTCCGTTAGTTAAGGCAGAACCCCCTTTCCCCGTGCACTCTTTAGATAGTCGACCGTTAGGGCCAGGGCTGGTCAGGGAGGCCACAATTCCTTTGGAGATGATTACGCAGGGGAATCATAAGGAGCAGATTAGTTTGTTCCTTATCGATTCACCTGCGTTTCCGGTGGTGCTGGGGATTCCCTGGCTGGCTATTCACAATCTGACGATTTCGTGGAAACAGGGAACTCTCCAGGGGTGGTCTGATGAATGTTCAGGCAGGTGTGTAGGAGTTTCCATCGGTGCGACAACGGTGGAGAGTCCAGACCAGGTTTCCACCGTGCGCATTCCCGCTGAGTATGCCGATTTGGCTATCGCTTTCAGTAAAAAGAAAGCGATCCAATTACCACCCCATCGATAGGGGGATTATGTGATAAACCTCCAGGTAAACGCTGCACTCCCCAGGAGTCATTGTATCCTTTATCCCACCCTGGGAGGGAGAGCGAGAGGGAGAGCGAGAGAGAGAGAGAGACGGATGCAGCTTGAGCCCCAACCTCTTCAACACACAGTACCAGTCAAAAGTTTGGAGACACCTACTCATTCAAGGGATTTTCTTTATTTTTACTATTTTCTACATTGTAGATTAATAGTGAAGACATCAAAACTATGAAATAACACATATGGAATCATGTAGTAACCAAAAAACTGTTAAACAAATAAAAATATATACAGACATACAGAATATGTACAGACTCAGTGAGCTTAGCCTTGCCATTGAGAGAGGCTGCCGTAGGCAGACCTGGCTCTCAAGAGAAGACAGGCTATGTGCACACTGCCCACAGAATGAGGTGAACACTGAGCTGCACTTCCTAACCTCCTGCCCAATGTATGACCATATTAGAGACACATATTTCCCTCAGATTACACAGACCCACAAAGATTTCGAAAACAAATCCAATTTTGATAAACTCCCTTATCTATTGGGTGAAATACCACAGTGTGCCACCACAGCAGCAAGAGTTGTGACCTGTTGCCACAAGAAAAGGGCAACCAGTGAAGAACAAACACCGTTGTAAATACAACCTATATTTATGTTCATTTATTTTCCCTTTTGTACTTTTTTTATTTGCACATCGTTGTAACATTGTACATAGCCATAATATGACATTTGTTAATGTCTGTATTCCTTTGAAAATGTTTACTCTAAATTTTTTATTGTTTATTTCACTTTTGTTTATGATCTATTTCACTTGCTTTGGCAATGTAAAGATATGCTTCCCATGCCACTAAAGCCCTTTGAATCGAATTGAGAGCGCGAGAGAGAGAGAGAGAGAGAGAGAGAGAGAGGGACAGAGAGAGAGGGAGGTAGAGAGAAAATGCTATCCTAACATATGAGTGGGATAGAACGTCAGACATATTTCACAACAAAGTTTAATTGCTGAAGACTTACAAATGGGCCTTGCAGACCTACATCGCCGGGTCCGCCTGGTAAGCCTGGATACCCCTTGGACCAAAACAGAAACCAGAAGAAAGGACAAACAATTAGTGAGGAAAGTAAAGTACATTTTGCAAAGTAAAGTAAGCTGTTAATTGTAGGAGACTTGGGCAATTTCCTTGTCTGGGCATGTAACCATTAATGTGACTGTTGATTGATTGATTGGTTGATTGAGAAGAGTCTCTCCTTCAGCGTACTGAGCTCGAACTAATGCCAGAGAACAAGAGAGAGGAACACAGCCAAGGTTTCTGGTTAGTACAGGGAGCAGTGTGTGTATGCAACTCTCCCTCTGTACAGCCAATCTATGCTAACGGTTAACTAAAATAAAATCATTCAACTGAAACTCCATCCATGTTATGCAATCATTCCAAAATAAAACTATATTTTACAAGGACCCTGACATCAACACTGAATTATTCCTGAAGCCCTTGGCTTTGTGGTTTTGCTTGTCTGCAGTGTGGCTGTTACAGGACAGGAAGGTTTGGCCAGGGCCACCATCACTCTGACTCCCACTGACTGGTTGCAGCCAGCCAGCCAACCATCCAGTCAGCCAACCAGCCAGCCAGCCAGCCAACCTGTCAGCCAGACAGCCAGCAAGTCAACCAGTTAGACAGCCAGCCAGCGAGGCAGCCAAGGAGACAGGCAGCCAGCCAGCCAGCCATCCAGCCAGCCAGCCAGCCAGCCAGCCAGCCAGCCAAGGAGACAAGCAGCCAGTCAGCAGCCAGACGATCAGCCAGGGAGCCAGCCAGCCAGCCAGCCAGAAGCTCAGGGCTGGTGACCAAAGACACAAACCTGGAGCTGTCTGTCCACAGGCCCTAAGCCAGCAAGGAACATCAACCAGTCTCTCTCTGTCTCCAGACACTCCACAGAACACTGCAGTGCTCACAAAGCTCTGCTACACTAGAATGCTCACAGACACAGGCAGGGCTTAACCACAGGGAGAGAGAGCGAGGGGGAGAGACACAGGTCAAGGCTATAAAAGAGCATTCACAGACAGAGAGAGAGAGGTACACAGGTCAAGGCTACAGAAGAACATTCACAGACAGACACAGAGAGAGAGGGACACAGGTCAAGACTACAGAATAACATTCACAGACAGACACAGAGAGAGAGGGACACAGGCCAAGACTACAGAAGAACATTCACAGACAGACACAGAGAGATAGGGACACAGGTCAAGACTACAGAAGAACATTCACAGACAGACACAGAGAGAGAGGGACACAGGCCAAGACTACAGAAGAACATTCACAGACAGACACAGAGAGAGAGGGACACAGGCCAAGACTACAGAAGAACATTCACAGACAGACACAGAGAGAGGGACACAGGTCAAGACTACAGAAGAACATTCACAGACAGACACAGAGAGAGAGGGACACAGGCCAAGATTACAGAAGAACATTCACAGACAGACACAGAGAGAGAGGGACACAGGTCAAGACTACAGAAGAACATTCACAGACAGACACAGAGAGAGAGGGACACAGGCCAAGACTACAGAAGAACATTCACAGACAGACACAGAGAGAGGGACACAGGTCAAGACTACAGAAGAACATCCACAGACAGACACAGAGAGAGAGGGACACAGGTCAAGACTACAGAAGAACATTCACAGACAGACAGGGGAAGAGAACATAGGAGGATAGTGTACAGAACTCTAAGATAGGTATCCCAAACGCTAAAGAGGAAATAGCATTTATATTAAGATATGGGACAGAGCCATACAGTAGTTACATCATTTTTAGATACTGCCTTGAGGTTCAGAGTTACAGTTGATCAAACACAGAAAATACAGAAACCAAGATAACAAAAAGTGCTGTTGATATGCCTCCAAACCCCTGGGAGGCAGGGACTGAGCTGCCAACATGCCACCAGTGTAATGCTTCCAGACACTCTCTCTAAGTGGTGCATATAGACATTGTGTACTTAGTTCTGTACTTACCCTGGACCCCATCTCCCCAGGAGGACCCAACGGACCTGCAGGACCACGGTCACCCTGGGAAACACAAGCACAGGAGAAGGATCGTTAACCGCTGTACCACCACCGACCTGCACCTCCATACATCCAAACATCAAACCTATCGGCTCCACAGGACATCAGGTAATATGAGAGCCTCCAGAACACAGTACAGGCTAGAGTGAGAGCTGTAAATATCACAGAGTGGGCATTTAAAGTGGATACTAATGTATGTCTATAGTAAAATCCCCCCACTCACACTATGTAACAGGACTGGCCAGCTTGTTACAGTAAAACTGAAAGTTGTGGATGGATGAGCCTGACTGGGTCTCTCCTCTAGTATCTAACAGCCTGACTGGGTCTCTCCTCTAGTCTCTAACAGCCTGACTGGGTCTCTCCTCTAGTATCTAACAGCCTGACTGGGTCTCTCTAGTATCTAACAGTCTGACTAGGTCTCTCCTCTAATATCTAACAGTCTGACTGGGTCTCTGCTCTGGTATCTAACAGTCTGACTGGGTCTCTCCTCTAGTCTCTAACAGTCTGACTGGGTCTCTCCTCTAGTATCTAACAGCCTGACTGGGTCTCTCCTCTAGTCTCTAACAGTCTGACTGGGTCTCTCCTCTAGTATCTAACAGTCTGACTAGGTCTCTCCTCTAGTATCTAACAGTCTGACTGGGTCTCTCCTCTAGTCTCTAACAGTCTGACTGGGTCTCTCCTCTAGTATCTAACAGTCTGACTAGGTCTCTCCTCTAGTATCTAACAGTCTGACTGGGTCTCTCCTCTAGTCTCTAACAGTCTGACTGGGTCTCTCCTCTAGTCTCTAACAGTCTGACTGGGTCTCTCCTCTAGTATCTAACAGCCTGACTGGATCTCTCCTCTAGTATCTAACAGCCTGCCTGACTGGGTCTCTCCTCTAGTCTCTAACAGTATGACTGGGTCTCTCCTCTAGTATCTAACAGTCTGACTGGGTCTCTCCTCTAGTCTCTAACAGTCTGACTGGGTCTCTCCTCTAGTATCTAACAGCCTGACTGGATCTCTCCTCTAGTATCTAACAGCCTGACTGGATCTCTCCTCTAGTATCTAACAGCCTGCCTGACTGGGTCTCTCCTCTAGTATCTAACAGTCTGACTAGGTCTCTCCTCTAGTATCTAACAGTCTGACTGGGTCTCTCCTCTAGTCTCTAACAGTCTGACTGGGTCTCTCCTCTAGTATCTAACAGTCTGACTAGGTCTCTCCTCTAGTATCTAACAGTCTGACTGGGTCTCTCCTCTAGTCTCTAACAGTCTGACTGGGTCTCTCCTCTAGTCTCTAACAGTCTGACTGGGTCTCTCCTCTAGTATCTAACAGCCTGACTGGATCTCTCCTCTAGTATCTAACAGCCTGCCTGACTGGGTCTCTCCTCTAGTCTCTAACAGTATGACTGGGTCTCTCCTCTAGTATCTAACAGTCTGACTGGGTCTCTCCTCTAGTCTCTAACAGTCTGACTGGGTCTCTCCTCTAGTCTCTAACAGTCTGACTGGGTCTCTCCTCTAGTATCTAACAGTCTGACTGGGTCTCTCCTCTAGTCTCTAACAGTCTGTATCATTTATATTTGAATCCACAGTTCTCCTGTCTTGACTGTAAGCACTGATACACTATTCCCTCACTGTAAGCAGCCTACAGTACTTAAAAACAAAGAATGGATTTGAAAAATCTGTCTAAATCAAAGTGCATAATTGGATGAAATGTATTTAATCTGAAAGGAATTCACTGGCTGACAGGGTACGGCTGGTTCTGGTGCTGACAGATACAATATAAGTCATAAGGAGGGGCAACGACGGTGTAGGTCTGTCTGAGAGAGAGAGAGAGAGAGAGAGAGAGAGAGAGAGAGAGAGTGTGTGTGTGTGAGAGAGAGAGAGAGCGAGAGAGAGAGAGAGAGAGATAAAGGGAAAGAGAGAGTTGTAGGTCTGTCTGAGAGGGCAAGCATTTTAGAGCAATGTTCTGACAGAGAGAAGGTGTTTCTGGGTAGGCTAGGGAGCTGGACCGGGGCATCCAGCTGAGCGCCTGTCAATAATCAGCAGTCTGGACCTCAGTAAAGTAATTTAAGTCAACAGTCAGGGAGCAGCAGGGGAAGCTGAATTCTGACAGTTGAGGGATGAAGAGTGATGATTGGGGTTTCGTGTTGTCATAAGCACAGGAACTAGTTGGGAAACATCTCAGAGGGGTCTCTCTATCCTCATACAGCATGGAGACTTAAAATGACTTTCATATTTAAGGAGCATGACCCAGATGAGTGTGTGTGGTGTGTGTGTATTTGCTTTCTTTGCCACAAAGTTGAAAAGATAATTTTACATTTCAAGTTACATTTCAATGTGTGAGACTGAGATGCAGGGTTGGTTGAGTGAAGTCTAAGGAGACAGTGGGAACACAGTAATTACAGGGTGATGTTTATGATATGGATGTGAGGGTGGTCAGTGTTTGTCTTAGTCTAAGTCTGTCTGTCTTTCTGCCTGTCTGCCTGTCTGCCTGGCCCTCAGCGTCTGGCTAATCCACTCAAAGCCTAATGGCAGAATAAACACCCCTCTACCTTTTCACCAGGATCTCCAGCTCCCCCTGACGTACCGATCAGGCCTGCTGGACCCTGCAGATGGGAGAGAGATGAAATGGAAAGAGATGCGATAGAAAGAGATGAGAGATGGGAGAGAGGACAGATATAGAAAGAGAAGAGAGAGAGAGAGGGAGAAAGGGGGAGAGGAGAGAGAGAGCGAGAGAGAGTGAGAGCGAGAGAGAGAGCAAGAGAAAGAGATGAGAGAGATGGGAGAGAGGAGAGATAGAAAGAGAAGAGAGCGAGGGGGTGGGAGAAAGGGGAGAGGAGAGAGGGTGAGAGTGAGAGAAAGAGAGAGAGAAAGAGTGAGAGAAAGAGAGAGAGAGAGAGAGAGAGAGAGAGAGAGAGAGAGAGAAAGAGAAGAGAGAGAGGGAGAAAGGGGAGAGGAGAGAGAGTGAGAGAAAGAGTGAGTGAGAGCGAGAGAGTGAGAGAAAGAGCATACACACGTCAGGGTAAAGTACGTCTATGAGGGGAGACATGATCCCCACCCATCAGATGGTTCTTTTCAACCTGTTTTGACAGCAGGAATGCAGGGGGTCATAGAAGACTGTGCATTGGTGATGTAAGGATGGGGTAAGTAGTGGCATCACATGCTTTATAAAGGAAATTACATGAAGGAACCATGAAGGAACCATGAAGGAACCAAGGGGAAATTCCCTCAATGAAAGTTGAGCACCTTAAACTGAACAATGTAATTATTACATGCAATGTTTCATGTTACTAAAAAAGTAATGAGGCAATGAAATGTATGTCAAAATGCTAATTTCGTGTTGTATGAACAAGGCAATGAAAACATACATTCCTTTCCCCCTTATTCACAAGCCTTAGTCCTGGGCTATTTACTGCTGTAGGTAACGAAATGAGGTCACACATGGTATAGTATTTGGGGGCCATATTCAGCGTGTGTGTCTCTCATTTCATTAACTATAGTATATGTTTTGTCCAGCAGCAGTACGGGACCTTTGTTTGCTTCCTATACAGTACACTCTAGTATCCATGTACAGTATTTACCTTACTGTTGTGTGTTATCCCAACCAATCCTGTGTAAATACAGGATACTGATGAATCCATCCATTTATCCTGGGCTGATTCTATTTTGTACATGTTTTTATTGAACCTTTATTTAAACAGGCTATCAATGAAGAAAATAGTACTATTTACATTGACTGCTTGGCAAGAGGCAAAAGGCCTCCTGTGGGGACGGGCTGGGATAAAAAATACAAGAAACATTTCAGACAAAACAGACAGAAGACACTGGCAACAGCACAAATACAACAGTGGATGTGTGTGAAGTAAAACAACCTGCTTCCTTACAAAACACAACACAAACTAGAGACATCAGATGACAACTAGAAACAACTACATATCTCAACAACCTGTTTATCTATATGTAAATTGGCTTGGAGGGAATTCCAAGACCAGGGGGCTGAGTAATGAAAGGTCATTTTTTCATGCTCGGTTCTATTTTTCGGGACTCTTAGCAAACAATGTAATTGTACACAGTGTTCTGCCACCCAGCTCTGTGTAGCAGGCCTGCGGCAGCAGAGTTCTAGTCCAGCTGGATGAGCGATCTAACATCCCACTGACCTTCGCCAGACACTTGTGGACCTCTTGCTAACGAAGAGAACACTGGCTAATGTAAATATCATAAAAATCATGGAGAAAAATCCCTTCCAGATCAGTCATCTGGATAAAGGGCTGAGGTTTGGCCCAGTGCCAGAGTCTATGGCGAGGAGAGGAGCAGCGTCTCTTGACCCCAGTGCATCCTGAAAAGGGTAGTTAGAGGCTGGTGAAAACATGTCCCTAGTTTGCTAAACCCAGTGTATGTATTTCAGTCTTATAAAAATATGTATTTAACCATTGTACAAGAGATGTACTGTACTTAGATGTGTTATGTGTTTTGGTGGCTACATTTCTTGTCTCTTTCTTCACAGTCTATTTTCTATCTTTCCCCATCATGGCTTAGTTACTCAACAAGGGGTGTGTTTGACAGACACAGGCCACATCTGGAGCATATTAGCGGTAGACTGAAGAACTCAAGTCTGAGAGGAGGGCTGTATAGAGTGGGAATGGGGTCAGACAGAGAGGAGGGTTGTATAGAGTGGGGATGGGGACAGATAGAGAGGAGGCTGTATAGAGTGGGAATGGGGACAGACAGAGAGGATGGCTGTATAGAATGGGAATGGGGACAGACAGAGAGGAGGGTTGTATAGAGTGGGAATGGGGACAGACAGAGAGGAGGGTTGTATAGAGTGGGGATGGGGACAGATAGAGAGGAGGCTGTATAGAGTGGGAATGGGGACAGACAGAGAGGATGGCTGTATAGAATGGGAATGGGGACAGACAGAGAGGAGGGTTGTATAGAGTGGGAATGGGGACAGACAGAGAGGAGGGTTGTATAGAGTGGGGATGGGGACAGATAGAGAGGAGGCTGTATAGAGTGGGGATGGGGACAGACAGAGAGGATGGCTGTATAGAATGGGAATGGGGTCAGACAGAGAGGAGGCTGTATAGAGTGGGAATGGGGTCAGACAGAGAGGATGGCTGTATAGAGTGGGAATGGGGTCAGACAGAGAGGAGGGCTGTATAGAGTGGGAATGGGGTCAGACAGAGAGGATAGTTGTATAGAGTGGGAATAGGGTCAGACAGAGAGGATGGCTGTATAGAGTGGGAATGGGGACAGACAGAGAGGAGGGCTGTATAGAGTGGGGATGGGGACAGACCGAGAGGATGGCTGTATAGAGTGGGGATGGGGACAGACAGAGAGGAGGCTGTATAGAGTGGGAATGGGGACAGACAGAGAGGAGGCTGTATAGAGTGGGAATGGGGACAGACAGAGAGGAGAGCTGTATAGAGTGGAGACGGGGACAGACAGAGAGGATGGCTGTATAGAGTGGGAATGGGGACAGACAGAGAGGAGGCTGTATAGAGTGGGAATGGGGACAGACAGAGAGGAGGCTGTATAGAGTGGGAATGGGGACAGACAGACAGGAGGGCTGTATAGACTGGGGATGGGGACAGACAGAGAGGAGGGCTGTGTAGACTGGGAATGGGGACAGACAGAGAGGAGGGCTGCATAGAGTGGGAATGGGGACAGACAGAGAGGAGGGTTGTATAGAGTGGGAATGGGGACAGACAGAGAGGAGGCTGTATAGAGTGGGAATGGGGACAGACAGAGAGGAGGCTGTATAGAGTGGGGATGGGGACAGACAGAGAGGAGGCTGTATAGAGTGGGGATGGGGACAGACAGAGAGGAGGCTGTATAGAATGGGAATGGGGACAGACAGAGAGGAGGCTGTATAGAGTTGAAATGGGGACAGACAGAGAGGAGGCTGTATAGAGCGGGGATGGGGACAGACAGAGAGGAGGGTTGTATAGAATGGGGATGGGGACAGACAGAGAGGAGGCTGTATAGAGTGGGGATGGGGACAGACAGAGAGGAGGCTGTATAGAGTGGGGATGGGGACAGACAGAGAGGAGGCTGTATAGAGTGGGAATGGGGACAGACAGAGAGGAGGCTGTATAGAGTGGGGATGGGGACAGACAGAGAGGAGGCTGTATAGAGTGGGGATGGGGACAGACAGAGAGGAGGCTGTATAGAGTGGGAATGGGGACAGACAGAGAGGAGGCTGTATAGAATGGGAATGGGGACAGACAGAGAGGAGGCTGTATAGAATGGGAATGGGGACAGACAGAGAGGAGGCTGTATAGAGTGGGGATGGGGACAGACAGAGAGGAGGCTGTATAGAGTGGGGATGGGGACAGACAGAGAGGAGGCTGTATAGAGTGGGAATGGGGACAGACAGAGAGGAGGCTGTATAGAGTGGGAATGGGGACAGACAGAGAGGAGGGCTGTATAGAGTATAAACAACATCTACATTCCTGTCTGTTCTAATCTATATAATAAACAACATCTACATTCCTGTCTGTTCTAATCTATATAATAAACAACATCTACATTCCTGTCTGTTCTAATCTATATAATAAACAACATCTACATTCCTGTCTGTTCTAATCTATATAATAAACAACATCTACATTCCTGTCTGTTCTAATCTATATAATAAACAACATCTACATTCCTGTCTGTTCTAATCTATATAATAAACAACATCTACATTCCTGTCTGTTCTAATCTATATAATAAACAACATCTACATTCCTGTCTGTTCTAATCTATATAATAAACAACATCTACATTCCTGTCTGCTCTAATCTATATAATAAACAACATCTACATTCCTGTCTGTTCTAATCTATATAATAAACAACATCTACATTCCTGTCTGTTCTAATCTATATAATAAACAACATCTACATTCCTGTCTGTTCTAATCTATATAATAAACAACATCTACATTCCTGTCTGTTCTAATCTATATAATAAACAACATCTACATTCCTGTCTGTTCTAATCTATATAATAAACAACATCTACATTCCTGTCTGTTCTAATCTATATAATAAACAACATCTACATTCCTGTCTGCTCTAATCTATATAATAAACAACATCTACATTCCTGTCTGTTCTAATCTATATAATAAACAACATCTACATTCCTGTCTGTTCTAATCTATATAATAAACAACATCTACATTCCTGCCTGTTCTAATCTATATAATAAACAACATCTACATTCCTGTCTGTTCTACAGTACATAAAGCCAGCTTATGAAAACACAGTAGCCAACCGCAAAAAGCATATCCACAAGATGGTATAAGCCTTAGCATAGCCCCAGGCATGCAGGCAGCTAAGATTTGCAGTTGGACTGTAGTGGCTGTGAGTCGAGACAGAGGCAGGTAGCTGAGAGTCATGGGAACACTAGTGACTCCCGATGCACACAAAACACCTTAAATGTGGCATGAAGTGGGACAACGTGGTGTCCTGTATCATTTAACAGTAGGAAACTAGGCTTTGGAGAGTTTTAGAGCTCCATCTGCAGCGATCTGCTTTCTCAGGTGTGTGTGTGTGTCTGCAGCGATCTGCTTTCTCAGGTGTGTGTGTGTGTCTGCAGCGATCTGCTTTCTCAGGTGTGTGTGTGTGTGTCTGCAGCGATCTGCTTTCTCAGGCGTGTGTGTGTGTGTGTGTCTGCAGCGATCTGCTTTCTCAGGTGTGTGTGTGTGTCTGCAGCGATCTGCTTTCTCAGGTGTGTGTGTGTGTGTCTGCAGTGATCTGCTTTCTCAGATGTTTGTGTGTGTGTCTGCAGCGATCTGCTTTCTCAGGCATGTGTGTCTGCAGTGATCTGCTTTCTCAGGTGTGTGTGTGTGTGTCTGCAGTGATCTGCTTTTTCAGGTGTGTGTGTGTGTGTCTGCAGTGATCTGCTTTCTCAGGTGTGTGTGTGTGTCTGCAACAATCTGCTTTCTCAGGTGTGTGTGTGTCTGCAGCGATATACTTTCTCATGTGTGTGTGTGTCTGCAGCGATCTGATTTCTCAGGTGTGTGTGTCTGAAGCGATCTGCTTTCTCAGGTGTGTGTGTGTGTCTGCAGTGATCTGCTTTCTCAGGTTTGTGTGTGTGTGTCTGCAGTGATCTGCTTTCTCAGGTGTGTGTATGTGTGTCTGCAGTGATCTGCTTTCTCAGGTGTGTGTGTGTGTGTCTGCAGCGATCTGCTTTCTCAGGTGTGTGTGTGTGTCTGCAGCGATCTGCTTTCACAGGTGTGTGTGTGTGTGTCTGCAGCGATCTGCTTTCTCAGGTGTGTGTGTGTGTGTCTGCAGCGATCTGCTTTCTCAGGTGTGTGTGTGTGCAGTGATCTGCTTTCTCAGGTGTGTGTGTGTCTGCAGCGATCTGCTTTCTCAGATTTGTGTGTGTCTGCACAATCTGCTTTCTCAGGTGTGTGTGTGTCTGCAGCAATCTGCTTTCTCAGGTGTGTGTGTGTGTGTGTGTGTGTGTGTGTGTGTGTGTGTGTGTGTGTGTGTGTGTGTGTGTGCAGCGTTCTGCTTTCTCAGGTGTGTGTGTGTGTGTGTGTGTAGCAATCTGCTTTCTCAGGTGTGTGTGTGTCTGCAGTGATCTGCTTTCTCAGGTGTGTGTGTGTGTGTCTGCAGCGATCTGCTTTCTCAGGTGTGTGTGTGTGTGTGTGTGTGTGTGTCTGCAGTGATCTGCTTTCTCAGGTGTGTGTGTCTGCAGCGATCTGCTTTCTCAGGTGTGTGTGTGTATGTCTGCAGTGATCTGCTTTCTCAGGTGCGCGTGTGTGTGTGTGTGTCTGCAGTGATCTGCTTTCTCAGGTGTGTGTGTGTGTCTGCAGCGATCTGCTTTCTCAGGTGTGTGTGTGTGTGTAGCAATCTGCTTTCTCAGGTGTGTGTGTGTCTGCAGTGATCTGCTTTCTCAGGTGTGTGTGTGTGTGTCTGCAGCGATCTGCTTTCTCAGGTGTGTGTGTGTGTGTGTGTTTGTGTGTGTGTGTAGCAATCTGCTTTCTCAGGTGTGTGTGTGACTGCAGCGATCTGCTTTCTCAGGTGTGTGTGTGTGTGTGTGTCTGCAGCGATCTGCTTTCTCAGGTGTGTGTGTGTGCAGTGATCTGCTTTCTCAGGTGTGTGTGTGTCTGCAGCGATCTGCTTTCTCAGATTTGTGTGTGTCTGCACAATCTGCTTTCTCAGGTGTGTGTGTGTCTGCAGCGATCTGCTTTCTCAGGTGTGTGTGTGTGTGTGTGTGTGTGTGTGTGTGTGTGTGTGTGTGTGTGTGTGTGTGCAGCGTTCTGCTTTCTCAGGTGTGTGTGTGTGTGTGTGTAGCAATCTGCTTTCTCAGGTGTGTGTGTGTCTGCAGTGATCTGCTTTCTCAGGTGTGTGTGTGTGTGTCTGCAGCGATCTGCTTTCTCAGGTGTGTGTGTGTGTGTGTGTGTCTGCAGCGATCTGCTTTCTCAGGTGTGTGTGTGTCTGCAGCGATCTGCTTTCTCAGGTGTGTGTGTGTCTGCAGCGATCTGCTTTCTCAGGTGTGTGTGTGTGTGTCTGCAGTGATCTGCTTTCTCAGGTGTGTGTGTGTGTGTGTGTAGCAATCTGCTTTCTCAGGTGTGTGTGTGTCTGCAGCGTTCTGCTTTCTCAGGTGTGTGTGTGTGTGTGTGTAGCAATCTGCTTTCTCAGGTGTGTGTGTGTCTGCAGTGATCTGCTTTCTCAGGTGTGTGTGTGTGTGTCTGCAGCGATCTGCTTTCTCAGGTGTGTGTGTGTGTGTGTGTGTGTCTGCAGCGATCTGCTTTCTCAGGTGTGTGTGTGTCTGCAGCGATCTGCTTTCTCAGGTGTGTGTGTGTCTGCAGCGATCTGCTTTCTCAGGTGTGTGTGTGTGTGTCTGCAGTGATCTGCTTTCTCAGGTGTGTGTGTGTGTCTGCAGCGATCTGCTTTCTCAGGTGTGTGTGTGTGTGTAGCAATCTGCTTTCTCAGGTGTGTGTGTGTCTGCAGTGATCTGCTTTCTCAGGTGTGTGTGTGTGTGTCTGCAGCGATCTGCTTTCTCAGGTGTGTGTGTGTGTGTGTTTGTGTGTGTGTGTAGCAATCTGCTTTCTCAGGTGTGTGTGTATCTGCAGCCATCTGCTTTCTCAGGTGTGTGTGTCTGTAGCAATCTGCCTTCTCAGATGTGTGTGTGTATACAGCGGTCTGCTTTCTCAGCTGTGTGTGTGTATACAGCGGTCTTCTTTCTCAGGTGTGTTTGTGTATACAGCGATATGCTTTCTCAGGTTTGTGTGTGTATGCAGCGGTCTGCTTTCTCAGGTGTGTGTGTGTGTGTATACAGCGATATGCTTTCTCAGGTGTGTGTGTGTATACAAAGATATGCTTTCTCAGGTGTGTGTGTATCTGCAGTGATATGCTTTCTCAGGTGTGTGTGTGTGTATACAGCAGTGTGCTTTCTCAGCCCTGGGTCAGACTGAGTGGAGGTTACAAGAAGAGCAGAACAGTCAGGAAGTGAGACTGATATCACCATAGTAAGTACTGTAGAAGAGAATTAAGATATTCTCTCTGTTGTCATATGCTACTAGTCTCTCGCTCTTCCTCTCTCCATCTCTCTCTTCGGCCCAGGTGAACCTGAGTATCGTGTGTTTCAGAGCAAACCGCAGACCTGTTAATGCCCTCAGCAGCGATTCAATTTAGAGGCATTTTTTTATTTTTTTTTATTGTGGGTCACCCTATAATGGAACACTTGACGGGCCAATCTAATTTGGCCCCAAAAAATACAGCTGATCATATTATAAAAACTCCCAGTAAATGATTGGTTCAAATGCTTTACTGGCAACATGTTGCATTAAGTGCTCTCTAGGTGACACAACAAAGCCTTAGAGAACACATTGAACACGTTCAGCCAGGAACCTCCTGACCAGGGCTAACCTGCAGTTAGCCAACCCATCGGCAGTCTCTCTCAGACCCTCCAGATTAGATTTATTTGGAAAGTGATGTAATGACGTTCATTAGAGGCTCCATGTGTTTCCAAGCTGAGGTCTTTTTGTTTTAACATGGCATTGGCTTCAAAGGGGTCCTAGCTAGATACAGTCTGTGGTAAATGGTTAATCCCTTTCATGTGTGCTCTCCTACGCAACACAGAGGCTGTGTCCCAAATGGCACCACATTCCCTATATAGTGCCCATAGGGCAATGGTCTAAATTAGTGTACTATGTAGTAAATAGGGAGCCATTTGGAAGTCCTATTCAGTGGCTGTGGCTTCCACAGCGCACACAATGCAAATACTAGCATTAAGGGACCTGACGAACACAGAGAGGCATAAGGCATTGAGATGTGACATGCATGAGAGGGTTGTGTGTGGATTTCTAGCATGGGAAAACATGTTGCTGCTTTTGTGTTGGGTGTCAAATGACTATATGGACCAAAAAACAACAAAGACAGACTTTTGAAACGTTGCAGTTTTGCAGTTAATTAGACCAATCCAAAGTAATAGTAGTATTCCACAGATGTTTTAGAAAACTAGTCGGGCCACTGATGTTGTTCCAGTACTAGTAGAGCCATGACTTGTTATTGATGAATGAACATAGATGATCATAGATCATTCTCATCTGGATCGTCATTGTTTATTTTCTTGAGTATTTCTACTGTAGAGATGTGCGGTATGTACAGTGGGGAGAACAAGTATTTGATACACTGCCGATTTTGCAGGTTTTCCTACTTACAAAGCATGTAGAGGTCTGTAATTTTTTATCATAGGTACACTTCAACTGTGAGAGACGGATCCAGAAAATCACATTGTATGATTTTTAAGTAATCAATTAGCATTTTATTGCATAACATAAGTATTTGATACATCAGAAAAGCAGAACTTAATATTTGGTACAGAAACCTTTGTTTGCAATTACAGAGATCATACGTTTCCTGCAGGTTTGCACACACTGCAGCAGGGATTTTGGCCCACTCCTCCATACAGACCTTCTCCAGATCCTTTAGGTTTTGGGGCTGTCGCTGGGCAATACGGACTTTCAGCTCCCTCCAAAGATTTTCTATTGGGTTCAGGTCTGGAGACTGGGTAGGCCACTCCAGGACCTTGAGATGCTTCTTACGGAGCCACTCCTTAGTTTCCCTGGCTCTGTGTTTCGGGTCGTTGTCATGCTGGAAGACCCATCTTCAATGCTCTTACTGAGGCGAGGAGGTTGTTTGCCAAGATCTCGCGATACATGGCTCCATCCATCCTCCCCTCAAGTCGTCCTGTCCCCTTTGCAGAAAAGCTTCCCCAAAGAATGATGTTTCCACCTCCATGCTTCACGGTTGGTGTTCTTGGGGTTGTACTCATCCTTCTTCTTCCTCCAAACACGGCGAGTGGAGTTTAGACCAAAAAGCCCTACTTTTGTCTCATCAGACCACATGACCTTCTCCCATTCCTCTTTGAGACTGTGGTCCCAGCTCTCTTCAGGTCATTGAGCAGGTCCTGCCGTGTAGTTCTGGGCTGATCCCTCACCTTCCTCATGATCATTGATGCCCCATGAGGTGAGATCTTGCATGGAGCCCCAGACCGAGGGTGATTGACCGGCATCTTGAACTTCTTCCATTTTCTAATAATTGCGCCAACAGTTGTTGCCTTTCCTCCAAGCTGCTTGCTTATTGTCCTGTAGCCCATCCCAGCCTTGTGCAGGTCTACAATTTTACCCCTGATGTCCTTACACAGCTCTCTGGTCTTGGCCATTGTGGAGAGGTTGGAGTTTGTTTGATTGAGTGTGTAGACAGGTGTCTTTTATACAGGTAACGAGTGGAGAACAGGAGGAATTCTTAAAGAAAAATTCTTACTGGTTGGTAGGTGATCAAATACTTATGTCATGCAATAAAATGCAAATTAATTACTTAATAATCATACAATGTGATTTTCTGAATGTTTGTTTTGGATTCCGTCTCTCACAGTTGAAGTGTACCTATGATAAAAATTACAGACCTCTACATGCTTTGTAAGTAGGAAAATAGGCAAAATCGGCAGTGTATCAAATACTTGTTCTCCCCACTGTATGTTTCTAAGGGCAATAACAAGAGTTCAGTTATGCAGTTAGTTTCCTTCAAGAGGCGTTTTTTAAATTTACACAAAAAAAAGAAAAATTGTCCCTGGCACAAACAAACGAACGCAAACTCAAAATGAGGTAACTTCCAGAGAACGTCATTCACTGGAGATCCTTATGCTGCCAATTTCTGTATAAAACACACGTTTATTGCTAGAGAAATACCTTCCTACCCCTCTTCCTCCTCCACCTCTCTATCCCTCCTCCTCCTCCACCTCCCTATCCCCTTCTCCTCCTCCACAACCCTACCCCTCCTCCTCCACCTCCCTACCCATCCTCCTCCACCTCCCTAGCGCTCCACCTCCCTACCCCTCCTCCACTACCCTACCCCTCCTCCACCTCCCTACCCCTCCTCCACTTCCCTACCCCTCCTCCACCTCCCTACCCCTCCACCTCCCTACCCCTCCTCCACCTCCCTACCCCTCCTCTACCTCCCTACCCCTCCACCTCCCTACCCCTCTTTGCCTCATCACCTCCTCCTCTATCCTTTTCGTCCTCCCTCCCCATACTAAACCACATAAAGACCCTTACATCTCCATCACTGCACTCAGACTAATGAAAACCAACCACTCTGCATCTTTAGGTCTGAGAAAAGCACTATAAACATTCTACGTATGAGTACTCTGCTTTGAGACTCTTCCTATACGATAGCAGCAGGAAGTAGAGACTTAATAACTTATCCCAGTCAGTCGCTGTACTGCACTAAGAAGTGGTTAATCACTGACATTGATTTCATGCATAGTCAGCAAAAACCACCAGACTCACTTGCGGTCCATTTTTTCCAATGCCGCCAAGGTCCCCCGTCTCCCCCTGAAAACCAGATCAAAACAAAACATTAGTACATTTTCTTCCTGTGTGTTAAGATGTTAAGATCCAGCCGATGGTCGCTCAGTCACATGATCAACAGCTTGAACACACAGGGTTTTAAATAAACAAATGATTAAAAAGCACACATGGAAATGCTCTTGATTTCTTCTGTTTCTGTTTATTTCCCTCCTGCGGGTTTCCATTATGCTCTAGAACAGTCCAGGGAGAATTCCTTCTCTTTGTTAATAAGGCTTAATCCATTTATGACACAACCACCTCCCCTTGAACTAACACAAGTACCCAACTCATTCACAAATACAGGGACTCTGACTTGCATGGCATTCAGAGGAACACACTAAAGTGTAATCCATACTAATAAACATCTGCCACATTGTGCAGCAGTAATAGTGAAGGCACAAGGCCTTGCACTGGGTTCACACCAGTTAACTCTAATGAAGTAACGTGAAGAACACGTCAGGAATTCTGCTCTTTGTTTTAAAGAGAAAAACCGAAACAAGAAAACTAAGACCTCAAAAGTGGTAAGCGGGCCATGTCGATTAGATAGTACACTACATGACCAAAAGAATGTGGACACCTGCTCGTTGAACATCTCATTCCAAAACCATGGGCATTAATATGGATTTGGTCCCCCCTACCACATACTTTTGTATATTTAATGTAAGTTTTCATTCTTACTGCCCTGGTTATATTGCTCACTGTTCTGGAATTATTCTGGACAGTTTGCTTATGATTAGACACAACACCAAGGGAAAGAGATGGTTACACACACACACTTGACCATATCTGCAAATGGACCTGATCGACTGACACTGTGTTAGTTGTTTTTCTAAACAGTCCAATACAGCATGCGTACAGTATGCACGCTGATAGTAACTTCTTACCTTCAGTCCCTCAGGTCCAGGTTCCCCTATGTAGCCTTTCCTTCCAACTCTCCCCTGTAGAGAAACACACACACACACACACACACACACACACACACACATACACACACACACACACACACACACACACACACACACACACACACACACACACACACACACACACACACACATACACACACACACACATTACAGGATGCATCAGCTTTTCATGTTTTATCACATCTCATCTGTGTTACTTCATGATGAAACACCTGGAGACACTTACAGTGGTGCCAGGGCCGCCAAGTGGGCCAAGGTGTCCCTCATCACCCTGAAAATACACAGTAAAACAGGTCAACACAGTGCAATGCATCACATACAGCTGGATTTGGGGACCAGGACCAGGTAACATCACTGGGCACTGGCAGTAACACTAGCTGAGCAACATCCCATCTCACCTTATGCACAGATCTACTAATGTGAAAGCCACAGGGGGCCTGTGTGTGTGTGTGTGTGTGTGTGTGTGTGTGTGTGTGTGTGTGTGTGTGTGTGTGTGTGTGTGTGTGTGTGTGTGTGTGTGTGTGTGTGTACTCTCATCGATCACTGTGTTCTTCCGAGCAGAGTGACCTGGATGTTTCTCTCTATGTCCACACTGCCTGAAGGAGAGCTTGATGATTCCAATGATTAGCATGTATGATGTTCTGCTTTGAGACATTTTCTCTGATCAGCTGAAGGGAAAGGTATTAATACTATAGTGATTGAACTCTACAGCATTTTCTCTGATCAGCTTAAGGGAAAGGTATTAATACTATAGCGATTGAACTCTACAGCGTTTTCTTGCAGGCTATGCAATAAGACTCAGTGCCAGGAAAGAGAGTGAGAGAGAGATTGAGGGGCCTTCCAACTCGGTACCACAGTTGAGTTGGGTGCCAATACCGTAACACTAGCACAATGGAAAGGTGTACGTACTGCACACACTGTACTGTACACACTGCCAAGGCTTCTGTTCTTATTTTCCACTGCTGCCTGGAAAGCCCTGGAGTCTGCCTTGTTTTTGATTAGCACCGAGTGATGAATCATGACGGTATACAGTACAGTGGAACATGCCCTGGGACCTGGAATCACTCTACAGCTTCACATAGCCTGAACCTACTGTAGCAATGCCAACCGCCTCAACTCTGGTTACAGGTTCAACTGCATGTATAAACTGAGAATCTGTTTTGTAATCAAATGCACACTAAATATTGTTAGCTTCCTGCATGTTCAGTTGTGTCTGCAGTATTCTGAGTATGATGTACAGTAGTTTAGTGGTTCTCACCCACAAGCTACAAATTCTTGATAATGTCTCTTACCTCTGTTCCTTTTGGCCCTGGGGGTCCTTGTGGCCCTCTGGTACCTAGGAGTCCCTGCAACAGAGCAGGATACATGGTATGTCATACAAAACAGATGTGTTGCTATTATCGAAAACACACAAATGAAACCTCAGGAGTGGAAGATGCACTGAGGGTCAGGGTTGGAACCGGTTCAGGGAACAGAACAGCGGAAAATAAATACAGTTTTCGAGGAACAGAATCAGAACTGGGAACAAAAGTGATCTACTGTATATTGTTTTGGAACAAAACCATTATTTAAAAATTATGGGAACCGGTTAATTACGTACCACAACAAAAGCAACAAAGCACCTATGCAAAGCCCTCACTGTCACTCAGAAAGGTAATCCTGTGTCTGCCTGCCTGCCTGCCTGCCTGCTATCTGTCTGCCTGCCTGCCTGCTATCTGTCTGTCTGTCTGTCTGCCTGCCTGCCTGTCTGCCTGCCTGCCTGCCTGCCTGCCTGTCTGTCTGTCTGTCTGTCTGTCTGTCTGTCTGTCTGTCTGTCTGTCTGCCTGTCTGTCGTATGTCTGCCTGCCTGCCTGCCTGCCTACCTGTCTGTCTGTCTGTCTGTCTGTCTGTCTGTCTGTCTGTCTGTCTGTCTGTCTGTCTGTCTGTCTGTCTTTCTGTCTGTCTGTCTGTCTGTCTGTCTGTCTGTCTGTCTGTCTGTCGTATGTCTGCCTGCCTGCCTGCCTGCCTGCCTGCCTGCCTGCCTGCCTGCCTGCCTGTCTGTCTGTCTGTCTGACTGACTGCCTGCCTGCCTGTCTGCCTGCCTGTCTGCCTGTCTGTCTGTCTGTCGTATGTCTGCCTGCCGAAACTCTTTGCCAGTATGTAGGCTACCTGCCCCTCACCCTACTACTACTGCTTCTGCAGCCTAATTTCGAGCTAAATGTAAAACATATATATATTTCAGAGGTTTAAAAACTGGAACTTTTTTGGGTTTCAAACCAGTTCAGAACTTCCACAGAACAGTGGAACCGAACAAAAATATGTTCGGTTCTGTTCAGAATAAAACAAATCATTTTGGTTCCAACCCCTGCTGAGGATGATGTATTTTGAATTGAGTTGTGGAAACAGTGCTTGTCTTTACCTTAGGTCCAGGAGGGCCGTTGGGACCTGGCACACCGATGTCTCCAGGAAAACCCTGAGAAACCAAGCAGATTGGTTATTTGACGACATCATTAATCACAAGACTGATGTGATCATATAGGTTTGATGCCACATCTAACATGACACACTCCTGAACACACCTGAATGTATTCAGTTTCTTTATATTCCATTCTATTACATCATACTTTCTTTAGATATGTGTGTACAGAAAGGGAGTGGAGGATTATCTACATAGGGTGCCTATATGCTTGTATATTGATATATATGTCAGGGTCAGGGTCAGACCCACACTGCCCCTCTTTTCTAAAAAAGACCTTATGGATTGACAATGATGAGAACAGAGAGCACACTGACCCTCTGTAAGACGGGGTAGGCAAGGTCAATACATCTGTATCTAAAGAGTGACAGGGCCTAGCTATGTTATATGAACCTGACGTAAAGGGGGTGATGGATAGAGATGTTGGCTGAAGACTGTCACACACCTGCCTCAGCATGGCATGGCCGGCTCAATTAAAACAAGGGATGGGGAAAGAGGTAGGAGTGTTGGTATGGGGAGAGGGTGAGGGGGAGAGAGGGAGGAAAGTTGGTGGGGGAGAGGATGAGAGGGAGAAGGAGAGGAGAGAGGGGGAGAGAGGGAGAGAGGGGGAGAGAGGGAGAGTGGGTGGAGAGTTGGTGGGGAGAGGAGGAGAGGGAGAAGGAGAGGGTGAGAGGGGGAGAGTTGGTGCCGGAGAGGAGGAGAGGGGGAGAGTTGATGGAGGAGAGGAGGAAGGGGAGGAGAGAGAGGGAGAAAGGGGGAGAGAGGGGGAGAGAGCGAGAAAGGGGGAGAGTGGGAGAGTGGGTGGAGAGTTGGTGGGGGAGAGAAGGAGAGGGAGAATGAGAGGGTGAGAGGGGGAGAGTTGGTGGGGGAGAGGAGGAGAGGGAGACGGGGAGAGTTGGTGGGGGAGAGGAGGAGTGGGAGAAAGGGAGAGTTTGTGGGGGAGAGGAGGAGAGAGAGAAGGGGAGAGTTGGTGGGGGAGAGAAGGAGAGGGAGAAGGGGAGAGTTTGTGGGGGAGAGGAGGAGAGGGAGAAGGGGAGAGTTGGTGGGGGAGAGGAGGAGAGGGGGAGAGTTGGTGGAGGAGAGGAGGAGAGGGAGAGAGTTGGTGGAGGAGAGGGAGAAGGAGAGGGGAGAGGAGGAGAGGGAGAAGGAGAGGGGAGAGGGGGAGAGTTGGTGGGGGAGAGGAGGAGAGGGAGAAAGGGGGAGAGAAAGCTATGGAGATCTATCAGATTTACAGATGTGGTGTTTTAACAGGGCCAAAAAGAGTAAAATGGAGTGAACCTTTCTGGACTCTTTGATCTTGACAAGGCAACAAACAGTCAACCACCATAAAGTAGAGCTACAACATTTATAGGACGGATGGTAAAACAAGTGAGACATTGTTGGATTCAGTTTGATAAAAACTTAAAAGACATCTAGTCTGTGAGTCACATGATGTGCACACACTGAGAACATTACAGGATACGTTTGGATTAGTTTGACTTTCCAAATCCTATATATTCCTATATGCTAACCTGCTTTCTTGTAGATCTGCTAGACTGGGAATAAATCAGAACCAATGTGACACAGGGATGAAGGAAAGCTTACTGTATGTACTTTATTTCTGTGGTGGGTTTAGGGAGTGCTATCAATGTGGATCTGTGGTGCGTTTGAGTGCTATCGGTGTGTATCTGTGGTGGGTTTAAGGAGTGCTATCGATGTGTATCTGTGCTGGGTTTAAGGAGTGCTATCGATGTGGATCTGTGGTGCGTTTGAGTGCTATTGATGTATATCTGTGGTGGGTTTAAGGAGTGCTATTGATGTGGATATGTGGTGGGTTTAAGGAGTGCTATCAATGTATATCTGTGGTGTGTTTAAGGAGTGCTATCGATGTGTATCTGTGCTGGGTTTAAGGAGTGCTATCGATGTATATCTGTGGTGCATTTGAGTGCTATCGATGTGTATCTGTGGTGGGTTTAAGGAGTGCTATCGATGTGTATCTGTGGTGGGTTTAAGGAGTGCTATCGATGTGTATCTGTGCTGGGTTTAAGGAGTGCTATCGATGTGTATCTGTGGTGTGTTTAAGGAGTGCTATCGATGTGTATCTGTGGTGGGTTTAAGGAGTGCTATCGATGTGTATCTGTGCTGGTTTAAGGAGTGCTATCGATGTGGATCTGTGGTGGGTTTAAGGAGTGCTATCGATGTGTATCTGTGGTGGGTTTAAGGAGTGCTATCGATGTGTATCTGTGGTGGGTTTAAGGAGTGCTATCGATGTGTATCTGTGGTGGGTTTAAGGAGTGCTATCGATGTGTATCTGTGCTGGTTTAAGGAGTGCTATCGATGTGGATCTGTGGTGGGTTTAAGGAGTGCTATCGGTGTGTATCTGTGGTGGGTTTAAGGAGTGCTATCGATGTGTATCTGTGGTGGGTTTAAGGAGTGCTATCGATGTGTATCTGTGCTGGTTTAAGGAGTGCTATCGATGTGGATCTGTGGTGCGTTTGAGTGCTATTGATGTATATCTGTGGTGGGTTTAAGGAGTGCTATCGATGTGGATCTGTGGTGGGTTTAAGGAGTGCTATCAATGTATATCTGTGGTGGGTTTAAGGACTGCTATCGATGTGGATCTGTGGTGGGTTTAAGGAGTGCTATCAATGTATATCTGTGGTGGGTTTAAGGACTGCTATCAATGTGGATCTGTGGTGCATTTGAGTGCTATTGATGTATATCTGTGGTGGGTTTAAGGAGTGCTATCGATGTGGATCTGTGGTGCGTTTGAGTGCTATCGGTGTGTATCTGTGGTGGGTTTAAGGAGTGCTATCGATGTGTATCTGTGCTGGGTTTAAGGAGTGCTATCGATGTATATCTGTGCTGGGTTTAAGGAGTGCTATCGATGTGGATCTGTGGTGGGTTTAAGGAGTGCTATCGATGTGGATCTGTGGTGGGTTTAAGGAGTGCTTTTGATGTATATCTGTGGTGGGTTTAAGGAGTGCTGTCGATGTGGATCTGTGGTGGGTTTAAGGAGTGCTATCGATGTATATCTGTGGTGCATTTGAGTGCTATCGGTGTGTATCTGTGGTGCGTTTGAGTGCTATCGGTGTGTATCTGTGGTGCGTTTGAGTGCTATTGATGTATATCTGTGGTGGGTTTAAGGAGTGCTATCGATGTGGATCTGTGGTGCGTTTGAGTGCTATCGATGTGGATCTGTGGTGGGTTTAAGGAGTGCTATCGATGTGTATCTGTGGTGGGTTTAAGGAGTGCTATCGATGTGTATCTGTGCTGGGTTTAAGGAGTGCTATCGATGTGGATCTGTGGTGCGTTTGAGTGCTATTGATGTATATCTGTGGTGGGTTTAAGGAGTGCTATCGATGTGGATCTGTGGTGGGTTTAAGGAGTGCTATCGATGTATATCTGTGGTGGGTTTAAGGAGTGCTATCGATGTGGATCTGTGGTGGGTTTAAGGAGTGCTATCGATGTGGATCTGTGGTGGGTTTAAGGAGTGCTATCGATGTGGATCTGTGGTGGGTTTAAGGAGTGCTATCGATGTGGATCTGTGGTGCGTTTAAGGAGTGCTATCGATGTGGATCTGTGGTGGGTTTAAGGAGTGCTATTGATGTATATCTGTGGTGGGTTTAAGGAGTGCTATCGATGTGGATCTGTGGTGGGTTTAAGGAGTGCTATCGATGTATATCTGTGGTGCGTTTGAGTGCTATCGGTGTGTATCTGTGGTGGGTTTAAGGAGTGCTATCGATGTGTATCTGTGCTGGGTTTAAGGAGTGCTATCGATGTGGATCTGTGCTGGGTTTAAGGAGTGCTATCGATGTGTATCTGTGGTGGGTTTAAGGAGTGCTATCGATGTGTATCTGTGGTGGGTTTAAGGAGTGCTATCGATGTGTAGCTGTGGTGGGTTTAAGAAGTGCTATCAATGTATTTCTCAGATTGTTCAGTTTGCTTGGTGTGTTGATCCTGTCCTCTCAAGTTGGACTCTGTCCCCCAAGTTCACAACCTTATCTCAAGTGTTTAGCATTCATTCGACACAGGACAGTGGCTGACCTGGGGTTGGGAGGGAGGCAGCAGCCGTAGAGATACTATAGATAGTGAGCAGCAATAAAGAGGCAGTCTTAAGCACTACTCTGGACCTATGCCCATGATGATTTTAGTTCCTTACTGTGTATTCTCTGTTAGCTTATCTACTGTTTACATGTGTCTGTCTCATGGACCAGGACAGGAGTTTAACATGACCTAGGGTTGGGAGGGAGGCAGCAGCCATGGAGATAGATACTAGGCAGTCATAAAAAGCACTATGAGGCATTACACTGGACCTGTACCCGTGGTTTCTCCACACTGTCTCACCTGGTTGTGACAACCTGTGATCAACTACAAAGATAGATGCCATACAAAGGCACTATACGGCTATAACTATAGTTAATATAGACCAGGGCCCATGTTGCTTTTACACACTGTCTAATCAGAGGGTAAAGATAAAGAGTGATGTGGGGCTGATCGTGTTGTATGGTGTTAGTGATAGTGTGTATCAGTTTACACCCTGATCCCAGACAGAACACAGGTAGTAGAGCAGACCGCCTCAGACAGTCTCAGGGCGGTTTCTCTATCCCGTCTCTGGGACAACTTGAAAACATCTCTGGCAAGTAAAAGAACAGGGATACAATATGGTCCCAACAGAACTACAATTTCAACTTGACTACAACAACAGTGTGTAGGAACACACTCTTAGATCAGAACGATATGTTTTTGTGATTGGTTCAGTTTGCATGGTTTACTTGTTTGACCATGTATAGCACTATATGACAGAAGTTTATGACATCATTTTATGACATCATATTGAGCTGTATCAGTAGCTCAATGACCATTAAAGCGGCAGAAACATAATAGCAGACATTTAACAGTGTGGCTTTAATGATGTCAGTGTTTTACCTCAGGACCTGGTGGGCCAGGAGGTCCCTGTGGTCCGATCTCACCCATTTTACCCTGTTAGAGCAGAGAGACATTAAACATTTTAAAAAGCACATCTTCTGTTTGAATTTAGAGCAAAGACACATGAAAACATCAACACAAAGTGGAAACATCAATGCCAAGCATCTCTCTCTTTTCTTCTCTCTCACTCTCACAAACAGACACCCACACACACACATAACGTACTGTATATTATATACACAAACAGACATGCATAACGTACTGTATATTATATACACAAACAGACAGCTACACATGCATAACGTACTGTATATTATATACACAAACAGACAGCCACACACAAACATAACGTACTGTATATTATATACACAAACAGACAGCTACACATGCATAACGTACTGTATATTATATATACAAACAGACAGCCACACATGCATAACGTACTGTATATTATATATACAAACAGACAGCCACACATGCATAACGTACTGTATATTATATATACAAACAGCATGAGGTAGATAAAGACTTGGCACTCAAAGCGTCAGTAGTGAGACTTCACTCTATTTGACAGTTGCCAGTGTTTCTAAGGAGGCAGGCAAGCTGTGTGTGGTTGGTATTGTGTTGTCAAAACCAATATTCATATGGTCTTCATGTGATGTTACAGGGACTGACTGCCTGGCGTCTATAGAATTAAAGTCTATGGTTGATCACATTATGGACTGTATTTTCTATACACAAAAAGAGACCCACACACAGGTGTTATAAATATGTTGCATGAAGGATGGTTTAGTTTCAGGCAGCTACAGTATATGGGCTTTCAGTAACAAAGTGCAGGTATTTAAAGTCTAAAAGGTACAGGGTGTGTACTGGAGTTATTCCATGAATTAAGTGTCAGTCTAATGGGTTAAAATGACAAACACATATACATATACACACACATACACACACATACACACTACGTACAGGTGGACCTGGTTTCCCACGGAGTCCAGGAGGTCCAGACAAGCCAGCAGCACCCTGGGAGTACAAACAGAAAAACACTTGTTTATTCTCCTACTCTCTCCATCACTCATTATATCACTCTCTTTTGTGTGTGTGTGGGTGTGTGTGTGTGCACGGGTGTGTGCGTGCATGTGTACGTGTGTGTGTGTGCGCGTATGCGTGCGGGTGTGTGTGTGTGTGCGTGCATGCGTAAGGGTGTGTGTGTGTGTGTGTGTGTGTGTGCGTGCATAAGGGTGTATGTGTGGGTGTGTGTGTGTGTGCGTGCGTGCATAAGGGTGTATGTGTGGGTGTGTGTGTGTGTGTGTATGTGTGTGTTGTACAATGCAACATGGACCTTAGAGTGTTTAGTCTAACTGTCAGCTCTCTGATAAGCAGAGCTGAGTTTTATCATCTCCATCTGTATGAGTATTGATCATCAACGTATAGTAGCTTCATATCCCTATTGCATGTGCTGAACCCAACCCTAGCCTTCTATCGTTGCCTATACATTTGCTATGCATGTATGGTATGCTAAGAGTTGGCTACAGCACTACATACAGTATGTGTGTGAAACTAGCATCACAGCCGTGTTGACTGAGTAAAGACCCTTATGATGCATCTGGAGAATGTCCTGCTCGTGATAAAAACAAATCAATGAGTTATTCAGACTGATGGGGAATGTGTTGCGGTCCTACCTTGTCACCTTGGTAACCCATCTCTCCCGGTTCACCCCTTAGTCCAGGTTCGCCCTGAATGTTACAGCGTCACAAGAGATATAATACAACCACCCTGCTTACATCAGAGGACAGCGTTAACAACACAACCATACAATCACACCGAGGAGGACACACAGTTTCCCAACCCTGTCCAGGGATTATGAGTGACATGTTTCTATCGAACCCATCCCATAGGAGATATATCACTCAATAGTTAAGCAGCATTCAAGACCAACAGTTTGATGGAGGAACTGTGTAATTGTTAGGAAAGTAAAACAAACTCAGACAGTTGTACTACAGAGCTGGAATGGGGAAACAATTAGCAAGAATTTACACAACACACTTCTATTTCTCATAGTAACAGCTACTGTACATTGACTACTGGCATGTACATTAGCAGTCAAAAGTTTGGACACACCTACTCATTCAAGGGTTTTTCTTTATTTTTACTATTTTCTACATTGTAGAATAATAGTGTAGACATCAACACTATGAAATAACACATGGAATCACATAGCACCCAAAAACGTGTTAAACAAATCTAAATATATTTTATATTTGAGATTCTTCAAAGTAGTCACCATTTTCCTTGATGACAGCTGTGCACACTCTTGGCATTCTCTAAACCAGTTTCACCTAGAATGATTTTCCAACAGTCTTGAAGGAGTTCCCACATATGCTGAGCACTTGTTTGCTGCTTTTCCTTCACTCTGCGGTCCAATTCATCCCAAACCATCTCAATTGGGATGAGGTCGGGTGATTGTGGAGGCCAGGTCATCGGATGCAGCACTCCATCACTCTCCTTATTGGTCAAATAGCCCTTACACAGCCTGGAGGTGGGTTGGGTCATTGTCCTGTTGAAAAATAAATTATTGTCCCACTAAGTGCAAACCAGGTGGGATGGCGTGTCACTGCAGAATGCTTTGGTAGTCATGCTGGTTAAGTGTGCCTTGAATTCAAAATTAATCACAGACAGTGTCACCAGCAAAGCACCCCCATACCATCACACCTCCTCCTCCATGCTTCACAGTGGGAATCACACATGCGGAGATCATCTGTTTACTTACTCTGCGTCTCACAAAGACATGGCAGTTGGAACCAAAAATTTCAAATTTGGACTCATCAGTCCAAAGGACAGATTTTTACCAGTATAATGTCCATTGCTCATGTTTCTTGGCCCAAGAAAGTCTCTTCTTATTATTGGTATCCTTTAGTAGTGGTTTCTTTGCAGCAATTCAACCATGAAGGCCTGATTCGCTCAGTCTTCTCTGAAGACTTGATGTTAAGATGTGTCTGTTACTTGGGCTGCAATTTATGAGGCTGGTAATTCTAATGAACTTATCCTCTGCAGCAGAGGTAACTCTGGGTCGTCCATTCCTGTGGTGGTCCTCATGAGAGCCAGTTTCATCATAGTGCTTGATGGTTTTTGCGACTACACTTGAAGAAACGTTCAACGTTCTTGACATTTTCCAGATTGACTCACCTTCATGTCTTGAAGTAATGATGGACTGTCATTTCTCTTTGCTTATTTGAGCTGTTCTTGCCATAATATGAACATGGTCTTTTACTAAATAGGGCTATCTTCTGTATACCACACCTACCTTGTCACAACACAACTGATTGGCTAAACGCATTAAAGAAATGAAAGAAGTTACACAAATGAACCTTTAACAAGGCACACCTGTTAATTGGGTTTCTGTATAGCACTTTGTGACATCGGCTGATGTAAAAAGGGATTTATAAATACATTTGATTGATTGATTGAAATTAAATGTATTCCAGGTGACTATCTTATGAAGGTGGTTGAGAGAATGCCAAGAGTGTGCAAAGCTGTCATGAAGGCAAAGGCTGGCTACTTTGAATAATCTCAAATCTCAAATATATTTAGATTTGTTCAACACTTTTTTGTTTACTACATGATTCCATATGTGTTATTTCATAGTTTTCATAGTAGGTGTGTCCAAACTTTTGACTGGTACTGTATATCAAATCATCATTCCTCTGTTCAGCTACTCCCATCCTATCCCATAATCCTCCCCATGTACTGGACACACACCCCACTCATACACACATTGGGCTAGGACATTCCCAGATACACTACAATAATATAAATATTTAGATCACCTTATCACCTTTCAATCCAGGCAGCCCCGCTTTTCCCGCCAGGCCCTGTCAGAGAGAGAACAAGAGAGGAGGGACTCCTCAGTGGCAGGCATTTTGAAAAGAGGACAGACAGAGGAAGATACAGGGGCCGATATAAGAAATGACTTACAGGAGAAGAGAGAATAAGAGGAGAGAAGAGGAGAGAAGAGGAAAGGAAAGAGGAGGAGAGGATAGGAGAGGTGCAAGGAGGAGAGGAGAGGAGAGGAGAGGAGAGGAGAGGAGATGAGAGAGGAGGATAGGAGAGGAGAGGAGAGAGAAGGAGAGTACAGAGGAGGGGAGGATAGGAGAGGAGCGAGGAGAAGAGAAGAGATGAGGAGAGTACAGAGGAGGGGAGGATAGGTAGAGGAGCGAAGAGAAGAGAAGAGATGAGGAGAGTATAGATGAGGATAGGAGAGGAGAGGGGAGGAGAGAGGAGTTGAGGAGAGGAGTGAGGAGGAGAGGAAAGGAGAGAGGAGGAGAGGATAGAAGAGGAGAGGATAGAGGAGGAGAGGAGAGGAGAGAGGAGAGAGGAGAGGAAAGAAGAGGAAGAGAGAGGAGAGGAAAGGAGAGGAAAGGAGAGGAGAGGAGAGAGAAGGAGAGGGGATGAGACGGGAGAGAGGAGGGTCTGTAGTTACCATAGTTCCCACTATGCCAGTCAGTCCTCGCTGTCCCTCAGGCCCTGGGTCTCCCTGTAGAGAGAAGGAGCAGTAGGATAAGATACAATATACACACACACACATACACACACACACACACACAAAGTATACAGTGTATATTATACATGCTCTGTTTTATGGGGACAGATTTTGAAGGACGTGTTTCAGAGGATTATTTTGACACGTGAATTCCTGTGAGCCAACACTAGCTATGATGACTTCCAAGCTGTTCCTGTGCTGACACTAAAGCGTCCGTTTGGGGTTAGGCCGCCCATGTGAGCGGACGCAGGACAGGAACATCACATCGAATTAGCTGCGACACGGAGATGGTAGGAGTGACCGGACACTGTGCTGCTGAACAAGGAGTCTTCTATTGCAGGCAGGCAGTTAAAGAGACACCTACTGTACTGTATGTTCTTTAGCAACGCACGGTTCATGATTAATTATTATTATAATAATAGTTCTAATCATTGTAATTACATTGACTTTGTTACTTATGATGAGGAAGATTATGATTATGTTGTGTGCCCTCTCTCCCATTCGGCAGACTGATGTAGCAGGTTATCTGTATAAGTGTAGCGTGGGACAGAGGGTCAGTTCTATAAGTGGTTCCATTTGTTCCATGTGTACCGGTGTGGGTCTGTTTCCCATTACTGTGCTTTGAGGGGACTGTCACCAGCACCCTCTCATCAGAGCCAGCCTGTACACCTGAACAGAGACCTCCGCCTCCTGCTGCTTAACCTCTACAACAAATTCCATCAGCCGCTGTCACGGAAACCATTTAGGGTTGTTCACATTGTAAAACATGAGGAGTACCTTGGTAAATCATGACTTGTATGAAGACTACGTAGAACATTACTATAAGATCAGCCGAGGATCAATTAGTGAAAGCAGTTGTAAAACATGGAGTGGTTTGTTAAATCATCTGTTGTATTTATGGAGACTACAGAATAACAGATAAGCGCAGCTGAGGATTCATTCTCCAGTTATTTCACCAGACATAGTGTTGGCTGTCAGTAGTTTGTTTTAAATAACTATTTTTCCTTACAACTCATCTTACGGTCAGAGGCCACATGAGAAATAGTTCCCCAGTTCTTGCACCAGCTGTGCATTCTCCCATCACAAGGATCATTAAAACATGACAATCAGTAAAGAATGATACACAATGGATGGCAGACCAAACCACACAAGACAACCAAGTCTGTCTGTCAAACACCAAGCAGACCTGATCCTCATGGCTGAACTTTAGAATCTAGCAGCATTCAGGCTCACTGCCACGACTTTGTTTATAAAGAAGCTCTCCAGAATTAGGTCACAATGCTTCAAGTAAAAATCTAGGAAAAAATATGCAGCAACAAGAAGAGTTTTGGAACAGAGCACAGAACAGGAGGCATGAGGAAAGAATGGAGGCTAGACAGGGTCTGGCCTGCATGTCTGTCTCCTGTCTGTCTCTCTCTCTGCATCCTGCATAAGGTTGGGGTGAGGTTGAAGTGGGGGGTGGTGGTGAGGTTAGAGAGATGAATATCAATCACATGAGGAGATGCCACCAATTTGTTTGAAATGTGAATTTAAAAGACTTCCTCACAGGGCGGGGCGCAGACAGGGTGACATGAGGAATCGGTCACCACGGCCACACTAGCCGGGTTCCTCTCCCATTGATGATGGCTGGAGGATATGTGATTCCAAAACCAGCGTGACGGAAGTGTCCCACATTCATAGAGCTGAATTAATATTTGTCTCTGCAGTGGGACCTACTTTCTCTGGGGCAAAGTGTCTGATGTAACAGAGCCCAGTAATGACAGCCATTACTGTAGGCACACTATGGTCATCATTTAAACAAACCACCTATAATGCTCTATAAGGCTTTATAGACCATTCGTTGAGTATTTGTAAGCAGTTGAAGTCGGAAGTTTACATACACCTTAGCCAAATACATTTCAACTCAGTTTTTCACAATTCCTGACATTTAATCCTAGTAAAAATTCTGTCTTAGGTCAGTTAGGATCACCACTTTATTTTAAGAATGTGAAACGTCAGAATAATAGTAGAGACAAAGATGTATTTCAGCATTTACTTCTTTCATCACATTCCCAGTGGGTCAGAAGTTTACATACGCTCAATTAGTATATTGTAGCATTGCCTTTAAATTGTTTAACTTCGGTCAAACATTTTGGGTAGCCTTCCACAAGCTTCCCACAATAAGTTGGGTGAATTTTGGCCCAATCCTCCTTACAGAGCTGGTATAACTGAGTCAGGTTTGTAGGCCTCTTTGCTCGCACGCGCTTTTTCAGTTCTGCCCACAAATTTTCTATGGGATTGAAGTCAGGGCTTTGTGATGGCCACTCCAATACCTTTATTTTGCTGTCCTTAAACCATTTTGCCACAACTTTGGAAGTATGCTTGGTGTCATTGTCCATTTGGAAGACCCATTTGCGACCAAGCTTTAACTTCCTGACTGATGTCTTAAGATGTTGCTTCAATATATCCACATAGCTTTCTGTCCTCATAATGCCATCTATTTTGTGAAGTGCACCAGTCCCTCCAGCAGCAAAGCACCCCCACAACATGATGCTGCCACCCCTGTGCTTCACGGTTGGGATGGTGTTCTTCGGCTTGCAAGCCTCCCCCTTTTCCCTCCAAACATAACGATGGTCATTATGGCCAAACAGTTCTATTTGTGTTTCATCAGACCAGATGACATTTCTCCAAAAAGTACGATCTTTGTCTCCATGTGCAGTTGCAAACCGTAGTCTGGCTTTTTTTATGGCGGTTTTGGAGCAGTGGCTTCTTCCTTGCTGAGCGGCCTTTCAGGTTATGTCGATATAGGACTCATTTTTACTGTGGATATAGATAATTTTGTACCTGTTTCCTCCAGCATCTTCACAAGGTTCTTTGCTGTTGTTCTGGGATTGATTTGCACTTTTCGCACCAAAGTGCGTTCATCTCTAGGAGACAGAACGCGTCTCCTTCCTGAGCAGTATGAAGGCTGCGTGGACCCATGGTGTTTATACTTGCGTACTATTGTTTGTACAGATGAACGTGGTACCTTCAGGCGTTTGGAAATTGCTCCCAAGGATGAACCAGATTTGTGGAGGTCTTCAATTTTTTTTCTGAGGTCTTGGCTGATTTCTTTTGATTTTCCCATGATGTCAAGCAAAGAGGCACTGAGTTTGAAGGTAGGCCTTGAAATAAATCCACAGGTACACCTCCAATTGACCCACATGATGTCAATTAGCCTATCAGACACTTCTAAAGCCATGACATTATTTTCTGTAACTTTCCAAGCTGTTTAAAGGCACAGTCAACTTAGTGTATGTAAGCGTCTGACCAACTGGAATTGTGATACAGTGAATTACAAGTGAAATAATCTGTCTGTAAACAATTGTTGGAAAAATGACTTGTGTCATGCACAAAGTAGATGTCCTAACCAACTTACCAAAACTATAGTTTGTTAACAAGAAATTTGTGGAGTGGTTGAAAAATGAGTTTTAATGACTCTGACCTAAGTGTACCTAAACTTCAGACTTCAAATGTAGGCCTTATAAACCATTAACGATGGCTACATTAGGCCTTTTAAAGTAATGATCCATTAATCTGTCTGATTTCAGACAGGGAGACATTGTGGACTTTGAGCTTCCTAGTCTAGCGCTGTTATTCACAAGATCATCTTTGAGAGATATTTCATGTAAAGTACCTGCTCTTACAATAAAGTTGAACATCTCATTCCAATGTCATGGTCATTAATATGGAGTTGGTCCCGCCTTTGCTGCTATCACAGCCTCCATTCTTCTGGGAAGGCTTTCCACTAGATGTTGGAACATTGCTGAGGGGGCTTGAGTCCATTCACCCACAAGAGCATTAGTGAGGTCGGGCATTGGTGTTGGGTAATTAGGCTTGGAACAAAGTTGGCACAGAATCGTCTAGAATGTCATTGTATGCTATAGCATTAAGATTTCCTTTCACTGGAATTATGGGGACTTGCAAGAATCCATGAAAAACAGCCCAGACCATTATTCCTCCTCCACCAAACTTTACAGTTGGCACTATGCATTCGAGCAGATAGCGTTCTCCTGGCATCTGCCAAATCCAGATTTGTCTGTTGGACTGCCAGATGGTGAAGCGTGATTCATTACTCCTGAGAATGCGTTTCCACTGCTCCAGAGTCCAATTGCCGCAAATTTTACACCACTACAGCCGACGCTTGCCATTGCGCATGGTGATCTAAGGCTTGTGTTTGGCTGTTTGGCCATGGAAACCCATTTCATGAAGCTTCCGACAAACAGTTATTGTGCTGTACGTGTACTTTACATGGACTACTGTGTCGGTATCCTACAAATGTAGCCTCCAATTTCTGTCACAGCTGGATTAGAGCTGGCTGCTTTTCCCCAGCAGCCTGACCTGACCATGTCCAGTCATGTCCTGTTCTGTCCAGAGAGAAGAGGTTGATTTGTAGGGATAGGTCAGAGTCATTCATCTGAGTCAAATCAGAAACCTGGAGGGCCGGGGGCCATGCTGCCTGGCGGGCATCTTGTAACAGTAGTCAAGTCAATTTACAGTTAAGTTACGGTGTAGAGGTTGAGTTACGGCCGGCTGCTGTGATTATAGCTGAGGAAACTCTCACTCTCTTTTTGTCTTTGTGCTCTCTCTCCCCCTCTCTCACTCAGACCAAGTTATGAGTCATTTTTAGTCTGTTCAATTATGATGTTGTTCAGGGTGAATTTATATTTGTGTTTCTGACATCTGGGTTTTTTCTGGAAAATCATGATTTTAGCTTTTGAAATATACTGCCAGGGCCCAATCATGGCATTATTTCTCTAGAATGTTAAGGTTCTGTTGAAGACCTTTTTTGGTTGGTGAAAGAAGAACCAAGTCATCAGCATGTAGCAGATATTTTACCTCTGTGTTAAATAGTGTGAGTCCTGGGGCTGCAGAATAGTCCAATATGTCTGCTAATTCATTGATATAAATGTGGAAAAGGTTTGGACTCAAACTGCAGCCTTGTCTCACACCTCGACATTGTGAAAATAATTATGTTCTTTGGTTTTAGATTTTTATTGCACACTTGTTTTCTGTGTACATACATTTAGTTAAATCAATCAACCACCAAGCCCACTTTGGATAATTTTGTAGAATAGCCCTTTGTGCCAAAAATAATCGAATGCTTTATTAAAGTCAATAAAGCAAGCAAAGATTTTGCCCAATTCTTTTGAGGGGCCATGTTAATTAATTTGTGTGTGTAAGGTCAGTAGTGCGATGGATGGGGAGAAAGCCAATTTGACATTTACTTCTTACATTTATTACAAAGATTCTCTCTCTCCCTCTCTCTCTCTCTTGCACTCTCTCCCTCTCTCCCTTTTTGTCTCCCTCTCCCTTTTGCTCTTTCTCCCTCTCTCTCTCTCTCTCCCTCTTTCTCTCTCTCTCTCTCTCTCTTTCCCACTCCACATTTCTCTCTCTCACTCTCTCTTTCTCTCCTTCTCTCCCTCTCTCTCTCTCTCTCTCTCTTGCTCTCTCTGTGTGCTCCCTCTCTCTCTCTCTCCCTCTTTCTCTCTCTCTCTCTCTTTCCCACTCCACATTTCTCTCTCTCACTCTCTTTCTCCCCTTCTCTCTCTCTCTCCCTCTCTCTCTCTCTCTCTCTTGCTCTCTCTGTTTGCTCCCTCTCTCTCTATCTCTCTTGCTCTCTCTGTGTGCTCCCTCTCCCTCTCTCACTCCACCTCTCTCTCTCTCTCTTGCTCTCTCTGTGTGCTCCCTCTCCCTCTCTCTCACTCAGTCCAAGGCTTGACAGGCCTACAAGCCTTTGGCAGGTCATGGTGCAGCACTAAGCATTGCACAGTAGCAGGCAGGGTGAGGAATATATTGTTGCCATTCAAAACAAATGACCTCTGCTGGAGAATTTGCATGGTGCCTGAAAGCACTGGCACTAGCTAGATATTTCCATTTATTAAAGCAAGTCAGAGCAGATTCCCCATTCATCAAACATTTAACTCTCCCAGTATCCAAAACATCTAATCTACAGACAAATATGGGTTTAGCTTGATGTGTTTATAATAGACTGTATGTGAGAAGTACTGTAGAGAGTAATCAACAGCATCAGCCCTACTGCATCCCATCTTCCCTGAACAGCATCAAAATCAAACATACCAGAATGAATGAATGAGAAAATGAATGAATGTACACTACACAAGTCAGTGGTAAGATCCTACTGTAGTCAACCTCTACAACACTAAACGCACAATGTCATAAAGCTAAAAACGTTGGATCTTGATAAAAACACAACAGATGAATTAAAATATGGTGTGTAATGTAATGTTGTGTGATACTCACCCTTAGGCCAGGAAAGCCCCCCATGCCAGCACCTCCAGCAAGCCCCTGGAAAAGAGCACAGGAACATCATGAGTACAGGGTAGAAATGCACACACACACACACACACACACACACACACACACACACACACACAGGATAAAAAAAGCTTTTCTCCAAATGACTATATGCAGGCTGGCATACCCAGATACAGCTAATCAAACTACACAACTCTCTTCTTTACTGCTTGTAAGTCTACATTAAACAGTGCTTTTACAGTACTTTTACAGTGGTTTTACAGTGTATTTATAGTGCTTTTACAGGGCTTTTACAGTGCTTTTACAGTGCTTTTACAGGGGTTTTACAGTGTATTTACAGTGCTTTTACAGGGGTTTTACAGTGCATTTACAGTGCTTTTACAGAGGTTTTACAGTGTATTTACAGTGCTTTTACAGTGCTTTTACAGGGGTTTTACAGTATATTTACAGTTATTTTATAGGGTTTTTACAGTGTATTTACAGTGCTTTTACAGGGGTTTTACAGTGTATTTACAGTGCTTTTACAGTGCTTTTACAGTGCCTTTACAGGGGTTTTACAGTGTATTTACAGTGCTTTTACAGTGCTTTTACAGGGGTTTTACAGTGTATTTACAGTGCTTTTACAGGGGTTTTACAGTGTATTTACAGTGCTTTTACAGGGATTTTACAGTGTATTTACAGTGCTTTTAAAGTGCTTTTACAGGGGTTTTGCAGTGTATTTACAGTGCTTTTACAGTGCTTTTACAGGGGTTTTACAGTGCATTTACGGTGCTTTTACAGGGGTTTTACAGTGTATTTACGGTGCTTTTACAGGGGTTTTACAGTGTATTTACAGTGCTTTTACAGTGCTTTTACAGTGCCTTTACAGGGGTTTTACAGTGTATTTACAGTGCTTTTACAGTGCTTTTACAGGGGAAGAAACAAAGTTAATCATCTGCAGCATACTTTTCCAGCTCAATACAGATATCCCCTCTAACTGCTGTTCTGAATGAACTCTGCCCGACACACTCAATACAGATATCCCCTCTAACTGCTGTTCTGAATGAACTCTGCCCGACACACTCAATACAGATATCCCCTCTAACTGCTGTTCTGAATGAACTCTGCCCGACACACTCAATACAGATATCCCCTCTAACTGCTGTTCTGAATGAACTCTGCCCGACACACTCAATACAGATATCCCCTCTAATTGCTGTTCTGAATGAACTCTGCCCGACACACTCAATACAGATATCCCCTCTAATTGCTGTTCTGAATGAATTCTGCCCGACACACTCAATACAGATATCCCCTCTAACTGCTGTTCTGAATGAACTCTGCCCGACACATCCCCACTAATCTTAATGGATTACATATCATCTCAACACATTGAGCTCTAAAACGTTACAGACCGCTGGGCCTGAGCTCATCCATCCAGAGCTATACAGTACATTTACAAGCACAAGCTAAGCTCAATTACCAATTGATCACTTTCACTCTTCACATGTGCAAACACTAATTACATAAATGTTCACTTTGTAATCAGACCTTTGGTATGGATCAAAAGGCCACACTCTTGTGTTTTGAGAACAATGGAAGCAAACTTGGTAGAGGTAGAGGTAGAGATATAGGTGGAGGTGGAGATGGAGGTGGAGGAATAGGTGGAGCTGGATGTAGTGGTGGAGGTAGAGTTATAGGTGGAGGTATAGGTGGAGGTAGAGATGGAGGTAGATGTGGGGGTAGAGGTGGAAGTGGGGGTAGAGGTGGAGGTGGAGGTAGAGGTAGAGGTGGGGGTAGAGGTGGAGGTATAGGTAGAGGTGGGGTAGAGGTAGAGGTGGGGTAGAGGTAGAGGTGGAGGTATAGGTGGTAGAGGAGGTGGAGGTAGAGGTAGAGGTGGAGGTATAGGTAGAGGTAGAGGTGGAGGTGGAGGTGGAGGTAGAGGTGGAGGTGGAGGTGGAGGTATAGGTAGAGGTATAGGAAGAGGTGGAGGTATAGGTTGAGGTGGAGGTGAAGATGAGGTAGAGGTGGAGGTGGAGGTAGAGGTGGAGGTAGAGGTGGAGGCATAGGTAGAGGTGGGGGTATAGGTTGAGGTGGAGGTGAAGATGAGGTAGAGGTGGAGGTGGAGGTAGAGGTGGAGGTGAAGATGAGGTAGAGGTGGAGGTGGAGGTAGAGGTGGAGGTAGAGGTGGAGGTGGGGGTAGAGGTGGAGGTAAAGGTAGAGGTGGAGGTAGAGATGGAGGTGGATGTGGAGGTGGAGATGAGGTAGAGGTGGCGGTGGAGGTAGAGATAGAGGTGGGGGTAGTGGTGGAGGTGGAGGTAGAGGTGGAGGTGGGGGCAGAGGTGGAGGTATAGGTAGAGGTATAGGAAGAGGTGGAGGTATAGGTTGAGGTGGAGGTGAAGATGAGGTAGAGGTGGAGGTGGAGGTAGAGGTGGAGGTAGAGGTGGAGGCATAGGTAGAGGTGGGGGTATAGGTTGAGGTGGAGGTGAAGATGAGGTAGAGGTGGAGGTATAGGTAGAGGTGGAGGTGGAGATGAGGTGGAGGTGGAGGTAGAGGTGGAGGTAGAGGTAGAGGTGGAGGTATAGGTAGAGGTGGAGGTGGAGATGAGGTAGAGGTAGAGGTGGAGGTATAGGTAGAGGTGGACGTATAGGTTGAGGTGGAGGTGAAGATGAGGTAGAGGTGGAGGTGGAGGTAGAGGTGGAGGTAGAGGTGGAGGTATAGGTAGAGGTGGAGGTGGAGATGAGGTAGAGGTGGAGGTATAGGTAGAGGTGGAGGTGGAGATGAGGTGGAGGTGGAGGTAGAGGTGGAGGTAGAGGTAGAGGTGGAGATATAGGTAGAGGTGGAGGTGGAGATGAGGTAGAGGTAGAGGTGGAGGTATAGGTAGAGGTGGACGTATAGATAGAGGTGGAGGTGGAGATAAGGTAGAGGTGGAGGTGGAGGTAGAGATGGAGGAAGAGATGGAAGTGGAGATGGAGGTAGAGGTGGCGGTGGAGGTAGAGATAGAGGTGGGGGTAGTGGTGGAGGTGGAGGTGGAGGTGGGGGTAGAGGTGGAGGTAAAGGTAGAGGTGGAGGTAGAGATGGAGGTGGATGTGGAGGTGGAGATGAGGTAGAGGTGGCGGTGGAGGTAGAGATAGAGGTGGGGGTAGTGGTGGAGGTGGAGGTAGAGGTGGAGGTGGGGGCAGAGGTGGAGGTGGAGGTGGAGGTATAGGTAGAGTTATAGGTAGAGGTGGAGGTATAGGTTGAGGTGGAGGTGAAGATGAGGTAGAGGTGGAGGTGGAGGTAGAGGTGGAGGTAGAGGTGGAGGTATAGGTAGAGGTGGAGGTGGAGATGAGGTAGAGGTGGAGGTATAGGTAGAGGTGGAGGTGGAGATGAGGTGGAGGTGGAGGTAGAGGTGGAGGTAGAGGTAGAGGTGGAGGTATAGGTAGAGGTGGAGGTGGAGATGAGGTAGAGGTGGAGGTGGAGGTAGAGGTGGAGGTATAGGTAGAGGTGGACGTATAGATAGAGGTGGAGGTGGAGATAAGGTAGAGGGAGGTGGGGGTAGAGGTGGGGGTAGAGGTGGAGGTATAGGTAGAGGTGGAGGTGGAGATGAGGTAGAGGTGGAGGTATAGGTAGAGGTGGAGGTGGAGATGAGGTGGAGGTGGAGGTAGAGGTGGAGGTAGAGGTAGAGGTGGAGGTATAGGTAGAGGTGGAGGTGGAGATGAGGTAGAGGTGGAGGTGGAGGTAGAGGTGGAGGTATAGGTAGAGGTGGACGTATAGATAGAGGTGGAGGTGGAGATAAGGTAGAGGGAGGTGGGGGTAGAGGTGGGGGTAGAGGTGGAGGTAGAGGTGGAGGTAGAGGTAGAGGTGGAGGTATAGGTAGAGGTGGAGGTGGAGATGAGGTAGAGGTGGAGGTGGAGGTGGAGGTAGAGGTGGGGGTAGAGGTGGAGGTGGAGGTTGACGTAGCGGTGGCGGAAGAGGTGGAGGTGGAGGAGGAGATAGAGGTGGAGGTGGGGGTATAGGTAGAGGTGGAGGTATAGGTAGAGGTGGACGTATAGATAGAGGTGGAGGTGGAGATAAGGTAGAGGGAGGTGGGGGTAGAGGTGGGGGTAGAGGTGGAGGTAGAGGTGGAGGTAGATGTAGAGGTGGAGGTATAGGTAGAGGTGGAGGTGGAGATGAGGTAGAGGTGGAGGTGGAGGTGGAGGTAGAGGTGGGGGTAGAGGTGGAGGTGGAGGTTGACGTAGCGGTGGCGGTAGAGGTGGAGGTGGAGGAGGAGATAGAGGTGGAGGTGGGGGTATAGATGGAGGTAGAGATGGATGTGGAGGTGGGGGTAGGTAGAGGTGGAGGCGGGGGTAGAGGTGGATGTGGAGGTGGGGGTAGAGGTGGGGGTAGAGGTGGAGGTGGAGGTAGAGATGGAGGAAGAGATGGAGGTGGAGGTAGAGATGGAGGTGGAGGTATAGGTGTAGGTGGGGGTAGAGGTGGAGGTGTAGGTAGAGGTGGAGATGGAGGAGGTGGAGGTAGAGGTGGGGGTAGAGGTGGAGGTGGAGGTTGACGTAGCGGTGGCGGTAGAGGTGGAGGTGGAGGAGGAGGTAGAGGTGGGGGTAGAGGTGGAGGTGGAGGTGGGGGTATAGATGGAGGTAGAGATGGATGTGGAGGTGGGGGTAGGTAGAGGTGGAGGCGGGGGTAGAGGTGGATGTGGAGGTGGGGGTAGAGGTGGGGGTAGAGGTGGAGGTAGAGGTGGAGGTGGAGGTTGACGTAGCGGTGGCGGTAGAGGTGGAGGTGGAGGAGGAGGTAGAGGTGGGGGTAGAGGTGGAGGTGGAGGTGGGGGTATAGATGGAGGTAGAGATGGATGTGGAGGTGGGGGTAGGTAGAGGTGGAGGCGGGGGTAGAGGTGGATGTGGAGGTGGGGGTAGAGGTGGGGGTAGAGGTGGAGGTAGAGGTGGAGGTAGAGGTAGAGGTGGAGGTATAGGTAGAGGTGGAGGTGGAGATGAGGTAGAGGTGGAGGTGGAGGTGGAGGTATAGGTAGAGGTGGACGTATAGATAGAGGTGGAGGTGGAGATAAGGTAGAGGTGGAGGTGGAGGTAGAGATGGAGGTAGAGATGGAGGTGGAGGTAGAGATGGAGGTATAGGTGTAGGTGGGGGTAGAGGTGGAGATGAGGTAGAGGTGGAGGTGGAGGTAGAGATAGAGGTGGGGGTAGTGGTGGAGGTGGAGGTAGAGGTGGAGGTGGGGGCAGAGGTGGAGGTGTAGGTAGAGGTGGAGATGAGGTAGAGTTGGAGGTGGAGGTAGAGATAGAGGTGGGGGTAGTGGTGGAGGTGGAGGTAGAGGTGGGGGCAGAGGTGGAGGTAGAGGTGGAGGTGGGGGTAGAGGTGGAGGTGAAGGTAGAGGTTGAGGTAGAGATGGAGGTGGATGTGGAGGTGTAGGTAGAGGTTGGGGTAGAGGTGGAGGTATAGGTAGAGGTAGAGATGGGGGTAGAGGTGGAGGTGGGGTAGAGGTGAAGGTGGAGGAGGAGGTGGAGGTAGAGGTGAAGGTGGAGGTGGAGGTATAGGTGGAGGTAGAGATGGATGTGGAGGTGGGGGTAGGTAGAGATGGAGGCGGGGGTAGAGGTGGATGTGGAGGTGGGGGTAGAGGTGGGGGTAGAGGTGGAGGTTGACGTAGCGGTGGCGGTAGAGGTGGAGGTGGAGGAGGAGGTAGAGGTGGGGGTAGAGGTGGAGGTGGAGGTGGGGGTATAGGTGGAGGTAGAGATGGGTGTGGAGGTGGGGGTAGGTAGAGATGGAGGCGGGGGTAGAGGTGGATGTGGAGGTGGGGGTAGAGGTGGGGGTAGAGGTGGAGGTAGAGGTGGAGGTAGAGATAGAGGTGGGGGTAGTGGTGGAGGTAGAGGTGGGGGTATAGGTGGAGGTAGAGATGGGTGTGGAGGTGGGGGTAGGTAGAGATGGAGGCGGGGGTAGAGGTGGATGTGGAGGTGGAGGTAGAGATAGAGGTGGGGGTAGTGGTGGAGGTGGAGGTAGAGGTGGAGGTGGGGGCAGAGGTGGAGGTAGAGGTGGAGGTGGGGGTAGAGGTGGAGGTGGATGTGGAGGTGGAGATGAGGTAGAGGTGGCGGTGGAGGTAGAGATAGAGGTGGGGGTAGTGGTGGAGGTGGAGGTAGAGGTGGAGGTGGGGGCAGAGGTGGAGGTGGAGGTGGAGGTATAGGTAGAGTTATAGGTAGAGGTGGAGGTATAGGTTGAGGTGGAGGTGAAGATGAGGTAGAGGTGGAGGTGGAGGTAGAGGTGGAGGTAGAGGTGGAGGTATAGGTAGAGGTGGAGGTGGAGATGAGGTAGAGGTGGAGGTATAGGTAGAGGTGGAGGTGGAGATGAGGTGGAGGTGGAGGTAGAGGTGGAGGTAGAGGTAGAGGTGGAGGTATAGGTAGAGGTGGAGGTGGAGATGAGGTAGAGGTGGAGGTGGAGGTGGAGGTAGAGGTGGGGGTAGAGTTGGAGGTGGAGGTTGACGTAGCGGTGGCGGAAGAGGTGGAGGTGGAGGAGGAGATAGAGGTGGAGGTGGGGGTATAGGTAGAGGTGGAGGTATAGGTAGAGGTGGACGTATAGATAGAGGTGGAGGTGGAGATAAGGTAGAGGGAGGTGGGGGTAGAGGTGGGGGTAGAGGTGGAGGTAGAGGTGGAGGTAGAGGTAGAGGTGGAGGTATAGGTAGAGGTGGAGGTGGAGATGAGGTAGAGGTGGAGGTGGAGGTGGAGGTAGAGGTGGGGGTAGAGGTGGAGGTGGAGGTTGACGTAGCGGTGGCGGAAGAGGTGGAGGTGGAGGAGGAGATAGAGGTGGAGGTGGGGGTATAGGTAGAGGTGGAGGTATAGGTAGAGGTGGACGTATAGATAGAGGTGGAGGTGGAGATAAGGTAGAGGGAGGTGGGGGTAGAGGTGGGGGTAGAGGTGGAGGTAGAGGTGGAGGTAGATGTAGAGGTGGAGGTATAGGTAGAGGTGGAGGTGGAGATGAGGTAGAGGTGGAGGTGGAGGTGGAGGTAGAGGTGGGGGTAGAGGTGGAGGTGGAGGTTGACGTAGCGGTGGCGGTAGAGGTGGAGGTGGAGGAGGAGATAGAGGTGGAGGTGGGGGTATAGATGGAGGTAGAGATGGATGTGGAGGTGGGGGTAGGTAGAGGTGGAGGCGGGGGTAGAGGTGGATGTGGAGGTGGGGGTAGAGGTGGGGGTAGAGGTGGAGGTGGAGGTAGAGATGGAGGAAGAGATGGAGGTGGAGGTAGAGATGGAGGTGGAGGTATAGGTGTAGGTGGGGGTAGAGGTGGAGGTGTAGGTAGAGGTGGAGATGGAGGAGGTGGAGGTAGAGGTGGGGGTAGAGGTGGAGGTGGAGGTTGACGTAGCGGTGGCGGTAGAGGTGGAGGTGGAGGAAGAGGTAGAGGTGGGGGTAGAGGTGGAGGTGGAGGTGGGGGTATAGATGGAGGTAGAGATGGATGTGGAGGTGGGGGTAGGTAGAGGTGGAGGCGGGGGTAGAGGTGGATGTGGAGGTGGGGGTAGAGGTGGGGGTAGAGGTGGAGGTAGAGGTGGAGGTAGAGGTAGAGGTGGAGGTATAGGTAGAGGTGGAGGTGGAGATGAGGTAGAGGTGGAGGTGGAGGTGGAGGTATAGGTAGAGGTGGACGTATAGATAGAGGTGGAGGTGGAGATAAGGTAGAGGTGGAGGTGGAGGTAGAGATGGAGGTAGAGATGGAGGTGGAGGTAGAGATGGAGGTATAGGTGTAGGTGGGGGTAGAGGTGGAGATGAGGTAGAGGTGGAGGTGGAGGTAGAGATAGAGGTGGGGGTAGTGGTGGAGGTGGAGGTAGAGGTGGAGGTGGGGGCAGAGGTGGAGGTGTAGGTAGAGGTGGAGATGAGGTAGAGTTGGAGGTGGAGGTAGAGATAGAGGTGGGGGTAGTGGTGGAGGTGGAGGTAGAGGTGGGGGCAGAGGTGGAGGTAGAGGTGGAGGTGGGGGTAGAGGTGGAGGTGAAGGTAGAGGTTGAGGTAGAGATGGAGGTGGATGTGGAGGTGTAGGTAGAGGTTGGGGTAGAGGTGGAGGTATAGGTAGAGGTAGAGATGGGGGTAGAGGTGGAGGTGGGGTAGAGGTGAAGGTGGAGGAGGAGGTGGAGGTAGAGGTGGAGGTGGAGGTGGAGGTATAGGTGGAGGTAGAGATGGATGTGGAGGTGGGGGTAGGTAGAGATGGAGGCGGGGGTAGAGGTGGATGTGGAGGTGGGGGTAGAGGTGGGGGTAGAGGTGGAGGTTGACGTAGCGGTGGCGGTAGAGGTGGAGGTGGAGGAGGAGGTAGAGGTGGGGGTAGAGGTGGAGGTGGAGGTGGGGGTATAGGTGGAGGTAGAGATGGGTGTGGAGGTGGGGGTAGGTAGAGATGGAGGCGGGGGTAGAGGTGGATGTGGAGGTGGGGGTAGAGGTGGGGGTAGAGGTGGAGGTAGAGGTGGAGGTAGAGATAGAGGTGGGTGTAGTGGTGGAGGTAGAGGTGGAGGTGGGGGCAGAGGTGGAGGTAGAGGTGGAGGTGGGGGTAGAGGTGGAGGTGAAGGTAGAGGTTGAGGTAGAGATGGAGGTGGATGTGGAGGTGTAGGTAGAGGTTGGGGTAGAGGTGGAGGTATAGGTAGAGGTAGAGATGGGGGTAGAGGTGGAGGTGGGGTAGAGGTGAAGGTGGAGGAGGAGGTGGAGGTAGAGGTGGGGGTAGAGGTGGAGGTGGAGGTGGGGGTATAGGTGGGGGTAGAGGTGGAGGTTGACGTAGCGGTGGCGGTAGAGGTGGAGGTGGAGGAGGAGGTAGAGGTGGGGGTAGAGGTGGAGGTGGAGGTGGGGGTATAGGTGGAGGTAGAGATGGGTGTGGAGGTGGGGGTAGGTAGAGATGGAGGCGGGGGTAGAGGTGGATGTGGAGGTGGAGGTAGAGATAGAGGTGGGGGTAGTGGTGGAGGTGGAGGTAGAGGTGGAGGTGGGGGCAGAGGTGGAGGTAGAGGTGGAGGTGGGGGTAGAGGTGGAGGTGAAGGTAGAGGTTGAGGTAGAGATGGAGGTGGATGTGGAGGTGTAGGTAGAGGTTGGGGTAGAGGTGGAGGTATAGGTAGAGGTAGAGATGGGGGTAGAGGTGGAGGTGGGGTAGAGGTGAAGGTGGAGGAGGAGGTGGAGGTAGAGGTGGGGGTAGAGGTGGAGGTGGGGGTATAGGTGGGGGTAGAGGTGGAGGTTGACGTAGCGGTGGCGGTAGAGGTGGAGGTGGAGGAGGAGGTAGAGGTGGGGGTAGAGGTGGAGGTGGAGGTGGGGGTATAGGTGGAGGTAGAGATGGGTGTGGAGGTGGGGGTAGGTAGAGATGGAGGCGGGGGTAGAGGTGGATGTGGAGGTGGAGGTAGAGATAGAGGTGGGGGTAGTGGTGGAGGTGGAGGTAGAGGTGGAGGTGGGGGCAGAGGTGGAGGTAGAGGTGGAGGTGGGGGCAGAGGTGGAGGTAGAGGTGGAGGTGGGGGTAGAGGTGGAGGTGAAGGTAGAGGTTGAGGTAGAGATGGAGGTGGATGTGGAGGTGTAGGTAGAGGTTGGGGTAGAGGTGGAGGTATAGGTAGAGGTAGAGATGGGGGTAGAGGTGGAGGTGGGGTAGAGGTGAAGGTGGAGGAGGAGGTGGAGGTAGAGGTGGGGGTAGAGGTGGAGGTGGAGGTGGGGGTATAGGTGGGGGTAGAGGTGGAGGTTGACGTAGCGGTGGCGGTAGAGGTGGAGGTGGAGGAGGAGGTAGAGGTGGGGGTAGAGGTGGAGGTGGAGGTGGGGGTATAGGTGGAGGTAGAGATGGGTGTGGAGGTGGGGGTAGGTAGAGATGGAGGCGGGGGTAGAGGTGGATGTGGAGGTGGAGGTAGAGATAGAGGTGGGGGTAGTGGTGGAGGTGGAGGTAGAGGTGGAGGTGGGGGCAGAGGTGGAGGTAGAGGTGGAGGTGGGGGTAGAGGTGGAGGTGAAGGTAGAGGTTGAGGTAGAGATGGAGGTGGATGTGGAGGTGTAGGTAGAGGTTGGGGTAGAGGTGGAGGTATAGGTAGAGGTAGAGATGGGGGTAGAGGTGGAGGTGGGGTAGAGGTGAAGGTGGAGGAGGAGGTGGAGGTAGAGGTGGGGGTAGAGGTGGAGGTGGAGGTGGGGGTATAGGTGGGGGTAGAGGTGGAGGTTGACGTAGCGGTGGCGGTAGAGGTGGAGGTGGAGGAGGAGGTTGAGGTAGAGATGGAGGTGGATGTGGAGGTGTAGGTAGAGGTTGGGGTAGAGGTGGAGGTATAGGTAGAGGTAGAGATGGGGGTAGAGGTGGAGGTGGGGTAGAGGTGAAGGTGGAGGAGGAGGTGGAGGTAGAGGTGGGGGTAGAGGTGGAGGTGGAGGTGGGGGTATAGGTGGGGGTAGAGGTGGAGGTTGACGTAGCGGTGGCGGTAGAGGTGGAGGTGGAGGAGGAGGTAGAGGTGGGGGTAGAGGTGGAGGTGGAGGTGGGGGTATAGGTGGAGGTAGAGATGGGTGTGGAGGTGGGGGTAGGTAGAGATGGAGGCGGGGGTAGAGGTGGATGTGGAGGTGGAGGTAGAGATAGAGGTGGGGGTAGTGGTGGAGGTGGAGGTAGAGGTGGAGGTGGGGGCAGAGGTGGAGGTAGAGGTGGAGGTGGGGGTAGAGGTGGAGGTGAAGGTAGAGGTTGAGGTAGAGATGGAGGTGGATGTGGAGGTGTAGGTAGAGGTTGGGGTAGAGGTGGAGGTATAGGTAGAGGTAGAGATGGGGGTAGAGGTGGAGGTGGGGTAGAGGTGAAGGTGGAGGAGGAGGTGGAGGTAGAGGTGGGGGTAGAGGTGGAGGTGGAGGCGGGGGTAGAGGTGGATGTGGAGGTGGAGGTAGAGATAGAGGTGGGGGTAGTGGTGGAGGTGGAGGTAGAGGTGGAGGTGGGGGCAGAGGTGGAGGTAGAGGTGGAGGTGGGGGTAGAGGTGGAGGTGAAGGTAGAGGTTGAGGTAGAGATGGAGGTGGATGTGGAGGTGTAGGTAGAGGTTGGGGTAGAGGTGGAGGTATAGGTAGAGGTAGAGATGGGGGTAGAGGTGGAGGTGGGGTAGAGGTGAAGGTGGAGGAGGAGGTGGAGGTAGAGGTGGGGGTAGAGGTGGAGGTGGAGGCGGGGGTAGAGGTGGATGTGGAGGTGGAGGTAGAGATAGAGGTGGGGGTAGTGGTGGAGGTGGAGGTAGAGGTGGAGGTGGGGGCAGAGGTGGAGGTAGAGGTGGAGGTGGGGGTAGAGGTGGAGGTGAAGGTAGAGGTTGAGGTAGAGATGGAGGTGGATGTGGAGGTGTAGGTAGAGGTTGGGGTAGAGGTGGAGGTATAGGTAGAGGTAGAGATGGGGGTAGAGGTGGAGGTGGGGTAGAGGTGAAGGTGGAGGAGGAGGTGGAGGTAGAGGTGGGGGTAGAGGTGGAGGTGGAGGTGGGGGTATAGGTGGAGGTAGAGATGGGTGTGGAGGTGGGGGTAGGTAGAGATGGAGGCGGGGGTAGAGGTGGATGTGGAGGTGGGGGTAGAGGTGGGGGTAGAGGTGGAGGTGAAGGTGGAGGAGGAGGTGGAGGTAGAGGTGGGTGTAGAGGTGGAGGTGGAGGTGGGGGTATAGGTGGAGGTAGAGATGGGTGTGGAGGTGGGGGTAGGTAGAGATGGAGGCGGGGGTAGAGGTGGATGTGGAGGTGGGGGTATAGGTGGAGGTGGGGTAGAGGTGAAGGTGGAGGAGGAGGTGGAGGTAGAGGTGGGGGTAGAGGTGGAGGTATAGGTGGAGGTAGAGGTGGGGGTAGAGGTGGGGGTAGAGGTGGAGGTGGAGGTGGGGTAGAGGTGAAGGTGGAGGAGGAGGTGGAGGTAGAGGTGGGGGTAGAGGTGGAGGTATAGGTGGAGGTAGAGATGGGTGTGGAGGTGGGGGTAGGTAGAGATGGAGGCGGGGGTAGAGGTGGATGTGGAGGTGAGGGTAGAGGTGGGGGTAGAGGTGGAGGTGGTGGTAGAGGTGGAGGTGAAGGTAGAGGTTGAGGTAGAGATGGAGGTGGATGTGGAGGTGTAGGTAGAGGTTGGGGTAGAGGTGGAGGTATAGGTAGAGGTAGAGATGGGGGTAGAGGTGGAGGTGGGGTAGAGGTGAAGGTGGAGGAGGAGGTGGAGGTAGAGGTGGGGGTAGAGGTGGAGGTGGAGGTGGGGGTAGAGGTGGAGGTGGGGGTATAGGTGGAGGTAGAGATGGGTGTGGAGGTGGGGTAGAGGTGAAGGTGGAGGAGGAGGTGGAGGTAGAGGTGGGGGTAGAGGTGGAGGTATAGGTGGAGGTAGAGATGGATGTGGAGGTGGGGGTAGGTAGAGATGGAGGCGGGGGTAGAGGTGGATGTGGAGGTGGGGGTAGAGGTGGGGGTAGAGGTGGAGGTGGTGGTAGAGGTGTTGGAGGAAGACCAAGAACAAGGAGAGTAATCTCTGATGATATTCAGGCGACTATGAAAATAACACCTGTGATGTTGATGAAAATCTGTGGCCAGACCAAAACAACAGACATGACTGATTTTGTTTTCTCAATGGAGTATTTGTTTCTTGACTTATGATTTAGATTTGACCGTTTCTTTATCTATACAATTGATCTAAGATACAGTACAGTAGTACAAATTTGAATATTTTTCTTCCTTTGCATATGCAAAATATATTTACTGTATGTGTGCTTATTGTTTGATGTAATGAGGTATGTTGAAATATGAAACTATATAAATTGCATTTGTGTCCATTTCTTGTTTGAGTACACACAAACAATATACAGTATAACAACATCTTAACTTCACACTGAAATAGGTTCTGATAGTGTTTTGAATACGTCACATTAGTGTTATCTCAGTATAACAACATCTTAACTTCACACTGAAATAGGTTCTGATAGTAGTGTTTTGAATACGTCACATTAGTGTTATCTCAGTATAACAACATCTTAACTTCACACTGAAATAGGTTCTGATAGTGTTTTGAATACGTCACATTAGTGTTATCTCAGTATAACAACATCTTAACTTCACACTGAAATAGGTTCTGATAGTAGTGTTTTGAATACGTCACATTAGTGTTATCTCAGTATAACAACATCTTAACTTCACACTGAAATAGGTTCTGATAGTAGTGTTTTGAATACGTCACATTAGTGTTATCTCAGTATAACAACATCTTAACTTCACACTGAAATAGGTTCTGATAGTGTTTTGAATACGTCACATTAGTGTTATCTCAGTATAACAACATCTTAACTTCACACTGAAATAGGTTCTGATAGTAGTGTTTTGAATACGTCACATTAGTGTTATCTCAGCATAACAACATCTTAACTTCACACTGAAATAGGTTCTGATAGTGTTTTGAATACGTCACATTAGTGTTATCTCAGTATAACAACATCTTAACTTCACACTGAAATAGGTTCTGATAGTAGTGTTTTGAATACGTCACATTAGTGTTATCTCAGTATAACAACATCTTAACTTCACACTGAAATAGGTTCTGATAGTAGTGTTTTGAATACGTCACATTAGTGTTATCTCAGTATAACAACATCTTAACTTCACACTGAAATAGGTTCTGATAGTGTTTTGAATACGTCACATTAGTGTTATCTCAGTATAACAACATCTTAACTTCACACTGAAATAGGTTCTGATAGTGTTTTGAATACGTCACATTAGTGTTATCTCAGTATAACAACATCTTAACTTCACACTGAAATAGGTTCTGATAGTAGTGTTTTGAATACGTCACATTAGTGTTATCTCAGCATAACAACATCTTAACTTCACACTGAAATAGGTTCTGATAGTGTTTTGAATACGTCACATTAGTGTTATCTCAGTATAACAACATCTTAACTTCACACTGAAATAGGTTCTGATAGTAGTGTTTTGAATACGTCACATTAGTGTTATCTCAGTATAACAACATCTTAACTTCACACTGAAATAGGTTCTGATAGTAGTGTTTTGAATACGTCACATTAGTGTTATCTCAGCATAACAACATCTTAACTTCACACTGAAATAGGTTCTGATAGTAGTGTTTTGAATACGTCACATTAGTGTTATCTCGGTTGTCACTTTTATTTTTTATTTCACCTTTATTTAACCAGGTAGGCCAGTTGAGAAAAGGTTCTCATTTACAACTGCGACCTGGCCAAGATAAATCAGAGCAGTGCGACAAAAACAACACAGAGTTACACATGGGATAAACAATCATACAGTCATACACAATAGAAAAATCTGTATACATTGTGTGCAAATGAAGTAAGGAGGTAAGGCAATAAATAGGCCAATAGTGCCGAAGTAATTACAATTTAGCAAATTACACTGGAGTGATATGTGCAGATGATGATGTGCAAGTAGAAATACTGGTGTGCAAAAGAGCAGAAAAACAAAAACAAATATGGGGATGAGGTAGGTAGTTGGTTGGATGGGCTATGTTAGATCCAAGCTTCCTTATTTTGCCCAAGTGAAGTGAGTTTGGAACAACTGAAAGTATGCATCTTATAAATAATTTTCACATATGAACTTTATATGTCCGAACTCAGAATCAAATAGCGTTCACAAAAATAACATGGTCACTGTGGTAAATGTCTATTTTGATTGGTTATTTTCTGCATTTATCAAAGTCCCATCAGTAGCCTGATTTCAGATGTGTCCACGTAAACAGGATTAAGGAATAATTTGTCTTGCAAAGCATGTAAACGTTTAAATAAATCTATTATATTAATCTGACTAATCATATTATTGTGTGCGTGTAAGCATACTCAATGACAGATCCAGAAACATAGACAGTGCAGAGTGTTCTAATCTAAACCATACAGAGGTTGTATAGAGTCATCCCTAGTATTTCTGAGGCCAAATGACAACAACTCCTCTGTCTACAGCAGGATACACATTACATTTCTCAGCTCAGCCCAGTTCAGCCCAGCTCAGCAAAGCTAATCTATCAAAAGACATAGGGCATCTAAAGCAGGGCTGCACTAAATACTTCCTGGAGGGTCTGAGTTTTTACTAGAGATTGAATAGAGTCCACAAACTTGGCAACGGGTTAAGAGGAGGAAGAGGGATGTAGATCTTACCTGGTCACCATCAGGACCAGGAGAACCCCTTTCACCAACACCCCCAACAACTCCCTGGACACAAAACAAAAGTTATTCACTACACAGTTTTGGCAGTTCAGTTATGAGTTATGGTACTCCTTTAGATATTCAGGCGCTCGTAGGTAATAATCTCTCTTCATTGTGGGCCTGTCAGGTGGAACAGTGTAAAGGAGGCTGGCCCTCCCTGCCTGCCTACACAATGATCTTTATTGCATATTGTGGGATGTTCTGATGAGTCCTAACCCCCTGTTGCTAGGCTACCTGCTTCCCTATGTAAAGGCCTTTGGTTACTCTCTCTGTATCTTGCCAGGTCGCAATTGTAAATGAAAACTTGCCTACCTGGTTAAATAAAGGTGAAATAAATAAAAAATCTGAGACACTGTTTTCCTATGCCACCCTAACTGGCACTGAGAGAGAATCACTCAAATGCTGAACAAAATGCCAGGCTACGCATAAACTCCTGTTGTTGGCATTCTGTCCAGAGGTTGTTTTTATTTCACGAGTAATCTTTTATTTTTGTCTGTGTGTGATTTTTAAATTTTGTCACTGACTGTGTCGAGTGAATTTGCACATTAGCGGCGAACACTCACAGCATACAAATTATGTTGGGCTTCCTGTGTTGAAGGTAAAGTACTACTTCTTTAGGAGTACCTGATATACATGTTTAGGGGTTGTGTAACCCTTCTTTAGGAGTACCTGATATACATGTTTAGGGGTTGTGTAACCCTTCTTTAGGAGTACCTGATATACATGTTTAGGGGTTGTGTAACCCTTCTTTAGGAGTACCTGATATACATGTTTAGGGGTTGTGTAACCCTTCTTTAGGAGTACCTGATATACATGTTTAGGGGTTGTGTAACCCTTCTTTAGGAGTACCTGATATACATGTTTAGGGGTTGTGTAACCCTTCTTTAGGAGTACCTGATATACATGTTTAGGGGTTGTGTAACCCTTCTTTAGGAGTACCTGATATACATGTTTAGGGGTTGTGTAACCCTTCTTTAGGAGTACCTGATATACATGTTTAGGGGTTGTGTAACCCTTCTTTAGGAGTACCTGATATACATGTTTAGGGGTTGTGTAACCCTTCTTTAGGAGTACCTGATATACATGTTTAGGGGTTGTGTAACCCTTCTTTAGGAGTACCTGATATACATGTTTAGGGGTTGTGTAACCCTTCTTTAGGAGTACCTGATATACATGTTTAGGGGTTGTGTAACCCTTCTTTAGGAGTACCTGATATACATGTTTAGGGGTTGTGTAACCCTTCTTTAGGAGTACCTGATATACATGTTTAGGGGTTGTGTAACCCTTCTTTAGGAGTACCTGATATACATGTTTAGGGGTTGTGTAACCCTTCTTTAGGAGTACCTGATATACATGTTTAGGGGTTGTGTAACCCTTCTTTAGGAGTACCTGATATACATGTTTAGGGGTTGTGTAACCCTTCTTTAGGAGTACCTGATATACATGTTTAGGGGTTGTGTAACCCTTCTTTAGGAGTACCTGATATACATGTTTAGGGGTTGTGTAACCCTTCTTTAGGAGTACCTGATATACATGTTTAGGGGTTGTGTAACCCTTCTTTAGGAGTACCTGATATACATGTTTAGGGGTTGTGTAACCCTTCTTTAGGAGTACCTGATATACATGTTTAGGGGTTGTGTAACCCTTCTTTAGGAGTACCTGATATACATGTTTAGGGGTTGTGTAACCCTTCTTTAGGAGTACCTGATATACATGTTTAGGGGATGTGTAACCCTTCTTTAGGAGTACCTGATATACATGTTTAGGGGTTGTGTAACCCTTCTTTAGGAGTACCTGATATACATGTTTAGGGGATGTGTAACCCTTCTTTAGGAGTACCTGATATACATGTTTAGGGGTTGTGTAACCCTTCTTTAGGAGTACCTGATATACATGTTTAGGGGTTGTGTAACCCTTCTTTAGGAGTACCTGATATACATGTTTAGGGGTTGTGTAACCCTTCTTTAGGAGTACCTGATATACATGTTTAGGGGTTGTGTAACCCTTCTTTAGGAGTACCTGATATACATGTTTAGGGGTTGTGTAACCCTTCTTTAGGAGTACCTGATATACATGTTTAGGGGTTGTGTAACCCTTCTTTCCCACCGGTATTTCCATCTCTCCTCACGCCTCCTCCTCTCCCTTCCCATCCCCTTCTCTGTTAGGAGCTGTAGTGATTCAACCCCCTCCAGTTACCCCCCAGCCTTCCACCATCTTGATAGCAAATAACTTTTTCCACAATTTGGATCACATTTATTGACAGAGATGAATGTGGCATGTTCCCCTTTTACTTCTCCAGTAATATCTCTGGGTTCAAAGCTGTGTGGTGTGGGTGTAGTGGGATCCATTACCTGTCTTCCTTTGGGACCATTCTTCCCAACCGGACCAGGAATACCCTGGGAAAAAAAGAACTGTAATGTAACTTAACTCTCAGGTGTGGAAAAGTGACTGCCATTTACTGAGTAATTGATATGAAAAGAATATATTCTAAAGACCTCCCCCACAGAACAAATGAATGTATGTTCTTGATTGGACACTACTGCCAGGCTAAGAGAGCAAGCTGAGTTATTAGGGGATCATCAACACTGTACTACAGTGTTTAGAAAGAGCATATTCTCCACTCATACAACAATGTGGAAAATGTAGATGTTAGACATGTTATTGTCCTTATGGAAGAACTCCCAGAGGAGAGATCAATGTACTTGGATCAACTGCTTTGTAAGTATCAGCAAACATTTGTATCTATAAATAAGTTACAATTAACAAGGCTAACCACATATTTTCCTGTTGCTTCATAGCTCCAAAACAGATGAAATACAACATGAATTGCCTTTGGTTAGATCAGAGTTTTCCTATCTTTATGACCCTCGACCCTCTACATGGAAGGTTCAAGAGGAGTATAACTGACATGGTGAGTTAACCAGTAGTCTTGGTTACATCCTAGACCTAATCCAAATAGACAGCATAATGGATCATTCCTGACAGACACTTAATTAGGTGCACATATGAATCAAGGTTGCCTGGCCAAGATGTTCAAAAATGACCAGCATGGTCAAATAATAACAATCACAGTAGTGGTTAGCCTTGTTAATTGTAACTTATTTATTGATACAAATGTTAAATAAAGGTTAACTAAAATATAAAAAGGTGATACTTACTCTCTCCCCTTCTAGCCCTGGTGGACCAGCTATACCAGGAGGACCAATGAAACCCTGAAACACAAACACACATTAGTTACAGCTGAACCCGTTTGAACATGTGTAACACTTTACCTGGAGGTATACTGCAAAGTCCTGAGCATGTAAGAGCTCTTAATAAAGTCTTATAATCATATCTAACATCTAAGAAAGATATAATTTGGACAGATTGTACAAATGTAAAGTCTTGCCTCCCAATCCCACTTCCCCAAAACACTTGTAAATATTGGACTTTAAATTGTGTTTATTCAGTTCTATTGAGGCATTTACTTTATGTTGGTATTCTTATCTTTATTATTTCTTATTGTTGTTGCATTGTGGATAAGGAACCAAGTAAGCATTTTGTTGGACAGTGTATCCTGTACATATGACTAGTAAAAGCTGAAACCTGAAACATGTCTTTACTTTGTCTATTGATGGATTAGGACAGGGGGCGTTACTGAACTGTAGCATAGCTGTACTGAACTGAACATTCATCAGTCACCCACAGACAGTGGAAGTTTAACAGGAATGCTGATGAACCTACAGTACAGCACACACAGAGATAAATCACCATATATCTGATGGTACAGTACTTACAGATGTAGGATCTCAATTTGATCACCCTGTTGCTGGAGAACTTTCGTGCAAGGTTTAAAAAGGCTTCTGAAATTTGTAATATACACTATGAAATTTCAGACTTGATTTTCCCTTACTAAAATTGTATCAACCCCTATAAAAAATGTATATTAACTATATCCCCCCAGGATAGGATTATCTTCCTCATGTAGCAAACTGGCTCAAATGAAGATCCTATATATGTACAGTACCAGTCAAAAGTTTGGACACACCTACTCATTCAAGGGTTTTTCTTTATTTGTACTATTTTCTACATTGTAGAATAATAATGAAGACATCAACACTTTGAAAGTAGCCACCCTTTGCCTTGATGACAGCTTTGCACTCTCTTGGCCTTCTCTCAACGAGATTCATGAGGTGGTCACCTGAAATGCATTTCAATTAACAGGTGTGCCTGTTAATTTGTGGAATTTCTTTTCTTCTTAATGTGTTTGAGCCAATCAGTTGTGCTGTGACAAGGTAGGGGTGGTGCACAGATGATAGCCCTATTTGTTGAAAGACCAAGTCCATATTGTGGCAAGAACAGCTCAAATAAGGAAAGAGAAACGACAGTCCATCATTACTTCAAGACATGAAGGTCAGTCAATCTGTAAAATGTCAAGAACTTTGTACGTTTATTCAAGTGCAGTCGCAAAAAGCATCAAGAACTATGATGAAACTGGCTCTCATGAGGACTGCCAGAGGAAAAGAAGACCCAGAGTTACCTCTGCTGCAGAGGATAAGTTCATTAGAGTTACCAGCCTCAGAAATTGCAGCCCAAACAAATGCTTCACAGAGTTCAAGTAACAAACACGTCATGCTTCATGGTGGGCACTATGCATGTGGAGATCAACAGGACCAAGACCCAACACACCTCCAGGCTGTGTAAGAGCTATTTGACCAAGAAGTAGAGTGATGAAGTGCTGCCTCAGATGACCTGGTCTCCACAATCACCCAACCTCAACCCAATTGAGATGGTTTGGGATGAGTTGGACTGCAGAGTGTAGGAAAAGCAGCCAACAACTGCTCAGCATATGTGGGAATTCCTTCAAGACTGTTGGAAAAGCATTCCAGGCAAAACTGGTTGAGAAAATGCCAAGAGAGTGCAAAGCTGTCATCAAGGCATAGGGTGGCTCCTTGAAGTATCTAAAATATTAAATATATTTTGATTTGTTTAACACTTTTTGGTAATTACATGATTCCATATGTGTTATTTCATAGTTTTGATGTCGTGACTATTATTCTACAATGTAGAAAATAGTAATAACAAAGAACAAACCTTGAATGAGTAGGTGTGTCCAAACTTTTTACTGGTACTGTATATAAACCACCATATCTCTAATGGTACAGTACATACAGATAAACAGTTGTGACATCCTGCAGACTGTTGAAAACCTGAGCAGATGTATCTGAAGCCCATCGAACCGGTAGTGTCTCTGAACTCATTTGAGCCCTGCGTTTCAGGTGAGTTAATGTATGTAGCTAGAGGAACCCTGTAGTGGTTCTAAGCAGATCAAAGGTCAGTGATGATGATATTCACCTATTCTAGTGCTGGCATTTGCATGTGTTCACATAAGTACACACACGCAAGTCCACAGAAATGTTAGCCTAAAGTCAATCATTCAGCCTAATGATACATTGTCTGACATCATGGACAGATTTGAAAGGGATAGATCTCTCTCTTTCGGCCTCTTCTTTCTCTCATTCTTCCATCTTTCTGCCAGGGGAGCTATCAACCCTGGTCTTATTGAGCTGAAACAGCTCTGTCTGTTTCATGGCTAGATCAGCAGGTGGACTGGTCACCCATGCTGCTCTGGGAAAAAAGTCCCATCTTTGCGGCCATTTATCCATGCTCAGTAAGAAAAGTACAAGCTGTGCATCTTTCAAACATTTACATTCTTAATTACGAATCCCTCTTTGCTGACAGGCTAAGAGATGACCACCTCAATGAGAGATCAGTCATGTCCCCATCTCACTCAATATGAAACAGAATACTCATCTGGGGGTAGCAAATAATGCCTCGTCCCCATTACCTCACAAATCACCCCCAAAAAGAGCGTAGAAAAGGGAGGAACATTGTTATTCTCCCTAACTAACAGGGTGTGGAGTGGACACATGAACAGGCAGACAGAGTCTAGTCCAGTGTGGGGGACAGGAGATTTCTATAATAAGAGCAGACAGCAGTCTGACTGGCAGCATATCTGCAATGTTTTGGTTTCTTCCTAACTAGAATCACATGTTCCTTCAGTCAGCAATAATACACCATGTACAGGAGACGACTAAATATCTCTCTCTGTCTCTGATCTCTCTCTTCCTTCATATTTTCTTTCCATTCTTTCTGTCATTCTTTCTCTTTCATCTCCTCCTCTCTCTCGCTCTCTCTTTCATCTCCTCCTCTCTCTCTCTCTCTCTCTTTCATCTCCTCCTCTCTCTCTCTCTCGCGCTCTCTCTTTCATCTCCTCCTCTCTCTCTCTCGCACTCTCTCTTTCATCTCCTCCTCGCTCTCTCTCTCTCTCTCTCTCTCTCTCTTTCATCTCCTCCTCTCATCTCTCTCTCGCTCTCTCGCTCTCTCTTTCATCTCCTCCTCTCTCTCTCTCTTTCATCTCCTCCTCTCTCTGTCTCTCGCTCGCTCTCTCTGTCTCTCTCTCTCTTTCATCTCCTCCTCTCTCTCTCTCTCTCTCTTTCATCTCCTCCTCTCATCTCTCTCTCGCTCTCTCTCTCTTTCATCTCCTCCTCTCTCTCTCGCGCTCTCTCTGTCTCTCTCTCTCTTCCATCTCCTCCTCTCTCTCTTTCATCTCTCTCTCTCTCTCTCTCTGTCTCTCTCTCTCTTTCATCTACTCCCCCCCTCTCTCTCTCGCTCTCTCTTTCCACATTCTTCAGCCATGGCAATCTGCCAGAGATGTCCTGTATTTTTCCTAATAGGCTGTTGTCATTCTGTCTCTGATATGAACATATCATGTATGCATAACACAAAGGACAACCTGTGAGGGATACCCCTTACACTTCCCATACTTTAACAGAGCAAACCAAGTGTTTCCTTTTTATTCCTCCACCTCTTCATACCCTCCTCTTCTCTCTCTCTTCTCTCCCTGACCCTCTCTCTTCGCTCCCTGACCCTCTCTCTTCTCTCCCTGACCCTCTCTCTTCTCTCCCTGACCCTCTCTCTTCTCTCCCTGACCCTCTCTCTTCTCTCCCTGACCCTCTCTCTTCTCTCCCTGACCCTCTCTCTTCGCTCCCTGACCCTCTCTCTTCTCTCCCTGACCCTCTCTCTTCGCTCCCTGACCCTCTCTCTTCTCTCCCTGACCCTCTCTCTTCGCTCCCTGACCCTCTCTCTTCTCTCCCTGACCCTCTCTCTTCGCTCCCTGACCCTCTCTCTTCTCTCCCTGACCCTCTCTCTTCTCTCCCTGACCCTCTCTCTTCACTCCCTGACCCTCTCTCTTCTCTCCCTGACCCTCTCTCTTCTCTCCCTGACCCTCTCTCTCATCTCTTCCCTCCTCTATTCCCCCCCTCTGTTCTCGAGCAGAGAGAGAGCATGCCTGTGCTTCCTCCTGAAGAAAGAAATGGGCCTGACACTGTCTAATCCCTTCAGGAAATTAAGTATTCCCTCTAACAGAGCTGAGCGCAGTGGAGGGAAGAGGAGAGAGGGGAGAGGGAAGAGGGGAGAGGGCAGGAAGTAGGGAGTTGTACTTACACGTACACCTTTAGGACCTAGGTTACCTTCTGGCCCAGCCAAACCCTGCAACAAAGGAGACCAGCATGAGAAGAGGGCATTGTCACACAAAACAGTGAAGAGAGAGACTGTCTGTTATACAGGACAATTCCCAATATATTGGCATTTCTGAGTACAGACATATGATAGTGCACAGTTAGAATTCTGGGTAATGTGGTCAAACCAAGAGGATGGATGGAGGAATCTGGAGAGTATTCACTGCACCTGCCTGCCAGGGTAACCTGCAGCCCCAGTCACTCCTGGGAGTCCTGGTATGCCCTGTGGAAAGAGAGAGAGCGAGAGAGAGAAAGAGAGAGAGAGAGAGAGAGAGAGAGAGAGAGAGAGAGAGAGAGAGAGAGAGAGAAAGAGAGGGCAAGAGAGAAAGAGAGAGAGAGCGAAAGAGAGAGAGAGAGAAAGAGAGAGAGAGAGAGAGAGAGAAAGAAAGAGAGAGAGAGAAAGAGAGAGAGAGAGAGAGAGAGAAATAAAGAAAGAGAGAGCAGTATGTAAGAAGAGAAACATTGGCCCTTGCCAACGCTGCCAGCTTAGTAATAAAACAGGCACTGTTCACCCTCACCCGCCACTCCACTGCTCTCTTACCCGCTATCCTCCAGCCGCCCTGTCTACTGACTCTGTGAACCCCTCTCCACACCCATCCCCCTCCCCTCCTCTGTGCTTCCAGGCTCCTGCCTCTGGTACTGGTAACATAGAGGGCAGAGACCCAGAAAGACTGTGTGTACAGACAGACTGTAGCAGAACACTCTCTTCTCTTCTCTCTCTAACTCCTCCCCTTCCTGTTCCAGCCTGAACCCTGACCAATCACCTCAGGGCACAGAGTGGCACCTGGTGCTGAAGTCATCGCAACACCTCACCAGATTTCAGCGTGCTGCCTGAGAGTTATGTGTTGACAGGGGAAACATTTCTTCTTCACAGAGAAGGAAGGGACCTGACTATACATCTAATGAGCTGCCTGTGCCTCTCTCTGTGTGTGTGTGGATGTGTGTGGATGTGTGTGGGTGTGCGTGTGTCATGCTCTAGCCCCAAAGTTGGCCATACTGAGATCAGTGACCTGGCCTGTTCCTAACACTAAAAGGAGCGGGTTTAGGACATGTGGGTGACGACCCTCTCTGACCCAATGAACGCTAATGACTCACCTGTTCCCCTGGCTGTCCTGATGGCCCTGGATAGCCCTTAGGACCCTGCAGGTAGAGACACAACACATTCATGATGACCAGAGACAAAGAGGACTGAAAAGAGAATGTCACCTGCTCTACATTAGTTATCCAGTATAGGAACCCTGACTGACTGAGTCATACAGACTGATATCTGAACACTTAAGATCTGGGTCAGTAAAGAGAGAGCAAGAGAGAGAGAGAGGGGGTGGGTAAAGAGAGTGATTGTACACCTGTGATGATTTAGTCTGTATGAGGCAGTATACATTGCCAGGTAGCTAAAGGTCAGTCTGTGTGCATTTCAGCCATACAATCATTCAGAGACAGGACGCCCAGTGTTGTCTAACGATTCTGGAACATTCCAGAGCTTCCTTCCTCCTTCCCAGCATCCAGCAGTCTGATGTCACCCTAGCAGTTAAAGGTCATGGTCTGGTGCCACCCCAGAGGTCAAGGGTGAAAGGGTGTGGAGACTTACTTGTGACCTGGTCTGGGCATGGCAAGGCTTTTTCTGCTCCGGGTCAGCAGGCGTGTGTGAACCCCTCTAAAACACTCAGAAGAGGTGAAGGTCGAGAGTCATTCGTCCTCCGAAACGCGACCCTGCCAAGCCGCACTGCTCCTTGACACACTACTCGCATAACCCGGAAGCCAGCCACACCAATGTGTCAGAACAAACACCGTACAACTGGTGACCGTAAGTCAGCTTGCAGGTGCCCGGCCCGCCACAAGGAGTCACCAAACCCTCCCCTATCCCAGACGACGCTGGGCCAATTGTGACACAGCCCGGGATCAAACACGGATCTGTAGCGCGATGCAGTGCCTTAGACCGCTGCGCCACTCGGCAGGCCCTTTATCACAAATCTGAGTAGTTACTTGGGGGCAAGGTGATTTGTAGATCAGTGATTCTGAGGCCAGTACGGTGAATCTACAAATAGCTCATATTTGTTTGGGACAGGAGAGCAAAACATTTTTTACAGGCCTGCGTTCCACATAGCTCCTTTCTTCTCCTCCACAGTTTCCTAGGTTGTGACACGGTAACCTTAAGACTCAATAAAAAAAACACTCAGAGGTAAAGGGCTACGGCCGAAGTCAGCCATTTCCTCTGAAAATACCTTCCCGGGGCACAGTTGATGGGCTGGGTTTTAGGTTCAGCTAATGCAAACATTTGTCTGTCTCCTCCTGGGAGGCAAAGGTAAAGTCCAACTTCAGACAGATATGTGGAGAGTAGAACTAGGTTCCAATACTATTTGAAATGTTTTAAATACTTTTTGCGTTTGCTTTAGTCTGCCTGGTGTTTTCTATTGATTCCATGCAACAGGCAAGCTCAATCAAGCACAGCTAAAGTATTTGAACCGATAGTATTTGAACCCAGGTCTGAGGGATAGACAGAGTAAGACTAGGGGCAGTCACAGTCCACAGCCAGCTACAGTATGTGAAGACCGATAAACGCTCTTAATTCTGAGACTAAACTGAAGACATTTGAGAGAGCTTTGCTGTGTGTGCTGATGTATGAACTGAATTGGTTCCTTCCCTGCTTCCTCCTTCTCCTCACGCCATTTGCTCTTTTGAAGAGGCATCAGATAGTGTGCCTGTCATCGGGGCCATAAACTCCCTCAGACTGCCTTTCCTCTTAAAGATGACCCTTGGCCCTGGTGGTTCTCAGGTTCTGGCGGGGGAGCTCGGCTGCAGACAGGTCTCACGGCGACGCCACCTCCCTATGCTGCCCGTGTGTGTGTATCTGTGAATGTGTGTGTGTCCAGCCCGACGGTGCGAGAGCAGGGTGGGCTGAGGGGCCCTGTCTGAGAGACAGACGTTCTCTGTGGCTGGGTAACATTATCCTGATTCCTGACCACAGCCAGGGACCGCTGGAAGCCTCTGCTTAAGGTGGGGGTAACACTTAGGAGGCTTATACAATGGGAAAATCGTGTGTGAGGTGAGCAGAAATAGCTCAGATTCAGAACAGAAGCTCATGCAGTGAACTCAAACTGATAATGGGATAATCTCTTTGGATCAGGACCGTTCTCATTATTCATGTCTTAAAGAGCCAGTTGCTTAGATCATTTGTTTCTGGCACACCTAGAGGTTAAAGGCCCAGTGCATTCAAAATTCATATTGTAAAACAGCTGATGAAACTAACCCTATAAAAGTATAAAAAAATGTATTTGATCAGTGGTATTTACTAATCAGCAGGTTTGAATGGGCGGGATTTCGCCTTTCCATGGTGACATCACCATGCAGTAAATTGATTAATAGACCAATAACAAAAAAAGTTCCAAACCTTTCTGCCAATAACAGATCTTTTTCAGTTTTCCCCTCCCCACTCAGACCCCTTCCAGACAGTCCTAGCAAAATGATTGCATTTCAAATATTTCTTTCTTCTAAAAAGCTAATTTTGCCCATTTTAATGCACAGCTATTACAGTAAGGTACTTCATTTTTTTGCATAATGGTGTTATAACCGTTAACCATTGAACTCTTACCATTGGACCTGCGAACCCGTCTGGACCTAGAACACCTTGTGGACCTCTGTCACCCTGGAAACAGAGGGAGGAAACCATGACAGCAACATTAGTTAGATCCCTCCTTCTTCCACCACAGTAGAAGAACAAGTTCTTAGCAAGTCTCTTTTCATATGACAATATTCGCCAAGTAAAGAAATGTATTAAATGTATTAAGAAATATTATATAAGGGTAAGAAGAGACTGAACAGGGAGTTGCAGCTGGCAAACATGCAAACAAGCAAAGGATGAGGATGGATAGAGTGCAGGTCAACAGAAACAGCACTGACTGATAAAACGTAGCTGTGTCAAAGCATTACAGCGAGACACTAAGATGTTAAGATGTCAGAAGAGAACTATCGGAGTAGTACAGGATATGATTACAGATAAAGAGAATGATACAAGGAAGTTAGCATGAACTAAGAGGGAAAGAGACAGAAAGAGACAGAGAGAGAGAGAGAGAGAGAGAGAGAGAGAGAGAGAGAGAGAAAGAAAGGGCATGGAGAGAACGTTGCGAGACAGGTATAGAGAGAAGAAAGGAAGATAGGTGAAGAGAACAAGAGAGAGGAGAGGGGAAGAGGGAAGCGAGAGAGAGATAGGAGAGAGAGAAGAAGAGAACAAGAGAGAGGAGAGAGGGAGAGGGGAAGAGAGAAAGAGCTAGGAGAGAGAGAAGAAGAGAACAAGAGAGAGGAGAGAGGGAGAGGGGAAGAGAGAAAGAGCTAGGAGAGAAAGAAGAAGAGAACGAGAGAGAGAAGAGAGGGAGAGGGGAAGAGAGAAAGAGCTAGGAGAGAGAGAAGATGAGAACAACAGAAGGAGATGTAGGTAAGGGAGATAAAAACACATGGTGAGAAAAGAGAGAGAGAGAGGGGCACAGGGACGTCAGAGGCGGAATGAAAAAGACCAGTGATAGACAAGAGGGAGGAAGGAGGGAGAGTCACGGAGGGAATGGATGTTGCTAAAAGTGAAGTTAAAAGATATGAGATCAGGGAAGAGGGAAGAGGGTGAGTATCCATTCTTAAAGGGGCGCATAGGAAGAGGCACTGTAAAGTATCCCTGGGAAGAGATGGAGATGGAGCGCATGAGAGGAAAAGTAGACAGAGCACCAATAACGAGGGATCGAGGGACGGTAAGACATTCAGAGAGAGAGAGAGAGAGAGAGAGAGAGAGAGAGAGAGAGAGAGAGAGAGCTGAAAAGCCAAAATGTGCAGTTTTGTGTCCTCCTGCCACAACCTGAGGGACAGCCAGTGAAAAGTGCAATGTAACGTCAATAATATTTCCCATCTTGTTTTGTTTTGTGTTTCATACCATGACATGTGTCTTCTCAGTCAGGTTGACACTGGTCTACTACCATTGCTTTAATGTATTGTTGTTCTGATTGATATTGTTGTTGTAGTTGTTGGTAATGGTAATCCCATGTCCACTACTACTATTATTATTGCTGTTGGTCCCACCATTTTTATATATATATATATATACTGTAGATACTGTATATATATATATATATATATATATATATATATATATATAGAGAGAGAGAGAGAGAGAGAGAGAGAGAGAGAGAGAGAGAGAGAGAGAGAGGGAGAGAGAGAGAGAGGGAGACAGAGAGGAAGGGAGAGGGGGGAGACTACGCCAGATGATTCTTTACCTTGTCTCCTGGCGGGGCCTGACCTGGGGACAGTCCTGGATCGCCCTTGGAGCCCTGACAGTGACACACAGAGGGTCAGCACTTATTTATAGCAGGCAGCACCTTTCACTACATACAGGGGGGGGGGGGGGGTCAAAGTTAAAATGTCATCTCTGCTGCTCCATACTGTGGCAAAGTTCACAACCTGATTCCCATACTCTAAATCTCTTTAAAAGAGAAGGAGGTCCAACAGTGTTTTGCAATAAGAACAAAGTGACAGTGGGAACCACACAGGCTGATTCACACAGGGTAAGGTTCCCAAACAACTCCAGTCCTCAGTGAGGGGAATGTGGATGAGCTTCTTTACAGACACATCTCCTCATCTCCTTCCTGACTGACTGATCTATATTGACAACTGTGATTGGTTAGGATGGGTCCTAGGTCCTAGGCCTCTCTTTCAGCCCAAACCCAACACTCTGAATAGATGTGGATTGAGTTACATAGCCGCCCCAGAGCTGAGGAAATACAGACAGTGGATACGCATATATAGTAACAAAGGGACAAAATGATACAAAAGCATGACTGCATTTTGGACATACTTTTCCCTTTATAAACATAATATGTCAGACAGAGTTCAAGTTTATGTTATGCTTTACCCTCTATGAAAGTCTAAATGTTTCCACAGGCCATAGAGTACCCTTACATCTAAACATGAAATGACATATGTCCACATGTTCAGGGACTGAGAAACATATAAAGGCCGTGTTTTATTTTCTGTCTTGACAGAGGTGTATGTTTAGAGTCCAGGTGACACGTCAGAAAGCTTAACTACCGTCAATACCTGTCCATCACTACTGATGACCTGTTTTATTTTACCACACAATAACCAACAATTATAACTGCTTAAATTCTGTCGTTCAAATATTTATACAAATAGTCAAACAAAATGAAAAAAAGAAATATAAGATGACCTACTCTCAACAGATGTTTCTCTCTGGGCAGAGTACTAAGTATACCGTGACATTTGGGGGCGCCTCTTTGGGTGCACGCGCTTGTCATTTAATGTTAAAAATGTATTTCATTTCCATTGTGTCATGAACACGAGCAGATGTTTTCATCTGATTGTCAAACAAACCCCTTCAAAAAGTAGGCAACCTGCAGCAATGTACGTTCATCCACTACAAAAGAATTGCAGCATCCAAACAGTGCACTGGGCACGCGCCATTTGAAGAATGGAAAGAGACATCTGTTACACAAACCAGAAGTGTAATAAGTCTAATAAGTGTAATAACATTCAGTATTCAGTAATAACATTCAGTATTCATTTTCCCCAAAATTGGAAGAATAATGTTTCATACTTTCCTTTAATTCGCAAGTGGCTGAATCTATCACACCAGAGAAAGCATTTGAGCAAGCAAGACAGCGCCCCTCTGTCTCAGTATGTGTAGCCCATTTATCTGATGGTTTCTGGTCAAAAAGAGTATTACATAAGGGGCACTATTTTGCTCGCTCTGATGTTTTCTCCGGTGAGATAAATGCTTCTTGCTGTCGCCGTGCGTCTCGGTCAAATTAGCAATATCTATAGACCCCCCTCAAAGTTAGACTTTTGTTGCCTTTAGAAGAGCTCATGTCTCGTTCAGGAGAGCTTAACTCCACCCTGGCTCCCCAGTAGTTCACACTCTGTCTCTGGGGGTTTTGACTCACACACTTGTTTTGACTGATGGCCATTTAAGCATTCAGCTGCAAAGTGCAGGGAGGGGTGTTTGTGTATTTGTGTGTTTGTATGTGTGTGTATGTGAAAGCCCCAAGTCCTTCTCTCCTTTATTTGAAGAAGGTCAACAGGGCATGGTGTTCATTTAAAGCCTCTTTCAGGTCCCACTAGCCCATCCTCATAACAACCGTCAACTGAAGCTTTTCAGCTTTCAGTACATCAACCAGGCACGTCAGACACACACAGGTCCTGGTTCTTATTTATATTCTCATCCCTCTGTTTCTTCCCTTCTTCCCTCAGACCTCACATTTCACAAAGCAATTTACAAACAGAGACAAAGAGTTCCTCTCTATCCGCCCCCTGCCTCTAGCACAGAGTGGGGGTTTGAGGTCTGAGGATGAGTCAGTCATGACTCATTGATGGATCATGTGTGTGTGTGTGTGTGTGTGTGTGTGTGTGTGTGTGTGTGTGTGTGTGTGTGTCTGTCGGGTCACTGCGGTGTGTGTTTGTGTATGTGTGTGTCTCTGTGGTGTTAGCTCCAGTGATTTAGGATGCAAAGTGGTTCAAAAGCATCAACTGGGAAACCTCAAAAGGCCTTGCCGCTGTCCCATGGCATCTACACCAGGCTCAAAGGTCATACCAGAACACATTAATGTCCGAGATCTCCGTCTGACAAACCAGAGAGGAAAATAGGACTCTTCTCTCTGTATGTGTGCGGTCAGGAAGATTTAGATAAAGTACGCTTCTCTTTCCAACCATGCTGAAACAACAACTGAAACCAGCACTTATCCACTTAAAGACAAGCAATTTTCACATTGAAACTATACAGTACAATTTCAATGGAATTGACAGGGTAGCACAAGGAAATTGTATAATACACTGAGTACACCAAACATTAAGAACACCTTCCTAATATTGAGTTGCACCCCACGATTTTGCCCTCAGAGCAGCCTCATGGACTCTACAAGGTGTCGAAAGCGTTCCACAGGGATACTGGCCCATGCTGACTTCAATGCTTTCCACAGTTGTTGGCTGGATGTCCTTTGGGTGGTGGACCATTCTTGAGACACATGGGAAACTGTTGAGTGTGAAAATCCCAGCAGCGTTGCAGTTCTTGACACACTAAAACCGGTGCGCCTGGCACCTACTACCATACCCCGTTCAAAGGCATTTAAATATTTTGTCTTGCTCATTCACTCTCCGAATGGCACACATACACACTCCATGTATCAATTGTCTCAAGGTTAAAAATCCTTCTTTGACCTGTTTCCTCTCCTTCATCTACACTGATTGAATTGGATTTAACAAGTGACATCAATAAGGGATCATAGCTTTCACCTGGATTCACCTGGTCAGTCTATGTCATGGAAAGAGCCGGTGTTCTTAATGTTTTGTATACTCAGTGTATATGCATCCTTTGTTTATCGTCCCACATTGAAGGGGTTGGGTTCGAAATTGAAGCTTTGCCATCAACTACAGGGGCATCTGGTGCCAACCAACCTTCACCACAGACAGGGTTAGGTTAACGACTTGGCCACAGCCATAACACCACTGCTGTCTGCACAGCGCAGCCCACATCCCCGTCAGAGAGATGGCTAGTTAGGAAAACCCATCAGACCAGACCAGGGCTCTGTGTGTCTGAGGCTGAGCAGTCAAATAATGCCGGCTTTACAAGTAGAGCTACTTCCTCCTCTAAGGTGTCGATGACAGATAACCTCGTGGTTAGAGCGTTGGGCCAGTGACCGAAAGGTTGATGATTCGAATACCTGAGCCAATGATGTGAAAATCTGTCAATGTGCGCAATACATTTAACCCTAATGTTCTCCTGTGGGGCTGTACTACTATGTCTGACCCATTAAAACAACCTATTTCACTGCACCTCAACGATGAAAAGCCAGAGAGAGAAGTTGTGTAGATCCCATCAAGTCAGGTCTTAGTCCTAGGTTTACATTAGCAGAGCAGCAAGGTGATATGGTTTAGTAAAACCCTCTCAACCAGACATACCGCGGGGGTGAGTTTTCTCCAGGCTACCCTTACCACCTAGGAGAATACTCAGGATAGATGAACATCAGACAAAGGTATCGTTAGGTTTGTGGTTGCTTGGCTTCAGGCGTTCTTCTCTCTCTGCATGCTGGGTGTTTGGTGCATGCTGGGAATTGTATGAGCGAAGGAGTGCGTGTGTCGTGTAGAGTTAGATATTGAGAACTCTCTTTCGGTTTTCTCTTTCTTGGTGGCATTTTTTGGTTTTCTTTCTGTGCATGATTAAGGTTATTATTTTTGTTGTGGTAGAATTAAGTATTTTGTTTGTCGTATCGTAATGACCCTGATCCTGGCGGGGATGGCAGCCTGAATGGGGATGCCGTCCCTGTCACTTCGGCACGGCTTTAGGTGTGTTACTGAAGCTACTGTCACGGTGGAGGAGTTTCTGGTCGCCGTAGGATACAAGAATGTTGCTTATGCATCCCGGATGAATAAAGCGGTGGTGGTATTTCTTAAAGAAGAGTGTCTTGTTGATCGTATGTTTGAGCATGGTGTATTTCTTAAAGAAGAGTGTCTTGTTGATTGTATGGTTGAGTATGGTGTATTTCTTAAAGAAGAGTGTCTTGTTGATTGTATGGTTGAGTATGGTGTATTTCTTAAAGAAGAGTGTCTTGTTGATCGGATGGTTGAGCATGGTGTATTTCTTAAAGAAGAGTGTCTTGTAGATCGGATGGTTGAGCATGGTGTATTTCTTAAAGAAGAGTGTCTTGTTGATTGTATGGTTGAGTATGGTGTATTTCTTAAAGAAGAGTGTCTTGTAGATTGTATGGTTGAGCATGGTGTACTTCTTAAAGAAGAGTGTCTTGTAGATCGCTTTGGTTGAGCATGGCATACTTCTTAAAGGAATGTTTATCCAAGTTACGCCGCTCTTTTCTCCGTCAACAAGGGTAACGATATCAATTGTACCGCCATTTATTCCAAATGAGTTTTTTGGGAAGTTTGCCAGTTCAATTAAGGTTGTCCCGTTGGGTTGCAAACACCTGGCGTTGAAACAGGTTATGTCAATTCGGAGCAGACTTTAGAGTTATCGTTTAAAATCAAGTGTGACAATAGAATGTATATGGCTTATGCTAGTACAGGTAGTCAACAGTGTTTTGAGTGTGGGGATGTTGGTCATAAGCGACATGCATGCCCGAAAAGGGAGAAGGCAGAGGGAGGGGCGCAGGTGGTCATCGTAACGCCTGGGCCCACTGAGAGGTGGGCCCAGGAAGAGGTGGGCCAACAACGGTAGAGCAGCCACAAGCACCTGTTGCTGAGGAACAAGTTATCCGTGTTGAGGGCACGGAGTTGCAACTTGTATTAGAGGGAAATGTTATGCAGCACAAAAATATTGTTGTAGAAGGTAAGGATGGATCTGAAGAGACAGTTCCTCCGACTGGTGAGGAGGTGCCCAGTACGAGTGCTGGGTTAAAGGAGGGGGTTCATGTGGAGCTAATCTCCCAGGTAGTGGATGTGATGCCCACTACGAGTAATGGGGTACAGGAGCGGGTTCACGTGGAGCTAGGCTCCCAGGTAGTGGAGGAGATGCCCACTACGAGTGCTGGGGTACAGGAGGGGGTTCATGTGGAGCTAGGCTCCCAGGTAGTGGAGGAGATGCCCACTACGAGTAATGGGGTTCAGGTGGGGCTAGTCTCCCAGGTAGTGGAGGAGATGCCTGGTACGAGTGGGGAGTGTTGAAAGAGATGTGGTAGAGGGGAGTAAGTTGTCTAAGACCTCAGTTGAGGAGGATCGGAAGGATATGGATATCTCTTTTGATATGATAGCAGCTGGTGAGGACTCAATTTATGATCTAGAGGTAAATGGGTTTCTGGATCAGATTATTTTGATGTTGATAAGTTTGTGAGGTCAGCTGTGATGTTACAGAAGACGGTGGGGTTAGACCAGTTGAGTGAGAAGAAGCGGTTTCGACTGTGGAGGAGGAATTGGAGTTGTGTTTTTAATTGATGTGTAACTATGATTTTGTATGAGTATTTCTTGTGTTGTGGGCTCCCAGACCCAATAAAGATGATTTAAAACTCAAACTCTCTCCCTCTGTCACTGTCTTTCTCTATCGTTTCCGTCTCTTTCGTTTCTCTCTCTCTCTTTCTCTCTCGTTTCTGTCTCTCTCTCTTGTGTGTCTCTCTCTCTCTCTCTCTCTCTCTCTCTCTCTCTCTCTCGTGTGTGTGTCACTGTTTTTCTGTCTCTCTCTCTCTCCGTGTACATCTCTCTGTTGTCTCTAGTTTCCTGCGTCTGTGTTGTTGTTTTTTGTCTCAATGCTTTGCTTTGTCTTGGCCAGATCGCAGCTGTAAATGAGAACTTGTTCTCAACTGGCCTACCTGGTGAAATAAAGGTAAATATAAAATGTATTAAAATCACACCCAAGAATTTTGGGATAATTTTTCATCATTACTTTAGTGCCCCAAGGCAGTGTGGGAGTTTGATGTTGTCACCCTCTTCTCTTTCATCCTCTCCTCTCAACTTCAAACTTAGCGGGGCCCTTCCCCCTTAAAACCTGATCTAATGTACGCTAATGAGAGGTAAACTTCAAACCCCCGTAGCGGGGCCCTTCCCTCTTAAAACCTGATCTAATGTACGCTAATGAGAGGTAAACTTCAAACCCCCGTAGCGGGGCCCTTCCCTCTTAAAACCTGATCTAATGTACGCTAATGAGAGGTAAACTTCAAACCCCCGTAGCGGGGCCCTTCCCTCTTAAAACCTGATCTAATGTACGCTAATGAGGCGTCATCTTCAAACCCCCGTAGCGGGGCCCTTCCCTCTTAAAACTTGATCTAATGTACGCTAATGAGGCGTCATCTTCAAACCCCGAACACACAATCACAGAGCTCTAAATAAATGCCTATCATCATCACTTTGATTGCAAAACAAATTATTACTGTAGCGTTATGAAATATGGTATGAAATTGGTCAGCTAGTTGAGGTAGGCTCCAGTATAATCACGTACAGTATGTTTCAGTCAGAACACAAGGGTCATATGATCTGATCTGGTGGGTCCCAATGTTGACGTTTCCACTTGAACTCTTTAAGATCTCCCTTTCATAATACTCTCCCTCTGAATCACAACAATTACTTTATGACTTTATTCAGGAAATAGCTTTTCTGAACAGAAGAGCATTCGCTAAGGTTATGGAGCACTTTGAATTTAGTGTAGACAGGGAATTTTATATGGTAAAGTTCCCTTGAACATATCAACGTCTTGCATACGCAGTCCATTCCTCAAATAAACTGTGATATGGAAACTGCCTTGAAGTCATTGATCTCCAATCAGAGGATTCGGGATTGGTAATACAGAGCCTGTACATATTAACAGAGCCTGAACATCAAGCTGCAATCACTAAAACATACTGTAAAAATAATAACATATTGACGATGTCAGCCCCTGCTATACCTGTTACTGTGAGTATTCTTGTTATAGCCTCAACTTGACCCAGTCGACTAGAGCGTTTCAACTAACCAGTTCAGGACAGAAGTCAAGTCATCCCCTTGCCCTGAGAGTCATTAAAGGGACTCACATCACAGCAAGCTGCAATGTATACTCTATGGAAAAAACAAATCCATCTACACGTGTATCCTTCTCTTGTCCTTCCCATCCAAGAACAAATGAATAAACACTCCTTCCTTCTCACCAACACCAGGTTTTTTCCATGCACCTATTTCAACACCTTCCCTTCCGTCCCGCCCCTCCCCTTTAATGCCTACTTAATCAAATGGCAGACAGAGGCATTTTCCCCTCGTCAATCAGCATAGAACAGCCAATCAAAGGCCTCCGTCATGCCCAGGGGGCACTTTCCATCCAATAAAAACATTGCTGCTGCTCTTCACCATGGCAATGGCTGGGAAAGAGTCTATATTGTCCAAAGGGTTAGTCCGTTGGACCAAAGGAGTCTGGGAGTCAGAGTATGACATTGAACATCACAGCCAGGGCCCTGTCTATAAAACTGGTCATGGCTGACCCCTCATCAAGGCCCCCACATCCCACAACATCAACCAGGGCTCTGTCTGGAGCCCCAGGGGGACATCTGTGCCCCCCAACCCAGGAGAAGGGCACTCACCTTGGTACCAGGAGGACCAGGCAAACCAGGGTTTCCATGTGGACCAGTAGGACCCTAGAAACAGGCAGAGGGAGAGAGAGAAAGAGAGTTAGAGAAAGAGAGACAGAGAGACAGAGAGAAAGCGAGAGAGGGACAGACAGAGAGAGAGACAGACAGAGAGAGAGACACACAGAGACAGAGAGACAGAGTCAGAGAGAGAGAGAGAGAGAGAGAGAGAGAGAGAGGGAGAGAAGGAGATAAAAACAGACAGAGAGAGACAGACAGAGAGAGAGAGACAGAGAGACAGACAGAGAGAGAGAGAGAAAGAGAGAGAGAGAGAGAGAGAGAGAGAGAGGGAGAGAGAGACAGACAGAGAGAGAGAGAGGGAGAGAGAGACAGACAGAGAGAGAGAGAGAAACTATCAGCATATCACAATGACAGCTAACAGCATAGCATTTAGACTAAGTCATACGATCTCTTAGCTACAGAGATTAAAGGTAGAGAAGGCAGACGTGTTGCTAAAACTGCTGTTATCTAGAATGAGTGATTCATTGACTGTGAAGTAGTTAGAAGTTGAGTATTACACATATATTATTATATGTTCCGTCATTTCTCTTCATGTGCCAAACTTTGCCCTACCTTTAAAACGCACAGGAATGCACTTTCAAATGAACAATTTATAACACACACACACATTTATTTGAGTACAACTCACACATGTGGGAACAACCACATGTGCATACGCACTTACACCCACCCGCCCGCACGCACACACACACACACACACACACACACACACACACACACACACACACACACACACACACACACACACACACACACACACACACACACACACACACACACACACACACACACACACACACACATCTGTACATCTGCCTGTCGTAAACTGCTTTCCCTCTAAAACACCCACTACACACTAAAGCCATGAGGTAAGACTCTGCTCTCTTTAATTTAACAGTAACCAGTCACCATAATGGCTGTGATCAGGAGATGACAGAGGTATAATGGAGAGGTAATGATAACCCACAGCTAGTGGATTACAGGTGTCTGAGTGTCCTTTGACACTGGGTTGTGCTGTGGTGCTTGCCATCATCTCTTTCTACCACCCAGCCCACCAACCTCTCCCCCTGGCACTCTACTTTCCATGACTTTAACTCCACTTGTGTTTGGTGAGTCTGCCTGGCTGAGACCATGTGGTTTTTATGGCAGAAAGGAAAAACTCACTGTAACTCACTCCTCCTCCTCCTCTTCCTCCTGCTTCTTCTCCTCCCTCTCCTCCATGAGAAACTCCATAACAAGGAATCTCTCTCCTCCTCTACCTTCCTTTCTCCCTCTGTCCTAATTTATCCCACTACCTGCCTCTCTCTCTCCCCCTCCATCACAGTAACTCTCTCTCCCCCCTCTCTTTCCTTCCCTCCATCTCTCTCAGTTCAGAGGAGATGGTTTAAAGTGGGGGTTTGTTCTGTGTGTTTAAAGTTCTGCCACCTGTGGAGTGTGGGACTAAGTTAAGGTACAGTACAGTACAGTACAGTGAGGTCTGGAGGTCTGTATCTTTCTGAGGCAGCAGAGGTTGCAGCCCACACAGACACAACCACCCATTACAGTCATTTTTCACCATATAATGAAGCCTCCCCCTGACTGTCTATGTCTCTATGAGTCACCACACTGTATGCAAACCATATGTGTCCAAAGTTAGGTCCCACAGGGATTTACCATTATACAGTAGTTTACATGTAGACAAGGTTTACTGCCTGCCTGGCTGGCTGGTGGAGGATCCCTGTCTGTCTGACACACACTAAACAAGTGGAACCAAGAGAAGTGACGTCTTTTAAAGAAGACATTACAAAGACGAAAACAGAGAGAGGTTCTCCTGTGCTCCCCTTGAGTATATTCAGGTTTTAGTTTAGTCTGATGTTTGTTTAGTAGTCTGATGTTTTGTTTAGTAGTCTGATGTTTTGTTTCGTCTGATGTTTGTTTAGTCTGATGTTTTGTTTCGTCTGATGTTTGTTTAGTAGTCTGATGTTTTGTTTAGTAGTCTGATGTTTTGTTTAGTAGTCTGATGTTTTGTTTCGTCTGATGTTTTGTTTAGTCTGATGTTTGTTTAGTAGTCTGTTTTGTTTCGTCTGATGGTTGTTTAGTCTGATGTTTGTTTAGTCTGATGGTTGTTTAGTAGTCTGTTTTGTTTCGTCTGATGGTTGTTTAGTCTGATGTTTGTTTAGTCTGATGGTTGTTTAGTCTGATGTTTTGTTTAGTCTGATGGTTGTTTAGTCTGATGTTTGTTTGGTCTGATGGTGATTTAGTCTGATGTTTGTTTAGTCTGATGGTTGTTTAGTCTGATGTTTGTTTAGTCTGATGGTTGTTTAGTCTGATGTTTGTTTAGTCTGATGGTTGTTTAGTCTGATGTTTTGTTTAGTCTGATGGTTGTTTAGTAGTCTGATGGTTGTTTAGTCTGATGTTTGTTTAGTCTGATGTTTTGTTTAGTCAGATGTTTGTTTAGTCTGATGTTTGTTTAGTCTGATGTTTTGTTTCGTCTGATGGTTGTTTAGTCTGATGTTTGTTTAGTAGTCTGATGTTTTGTTTAGTAGTCTGATGTTTTGTTTCGTCTGATGGTTGTTTAGTCTGATGTTTTGTTTCGTCTGATGTTTGTTTAGTAGTCTGATGTTTTGTTTAGTAGTCTGATGTTTTGTTTAGTCTGATGTTTGTTTAGTAGTCTGATGTTTTGTTTAGTCTGATGTTTGTTTAGTCTGATGGTTGTTTAGTCTGATGTTTTGTTTAGTCTGATGTTTGTTTAGTCTGATGGTTGTTTAGTCTGATGTTTTGTTAAGTCTGATGTTTTGTTTAGTCTGATGTTTTGTTAAGTCTGATGTTTTGTTTAGTCTGATGGTTGTTTAGTCTGATGTTTTGTTAAGTCTGATGTTTTGTTTAGTCTGATGTTTTGTTTAGTCTGATGTTTTGTTAAGTCTGATGTTTTGTTTAGTCTGATGGTTGTTTAGTCTGATGTTTTGTTTAGTCTGATGGTTGTTTAGTCTGATGTTTTATTTATTCTGATGTTTTGTTAAGTCTGATATCTTGTTTATTCTGATGTTTTGTTTAGTCTGATGTTTTGTTTAGTCTGATGTTTTGTTTAGTCTGATGTTTTGTTTAGTCTGATGTTTGTTTAGTCTGATGGTTGTTTAGTCTGATGTTTTGTTTAGTCTGATGTTTGTTTAGTAGTCTGATGTTTTGTTTAGTCTGATGGTTGTTTAGTCTGATGTTTGTTTAGTCTGATGGTTGTTTAGTAGTCTCTTTTGTTTCGTCTGATGGTTGTTTAGTCTGATGTTTGTTTAGTCTGATGGTTGATTAGTCTGATGTTTTGTTTAGTCTGATGGTTGTTTAGTCTGATGTTTGTTTAGTCTGATGTTTGTTTAGTCTGATGGTTGTTTAGTCTGATGTTTTGTTTAGTCTGATGGTTGTTTAGTAGTCTGATGGTTGTTTAGTCTGATGTTTTGTTTAGTCTGATGTTTGTTTAGTCTGATGGTTGTTTAGTCTGATGTTTGTTTAGTCTGATGGTTGTTTAGTCTGATGTTTTGTTTAGTCTGATGGTTGTTTAGTAGTCTGATGGTTGTTTAGTCTGATGTTTTGTTTAGTCTGATATTTTGTTTAGTCTGATGTTTGTTTAGTCTGATGTTTGTTTAGTCTGATGTTTGTTTAGTAGTCTGATGTTTTGTTTAGTTTGATGTTTGTTTAGTAGTCTGATGTTTTGTTTAGTCTGATGTTTGTTTAGTAGTCTGATGTTTTGTTTAGTCTGATGTTTTGTTTAGTCTGATGTTTTGTTTAGTCTGATGTTTGTTTAGTCTGATGTTTGTTTAGTAGTCTGATGTTTTGTTTAGTCTGATGTTTTGTTTAGTCTGATGTTTTGTTTAGTCTGATGTTTGTTTAGTAGTCTGATGTTTTGTTTAGTCTGATGTTTTGTTTCGTCTGATGTTTTGTTTAGTCTGATGTTTTGTTTAGTCTGATGTTTGTTTAGTCTGATGGTTGTTTAGTCTGATGTTTTGTTAAGTCTGATGTTTTGTTTAGTCTGATGTTTGTTTAGTAGTCTGATGTTTTGTTTTGTTTAGTCTGATGTTTGTTTAGTAGTCTGATGTTTTGTTTTGTTCAGTCTGATGTTTGTTTAGTAGTCTGATGTTTTGTTTTGTTTAGTCTGATGTTTGTTTCGTCTGATGTTTTGTTTAGTCTGATGTTTTGTTTAGTCTGATGTTTTGTTTCATCTGATGTTTTGTTTAGTCTGATGTTTTGTTTAGTCTGATGTTTTGTTTAGTCTGATGTTTTGTTTAGTCTGATGTTTGTTTAGTCTGATGGTTGTTTAGTCTGATGTTTTGTTAAGTCTGATGTTTTGTTTAGTCTGATGTTTTGTTAAGTCTGATGTTTTGTTTAGTCTGATGGTTGTTTAGTCTGATGTTTTGTTAAGTCTGATGTTTTGTTTAGTCTGATGTTTTGTTAAGTCTGATGTTTTGTTTAGTCTGATGGTTGTTTAGTCTGATGTTTTGTTTAGTCTGATGGTTGTTTAGTCTGATGTTTTATTTATTCTGATGTTTTGTTAAGTCTGATATCTTGTTTATTCTGATGTTTTGTTTAGTCTGATGTTTTGTTTAGTCTGATGTTTTGTTTAGTCTGATGTTTTGTTTAGTCTGATGGTTGTTTAGTCTGATGTTTTGTTAAGTCTGATGTTTTGTTTAGTCTGATGGTTGTTTAGTCTGCTGTTTTGTTTAGTCTGATGGTTGTTTATTCTGATGTTTTGTTTAGTCTGATGTTTTGTTTAGTCTGATGTTTTGTTTAGTCTGATGTTTTGTTAAGTCTGATGTTTTGTTTATTCTGATGTTTGTTTAATAGTCTGATGTTTTGTTTATTAGTCTGATGTTTTGTTTATTAGTCTGATGTTTTGTTTATTCTGATGTTTGTTTATTAGTCTGATGTTTTCTTTAGTCTGATGTTTTGTTTAGTCTGATGTTTTGTTTATTAGTCTGATGTTTTGTTTATTAGTCTGATGTTTTGTTTATTAGTCTGATGTTTCGTTTAGTAGTCTGATGTTTTGTTTAGTCTGATGTTTTGTTTAGTCTGATGTTTTGTTTAGTCTGATGTTTTGTTTAATAGTCTGATGTTTTGTTTAGTAGTCTGATGTTTTGTTTAGTCTGATGTTTTGTTTAGTCTGATGTTTTGTTTATTAGTCTAATGTTTTGTTTAATAGTCTGATGTTTTGTTTAATAGTCTGATGTTTGTTTAGTAGTCTGATGTTTTGTTTTAGTAGTCTGATGTTTTGTTTATTAGTCTGATGTTTTGTTTAGTAGTCTGATGTTTTGTTTATTCTGATGTTTGTTTATTAGTCTGATGTTTTGTTTAGTCTGATGTTTTGCTTAATAGTCTGATGTTTTGTTTATTCTGATGTTTTGTTTATTAGTCTGATGTTTTGTTTATTAGTCTGATGTTTTGTTTATTCTGATGTTTTGTTTATTAGTCTGATGTTTTGTTTATTAGTCTGATGTTTTGTTTATTAGTCTGATGTTTTGTTTATTAGTCTGATGTTTTGTTTATTAGTCTGATGTTTTGTTTATTAGTCTGATGTTTTGTTTATTCTGATGTTTGTTTATTAGTCTGATGTTTGTTTATTAGTCTGATGTTTGTTTATTAGTCTGATGTTTGTTTATTAGTCTGATGTTTTGTTTATTCTGATGTTTTGTTTATTAGTCTGATGTTTTGTTTATTAGTCTGATGTTTTGTTTATTCTGATGTTTGTTTATTAGTCTGATGTTTGTTTATTAGTCTGATGTTTGTTTATTAGTCTGATGTTTTGTTTATTAGTCTGATGTTTTGTTTATTAGTCTGATGTTTTGTTTATTCTGATGTTTGTTTATTAGTCTGATGTTTGTTTATTAGTCTGATGTTTGTTTATTAGTCTGATGTTTGTTTAATAGTCTGATGTTTTGTTTATTCTGATGTTTTGTTTATTAGTCTGATGTTTTGTTTATTAGTCTGATGTTTTGTTTATTAGTCTGATGTTTTGTTTATTAGTCTGATGTTTTGTTTATTAGTCTGATGTTTTGTTTATTAGTCTGATGTTTTGTTTATTAGTCTGATGTTTTGTTTATTCTGATGTTTGTTTATTAGTCTGATGTTTGTTTATTAGTCTGATGTTTGTTTATTAGTCTGATGTTTTCTTTAGTCTGATGTTTTATTTCGACTCATGTTTTTTTGTTTTTCAATTAATTCACAATTGTAAAGCGACTTTGTGTCCTTGAAAAGCACTATATATGTCCCATGTATTATTATCATTATTATTATCATTATTAGTATAATCATTATTATTATCATTATTATCACCATTATTATCATTGTTATTATCATCATTATTATCATTACTAGTATCATCATTATTATTATCATTATTATTATTATCACCATTATTATCATTATTATTACCATCATTATTATCATTATTAGTATAATCATTATTAATATAATTATTATTATTATCATCATTAGTATTATTATCATCATTATTATTATTATCATTATAATAATTATTATTATCATCTTTATTATCATTATTATTATCGTCATTATTATCATCATGATTATTATCATTATCATTATTATTATCATTACCATCAGCTTTATTACCATTATTATTATTATCATTAGTATCACTATTATTATTATCATCATTAGTAGTATTATCATTATTGTTATTATCATTATTATCATCATTATTATTATCATTATTGTCATCTTTATTATCATTATTATTATTATCATCATTATCATTATTATTATCATTTTCTTTATTATCATGATTATTCTTATTATCATAATTATCATTAATATTATTATTATCATTCTTATTATCATTATTATATCTGGCAGGCATACACATGTACTTGTACTTGTGCACGCACACACACACGCACGCACACACCAGGTAACTACCTCTCTCAAAGCATAAATGTATACCATTCACTCTAATACTGTAGATAGCAGAATGTTCAAATGCCAGGGCATTGAGGTCAAATCATGTCTAGTGCTGTTGAATGATCTCCCCAGGGCTGTGATCAGAGCGTTGTGATCAGAGCGTAATGACCAGAGCATTGTTCAGTCTCAACAACACAAGTGACACAGCACCATCTGGAGCTGCTTTTTCTACCTTGATACTCTACCTTGGTCCAGTGAAGTAAACATTGTATGTGTTCTCCTCTCACAGGACCATCTCATTCAGCTGCACCATTACAGCTCATCACTGGTTCTTGTTGGAATCACATAAACCACTAGCATGTCTGTCAGCAGCTCTGTCACGGTGCTGGATCACTGGGGTGAACACAGCCAAACCAAAGACATATGGGTTGTGTCTAGCTTGTGTCTGTGGATTGATGATGACGACGTGAGAGTGCAGTGAGAAGTGCATTCAGCCACAGAGTGGGTGTGTGAGCTGTGTGCATCTGTGCTGTCTGGCAGGTTCAGTCTTAACATGCCTCACCAGGACAATAAACCTGACCTCACATTGGCTGTACTGAGGACCACTACTAGCTACTTCCTGACATGTCCTGGAATAACCCTTGAAGAAGCCATTTTAAAGTCCATCATGACCTTTAGAGATCTTATAACAACATACTGTAGCACCGTACAACACTGTACATAAAACACTGCTAGTGTTCAGCTGCACCTGTGATGTTTATCTTTTAAGCTGCCTATCACCACAGGGAAGGGAGTGGCACCTCCTAACGCTCGATGACACCCCGGTGACATCACACCTGTTCACAGACAGGTAAAACACATTTTACAGTACTCACCCGAGCTCCTCTCCTCCCAGCAGGACCAGGTAGACCCCGGGGGCCAGGAGGACCCTTTTATAGAGAGAGAGAGACAGGGAGAAAAAAGAGAAGAGAAGAGGAGAGAGAGACACATACGTCACAGACACGCAAATAAGTTCTAAATGAGAACTGATAGCATGCTGTTTAATGTATAGGCAGATGTGGGGAGGTGGATACTGTGTTTACTATATGTAAGAGAGGCCAATGTTCTCCAAACCAGTTCTGGGATTAACATAAACTCTTTGTCTACGCAGGAAGAAACACATGGTATGATTCCACTTCATGTTCGTTTGGACGCAAGATGTAAAAGAAGAAGGAGAGAAAAAAGCGCAACACACATGTGCTCAACACTTTCACATTCCAGTGTTGTAGCTGAAGACTCTAGTATAGTACTGGTAAAACATGATTTTTATGTGGTATGTTATGTGGTAGATTTTTTGCCATCCCACAAATGCATAAGAAACTCCCACGAATGCACACATCCACTCCACACAGATGTGGAATACGGAGCTCACCTGTTAACTTTCAAAATACAGACATACAGTGGGGCAAAAAAGTATTTAGTCAGCCACCAATTGTGCAAGTTCTCCCACTTAAAAAGATGAGAGAGGCCTGTAATTTTCATCATAGGTACACTTCAACTATGACAGACAAAATTAGATTTTTTTTCTCCAGAAAATCACATTGTAGGATTTTTAATGAATTTATTTGCAAATTATGGTGGAAAATAAGTATTTGGTCAATAACAAAAGTTTATCTCAATACTTTGTTATATACCCTTTGTTGGCAATGACAGAGGTCAAACGTTTTCTGTAAGTCTTCATAAGGTTTTCACACACTGTTGCTGGTATTTTGGCCCATTCCTCCATGCAGATCTCCTCTAGAGCAGTGATGTTTTGGGGCTGTTGCTGGGCAACACAGACTTTCAACTCCCTCCAAAGATTTTCTATGGGGTAGAGATCTGGAGACTGGCTAGGCCATTCCAGGACCTTGAAATGCTTCTTACGAAGCCACTCCTTCGTTGCCCGGGCGGTGTGTTTGGGATCATTGTCATGCTGAAAGACCCAGCCACGTTTCATCTTCAATGCCCTTGCTGATGGAAGGAGGTTTTCACTCAAAATCTCACGATACATGGCCCCATTCATTCTTTCCTTTACACGGATCAGTCGTCCTGGTCCCTTTGCAGAAAAACAGCCACAAAGCATGATGTTTCCACCCCCATGCTTCACAGTAGGTATGGTGTCCTTTGGATGCAACTCAGCATTCTTTGTCCTCCAAACACGACGAGTTGAGTTTTTACCAAAAAGTTATATTTTGGTTTCATCTGACCATATGACATTCTCCCAATCTTCTTCTGGATCATCCAAATGCTCCCTAGCAAACTTCAGACAGGCCTGGACATGTACTGGCTTAAGCTGGGGGACACGTCTGGCACTGCAGGATTTGAGTCCCTGGCGGCGTAGTGTGTTACTGATGGTAGGCTTTGTTACTTTGGTCCCAGCTCTCTGCAGGTCATTCACTAGGTCCCCCCATGTGGTTCTGGGATTTTTGCTCACCGTTCTTGTGATCATTTTGACCCCACGGGGTGAGATCTTGTGTGGAGCACCAGCTCGAGGGAGATTATCAGTGGTCTTGTATGTCTTCCATTTCCTAATAATGGCTCCCACAGTTGATTTATTCAAACCAAGCTGCTTACCTATTGCAGATTCAGTCTTCCCAGCCTGGTGCAGGTCTACAATTTTGTTTCTGGTGTCCTTTGACTGCTCTTTGGTCTTGGCCATAGTGGAGTTTGGAGTGTGACTGTTTGAGGTTGTGGACAGGTGTATTTTATACTGATAACAAGTTCAAACAGGTGCCATTAATACAGGTAACGAGTGGAGGACAGAGGAGCCTCTTAAAGAAGAAGTTACAGGTCTGTGAGTGCCAGAAATCTTGCTTGTTTGTAGGTGACCAAATACTTATTTTCCACCATACTTTGCAAATAAATTCATTAAAAATCCTACAATGTGATGTTCTGGATTTTTTTTCTTCATTTTGTCTGTCATAGTTGAAGTGTACCTATGATGAAAATTACAGGCCTCTCTCATCTTTTTAAGTGGGAGAACTTGCACAATTGGTGGCTGACTAAATACTTTTTTGCCCCACTGTACATCCGGTAGGATGTATTTACATGCAAAATGCATCATACTGGCTGTATTTCTGTATTTTGAAAGTTATACATCTTGAAAACTTGTTTGCTGACGTGCAAAACATTTTGAGACTATATCAACAATGGACTAATGAAAAAAATTACAAAATACCGTTTTTGGGTGGAGTTTTCCTTTAAAGTATTATTGGAAACTGGAGGCTTTTCAAATTAATTTGCAGTTATCATGTATCCTTCATGGGCTGCTGATCCAAGTCAAACAAACAGAGAGAGGGAGAGGATATCACTGGACCAACTTACAGGAAAAGGGTTCGCTGAGTGCCTTGGCTCTGGATGGGTAATACTGATGACAATCTGACTGCTATGACACTGTGTTCACAATTTAGCAAGCTGCTAAACAGCATGAAAGAGTCTGACGGTCAGGTCATATAATACACACAGACAGTCATGGAAAAACTATTTGAGATAATACAGAATAATAAATGAAGAGTGTGTGTGTGTGTGTGTGTGTGTGTGTGCATTTCCAAGGGAGTCCTGCACATTCTATTCCTCTCTGTCAGTATCAGAGGGACAAAGAGATAATGTCTCAGAGACAGAAACAGCTGGTTGATCATGGAGTCACACTCCTACACACACAGTGATGGAAACATTGAGTGCACTACTACCGCCTTCTTCTCACCAAAACAACAGGACCAAGAGAGACAATGATTCTTCTTTCTTTCTTTATCTGATGATAATATTAGCAGCGTGATGGCTGCATGTTGTGCCTAACAAAACCCTAAAACTGGGAGTGTATTCAACATTTCACACGGCCCCTTATGTCTTTTTGCTTTTACATGTATCTTTATGGCATGTGACATGTAATATCTGTTAATTTGCTTTCTACTGTAGGTAACATCAGACTGAATGCTGCACTCACCATTGTTCTCTGTGGTTGAACCAGAGTAGGTAGCACTAATAGTACCAGCAGTGAAATGTATTTCAGATAGAGGAAGTGAATCATGAAGGCGATGATTGAGAAATCTGTACTTCCTCCCTCTTTGAAGTGCCTTTGAAGTGTGCAGCTGGGGTGAACTCCCCCAAACATCCTCCTCAAATCCCAGTGTCGAGTCAAACTGGATCTCAATGGTACCCAATCAAAATATCATAAATGTTAAAATCAGCATAGACCAGCCTAAATTTCAAGCTGGTCCATGCTGGTCTATGCTGGTCTGATGCTGGTCAAGCTGGTCTGACCAGTATGGTCTAGCTGGTTAGGCTGGCCGACTAGCTGGTCAAGCTGGTCTGACCAGTATGGTCTAGCTGGTTAGGCTGGCCGACTAGCTGGTCAAGCTGGTGATGCTGTTGACCAGCTTATTCAGTTATACTGGTGATGCTGGTATGCCGGTGACCAGCTTTTGCAGTTATACTGGTGATGCTGGTATGCTGGTGGCCAAACTGGTCCATGCTGGTCTAATCTGGTCTAGCTTGTCTGCAAAATCATGGCCATCATTATCATATTTCCCAGCATGCTCTATTGCAGTATGATTATTATATATTTTTTCAATATCTGTTTTTTTATGCTACACAAAGATAAATAACGTACATTTTTCTAAACTAATCCAATATGTTAGTTGGACTTATTGCACCTGTTACCAAAATGGTTGTTCCAGTTTAGATGCTTTAGGTCGTCTCATTTAATCATCTCACCTTTCCAACCCTGGCAGTCATTCTGAATGCAGATTGTGGGTGAATAAAAGTTCACATTTTTGGATATCCCCGCTCTGGCTGGATTCCAAAAGAAATTAAACATCACTTTGCAAAGCCATCGTAATAAGGTGACTTAATGCTTGTTGCTAGTGACCAGGATATGGAGGTACGCTGTGGACCAGTTTATGCTGGTCACCAGTGTCCAAAACACAGCAAAGGCTAGTGGTCACCAGCAAAAACACAGTGATGGCTGGCCACCAGCAAAAATACAGCAAAGGCTGCCCTATGCTGATTTATTCTATTTTCTTCAGCAGAGTAGGTAATTGCTATTGTAGTTATTTCTAAATTACTACCTGCTAAATAATGGGCTGTAAAAGTATAAATACATGGTTATTGTATACATGATCCTCCCCTTCTATGGAATACCCACCGCCCTCATATGTCATGTCTGATAAAACATTTTACCTGGTACTTCAATGATAGATGGAACAGATAAGGTTAACTTAACAAGTAAAGACCAATAATGTCCAACTTATCACATGGAATGTTCAAGGCTCCTTGAGGGGGAAAAAAAGCATATTGTTCTCAAACACTTAAAACGATTGTCAGCAGATGTGGTTTTCTTGTAAGAGTTACATTTAAAAAATAAAAAAAAATGTAACATTTAAAGAGGAGCTGGGTTGGAAAAGCCTATGTTGCCACCTACTGTAGTAACAACAGAGGTGTAGGCATCCTGATAAATAAGAATACACAATTGTCCCTTATATCCCAGCACATGGACCAAGAAGTTTTCTAATGCTGAATTGTACCTTAGATGATGAAAGATACACATTGATTTCATTGTACAGTATATCCCAACAGGGGTCAATCTGGTGGTTTTAGAACCAATTAAAGCTATATTAGATCAAATCCAGACAGGAGCTATTATTTTAGCAGGTGACCTTAAGCATACATTCGATAAGATTGGCAGATGTTGTAATAAAAAAGGCAAATTTACTGTTGGGAGCCTCCAAAGCGGCTGAACATTTTTATCTCTACAAATAATTTACATGACGCCTGGAGATTACGATTCCCAACAACAAAATACTTTTTTTTTTTGTCAAAATAAGAAAAGCTACTCAAGAATTGACTACATTTTTATTTAAAAAATGGACTCAACAATTTACTGGATTCAAAAATGTATGATATAGTGATATCGGATCATTATTCACCAATAGAAAATGCAGTTAGCGACAGAATTTGGAGAATGAAGAATGCGCATCTTCTGGACTCTAAATGTATTAATTACGTAAAAAATGAAATACATTTAAAAAAAACTTTGCCATTACAAATGTAGACATAGAGGACAGAGAAAAGCCGACCCCGACATCATTTGAGATTACTTTAAGGCATGCATATGTGGAATGATAATATCATATCCTGCAAAAGTAAATTATGATTTCAAAATTAAAAATACATCAAAATAAATTACTCCTAGAAAATCCCATTAAAAATCTTTACATTTCTGAACTTAAGCAGGAATACGATCTTTAACTTTTGAAGAAAGCCAACAACTACATGTTAAACTCAAATAAAGCATACTTCTTAATGGCAAATAAACCTGGTAAATAAAGTACAGTCGTGACCAAAAGTTTTGAGAATGACACAAATATACATTTTCACAAAGTCTGCTGCCTCAGTTTGTATGATAGACATTTGCATATACTCCAGAATGTTATGAAGAGTGATCAGATGAATTGCAATTAATTGCAAAGTCCCTCTTTGCCATGCAAATGAACCGAATCCCCAAAAAACATTTCCACTGGATTTCAGCCCTGCCACAAAGGGACCAGCTGACATCATGTCAGTGATTCTCTTGTTAACACAGGTGTGAGTGTTGACGAAGACAACCAGTACAGAGCTTGCTCGGGAATGGCAGCAGGCAGGTGTGAGTGCATCTGCACGCACAGTGAGGCAAAGATTTTTGGAGGATGGCCTGGTGTCATGAAGGGCAGCAAATAACCCACCTCTCTCCATGAAAAACATCAGGGACCGACTGATATTCTGCAAAAGGTACAGGGATTGGACTGCTGAGGACTGGGGTAAAGTCATTTTCTCTGATGAGTCCCCTTTCCAATTGTTTGGGGCACCCGGAAAAAGTATTGTCAGGAGAAGACAAGGTGAGCGCTACCATCAGACCTGTGTCATGTCAACAGTAAAGCATCCTGAGACCATTCATGTGTGGGGTTGCTTCTCAGCCAAGGGAGTGGGCTCACTCACAATTTTGCCTAAGAACACAGCCATGAATAAAGAATGGTACCAACACATCCTCTGAAAGCAACTTCTCCCAACCATCCAGGAACAGTTTGGTGACGAACAATGCATTTTCCAGCATGATGGAGCACCTTGCCATAAGGCAAAAGTGATTACTAGGTGACTCTGGGAACAAAACATTGATATTTTGGGTCTATATCCAGGAAACTCCACAGACCTTAATCCCATTGAGAACTTGTGGTCAATCCTCAAGAGGTGGGTGGACAAACAAAAACCCACAAATTCTGACAAACTCCAAGCATTGATTATGCAAGAATGGACTGCCATCAGTCAGGATGTGGCCCAGAAGATAATTGACATCATGCCAGGGAGGATTGCAGAGGTCTTGAAAAAGAAGGGTCAACACTGCATATATTGACTCTTTGCATCAACTTCATGTAGTTGTCAATAAAAGCCTTTGACACTTATGAAATGCTTGTAATTGTACTTCAGTATTCCATAGTAACATCTGACAAAAATATCTAAAGACACTGAAGCAAACTTTGTGGAAATTAATATTTGTGTCATTCTCAAAACTTTTGGCCACGACTGTACACTACAGTGCATTCGGAAAGTATTCAGACCCCTTGACATTTTCCTCATTTTTTTACGTTACAGATTTTTTTGTATTAAATAGTTTTTTCCCCTCATCAATCTACACATAATTCCCCATAATCGAGTATTCTTGGGAGTAACGCAACAAGCCTGGCACACCTGTATTTGAGTAATTTCTCCCATTCTTCTCTGCAGATCCTCTCAAGCTCTGTCAGGTTGGATGGGGAGAGTCGCTGCACAGCTATTTTCAGGTCTCTCCAGAGATATTTGGCTGGACTTGAGGACACTCAAGGACATTCAGAGACTTGTCCTGAAGCCACTCCTTCATTGTCTTGGCTGTGTGCTTAGTGTCGCTGTCCTGTTCGAAGGTGAACCTTAGCCCCAGTCTGAGGTCCTGAGCACTCTGGACCAGGTTTTCATCAAGGTCTCTGTACTTTGCTCCGTTCATCTTTCCCTCGATCCTGACTAGTCTCCTAGTTCCTGCCCCTAAAAAACATCCCAAACAGCATGATGCTGCCACCACCAGGCTTCACCGTAGGGATGGTGCCAGGTTTCCTCCAGATGTGATGCTTGGCATTTAGGCCAAAGCGTTCAATCTTGGTTTCATCAGACCAGCGAATCTTGTTTCTCATGGTCTGAGAGTACTTTAGGTGCCTTTTGGCAAACTCCAAGTGGGCTGTCATGTGCCTTTTACTGAGGAGTGGCTTCCGTCTGGCCACTCTACCATAAAGGCCTGATTGGTGGAGTGCTGCAGAGATGGTTGTCCTTCTGGAAGGTTCTCCCATCTCCACAGAGGAATTCTAGAGCTCTGTCAGAGTGACCATTGGGTTCTTGATCACCTCCCTGACCAAGGCCCTTCTCCCCTGATGTCACGACTCCCACCGAAGGTGGCTCCTCTTCCTGTTCGGGCGGCGCTCGTCGGTCGTCGTCGCCGGTCTACTAGCCGCCACCGATCCCTTTTTCCTTTTCTGTTCGTTTGGTCTTATTGGTTGCACCTGTCTCTTATTTTGGTTTCTTGCTTCATGTCTATTTAAGCCTGTTAGGCCTGCCTATTTTTGTGCGGGATTGTTTTCTGTTAGTCAGGATGTGCGTGTTTGTGTTCCTGTCCGTTTGTGCCCTGTGTTGGGTCGGACTATTGTTTTGGGCGTTTGTTTGGGAATCCAAATAAAGTCAGTTACCCCAGTATCCTCTGCTTTCTGCACTTGACTCTGCACCCACCACTCCAGGCGATTGTGACACCTGATCGCTTAGTTTGGCCGGGCAGCCAGCTCTAGGAACAGTCTTGGTGGTTCCAAACTTCTTCCATTTAAGAATGATGGAGGACTCTGTTTTCTTGGGGACCTTCAATGCTGCAGAACTTATTTGGTACCTTTCCCCAGATCTGTACCTCGACACAATCCTGTCTCGGAACTCTACGGACAATTTCTTCGACCTCATGCCTTGGTTTTTGCTTTGCTATGTACTGTCAACTGTGGGACCTTATATAGACAGGTGTGTGCCTTTCCAAATCATGTCCAATCAATTGAATTTACCACAGGTGGACTGCAATGAAGTTGTAGAAACATCTCAAGGATGATCAATGGAAATAGGATGCAGCTGAGCTCAATTTCGAGTCTAATAGGAAAGGGACTGAATACTTATGTTAATAAGGTATTTTTAAAACGTATCTTTTTTACATTTGCTAACATTTCACTTTGTCATTATGGGGTATTGTGTGTAGAATGCTGAGGATTAAAAAAAATGTAATCCATTTTAGAATAAGGCTGTAATGTAACAAAATGTGGAAAAAGTCAAGGGGTCTGAATACTTTCCGATGGCACTGTATATATATATATATATTTTTAGCTAAACAGGTGGGGCTCTGCTCCACCTGCCCTGACTGACGGGCCACTGACAAGTATACTCGATCATAACAGACTTAATATGGGCAAATAAATCTTCCTCAGTCTGAGGGTGATTTAAAACATCCAGACTTGGAATTGTATCAACTTGCCACCCAAGGCTTTTACTACAGACATATAGTTAAATGCACTAAAGAGGAACAATGGGTACATATTGAAGATGCTCATCCTCATAATCTTTTTCCGTGTTTGTTTTCAAAAGATTAAGCTAAGAACATTAACAACTTCATAGTTAACAACACCATAACAATATGGAAGAACATTAACAACTTCATAGGTAACAACACTATAACAATATGGAAGAACATTAACAACTTCATAGTTAACAACACCATACCAATATGGAAGAACATTAACAACTTCATAGTTAAGAACACCATAACAATATGGAAGAACATTAACAACTTCATAGTTAACAACACCATAACAATATGGAAGAACATTAACAACTTCATAGTTAAGAACACCATAACAATATGGAAGAACATTAACAACTTCATAGTTAACAACACCATAACAATATGGAAGAACATTAACAACTTCATAGTTAACAACACCATAACAATATGGAAGAACATTAACAACTTCATAGTTAACAACACCATAACAATATGGAAGAACATTAACAACTTCATAGTTAAGAACACCATAACAATATGGAAGAACATTAACAACTTCATAGTTAAGAACACCATAACAATATGGAAGAACATTAACAACTTCATAGTTAAGAACACCATAACAATATGGAAGAACATTAACAACTTCATAGTTAACAACACTATAACAATATGGAAGAACATTAACAACTTCATAGTTAACAACACCATAACAATATGGAAGAACATTAACAACTTCATAGTTAACAACACCATAACAATATGGAAGAACATTAACAACTTCATAGTTAACAACACCATAACAATATGGAAGAACATTAACAACTTCATAGTTAACAACACCATAACAATATGGAAGAACATTAACAACTTCATAGTTAACAACACCATAACAATAAGGAAGAACATTAACAACTTCATAGTTAAGAACCTCATAACAATATGGAAGAACATTAACAACTTCATAGTTAACAACACCATAACAATATGGAAAAACATTAACAATTTCATAGTTAACAACACCATAACAATATGGAAGAACATTAACAACTTCATAGTTAACAACACCATAACAATATGGAAGAACATTAACAACTTCATAGTTAACAACACCATAACAATATGGAAGAACATTAACAACTTCATAGTTAACAACACCATAACAATATGGAAGAACATTAACAACTTCATAGTTAACAACACCATAACAATATGGAAGAACATTAACAACTTCATAGTTAAGAACCTCATAACAATATGGAAGAACATTAACAACTTCATAGTTAACAACACCATAACAATATGGAAGAACATTAACAACTGCATAGTTAAGAACCTCATAACAATATGGAAGAACATTAACAACTTCATAGTTAACAACACCATAACAATATGGAAGAACATTAACAACTTCATAGTTAAGAACCTCATAACAATATGGAAGAACATTAACAACTTCATAGTTAACAACACCATAACAATATGGAAGAACATTAACAACTTCATAGTTAACAACACCATAACAATATGGAATAAAATGAAGCGGGTTTTACAAGAACCAATATCACTCCTTAAAAACATTACCTTATGGAACAATCCTTGGATAGTTTTTCAGAATTCACAGAGAAATTGGTCCACATAAATAATTTAAGGCATAGAAACCATAAATTACTTGGTAACAGGAAATAGATTTATTTCCATTACAGAATTAAAAAGTAATTTTGGACTGACCAATGTAGATAGTTTCAAATACAGGCAACTTACAAGTTACATGTCACAAAATTTAGATTTGAAATCTTTTGGACATCAGAGCAACCTTGAGGGAATTGTATTTGAGTTCATACGATAGAGACAGTGAAGGCTGCTGAGGGGAAGACAACTCATAATAACGGCTGGAATGGAGCAAATTGAATGGCATCAAACAAATGGAAACCATATATTTTATGTATTTGATACCATTCCACTCAGATGCCACCAACCTCCTGTGGATAGAGAAGATATACAAAACCTTGCATAGAGCATATCCAACTGACAATCTCTTAGAAAACATAAACAATTGGAACCAAGACTTAAAGATAACTGATCTTGGCACAAGATGGAGGGAATGTTGGAGCATAACTAACAAAATTACAGTTAACAAAAATGTAGGCTTAATCCAGTATAAACTAATGTTTAGAATTTATTATACAATTGACAAAATTCACAAATTCTACAGCACAATGGCAGAGTAATGTCTTAAGTGTAAAACTAATAATAACTCAATAATCCATACTTTCTGGGAACGCTATAAAGTCCGGAAGTTGTGGATGGAGCTAGAAAATTGGCTGTCAGAAGTATTACAATGTAAACTTACTTTCAATTCATCTGTCTGTATCTTTCAAGACATGGCTTATGCGGTTGTACTGAGAGACCCAATGGGCTATATGATTTCAAGTTTCGTAAATCGGTATTTTTGGGCGCCGATTTTGCCTTTTTAAAAAATATATTTTTATACCTTTATTTAACTAGGCAAGTCAGTTAAGAACACATTCTTATTTTCAATGACAGTCTAAGAACGGTGGGTTAACTGCCTTGTTCAGGGGCAGAACGACAGATCCAATCTTGCAACCTTACAGTTAACTAGTCCAACGCTCTAACCACCCGATTACATTGCACTCCACGAGGAGCCTGCCTGTTACGCGAATGCAGTAAGCCAAGGTAAGTTGCTAGCTAGCATTAAACTTATCTTATAAAAAACAATCAATCAACGACAGTCGTTGCTCCAATGTGTACTTAACCATAAACATCAATGCCTTTCTTAAAATCAATACACAAGTATATATTTTTAAACCTGCATATTTAGCTAAAAGAAATCCAGGTTAGCAGGCAATATTAACCAGGTGAAATTGTGTCACCACTTGCGTTCATTGCACGCAGAGTCAGGGTATATGCAACAGTTTTGGCCGCCTGGCTCTTTGCGAACTAATTTGCCAGAATTTTACGTAATTATGACATAACATTGAAGGTTGTGCAATGTAACAGGAATATTTAGACCCATGGGTGCCACCCGTTAGATAAAATATGGAACGGAATAAACGTTTTGTTTTCGAGGTGATAGTTTCCGGATTTGACCTAAGGCTCGTATTTCTGTGTGTTTATTATAGTTAAGTCTATGATTTGATATTTGACAGAGCAGTCTGATTTAGGGGTGGCAGCAGCAGGCTCGTAATAGTCAAAGGTATATGGTTTAGAGAGAAATAGTCGACGCGTTATAATTCCTGTAATAATTTGCGGCTGAACTTGAAAGGGGTTCCTTCGTTATTTTACCGTTCATGTCTCCATAGAGAATGTCTTGATGTACTTCAAATAAGGTCTGTGTTTCGTGCAGGCTTAAACCGCCTCGCCGTTTTGATACCCGTGTAAATCTCACTAGGATAAGGTAACGTTTGTCAACATATTTTCATAAATCCACTCTTCAAAAAAAATAATATTAGCTAATATTTAGCCAATATTGATCAGAGTTACCTTGTCCTATGGATATCTACACAGTCATAAAATTGACAAGGTGGTGTAAGCTTACACGAAACACAGACCTTATTTTAAGTGAATCTAAAAATATCCTATGGAATAAATGAATGAAGGAACCGCTTTTCAGATTTTGTTAGAAGGTGTCATGGGAATTATGTCTCGCACTTTGGTAGTCAATTCTTACCATGTCCATTATTAAAATAGGATTTCCTGCATATAGAAATTACAGTTTTTGTTTTCAACATTCATCACAGGTAACTTAAACTTCAGTATCATTGTCACTTCAGAGCTGTGTGTGTGTGTGTGTGTGTGTGTTTTAAAGATGGCAGAGAAAAGCAGAGCACCAGTGTGGGACTATTACATGGAATTGGCACCAGGGAAAGCAAGGTGTCTTATTTGTGGTAAAGATGTAAGCATGGGTTCAGCAACGGCCAAATCAAAAAATACCACCAACCTGTGGAATCACCTTAAGAACACCCATCCAAAAGCCCATAATATGTATTATATTAAGTTAAAATAAAAGTGTTCATTGTTGTTTCAGTATTGTTGCAATTGTCATTATTACAAAAATGTGTGTGTGTGTGTGTGTGTGTGTGTGTGTGTGTGTGTGTGTGTGTGTGTGTGTGTGTGTGATCCTACATCCAAAACATGGAGTCTGTTAGAGAGAACTAAACAGTTCATGGCTGCTCTCATTTTCACAACACATAAATCAAGGAGGATGAAAAACGAGTCAATATCTGACTCCTTGAATTATGGAAAACAGTAATAGTCTGGTTTAGTTGGCCTCCTAAACATTTGTCTACCAGTCCTAGGCTCATGTAGTTGAATGAGAGAAACAGAAGTTAGGCATGGACTTTCATCTCACGGTAAAGGTGTAATCTGCAATAATTTGATGGTCAAATAAATGACAGATTGTGGCTTCAAGTCCTTCAGGAGAAAGATTGAGCCGCAAGACTGACTTAGAAACACCTCAATCAGCTGTCATTCCCAGGCTGCCATAGGGTCATAAGCAATAGATCAACATCGCCGATATGACAGAATGGTATAGTCTTGTTCTCCTTGAAGAGAAGAAAAGCTACCTCTACAGCTAGCTGACATCAGCCTGTTTGATGCTCTTTTGTCACTAGGCTATAGGGAGCAACCCTCAGTTATAAATTACTCCCCTCCCCGCTTACACAAGAGTATGAACGAGTCACTGGCATTATTTCAAAAGGGGAATGACGTGTTATTTTAACCACCTGTTGATACATGAAAAAAGAAAAGTGCTTGGACACGCCCTCACCTTGCCTCTAAATCAATACAAGGCCCTGGAAAAACATTTGTGTGTTTAAAAGAGAGGGCCAACAGAACACTCAAGACCTCATCACCCTAAAGTAGGCTTCATTAATTATGCATTGTCATTTTCCACTATTGCTCATGCACGCCTCTGCTCTGACTTCCGGGAAACACACTACAAAGACAAGTTTCTAACATTCTCATATCTGTTATTAGAATTTATGAATTCCAAACACTTACCGGAGGACCTGGGTCTCCTTTGGGTCCAGGAAAAGCCTCGTCATAGTCTCTGTAGAAGTAGTCTGGTTCCTCGTATCCATAGTCGTAGCCTTCCATGCCCACATCGTAGGCCCCTTCCTGGCCATGCTCCTCTGAGGTGTCCACCTGGTTCTCCCGGTACAGGGTGGTGCTGTTGGGTCTGAGCTTTGTGTCCACGAGGTGGTTAGTGGGCTGGGGCCGAGAGTCTCTAGGCCTGGAGCTGTTCCTCAGGCCCTCCTTCAAGCGGCTCTGCCTGACATGGGAGATCAGGCCTGGGGTGGCTGTGGTGACCTGTTGGGGCCTACTGGGGCTCCTCTCCTCCTTCTCCTCCTCCTCCTCCTCCTCTGTGTCATTCTCAGACTGGGGAGACTGCCTGGTGGAGCCCCCTGTTGGGCTGGATCCGGAGCTGGAGTTGGTACTCCTGTGTGTGATGCCCATGGCCTTCAGCCCACTTAGAGTGCCTGAGGACGAGCCAATGGGGCCTGCTGTGGGTGTATGGATAGAGGTGAGGTGCTCCAGCAGGAAGCTCTGGGTCTGGGTCCTGACCCCCAGGTGAGACTGCTCTGAGGGGCTTAAATACGGTATTCCAGACCCTTCCAGGGAGGGGCTGGGGCTGGGGGCTGATCTGGCCAGGTTGGTGGACTGCTGGGAGTCTACAGCCAGAAAGAGGGGCACCTCCACAGTCTGGGATGCTGGAGAAGGAGGAATAGGGGAGAAAGCCAGGGAGCCAGAAACCTCCATATCCAAGCTGGAGGGTGGCGGTGGCGATCGGAAAGTGTCAGCCAGCCGGCACTGTTTTTTAAGGTAGTGGCAGTAATGCGCAGCAGCCTGGGCTGAGGGGTAGATGTCCAGCTGGCATATGAGGCCATGGAACTGGGCTGCTTTAGACTTCATCCTTCCTAGGGTGAGCAGGCCTCTGGATCCGGACCCCAGCACATGTGCCCGGGTCAGCGTCTGTTCTCGCTGCTGCACCCCCCCGCAGTCCGCATGGAATGAAACTGAGCGCGGCCGCACGCTCACGGCGAAAGAGTGCTGCCACCCGTCGTGTACGTTGTAGGTGAAATAGACAGAGGCCTTTTCGCCGGTGTACACCACCACCTTCCTGGGCAGCAGCTGGATGCCAAACTGCAGCTTGTCCCTGCCGTCACGCACACTGAAAAGGAAAGCATTGTTCGCTCGCCAGGAGCTTAGGCTAACCACGACAGAAAACTCCTCAGCGAGCTCCGGCGGGAACAGACCCCCCGTGGCGGCTTCAATGTGGGCGTCCGGGCTGAGTAGGACCCCGGCTCCTGGGGGAGAGGAAGAAGGAGAGTGAAGGGAGGAGGAGGGGGAAGAGGAGCTGGTCCCTGGGGAGAGGGTGTCTCTGCTGCCGGTGAGGCCCAGCCAATGGAGGATATCGACACCTGTGGAGCAGAGAGGGGAGAGAGGTCAGTTAGACAGCCAGACAGACACTTGCAACATCTTCAAACCTTACAAACAGTGATAGGAAGAGGACATTAGCATCATCACTCTACACTCTTAGAAAAGGAGGTTCTAAAAGGGTTCTTTGGCTGTCCCTATAGGAGAACCCTTTTTAGTTCCTGGTAGAACCCTTTTAGGTTCCAGGTAAAACTGTTTTGGATTCCATGTTGAACCATGTTCTACCTGGAACCAAAGGGTTCTACCAGGAACCAAAAAGGGTTCTTCAAATGGGTCTCCTATGGGGACAGCCAAAGAACCCTTTTAGAACAATTTTTTATAAGAGTGTAGGAGGAGGACCAGTTAGAAAAGGAGATGAAGGAAGAAGAAGAATAAACAAAGTAAGGAACGCAAGTAGAAGAAGCACAGGAAGTGAATGAAGTGAATAAATAGGTGGAAGGTCTGATCAAGGCTTGGCCGCCATGACATCACAGATTACCCATAATCCTCCTCAGACAGCCAGGCAGCCAGGCCAGTGAGCGAGGCAGCTGGGGGCCAGATGATTCCAGACAGGGGACTACACAGGGATAGATGGTACAGTACAGTACTATCACACAGCAGTGTGTGTGTGTGTGTGTATGTTTGTGTGTGTGTGTGTTTTTCAAACAGCCTGTTTGAATCAATCTGCCAACAGAGATTCATGATGCTCTCTTTCTTAACAAGCTGAGTCATGAATTTTCCTCTCTCCCAGGTGATTCCTCAAACTACATGTCTGACCTGCTGACATTGAAGTACAGCAGGAGAACAGCGTTTAAAAATGAGTTTAAAAATAGTGGAAAGAGTTTCTCAGCATGGTAGTTAGCTAGGCTTTGAATCAGGGAATAACGGTTAGAGGGAAACATTACAATCTTAGAAAAAAGGGTTCCAAAAAGGTTCTTTGGCTGTCCCCATAGGAGAACCCTTTTTGGTTCCAGGTAGAAACCTTTTGGGTTCCATGTAGAACTCTTTGTGGAAAGGGTTCTACATGGAACCCAAAAGGTTCATTCAAAGGGTTCTTCTATGGGGACAGCCAAAGAACACTTTAAGGTTCTAGATAGCACCTTTTATTTGTACAAATGTCAACAGCATGGCACAATATTTTCGGAAGAGCACAATATGACAAATGAGAACAAAGTGGTATGAAATATGTTATGAACATTTAAATGTTAACATTCAAATGAATATCAAATCCAAGATGGCGTAGCAGTAGGACGTGTCTGTTTGTCCTTGTCTTATCCTGTGTAAATAGCCGGTCTTCTTCGTATATACCTTAATCTCACTTTCTATCTACGAACTAAATATACTTTCCTGCAATCCGCCTCACCCAATGTGGCACGGATCTGCTATTTTTATTCCTTATAACTGGAACTTCCATCAGGAGCTAGCCAGCTAACTAGCTACTAGTCTTTGTTAGCCACGGTTAGCGGTCTTCACCTTTTTCTCGGTCACCAGCCAGCCTTAGCTCGAACAATACCTGCCAGTCTGCACAGCGCGATATCAACCCAGAGCATATCGGACTGCTTCTCTCTACCAATCACCGGATTCCTGCCGCTCTGGATCATTACATCGGATCATCGCAGGTAGCTAGCTGCAAACGAGTGGCCCATGTTAGCTAACACCTCTGTCCCGAAGCAAGCACCAGCTAGCCTTGAGCTAGCCTCGAGCTAGGCCCATATACCAGCTAATTCTAGGGCTACAACACCTCCTTTGCCAATTGGCCTGGACCCTTTATTGTCGACACGGAGCCCACCGATCCATCACGACTGGACTGGCGACGTGGTCTCAACGGGCTATTCAGTTACATTGTCGCCGAAGAACCATCTACTAGCCCCGGCTAGGCCCGCTGTGTCCCCTGCTCGCCTAGCGTAGTAGTGACTACCGAACAGCACCCTGACTCACCTATTGCTGCTCTTTTGACCCTATGATCATTCTAACAGTCCCACTCTGCCCATTCATCGCCTTTTACCCATTGTTTTCTTAGCTCTCCTGATCAACACCTGTGTTTGCTTAATGCCTCTCTCTAATGTCAATATGCCTTGTCTACTGCTGTCTTGGCTAGTTCTTATATCAAGATAGCTGATGTTCTGAAAGAGCTGCAAAATCTGGACCCCTACAAATCAGCTGGGCTAGACAATCTGAACCCTCTCTTTCTAATATTATCCACCGCAAATGTTGCAACCCCTATTACTAGCCTGTTCAACCTCTCTTTCGTATTGTCTGAGATCCGTAAAGATTGGAAAGCTGCCACGGGCATCCCCCTCTTCAAAGGGGGAGACACTCTAGACCCAAACTTTTACATTCCTCTATCTATCCTACCCTGCCTTTCTAAAGTCTTCGAAAGCCAAGTTAACAAACAGATCACCGACCATTTTGAATCCCACCGTACCTTCTCCGCTATGCAATCTGGTTCCCGAGCGGGTCATGGGTGCACTTCAGCCACGCTCAAGGTCCTAAATGATATCATAACCGTCATCGATAAAAGATATGTGCAGCCGTCTTCATTGACCTGGTCAAGGCTTTCGACTCTGTCAATCACTGCATTCTTTTCGGCAGACTCAACAGCCTTGTTTTCTCAAATGACTGGTTCACCGCAACTACTTCAGTGTGTCAAATCGCAGGGCCTGTTGTCCGGACCTCTGACAGTCTCTATGGGGATGCCACAGGGTTCAATTCTCGGGCCGACGCTTTTCTCTGTATACATCAATGATGTCGCTCTTGCTGCTGGTGATTCTCTGATCCATCTCTAAGCAGACGACACCATTCTGTATACTTCTGGCCCTTCTTTGGACACTGTGTTAACAAACCTCCAGACAACTTCAATGCCATACAACACTCCTTCCTTGTCCTCCAAGTGCTCTTAAATGCAAGTAGAACTAAATGCATGCTCGTCAACCGATTGCTGCCCGCACCCGGCCTCCCGTCTAGTATCACTACTCTGGACAGTTCTGACTTAGAATATCTGGACAAGTACAAATACCTAGGTGTCTGTATAGACTATAAACTCTCCTTCCAGACTCACATTAAGCATCTCACATTAAGCATCATACCCTCGTAATACTGACCATCCCACCGATCTTTGACTTTGGCGATGTCACTTACAAATTAGCCTCCAACACTCTACTCAGCAAATTGGATGCAGTCTATCACAGTGCCATCCGTTTTGTCACCAAATCCCCATATACTACCCACCACTGCGACCTGTATGCTCTCGTAGGCTGGCCCTCGCTTCATAATCGCCGCCAAACCCACTGGCTCCACGTCATCTATTCGTTTTTGCTAGGTACATCCCCGCCTTATCTCAGCTCACTGGTCACCATAGCAGCACCCGCTCGTAGCACACGCTCAGCAGGTATATTTCACTGGTTATCCCCAAAGCCAACTCCTCATTTGGCCACCATTCCTTCCAGTTCTCTGCTGCCAATGACTGGAATGAATTGCAAAAATCACTGAAGCTGGAGTCTTATATCTCCCTCACTAACTTTAAGCATCAGCTGTCAGAGCAGCTTAGCAATCATTGCACCTGAACACAGTCCATCTGCAAATAGTCCACCCAACTACCTCATCCCCATATTGTTTTTCTTTTCTTCTTCATTGCACCTCAGCATCCCTACTTGCACATTCATCTTCTGCACATCTATCACCCCAGTGTTTAATTGCTCAATTTTAATTATTTCACCACTATGGCCTATTTATTGCCTTACCTCCCTTACTACATTTGCACACACTGTATATAGATTTTCTATTGTATTATTGACTGTACGTTTGTTTATCCCATGTGTAACTCTGGGTTGCTTGTGTTGCACTGCTTTGCTTTATCTTAGCCAGGTCGCAGTTGTAAATGAGAACTTGTTCTCAACTGGCCTACCTGGTTAAATAAAGGTGAAATAAAAAAAGAATAATAATAAAAAATCAAAAGGAATCAAGACTCAAAGGTTTTACTGACTGTGTGTGTATGTGTGTGTGTGTGTGTGTGTTTGTGTGTGTGTGTGTGTGTGTGTAAGAGAGGGAGAAACTGTCAGACTAAGGCAGTAACTCAGTGGAATCCAGGAAACAGGAAAACGTCAGTGGGGAGATCCTGGGAGGAGGACGAGGAGGAAGAGGAGGAGGAGGAAGAGGAGCAGAAGGAGGAGAAGGAAGCGGAGAAGGAAAAGTAGGAGGAGGATCAGGTAGAGGAGGAGGGATGAGGGATTAGGGAGGGGGGAGAGCAGCAGGAGGAGAAGTGAGGAGGGAGGAGGAGGGAGAGGAGCAGTGGAAGATATTTTCATTGCTAATCAAGAGATGCTAGCTTTCTTTGAAAAAGTGTTTCCCCTTGCTCAGGGATCTGCTCAGAAATTCGCTCAGGGTTCTGCTCAGGGATCTGCTCAGGGATCTGTTCCGAGATTTGTTCAGGGGTCTTAGTCACAAAGTCTGTTTTATTGATTTGGCAGAACAAGAGGGAACATAACTCAGCCAGTGGTTTAAACACACACACACACATGCACATGCACACGCACACGCACAACCAGTGTTTTGAATTTAAAATTAGGCTTCTATAGTGTGTTGTCACAGCAGGTTCAACGTGGTCGTAAAAACTGAAGTAAAAACATTTTTTTTTTACTGAAAACATCTCTGGGGGCATGCAAAACAGAAAATAGTCAAGAATGCAGACTGGTAAAAACTCTGACATCAAAGCCGTAACACAGCTATTTTAGAATGAGTCGCACATGTATGACGTATGACGTTGACACCTTTCACCTTGGTCACGGGTCAAATTGAACAGACAATAACTTATTTAGAAAAGCGTGTTATAAATGTGGGGAGGAAGGGGTAACACATGGTGACTGACGTTTACCTTTGTAGCTTTTGTATTTTTAACATGTTCACATGGAAACACTTAGGAAAAAGCATCAAGGATTCAGTGATCATAACATAATCAAATGTTATTAGCATTGTCTAAAATGGGGATCCAAACAGTGACATTGGTGACCATTATCTTTATGCCTAAACTGTAAACCACATAATACTGGATGTATTTTGAAGAATACTGTTTACATTTTCCTTACACATTTTCCTTATCCTGGTGTCAGGATGTCTGTGGTTTACTAGCTTTACCATCGCTCGGAATTAGCCAAAAGGTTGCTTTGTCCGTCCATCCATAGAGGCCTTGGAAAATACAGAGACTGAGCGAGTTAACCTGCCTCACAGTGCTCATGTCTGAGTTCATGTGCTTATGTGCTCTCCTAAACCTGGTCCTCTCTTTCCTAAACTAGTTGTCTATGCAGCCTGGGAACTAGTTATACATGCAGCCTGAGGACTAGTTGTGTATGCAGACTGGGAACTAGTTGTGCATGCAGACTGGGGACTAGTTATGTATGCAGACTGGGGACTAGTTGTGTATGCAGACTAGGGACTAGTTGTGTATGCAGACTGGGGACTAGTTGTCTATGCAGCCTGGGAACTAGTTGTGCATGCAGACTGGGGACTAGTTGTGTATGCAGCCTGGGGACTAGTTGTGTATGCAGACTCGTGACTAGTTGTGTATGCATACTGGGGACTAGTTGTGTATGCATACTGGGGACTAGTTGTCTATGCAGATTGGGGACTAGTTGTGTATGCAGCCTGGGGACTAGTTGTGTATGCAGCCTGAGGACTAGTTGTGTATGCAGACTGGGAACTAGTTGTGCATGCAGACTGGGGACTAGCTGTGTATGCAGCCTGGGGACTAGTTGTGTATGCAGACTCGTGACTAGTTGTGTATGCATACTGGGGACTAGTTGTGTATGCATACTGGGGACTAGTTGTGTATGCAGATTGGGGACTAGTTGTGTATGCAGCCTGGGGACTAGTTGTGTATGCAGCCAGGGGACTAGTTGTGTATGCAGACTGGGGACTAGTTGTCTATGCAGCCTGGGAACTAGTTGTGCATGCAGACTGGGGACTAGTTGTGTATGCAGCCTGGGGACTAGTTGTGTATGCAGACTCGTGACTAGTTGTGTATGCATACTGGGGACTAGTTGTGTATGCATACTGGGGACTAGTTGTGTATGCAGATTGGGGACTAGTTGTGTATGCAGCCTGGGGACTAGTTGTGTATGCAGCCTGGGGACTAGTTGTGTATGCAGACTGGGGACTAGTTGTGTATGCAGCCTGGGGACTGGTTGTGTATGCAGACTGGGGACTAGTTGTCTATGCAGCCTGGGAACTAGTTGTCTATGCAGCCTGGGGACTAGTTGTGTATGCAGCCTGGGAACGAGTTGTCTATGCAGCCTGGGAACTAGTTGTGTATGCAGACTGGGGACTAGTTGTGTATGCAGCCTGGGGACTGGTTGTGTATGCAGACTGGGGACTAGTTGTCTATGCAGCCTGGGAACTAGTTGTGTATGCAGACTGGGGACTGGTTGTGTATGCAGACTGGGGACTAGTTGTCTATGCAGCCTGGGAACTAGTTGTGTATGCAGACTGGGGACTAGTTGTGTATGCAGCCTGGGGACTAGTTGTGTATGCAGCCTGGGGACGAGTTGTGTATGCAGCCTGGGGACTAGTTGTGTATGCAGCCTGGGGACTAGTTGTCTATGCAGCCTGGGGACTAGTTGTGTATGCAGCCTGGGGACTAGTTGTGTATGCAGACTGGGGACTAGTTGTGTATGCAGCCTGGGGACTGGTTGTGTATGCAGACTGGGGACTAGTTGTGTATGCAGACTGGGAACTAGTTGTCTATGCAGCCTGGGAACTAGTTGTGTATGCAGCCTGGGGACGAGTTGTGTATGCAGCCTGGGGACTAGTTGTGTATGCAGCCTGGTGACTAGTTGTGTATGCAGCCTGGGGACTAGTTGTGTATGCAGCCTGGTGACTAGTTGTGTATGCAGCCTGGGGACTAATTGTGTATGCAGACTGGGGACTAGTTGTTCATGCAGCCTGGGGACTAGTTGTGTATGCAGCCTGGGGACTAGTTGTGTATGCAGACTGGGGCCTAGTTCTGTATGCAGACTGGGGACGAGTTGTGTATGCAGCCTGGGGACTAGTTGTGTATGCAGCCTGGGGACGAGTTGTGTATGCAGCCTGGGGACTAGTTGTGTATGCAGCCTGGTGACTAGTTGTGTATGCAGCCTGGGGACTAGTTGTGTATGCAGCCTGGGGACTAGTTGTGTATGCAGCCTGGGGACTAATTGTGTATGCAGACTGGAGACTAGTTCTGTATGCAGACTGGGGACTAGTTGTGTATGCAGCCTGGGGACTAGTTGTGTATGCAGACTGGGGACTAGTTGTGTATGCAGCCTGGGGACTAGTTGTGTATGCAGACTGGAGACTAGTTGTGTATGCAGACTGGGGACTAGTTGTGTATGCAGCCTGGGGACTAGTTGTGTATGCAGACTGGGACTAGTTGTGTATGCAGACTGGGGCCTAGTTGTGTATGCAGACTGGGGACTAGTTGTGTATGCAGACTGGGGACGAGTTGTGCATGCATCCTGGGGACTAATTGTGTATGCAGACTGGGGACTAGTTGTGTATGCAGACTGGGAACTAGTTGTCTATGCAGCCTGGGAACTAGTTGTGTATGCAGCCTGGGGACGAGTTGTGTATGCAGCCTGGGGACTAGTTGTGTATGCAGCCTGGTGACTAGTTGTGTATGCAGCCTGGGGACTAGTTGTGTATGCAGCCTGGTGACTAGTTGTGTATGCAGCCTGGGGACTAATTGTGTATGCAGACTGGGGACTAGTTGTTCATGCAGCCTGGGGACTAGTTGTGTATGCCGCCTGGGGACTAGTTGTGTATGCAGACTGGGGCCTAGTTCTGTATGCAGACTGGGGACGAGTTGTGTATGCAGCCTGGGGACTAGTTGTGTATGCAGCCTGGGGACGAGTTGTGTATGCAGCCTGGGGACTAGTTGTGTATGCAGCCTGGTGACTAGTTGTGTATGCAGCCTGGGGACTAGTTGTGTATGCAGCCTGGGGACTAGTTGTGTATGCAGCCTGGGGACTAATTGTGTATGCAGACTGGAGACTAGTTCTGTATGCAGACTGGGGACTAGTTGTGTATGCAGCCTGGGGACTAGTTGTGTATGCAGACTGGGGACTAGTTGTGTATGCAGCCTGGGGACTAGTTGTGTATGCAGACTGGAGACTAGTTCTGTATGCAGACTGGGGACTAGTTGTGTATGCAGCCTGGGGACTAGTTGTGTATGCAGACTGGGACTAGTTGTGTATGCAGACTGGGGCCTAGTTGTGTATGCAGACTGGGGACTAGTTGTGTATGCAGACTGGGGACGAGTTGTGCATGCATCCTGGGGACTAATTGTGTATGCAGACTGGGGACTAGTTGTGTATGCAGCCTGGGGACAAGTTGTGTATGCAGCCTGGGGACTAGCTGTGTAGGCATCCCAAATGGCACCCTATTCCCTATTTAGTGCATTGCTTTTGACTAGGGCCTGTAGTGCATTAAATAGGGAAAACGGTACCATTTGGGATGCAGGCTAACAATAGATCTCTCCTTTCCTCTTCTCTTCTCTCCCTTCTTTTTCTCTCCTTTCCTTTTCTCTTCTCTCCCTTCTTTTCCTCACCTCACCTCTTCCTCTAATCTAATCTAATCTACTCTACTCTACTCTACTCTACTCTCCTCTCGCTAGCTGCACAGAAAAGAGAATCGATGTCCTTGACATTCTTTGCCTGGGGTAATATTAGCCAGGATTCCAAGCTGTCTCATTATGTGAAGACAAGCTGCCCTGGCCCAGCCCTCAGTCAGTCACTGAGCATTCTGCTCTGTTCTGCATTCCTCCTCCTCTTCTTCTTATGATGGATTGATCCTGCTGTGTAGTGGTGGTGTAGTGGTGGTGGTGGGGTCTACAACGATATAGAGACAGAATAATAGCATAAAGTAGCAGTCAAAAGTTTGGACACACCTACTCATTCAAGGGTTTTTCTTTATTTGTACTATTTTCTATATTGTAGAATAATAGTGAAGACATCAAATCTATGAAATAACACATGGAATCATGTAGTAACCAATCAATCACAGACAGTGTCACCAGCAAAGCACCCCTACTGTCACGAGTCCGACCGAGGGTGTTTCCCTTTCCCGGGCAGGTGGCGCTCGGCGGTCGTCGTCACCGGCCTATGAGCTGCCACTGATTGTTTTTCCTCCCCCTCCTTGTATGTTGAGGGGCTAGCACCTGTGGATGTTTAATTAGTTTGTCTTGATTAGACAGCCGGCCCGCCTGGTTGTTGTGCAGGATTATTTCTATGTAACCTTCGGCTCTGTGGTATAGGCACGTGTTAGTGCCCGGTCGGGATTGTTTCCCATTGTACATTTTGATTCCCTGTGTTTTCTGAACGTAACTTTTTGTGAGCACCCTGTGGTGCGTTGGTGCGATTAAAAGACGCGCAGCATTGAACTCTCTGCCTCCTGCATTTGACTCCACACCCACGACACCCGGAGCTTTACACCTACACCATAACACCTCCTCCTCCATGCTTCACGGTGGGAACCACACATGCTGTCACGCCCTGGCCTTAGTATTCTGTGTTTTCTTTATTATTTTGGTTAGGCCAGGGTGTGACATGGGTGATTTATGTGTTTTGTCTTATCTAGGGGTTTTGTAGATTAATGGGGTTGTGTTCAGTTTAATGTTCTAGGTAAGTCTATGGTTGCCTGGAGGGGTTCTCAATCAGAAGCAGGTGTCTATCGTTGTCTCTGATTGGGAGCCATATTTAGGCAGCCATATTCTTTGGGTATTTTGTGGGTGATTGTTCCTGTCTCTGTGTTCTCTGCACCAGTTAGGACTGTTTCGGTTTTGCCACGTTTTCTTATTTTGTATTTGTATAGTGTTTACGTTTTCGTCTTTATTAAAGATGCTTAACAATAACCACGTTGCATTTTGGTCCTCCTCTCCTTCCCAGGAAGAAAACCGTTACACATGCTGAGATAATTTGTTCACCTTTGTCTCACAAAGACCCAGGGGTTGGAAGCAAAAATCTCAAATTTGGACTCATCTGACCAAAGGACAGACTTCCACCGGTCTAATGTCCATTGCTCGTGTTTCTTGGCCCAAACAAGTCTCTTCTTATTATTGGTGTCCTTTAGTAGTGGTTTCTTTGCAGTAATTCAACCACGAAGGCCTGATTCACGTAGTTTCCTCTGAACAGTTGATGTTGAGATGTGCAGTTAGTTGTCGATTTCTGAGGCTGGTAACTCTAATGAACTTATCCTCTGCAACAGAGGTAACTCTGGGGTTTCCTTTCCTCTGGCAGTCCTCATGAGAGCCAGTTTCATCATAGCGCTTGATGGTTTTTGCGACTGCACTTGAAGAAAGTTCTTAAAATGTTCCACATTGACTGACCTTCATGTCTTAAAGTAATGATGGACTGTCGTTTCTCTTTCCTTATTTGAGCTGTTCTTACCATAATATGGACTTGGTCTTTTACCAAATAGGGCTATCTTCTGTATACCACCCCTACCTTGTCACAGCACAACTGATTGACTCAAAAAAAAGAAGAAAAAAGAAAAAAAGAAAAAAGAAATTCCACAAATTAACTTTTAACAAGGCACACCTGTTAATTGAAATGCATTTAATGTGACTACCTCATGAAGCTGGTTGAGAGAATGCCAAGAGTGTGCAAAGCTGTCATCAAGGCAAAGGGTGGCTACTTTGAAGAATCTCAAATATAAAATATATTTAGATTTGTTTAACACTTTTTTGGTTACTACATGATTCCATATGTGTTATTTCATAGTTTTGATGTTTCACTATTATTCTACAATGTAAAAAAAATAGTAAAATAAAGAAAACGCCTTGAATGAGTAGGTGTGTCCAAACTTCTGACTGGTACTGTACTATCGGTGGTGGTAAAGGACTTGACTGCCTGGGTTTAGCCTGAATTGAGCCTGACTCAGGGGAGGGGAGCTGGGTATAGGCCTGCCTCAGGGGGAGTGGAGCTGGGGGGGGGGGGCTGCCTCAGGAGGAGTGGAGCTGGGTATAGGCCTGCCTCAGGAGGAGTGGAGCTGGGGGGGGGGGCTGCCTCAGGAGGATGAGTGGAGCTGGGGATAGGCCTGCCTCAGGAGGAGTGGAGCTGGGGGGGGGGGGTCTGCCTCAGGAGGAGTGGAGCTGGGTATAGGCCTGCCTCAGGAGGAGTGGAGCTGGGGGGGGGGGGGTCTGCCTCAGGAGGAGTGGAGCTGGGTATAGGCCTGCCTCAGGAGGAGTGGAGCTGGGGGGGGGGGGGGGGGGGGGGCTGCCTCAGGAGGAGTGGAGCTGGGGATAGGCCTGCCTCAGGAGGAGTGGAGCTGGGGGGGGGGGGTCTGCCTCAGGAGGAGTGGAGCTGGGGGGGGCTGCCTCAGGAGGATGAGTGGAGCTGGGGATAGGCCTGCCTCAGGAGGAGTGGAGCTGGGTATAGGCCTGCCTCAGGAGGAGTGGAGCTGGGGGGGGGCTGCCTCAGGAGGATGAGTGGAGCTGGGGATAGGCCTGCCTCAGGAGGAGTGGAGCTGGGGGGGGCTGCCTCAGGAGGATGAGTGGAGCTGGGGATAGGCCTGCCTCAGGAGGAGTGGAGCTGGGGATAGGCCTGCCTCAGGAGGAGGAGTGGAGCTGGGGATAAGGCCTGCCTCAGGAGGAGGAGTGGAGCTGGAGATAGGCCTGCCTCAGGAGGAGGAGTGGAGCTGGGGATAGGCCTGCCTCAGGAGGAGGAGTGGAGCTGGAGATAGGCCTGCCTCAGGAGGAGGAGTGGAGCTGGAGATAGGCCTGCCTCAGGAGGAGGAGTGGAGCTGGGGATAGGCCTGCCTCAGGAGGAGGAGTGGAGCTGGGGATAGGCCTGCCTCAGGAGGAGGAGTGGAGCTGGGGATAGGCCTGCCTCAGGAGGAGGAGTGGAGCTGGAGATAGGCCTGCCTCAGGAGGAGGAGTGGAGCTGGGGATAGGCCTGCCTCAGGAGGAGGAGTGGAGCTGGGGATAGGCCTGCCTCAGGAGGAGGAGTGGAGCTGGGGATAGGCCTGCCTCAGGAGGAGGAGTGGAGCTGGAGATAGGCCTGCCTCAGGAGGAGGAGTGGAGCTGGGGATAGGCCTGCCTCAGGAGGAGGAGTGGAGCTGGGGATAGGCCTGCCTCAGGAGGAGGAGTGGAGCTGGGGATAGGCCTGCCTCAGGAGGAGGAGTGGAGCTGGAGATAGGCCTGCCTCAGGAGGAGGAGTGGAGCTGGAGATAGGCCTGCCTCAGGAGGAGGAGTGGAGCTGGGGATAGGCCTGCCTCAGGAGGAGGAGTGGAGCTGGGGATAGGCCTGCCTCAGGAGGAGGAGTGGAGCTGGAGATAGGCCTGCCTCAGGAGGAGGAGTGGAGCTGGAGATAGGCCTGCCTCAGGAGGAGGAGTGGAGCTGGGGATAGGCCTGCCTCAGGAGGAGGAGTGGAGCTGGGGATAGGCCTGCCTCAGGAGGAGGAGTGGAGCTGGAGATAGGCCTGCCTCAGGAGGAGGAGTGGAGCTGGGGATAGGCCTGCCTCAGGAGGAGGAGTGGAGCTGGAGATAGGCCTGCCTCAGGAGGAGGAGTGGAGCTGGAGATAGGCCTGCCTCAGGAGGAGGAGTGGAGCTGGAGATAGGCCTGCCTCAGGAGGAGGAGTGGAGCTGGGGATAGGCCTGCCTCAGGAGGAGGAGTGGAGCTGGGGATAGGCCTGCCTCAGGAGGAGGAGTGGAGCCAATGTATATTGGAAGCATATGGAATATATCTGTCGTGTCCTCTGTAATATACCTGTACATGTTGAGTGGCCAGACTGTTTAATTCAAGTTGAGTGTCAGCCAGGGGGGAAAGTAAGGTGGCACGGTCTGGTAAGGTGTCCCGGCAAAATAAATAGTGGGGGTACGTTGTATAGGTAAAGCGTGAGCCCATCACAATTAATACAACATTCCATAGGCTATGACACCATTCATTACCATTACTGCATGTCAGCTGTATGAAAATGACTGAAATGACTGGAAACCAGGTGCTCTACGCTCCAAATTGCGTTGTAGTTTGAGGAGAACACTTACATTTTGTGAAGGCGGAGGTGAGGTGCCGAGACCGAGGCGTGAGTGGACAACAGTGAATGCATCAATTCAGGCTACAAGTGTAGGCCTAATGATAATCACAGAATGTCATTACAATACACACAGGTGTTTTTTAACAGCTGTCTCTTTCCATTCATCTAATTAAAGGTGCACGTGCACTGTTGGGTATTTTGTGAGTGAACGAATGTGCGTTGGTCGCCTACAGGAGCGCTTTTGTTAAGTGATTGTTTGACAATCCGATGAAATCATCATGACTGGTTGTGTTTAGGCCACATTAAAAGGCCTAGGCGGTGTGTCCATAAGGCTAGGGGAAGCTAAGCTTTCCCCAAAGTAAATAGAATTAAATTGCCAAAATGATATACCCTAATTATCTTATTCCTGTCTATACAGAAATAAACACAATCATTCAAAATAGGCTACAACACCAGAAAGCATGAGGATCATTAGCTTACATTTGCTTTTTTTGCTGAGGATTGTTTTAAATCACATCCTAAATTTAAATCCTACAGTCGGAAGGCCCCACAATTTGTCCAGCACACTGCAAATACCAAATAGATAAATGCTGAGTTGTGACTGTCAGTAAAAAGCAGAGACCCAGCCAGGCATATCACAGTATTTAAAAATACAATCGAGGAAAAACCTTTTGGAAAGCAAATGGCTTTTGCTGTAATGAGACGACAATGAAAAGACTCCAATCTGTCTTTTAGTTATTTTAACTTAATTGAGTGAACAAGTAGCCTCTCTCATTGGCTCCAGCAGAGAACATCAGCCACATCCCCGGTGAGTCTGCATATTCACCGTCTTCATTACTGGGTCAGTGCCACTTCTGTTTGTTTTTGGACAATCATTTCCTCCTCCAGGTTAAATGGGCGTCATATTGTATGTCTCCCCTTTTCGTAGGCCCATTATATGGATCAGACAAAATCGTTTTTATTGATCTGTTTGTCAGTATCAGCAGGCTATCCTGTAATTTTTGTAGCAGGCCTATTTTTTTAAATGCATGCTGGGTGTCCAGTACAGGTAAGAAATGACATCACCTCTGGTGTCAGCCAAGGTCTTGCACCATAATAATATCCTTAGCAGATGTAAGCCTAGTAGTTTCTGTTTGCTTGTTTTTACCTTATTACTGTAACATGTGTTGAGACCCACGCCACGTGAAACTAGTTTTGAACTTGATTGACAGCAGTTCCTCCTCCATTGGACAATAACACCGACAGCTAAACATACAACTCTGACTGAACTTGTTGTTGCTCTGCAACGGTCATAGGAGGGGAGGAGAGAGGAGAAACAGAAATATGTAATCATCCGACCAAGCCTCTCAACCGCTGTCTCTTTTCCTGATACTTATCTGGAATACTGATGGATATCACCTTATCAACTTGTCCGCTGCATCTGTCCAGAGAAAGAGCTGTTGCAAACACATTAAAGCATTATCTCAGTCTGGTTGACCTTTAGTTTCCCTATTCTCTGCACTTTAATTCATTGGTGTACTTCGTGAGAGAGAGAGAGAGACAGAGAGAAAGAGAAAGAGAAAAACAGAGAGAGAGAGAGAGAGAGAGAGAGAGAGAGAAAGAGAAAAACAGAGAGAGAGAGAGAGAGAGAGAGAGAAAGAGAAAGAGAAAAACAGAGAGAGAGAGAGAGAGAGAGAGAGAGAGAAAGAAAGAGAGAGAAAGAAAGAGAGACAGAGAGAAAGAGAAAGAGAAAAACAGAGAGAGAGAGAGAGAGAGAGAGAGAGAAAGAAAGAGAGAGAAAGAAAGAGAGAGAAACAGATTGAGAGATTGAGAGAGAGAGAAACACAGAGAGAGAGAGAAACACAGAGAGAGAATAACTGACCACTGTGACTGACCCAAAATTAAGGAAAGCTTTGACTATGTACAGACTCAGTGAGCATAGCCTTGCTATTGAGAAAGGTAGCCGTAGGCAGACATGGCTCTCAAGAGAAGACATGTTATGTGCACACTGCACACAAAATGAGGTGGAAACTGAGCTGCACTTCCTAACCTCCTGCCAAATGTATGACCATATTAGAGACACATATTTCCCTTAGATTACATAGACCCACAAAGAATTTGAAAACGCATCCAATTTTGATAAACTCCCATATCTATTGGGTGAAATACCACATTGTGCAATCACAACAGCACAATTTGTGACCTGTTAAACCAGTTAAGAGCAAACACCATTGTAAATACAACCCATATTTATGTTTTTTATTTTCCCTTTTCTACTTTAACTTTGCACGTCGTTACAACACTGTATACAGACAAATGTCTTTATTATTTTGGAATTTTGTGAGTGTAATGTTTACTGTTAATTGTTTTATTGTATAGTTCACTTTTGTTTGTTATCTATTTCACTTGCTTTGGCAATGTAAAGATATGTTTCCCATGCCAATAAAGCCCTTTGAATTTAATTGAAATGAGAGAGAGACACACACAGGGGAACGTGGGAGAAGGGAAGGAGGCTATTTGGGTTGTCTATACCTGCATTCTAGGACCTGAGGAGCAAGAACAGACATGTAAGGGAGGGTTTAAAAAAAGAATTGGAAGAGGAGAGGAGCTCCCATGTGCAGCTGTCCTTCTGACTCACAGGCAGGCAGGCAGACAGACAGACAGACAGACAGACAGACAGACAGACAGACAGACAGACAGACAGACACACCCCCTGGCCTCAGCCGGCTTGTTCACCATTATGTTATTACTCATACATACATGTATACAAACACAGAGCAATAATAACACATATCAAGGAGAATTCCTGTCCTTGATACTAGGGTAATGTCATAAATCACTTATTTTATGTAATATCATTCTGTTGGCATGTTTGAACCCTAAAGCATTGACAACAACTCATCAGAAGTGCTGGCATTCTGCAACTCTGCAACCAAGAGTAACTATTCACCCACCCTCTCAGAATGTCTGGTGCCAACAAGTGAAATGTCACTTGGTCAAACTAAGACCCGTGTCTATAAAACCCGCACAAGCCCCGGTAACAATCAATACTTTTCATAGCGAAACAGTTTCCATTTGAAGAACAAGGCGTTTGTTCATTTTTGTTGACATCACTTTATGATGAGACAACAAATCCATGGCAGCAGAGATGGCTAGTGGATGCGGGGTAGGAATGGGGTTGGTGTATACTGCTACAATTACAGCTGGAGTTAGGGTGGGGGAGTTGGCGGGGGAGGAGGTGGAGGCTGCTTACCTTGTGCTCGGTAGTCTTCTTCTCCAGACAGTACTGCTGTGCATATTGACAGGAGCAAGAGGAGGGTTCTCCTACAGGGGAAGAACAACATAGTCAAAGAAAATGGGAAACCAAACCAATACGGGATATTCTGAATTTGAGTCAACGGATCCAAGTCTGTGATCCCATTAATCATTAAGAGACAAATGAGACAATAAACATTCTCTATCATAAAGTGGTAACGCATATAAGACGCTCTATGTCTTCACTGAAGACCAAACAACTTATCATATACAGCTATATATAGCTATTAATTCATTATAAGAAGTCAATTAAGAAATTATCTTAATGCGCAATCGTCTACAGTACAGTCATGAGCACTGGGAAGCAGTGTCCAACACACAAGAATCAGACTGTATACGTCGTAAATCAACTACTACAACTTCAACTACAGATGCATACTACATGTTTCATCCAACTGGCGACCACATTAGTGTTCTGTCACAGCTAACCTAACATAGGAGGCATAAAATAAATGCGTGAGCGACATTTATTTATTTCTGGACAAACTGTCAAACCTCTCTTCCACACTGTTCAACCAATCCAGTAAATGTGGAGGAGGAGTTAAGATGGAGTGTCGCCTTGTTAACGTCCAAAAGCTGAAGCTGCGTCATAGGCTCTCTTTCCATTTCCCCTGAAAACCGGACGCATCCGATTGTTTTCGACCCCCGCTGAGGGAGTGTCACAGCTGATATACTCTGAGCTGTTGTCCCTCTGGCTCCTAGTACTCTCTAACTGGAGAAACTAAGGGAAAGCACAACTACAGACCAAGTCCATCCAAACCCCTCATCATCTGCCATGAGTCCAGTATTACCAGTGACAGATGGGAAGGGAGAGCTTGTAACTAACAAGTACTGTACACATCAAGAACAAGAACACTCATGCCGATAGATCACTGATGATGACCGTATGCTTTTTCCTGTTCTCCTCTGGCCTGGTATTGGCCAGTGGCTGTGTGTACTGGACTGATTCTATATCTCCAGGGGAAACCATGAGCCACCAGGGCCCAGGTAGGGGAAACCATTAGGCTGCGTTTACACAGGCAGCCCAATTATGATCTTTTGTCCAATTATCGGCAAAAGAGCTAATCTGATTGGTCAAAAGACCAATCAAGCTGCCTGTGTAAACGCAGCCTGAGTGTATTTTAGTCTTAACAATCTCACATAAACATGGGCTTTGTCTCTACATTGACCTACTGGTGGTTCAGGGTGAGTGGGTGACTATGTTTCCCCATAGGTACATGAAAATAAAACAGAGGGCCTTGCAGGAGTTCTGTGTGCCAAAATATAAACCTGGGGTAAGTTTTTAGACAGGTTCGGGTGAATGGTGGGGGGGGGGGTTCACCAGAAAATAGCGATGACAAATAGGAGGTCTGGGCCACTGGTTTTCCTAGCTAGGGAGAACGGCTGCTCTGTCACTGCCAAAACCCCACCATACCCCTCCTCCTGCCTCTACACACATGGACAGGGGGTTCCATTGGAGAACAAACAGTAGTCCCACAAAGGGGATTCCCACTGACTGACCCCACCTCTAGAGGGCACTGCCCACCACAAACTGCTCTGCGTCAACCGTAACTGTATGGAGAGACATAGTGAGTTTACAAACTGTTGATGGGCAGAGATTCACTCAACTTTACTATAAACAACATCACAGGATTATACCACTCATATCACATATTCCTTTGTAGTATCACCTTAAAAATGTCAGGCACATCCATCTCTACTGTAGCATGGGTGGCAGCAACACATAAGCCTAGGTAAGATAGGGGAGTTTACCATTCACATTCCAAATAACATGATATCACTTCAAACATATGTTGAAGGATTCTTTCTAGTCTCACCTCTTATAGAACTCCCAATAAGCCACCATGTCAATCATTCTGCTTCTCCATGCTGGAGACATATACAATATTTTTCCTTTATTTAACTAGGCAAGTCAGTTAAGAACACATTCTTATTTTCAATGACATACTAGGAATGGTAATTGCCTGTTCATGAGAAGAATGACAGATTTGTCATGGAGATGATTCTCCATGATGGAGACAATATATAAATGGCTGAAGATGATTCTCCATGATGGAGACAATATATAAATGGCTGGAGATGATTCTCCATGCTAGAGACAATATATAAATGGCTGGAGATGATTCTCCATGCTAGAGACAATATACAGTGCCTTGCGAAAGTATTCGGCCCCCTTGAACTTTGCAACCTTTTGCCACATTTCAGGCTTCAAACATAAAGATATAAACTGTATTTTTTTGTGAAGAATCAACAACAAGTGGGACACAATCATGAAGTGGAACGACATTTATTGGATATTTCAAACTTTTTTAACAAATCAAAAACTGAAAAATTGGGCGTGCAAAATTATTCAGCCCCTTTACTTTCAGTGCAGCAAACTCTCTCCAGAAGTTCAGTGAGGATCTCTGAATGATCCAATGTTGACCTAAATGACTAATGATGATAAATACAATCCACCTGTGTGTAATCAAGTCTCCGTATAAATGCACCTGTACTGTGATAGTCTCAGCGGTCCGTTAAAAGCGCAGAGAGCATCATGAAGAACAAGGAACACACCAGGCAGGTCCGAGATACTGTTGTGAAGAAGTTTAAAGCCGGATTTGGATACAAAAAGATTTCCCAAGCTTTAAACATCTCAAGGAGCACTGTGCAAGCGATAATATTGAAATGGAAGGAGTATCAGACCACTGCAAATCTACCAAGACCTGGCCGTCCCTCTAAACTTTCAGCTCATACAAGGAGAAGACTGATCAGAGATGCAGCCAAGAGGCCCATGATCACTCTGGATGAACTACAGAGATCTACAGCTGAGGTGGGAGACTCTGTCCATAGGACAACAATCAGTCGTATATTGCACAAATCTGGCCTTTATGGAAGAGTGGCAAGAAGAAAGCCATTTCTTAAAGATATCCATAAAAAGTGTTGTTTAAAGTTTGCCACAAGCCACCTGGGAGACACACCAAACATGTGGAAGAAGGTGCTCTGGTCAGATGAAACCAAAATTGAACTTTTTGGCAACAATGCAAAACGTTATGTTTGGCGTAAAAGCAACACAGCTGAACACACCATCCCCACTGTCAAACATGGTGGTGGCAGCATCATGGTTTGGGCCTGCTTTTCTTCAGCAGGGACAGGGAAGATGGTTAAAATTGATGGGAAGATGGATGGAGCAAAATACAGGACCATTCTGGAAGAAAACCTGATGGAGTCTGCAAAAGACCTGAGACTGGGACAGAGATTTGTCTTCCAACAAGACAATGATCCAAAACATAAAGCAAAATCTACAATGGAATGGTTCAAAAATAAACATATCCAGGTGTTAGAATGGCCAAGTCATAGTCCAGACCTGAATCCAATCGAGAATCTGTGGAAAGAACTGAAAACTGCTGTTCACAAATGCTCTCCATCCAACCTCACTGAGCTCGAGCTGTTTTGCAAGGAGGAATGGGAAAAAATGTCAGTCTCTCGATGTGCAAAACTGATAGAGACATACCCCAAGCGACTTACAGCTGTAATCGCAGCAAAAGGTGGCGCTACAAAGTATTAACTTAAGGGGGCTGAATAATTTTGCACGCCCAATTTTTCAGTTTTTGATTTGTTAAAAAAGTTTGAAATATCCAATAAATGTCGTTCCTCTTCATGATTGTGTCCCACTTGTTGTTGATTCTTCACAAAAAAATACAGTTTTATATCTTTATGTTTGAAGCCTGAAATGTGGCAAAAGGTCGCAAAGTTCAAGGGGGCCGAATACTTTCGCAAGGCACTGTATACAGGAGGTGCAGACTAATACAGTACAACCCTTCAGGCAGTAACTATATATTGGACACACTTACATAATAGTAATAACATTGACAATTAATGAGACAGAGAGATGGAGTGTGCATTCTGACCAGACAGAATCAATCAGATTGACAAGAAGTACTGCATGTATAATCATAGCTGTCATGGAAAGCGTAGAAAAGATGCCTTTGGCAGTCCGTTCATATCGATGAGAGTAGTGTTCTAACAAAATGAGAATGGTGCCAATTCAAAGAAAGTTTCACCTGAGCACATTTCCATCTTTATTTAACTAGGCATGTAAGTTATGAACAAACTCTTATTTTCTATGATGGCCTAGGAACAGTGGGTTAACTGCCTTGTTCAGGGGAAGAATGACAGATTTTTACCTTGTCAGCTTAGGGATTCGATCTTGCAACCATCCGGTTCCTAGTCCAACGCTCTAACCACTAGGCTACCTGCCGCCCCATTAAGTGATGACATGGGTGAACGTCAAAGAGCTATCGATCTTAAAGCAAACAAACTAATGTCACTGATGCTCATAATATGACAGTCTGGTATGGTAATCTGAGCTGGTGGAGAGCATCCTCATATCCATTATAACAGTCTGGTATGGTAATCTGAGATGGTGGAGAGCATCCTCATATCCATTATGACAGTCTGGTATGGTAATCTGAGCTGGTGGAGAGCATCCTCATATCCATTATGACAGTCTGGTATGGTAATCTGAGCTGGTGGAGAGCATCCTCATATCCATTATGACAGTCTGGTATGGTAATCTGAGCTGGTGGAGAGCATCCTCATATCCATTATGACAGTCTGGTATGGTAATCTGAGCTGGTGGAGAGCATCCTCATATCCATTATGACAGTCTGGTATGGTAATCTGAGCTGGTGGAGAGCATCCTCATATTCATTATGACAGTCTGGTATGGTAATCTGAGCTGGTGGAGAGCATCCTCATATTCATTATGACAGTCTGGTATGGTAATCTGAGCTGGTGGAGAGCATCCTCATATTCATTATGACAGTCTGGTATGGTAATCTGAGCTGGTGGAGAGCATCCTCATATTCATTATGACAGTCTGGTATGGTAATCTGAGCTGGTGGAGAGCATCCTCATATTCATTATGACAGTCTGGTATGGTAATCTGAGCTGGTGGAGAGCATCCTCATATCCATTATGACAGTCTGGTATGCTAATCTGAGAGTGAGGAGCAAAAGAAAACTGACCTGAATAGTAAACACAGCCAGCAAAGTAATTGGTCAACCACAGGCACATTTGAGCAGTCTGTTCCGCAAGGCAAACAAAAAGAAGGCCCTGGCTGTCATTGGCGAACTCTCACACCCTCTCTACACCCTCAGTTCAAGAGGCTTCCTTCTGGCTGGCGCTTCAGAACTCCCATGGCCAAGAAGAACGTGTTCAAACATGAATTTGTTCCTTGTGCTTTTGGATTACTAAATGCAAAGTAAATTGTGTACTTATCTATCCAGTGCAGTTGGGACAGTGGTTGTTTGTGAGTGAATGTATTAATGTCATCTATGTTGTTAGTGTACTGTATGCAACATGATGGACTGACTGGTTAAAATGTGTATGATGTGAGAATGTATGTATATGTGATCCTTTTAATGGAAGCTGATGCCAAATAAAAGTTTCCATGCTGGAAGGACAATAAAGTTTTATTCTATTCGATTCTATAACACAGCAGAACAGGGCTCAAATGCTATTTGAAATCTTTCAAATACATTGAGCGTTTGCTCTAGCTTGCCTGGAGTGACAGATGGGCAGAGTTTGTGGTTTTGGTCCATAAAACAGCGCAAGTTCAATCAGGCACATACAGTATGAAGTATTTTAAATCATTTTAAAAACTGTTTGAATCCACGGTCAGTAACTTAAAGGGATAGCGAGCAATAATGACATACAGCAGCATACAGCCAGATCTCTCCTCTCCTGCTGTGTGGCCGCTTTCTGATAGACAAAATAAGGTAAGGGGATATGGTGGTTAGGTATAAGTATAGGGGGTATACAACAGCAAGGGTTTAGCAGCTTGTGTGTGGCCCTGGTTGTTAGATAGAGTGGCAGACGGAGGCAGACATGTTGTTTTTTTCCAGAGAGAGTGAGAGAGAGAGAGAGAGAGAGAGAGAGAGAGAGAGAGAGAGAGAGAGAGAGAGAGAGAGAGAGAGAATGAGAAAGACACAGAGACAGAGAGAGGGGTTAGAGAGAGAGAGAGAGGGGGGGGGGCAGGAAGAGCAGAGAGAGGGAGAGGGGGGAAGAGGGAACAAGAAGGAACACCTGCTCCCCATCGAGATACTGGTGTGAGATTCCAAAGCTGGAAATACAGACATATACATGCTATATGAATACAATGATTCATATGTAGGAGGATAAAACTGTCATTTATAAGGCCTTAGTAGAGTAGCTGGTTCAGCTTCAAATCTTGGTTGATTTACGCGTGGAAAAGTGGACTATATACTGTTTATAACACTTAAATCCACATTTAGAGAGCCAATGGCAATGCGAGGTAGATTCTGACAGCCTTGTCTCTGTCTCAGTCTCCGGTAGGGCTATTTAAAGCCTCATACACACAGCTCACTGGCTCCAAAACAGACCTGGCTCCTGGGTTCACTACACTACACTTAATGATGACATCAGACAACACAACGTGTCGCATAGTGGGAATTGTGAGAATTTGCCTTAATTGTTTTGCCAGTTTAGTTAAATATGGCATGGACCATGTTGAGTGTTTAAACTACTAAAAGCTTGGAGGGTGCCTGGGGTTCAATTCAATTTCAATTCAGGAAGTAAACTGAACTGAATGAATTTAAAGGGAATTAACATCAACCCTGGATTTCTGTATACAATTTAGAGGTAAATCCCTGTCTCTGTGACAAGAAGACACTCAGACAGACATGCCTGATGCCTTCCATCCCAGTGGTTTATGGGAACGACTGCTGAAAGCAGAACAAAGCTCCCCAAACACTGCTGTGTTGACCCAGGGAAATGCCACTATGTGAGGAGTGAGTGCCATGTCAAGACTATAAATAATCTGCTGCAGAGTCTGTCCAGTGTCCAGGACACAGAAAGGTCTCCATTTGCACCCTGAATAGGCTTCCAAAATGGGACCCTATGCCCTATATAGTGCACTTTCTTTGACCAGGGGCCACAGGTATTAGTGGACTATATATGGAATAGGGAGCCATTTCAGGCGCAACCTCTTCGGCCAAGGGGGCAGTATTTTGAGGTTTGGATGACAAGCATGTCCAAAATAAACTGCCGGTTACTCAGGCCCAGAAGATAGGATATGCACATGCATAGTGGTATTGGATAGAAAACACTCTAAGGTTTCCAAAACTGTTAACATAATGTCTGTAAATATAACATAACTGATATGGCTGGTGAAAACCTGAGGAAAATCCATCCAGAAAGTGGGATTTTTTTTTATGTGAGTGGTATTCCATTGAAAGCCTATTGACCATATAAGGGGTTAGGACCCAGATTGCAGATCCTATGGCTTCCACTAGATGTCAACATTCTTTAGACATGGTATCAGGCTTGTTTTCTGAAAAATGAAGAAGAATGAGACCTTTTGGTAAGGTTGTTTTTCCTTTCTATTAAAAAAAAATACACTATTGTCCGGTTGAAATACTATTGATTATTTTGATAATTGACAACCTGAGGATTAATTTTAAACATCGTTTGACATGTTTTGACGAACTTTACCGGTACTATTAGGATGTATTCGTCTGCATGTTTTGACAGCCTTGGAGCCAGTGGATTACTGAACAAAACGTGCCAACAAAACAGTTTTTGGGATATAAAGAGAGACTTTATTGAACAAAACAACCATTTATTGTGTAGCTTGGACCCTTGTGATTGCAATCAGATGAATATCTTCAAAGGTAAGTGATTCATTTTATTGCTATTTCTGACTTTCGTGACTGGAAAATGTTTGTATGCTTTTGGAAGCGGGGCGCTGTCCTCAGATAATCGCATGGTATCCTTTCGCCGTAAAGCCTTTTTGAAATCTGACAAAGCGGCTGGATTAACAAGAAGTTCAGCTTTTAACTGATGAATAACACTTGTATTTTCATGAATGTTTATTATTACTATTTCTGTCATTAGAATTTGGCGCTCTGCAATTTCAGCGGATGTTGTTGAGCGACCCACCTTGGCGTCAGCATTCTTCACACCTTGGCATCAGCTTTCTTCCCACCTTTGCATCAGCATTCTTCCCACCTTGGCATCAGCATTCTTCCCACCTTGGCGTCAGCATTCTTCCCACCTTGGCATCAGCATTCTTCCCACCTTGGCGTCAGCATTCTTCCCACCTTGGCGTCAGCATTCTCCCACCTTGGCATCAGCATTCTTCCCACCTTGGCGTCAGCTTTCTTCCCACCTTGGCATCAGCATTCTTCCCACCTTGGCATCAGCATTCTTCCCACCTTGGCATCAGCATTCTTCCCACCTTGGCATCAGCATTCTTCCCACCTTGGCGTCAGCTTTCTTCCCACCTTGGCATCAGCATTCTTCCCACCTTGGCATCAGCATTCTTCCCACCTTGGCATCAGCATTCTTCCCACCTTGGCATCAGCATTCTTCCCACCTTGGCGTCAGCATTCTTCCCACCTTGGCGTCAGCATTCTTCCCACCTTGGCGTCAGCATTCTTCCCACCTTGGCGTCAGCATTCTTCCCACCTTGGCGTCAGCATTCTTCCCACCTTGGCGTCAGCATTCTTCCCATCTTGGCGTCAGCATTCTTCCCACCTTGGCATCAGCATTCTTCCCACCTTGGCGTCAGCATTCTTCCCACCTTGGCATTAGCATTCTTCCCACCTTGGCATCAGCATTCTTCCCACCTTGGCGTCAGCATTCTTCCCACCTTGGCGTCAGCATTCTTCCCACCAGAAACAGTTCTGAAGAGTCCGTGCATATATTATGACAACATTTTGTGATGATTTAGTTAGTTTTGGACTTCGGTAAGTTTTTTTGGAGTTGTTCGAGGACACACATTTTCACCCTTCACCCGTGATAGGTCAATAGTTGGGATTCTTCAGTAAAGTCTTTGTTGTCATTCAACGACAGATGACTCGTTTTCATGCATATTTGTTCATTGAGAAATACTGCAACAAACATAGTTAGATGTAAAATTGCACGACTAATATCTCCTCTTCAAAAATGTCAAAATTAAAGACAGATTTCTTGAGTTATTTTAGATTAATTCTGACTATTTTGAGGAAGTGTATTCTGGCTACGGAGTCTCAAAATTGACAAACAGTACTACTGACGGATTTTTCTAGTTTTTCAAGAGAATGTCTTTTAAGGGAGTATGCGAGCCGAGCTGAAGCATGCTGACAACTGCAGAGTGGAAGCATAGAGTACTTTTCACTTGGCAAACACAACAAAATCCACTTAACACTAGTTTATAATCTCCATAAGGAAACGGAGGCAATTTTCCTAACTTTATACTGTTTCATGACAACTGCCAGAGTGGGATTTCGTTAGCAGCTACATTTACAGTACAGTGTTATTATTTACATGGCTAATTGGCAAGCCACTTAGCGAATCAATTAGTTGCAACATAACAACTCCAACAACATGTTTCCTCCTATAAGCTATACTGAACTCAACTCCGGTGTGAATATGTTGAACCCAATGGCCCTTGTACAACGAACACATCTTTGACTAAATATTGTCCTACAACACAAGGAAAGGCATTGATAGATCATGGGGAAATACTACCCTAAATACAACGACACAAAGCTAAATCTTTGGTATATGGAAAGTACACCTAAATCATGCAGAATAAACACAAAGGGCACAAAGATTACTGTCCATCATTAACACATAATAACAAAGCAAGACACAGACCATGTGAACTAGCAAAACAACAACATATTTTTTAGTTTTTCACTGACCTTTGACCTGGAAGCATTTTATGGACCTGTGGCCTAAGATGCATCCTCTATAATAAACACGACTGACACTTTGGCAGCTATATGGTCTGTCTCTCTGCTCAGTAGCTCTGTTCAGATGTCAACATAGAGTAGAGCAGAGTAGAGGTAGTTACTAATCTAACATACAACACAAGGGAAAGGGGAGATTGGGTTTTATCGCCGAGACTGGGACTTGTATTTCCACTTGTATGTCAAAACATCCAAGACAGTGAAAGTAGCCAACCATGTGAGCATAACACCAGGGTAGGCTACATGCCTTGATTAGCTAGCTATATGCTAATAAGCGTTCAGAAATTCTCTGAATGAAATTAATAAGAGATAAATGAGAAATGAATGTGCGAGTTCCTCAGTAATATCTGTGTTCTGTTTCTGCATGTTCCTCTCTGAGTTTCAAACCGCCAACATCGTTCTCCAACATGAATGAGTTATTGATCTGGGTCCAATTGCTGTTCCTCTTGGCAACCTCCCACCTCTAACACCTGTATCCAGATTATGACTTCATTACCTAGGCATTGGATTGATAAATCAAATCCAAATAGCCATCAGCACTTGAGCTAGCAGATAAACACTTTCCAAGTCCCGAGGCTCATTATTCTATCACACATTGCTATTCCACTATTGACTGCTTCACCTTATTGGGACAAGCTGAGCCAAACCAAGCTGAGCTATACTGGGCTGGCCTGGTTACGCATACACCGTATTTGCTGGAACCATGCTGCAAAGGACAGTGTAAAAAGCCAGCACAGTTCATTTCAGTTCAGCCCTATTATTGTAAACCAGGCATCGGTCTCTGTGTGGTTCCAATACAAAGGGTAAGCTAAGTAGTACCACTACAGCTTGTCAACACTCAGAATTGGTCACAGAGTCAAGAGTTCATTGCACACAAATGTAAAGATTGACTTAGCCCACAAGACAACTAGCAGACAAAGGGCTGTGAGTAAACTTCCAGCCGGCTTTATTGGTTTGCCCTTTTCCTGTCGCAGGGTACACTGCAGATGTGGGGAGAGCTAAACACACACACTCACTCACACAGACAGGCCAAAAATCCTACCAGACACTGATCACCCAACAAGGGATCATTTTACATTAAGCTGCCTGCCTTTATACCAGGTAGCTACTGACTTGACCTCTGTTTTGGTAACCAAGATGTTATCGCCCAGCTACATACAGTACTACAGATGACGTACATGAATTGAAGACAGAAAAATTGCCAAAGTCAGATGAGTTATTATTGTGTACTTACTATGTAGTGGTAACATGTTATTATACACACACAACAAAAAACATTATTACATGGTGCTATATATGTGTAACTTTATGTTAAAAGTGTATTTTCTAGCCAAATGGGATAGACATTAGCCATCCACAGCCACATTTGAGGGAGGCTGATTACCAAAGAGGAGTCATGTTGAAAGTGGTTCAGCGCTGTGTAGGTTGTTTCACATGACCTGACCCACATGGTGTAACTTAGATGCCTGCGATTCAAACTGAATTCATATGCTGCTCTATCGTTCTATGCATACTTCAGTCTGAGACTGCCGTCATTGAAGTTGTTTGTGGTGTCGTCAAAATGAGGGGTGTGTTACAAGACAAAGTCTGGGAGGTACTCAGATCCAGAATCACTGCGGAGAAGAAACTAAAGTCTGTGGGTGTGGCATAACGTTTGGCAGGAGCAAAGAGTCTGGGTAACCAGGCAAGTAACTTGATTCTTCTCAGGTCCATTCATTCACACTCAGACTTCACTTCTCCCACCACAAACACTGTGAAGAGGCCGTCTATGGCAGGGTATTCACCACAGACACTGTGTAGTGGTCGTCCATGGCAGAGTATTCACCACAGACACTGTGTAGTGGTCGTCTATGGCAGGGTATTCACCACAGACACTGTGTAGTGGCCGTCTATGGCAGGTTATTCACCACAGACACTGTGTAGTGGTCGTCCATGGCAGGGTATTCACCACAGACACTGTGTAGTGGCCGTCTATGGCAGGGTATTCACCACAGACACTGTGTAGTGGTTGTCCATGGCAGGGTATTCACCACAGACACTGTGTAGTGGCCGTCTATGGCAGGGTATTCACCACAGACACTGTGTAGTGAACATCTATGGCAGGGTATTCACCACAGACACTGTTTATTGGCCGCCTATGGCAGGGTATTCACCCCCAGACACTGTTTAGTGGCCGTCTATGGCAGGGTATTCACCACAGACACTGTTTATTGGCCGCCTATGGCAGGGTATTCACCCCCAGACACTGTTTAGTGGCCGTCTATGGCAGGGTATTCACCACAGACACTGTTTATTGGCCGTTTGTGGCAGGGTATTCACCCCAGGCACTGTTTAGTGGCCGTTTATGGCAGGGTATTCACCACAGACACTGTAGTGGCCGTTTATGGCAGGGTATTCACCACAACTGTGTTGTGTATTCACCACAGGCAAGACATGGAAGTCGTAACCAGGACAATACCAACACTGGCTATAGACAATAACAAAAGCTTAATATTCATTGGTGGTTATATCTTCCTCCAAGAGAACGGTAGCAACTGTGTAATTTTCAGGCCCTCTGTCAAGTCTATGAGAGAGTTAGGCTAGTATTCCAGGCACACAAACCACTGGCTGGCTTCAGAGTCAACCACACACATAACAGTGAGTGATTGTCAAGCTAGAAACTCTCCTCAGGAACCACCACTCTGCTCTCACTGCATGTCACTGCACCAGTGAAGCATACACTAACTCCTCTCAGTGAAAATCTTCTGTTATATACACACATCTATTACATTTCCTGGTCTACTCCATAATGGTCCAGGTGGAATATGCACAATGCATAATTTTGGATAGATGAATGAATAATAGCCTACTCATACAAGACATTTCCAAAAAAGGTGAGTGTCTGGCTACTGGCTTTGCTCTTTTACATCACATAGGGTTTCGTTATATACAGCACCAGTCAAAAGTTGGGACACACTTACTCATTCAAGGGTTTTTCTTTATTTTTACTATTTTATACATTGTAGAATAATAGTGAAGCTATAAAACTATGAAATAACACATATGGAATCATGTAGTAACCAATAAAGTGTTAAACAGATCAAGGTAAGTGTTATATTCGAGATGCTTCAACGAGCCACCCTTTGCCTTGATGACAGCGTTACACACACTTGGCATTCTCTCAACCAGCTTCATGAGGTAGTCACCTGGAATGCATCTCAATTAACCGGTGTGCCGTCTTAAAAGTTAATTTGTGGAATTTCTTTCCTTCTTAATGCGTTTGAGCCAATCAGTTGTGTTGTGACAAGGTAGGGGTGGTATAAAGAAGATAGCCATATTTGATAAAAGACCAAGTCCATATTATGGCAAAAACAGCTCAAATAAGCAAAGAGAAATGACAATCCATCATTACTTTAAGACATGAATGTCAGTCAATGCGGAAAATTTCAGGTTTCTTCAAGTGCAGTCGCAAAAACCATCAAGCACTATGATTTAACTGGCTCTCATGAGGACTGCCACAGGAAAATAAGATCCAGAGTTACCTCTGATGCAGAGGATGAGTTCATTAGAGTTACCAGCCTCAGAAATTGACAATTAACTGCACATCTCAACATCAACTATTCAGAGGAGACTGCGTGAATCAGGTCTTCATGGTCGAATTACTGCAAAGAAACCACTACTAAAGGACACCAATAATAAGAAGAGGCTTGCTTGGGCCAAGAAACACGAGCAATGGACATTAGACAGGTGAAAATCTGTCCTTTGGTCCAATTTTGTGATACGCAGAGTAGGTGACCAGATGATCTCTGCATCTGTAGCATGGAGGAGGAGGTGGGATGGTGTGGGGGTGCTTTGCTGGTGACACTGTCTGTGATTTATTTAGAATTCAAGGCGCACTTAACTAGCATGGCTACCACAGCATTCTGCAGCGATACGCCATCTCATCTGGTTTGCGCTTAGTGGGACTATTATTTGTTTTTCAACAGGACAATGACCCAACACACCTCCAGGCTGTGTAAGGGCTATTTGACCAAGAAGGAGAGTGATGGAGTGCTGCATCAGATGACCTGTCCTCCACAATCACCTGAACTCAACCCAAATGAGATGGTTTGGGATGAGTTGGACTGCAGAGTGAAGGAAAAGCAGGCAACAAGTACTCAGCATATGTGGGAACTCCTTCAAGACTGCTGGAAAAGCATTCCAGGTGACTATCTCATGAAGCTGGTTGAGATAATGCCAAGCATGTGCAAAGCTGTCATTTTGGTTACTACATGATTCCATATGTGTTATTTCATAGTTTTGAGGTCTTCACTATTATTCTAGAAAAAAAGGAAAGAAAAACCCTTGAATGAGTAGGTGTTCAAACTTTTGACTGGTACTATATTTATAAAGACAGCTTGGCAACGTTTCTTGCTTAGTTTTGCTCTGTGGTCTTAATGCTATTATGTTTCCATGTAGATTTCTATACGGGCTCAATAGTCCCAGTCAAATGTAACAGCACATAAACAACATGCCTAGATGTAAATTTTCAATACACACATTTGGAATGTTTAGGCATAACTGTTATAGAGTATATTTTCAATCAGAGCAACCGCTGTGGTCAATTGCGCATCAGTCTGTCGGCCAGTCATCTGATTCTGTACTGGACAGGTTCTACAGAATAGTAGGAATTATTATGTTTTTGGAAACTGAACAGTTGTTCATTTTAGTCCCTGTTCCTTATCTGGAGTGTTTTTGATTCGAAACAATAGGAATTTCACTCCGACTGGAAGACTGCCCTCCAGTTATACACTGTTTTTGGATGTTATGGACAATTGATTGGAAATAAAGCATTATTTTCTTGCTATTATGCTGAATAAGGCATTATTTCCTTATGTTTTGTCAACATCAAGGACTGTTCTAACTTTTTGATTAGACCGGTTGTTGGTAAAAGCCTCCAAAGTCGGTCCATTGTTGCGCAATAAAACGTAGTCTCCAAACTTTACAGAACAGTTATGTGTAGCCTACGTGACAAAATGCCAAAAAAGAATAAAAAAAACTCTGCTGTAAGGGGTAGCGGCGGAATGATGGGAGAGAGAGGGAGAAAAGAGAGAACTTCCCTTTTCGTTCTTCAAGCAGCCAGTACCGGGTTGACAGGATTAGCTGGCAGATCAATTGTGCGCGCAGCATGACGGTTGGAGAGGTCAAAGCCACGACCGCTGGTTGTACGCGAGCGCGTAACAACATTGAGCAAGATCAATGCTGAATTTAACACCCAATTAATTCATATACCATCCATTACAAACGATCAATTCGGCCGAACAGCTTGCTTACGTTTTTTGGCTTCACGTTTTTGGCAACCTAGTTACAATCTCTGCTTTACATAATTGCTTGCTAAGATTAGGCTGGTGCTGATCAGTGTCCTCTATAGTTTCAAGGAAAATGCCTACAAGCTAAATAAGATCCGCTGATTCCTTTCACAGACCTGTCAGAACAGGTATACAGGTCTGGTAAAGGAAAATTGGTTAAATTGCACTTTCAAGCTGCATATCCATTTCCGTTGCATTACTTCTATTTATGTTTGTCTGCATTTTACAATCGAATCGTCTACATTAGGCTATGCATTTTTCTGTGAGGCTATTATTTCTTACTCACGTTATTGCTGTTGGAGAAACGTGTCCACTCCTTGTCCGTTGGGCTCCTAAATGCATTTGTATGCATTTGTCCAGGCAGCAGAGTTCTAAGTGAAAACAGAATTCCACGCAAGAGGATCCAGGTTCATGAGCTAGCCATTAGTTACATACAACCAAAGGAAGCGTAACTGAACGAAGAATGCCACCTCAGAATTTCCTCATTGTATGCAGCCCAAGGAGCAAGCACGGCTTTCCCACTCACTCAAAACTTCTCCCCCAACTCATTTGCTTTGCGGTTTGCAGAGCACAGTGATTATTTTCTCTCTCGACCTACCAAAGAGGCGCGCACGCAAGTAGGCTGGTGACTGTAGATTTAAATCAATGTATGACGAGAAAGAGCAGTGCGACAAAGAAATATAGTATTTAAATGTGATATTTACAGTGGCATAAGAGGAATCCGAGTTCGATGCTTTCTATTGAGTGGTCTCCAACAGACAGATAGAGAGAGAGCGCAGCCAGCTCTGTACTTAACCTCCAGGCGCAGCCTGGTCTCATAAACTAGAAGTAACATAGTAAACGTAAATCTGGCACTCTCAAATTAGTATAATATATGTTTAGTATGGTTATATAAGACAGAGAGTTACTTAAGGCAAAAAGTAAATATAATGGTTGGTTGAGTAGATGGGTGAGCGTATAACGGGAACGTCTAGCAACCCAAATGTTGAGTGTTCGAATCTCTTCACGGACAATTTTAGCTAATTAGTAACTTTGCAACTACTTGTTACTTTTTAGCTACTTTGCAACTACTTAGCATGTTAGCTAACTGTTCCCATAACCCTATCCTTAACCGTTTAACTTAACTCCTAACCCTAACCTTAACCCATATTCTAGCTAACATTAGCCACCTAGCTAATTTTAGCCACAACAAATTGGAATTTGTAACATAATGCATTTGACCAAATTTGTAACATATTGTAGGAATTGCAATTTGTAACATACTGTACAAATTGCAATTAGTAACATATAATATACATTTTAATTCGTAACATATCATACGAAATGGATGATGGACATCTTCAAATTAATACATACCATACGAAACCTAACATAACATACCATTTGGAGCATCTCGGATTTAAATTTACTATGTTACATCTACCCCTGGAGGGAGGATGAATAATGTTGTTGATTCCTGAGGAGGGTGAGCTGGCCAATCAGCGGTCTACTCACATTCCAATTTTTATTGACCGGTATGCATGCGGCCAAACTATTCTGTTGCTGGTAAACACCCATGTAACGGATATCGTCCTCTTCGTCTGAGGAGGAGTAAGGATCGGACCAAAGCGCAGCGTGGTAAGTGTTCATGGTGATTTTAATAAAGAAAGCACTGAACACTGAATCAAAACAATAAACGTTGACGTGAATTTACAAAACTGAAACAGTACCGTGTGGCCCAAACACACACACGGAAACACACACTCACAAACCAACAGTGAAACCCAGGCTACCTAAGTGTGATTCTCAATCAGAGACAACTAACGACACCTGCCTCTGATTGAGAACCATACCAGGCCGAGCACAAAAACCAACATAGAAAAACAAACATAGACTGCCCACCCCAACTCACGCCCTGACCATACTAAAACAAAGAATAAAATGACAGAACTATAGTCAGAACGTGACAGTACCCTCCCCCCAAAGGTGCGGACTCCGGCCGCAAAACCTGAACCTATAGGGGAGGGTCTGTCCGCGGTGGCGGCTCTGGCGCGGGATGTGGACCCCACTTCACCATAGTTTTTGTCCACCTCCTCAACCGCCCCCTTGGCCTCTTATGAGCAGCGACCCTCGCCGCCAACCTCGGATTGGGGACCCTCGCCACGGGTCCCGCAGCGCCGGGCAGGCGGGAGACTCCGGCAGCGCCGGAGTGAAGGGCGATTCTGGCATCGCCTGGCTGACTGACGGCTCTGGCGGCTCCTGGCTGACTGACGGCTCTGGCGGCTCCTGGCTGACTGACGGCTCTGGCGGCTCCTGGCTGGCTGATGGCTCTGGCGGCTCCTGGCTGGCTGATGGCTCTGGCGGCTCCTGGCTGACTGATGGCTCTGGCGGCTCCTGGCTGGCTGACGGCTCTGGCGGCTCCTGGCTGATTGACGGCTCTGGCGGCTCATGGCTGACTGACGGCTCTGGCGGCTCCTGGCTGACTGACGGCTCTGGCGGCTCCTGGCTGGCTGGCGGCTCTGGCGGCTTCTGGCTGACTGGCGGCTCTGGCGGCTCCTGGCTGACTGACAGCTCTGGCGGCTCCTGGAGCTCAGGACAGACTGGCGGCTCTGGCGGCTCAGGACAGACTGGCGGATCTGGCGGCTCAGGACAGACTGGCGGCTCTGGCGGCTCAGGACAGACTGGCGCCCCCTTGGCCTCTTATGAGCAGTGACCCTCGCCGCCAACCTCGGATTGGGGACCCTCGCCACGGGTCCCGCAGCGCCGGGCAGGCGGGAGACTCCGGCAGCGGCGGAGTGAAGGGCGATTCTGGCATCGCCTGGCTGACTGACGGCTCTGGCGGCTCCTGGCTGACTGACGGCTCTGGCGGCTCCTGGCTGACTGACGGCTCTGGCGGCTCCTGGCTGGCTGACGGCTCTGGCGGCTCCTGGCTGGCTGATGGCTCTGGCGGCTCCTGGCTGACTGACGGCTCTGGCGGCTCCTGGCTGACTGATGGCTCTGGCGGCTCCTGGCTGGCTGACGGCTCTGGCGGCTCCTGGCTGATTGACGGCTCTGGCGGCTCATGGCTGACTGACGGCTCTGGCGGCTCCTGGCTGACTGACGGCTCTGGCGGCTCCTGGCTGGCTGGCGGCTCTGGTGGCTTCTGGCTGACTGGTGGCTCTGGTGGCTCCTGGCTGACTGACAGCTCTGGTGGCTCCTGGAGCTCAGGACAGACTGGCGGCTCTGGCGGCTCAGGACAGACTGGCGGATCTGGCGGCTCAGGACAGACTGGCGGCTCTGGCGGCTCAGGACAGACTGGTGGATCTGGCGGCTCAGGACAGACTGGTGGCTCTGGCGGCTCAGGACAGACTGGCGGCTCTGGTGGCTCAGGACAGACGGGAGACTCTGGCGGCTCAGGACAGACGGGAAACTCTGACCAGGTGCGTAGAGCCGGCTTCATGGCACCTGGCTCGATGCCCACTCTAGTCCGGCCGATACAAGGAGCTGGAATGTACCGCACCGGGCTATGCAAACGCACCGGAGACACCGTGCGCTCCATTGCATAACACAGTGCCTGCCTGGTCCCTCTCGCTCGCCGGTAAGCATGGGGAGTTGGCTTAGGTCTCCTACCTGACTTAACCACACTCCCTGTGTCCCCCCCCCCCAATAAATATTTGGGGCTGCCTCTCGGGCTTCCAGCCCCGCTGCCGTGCTGCCTCCTCATACCGGCGCCTCTCTGCTTTCGCTGCCTCCAGCTCTGCTTTAGGGTGGCGATATTCCCCTGCCTGTGCCCAGGGTCCCTTGCTGTCCAAAATCTCCTCCGAAGTCCAGGAGTCTTGTGTTTTCGGCCGCTGCTGCTGCTGCCCGTTACCACGCTGCTTGGTCCTCTTGTGGTGGGTGTTTCTATAACGGATATCTTCCTCTTCGTCTGAGGAGGAGTAAGGATCGGACCAAAGCGCAGCGTGGTAAGTGTTCATGATGATTTTAATAAAGAAAGCACTGAACACTGAATCAAAACAGTAAACGATGACGTGAATTTACAAAACCGAAACAGTACCGTGTGGCCCAAACACACACACGGAAACAAACACCCACAAACCAACAGTGAAACCCAGGCTACCTCAGTATGATTCTCAATCAGAGACAACTAACGACACCTGCCTCTGATTGAGAACCGTACCAGGCCGAACACAAAAACCAACATAGAAAAACAAACATAGACTGCCCACCCCAACTCACGCCCTGACCATACTAAAACAAATAATAAAATAACAGAACTATGGTCAGAACGTGACAGCCCACACCATTCCAAAACAGAAAAGTTGCTTTTAAACATACTTAATAAAAAAATGTGAAGGAAAACTATTTCAACCATATTGTAAATTACTATAGGTCAAATTTCATAGAAAACTGGAAACACAGAACAGTTACTTTAACATTCACATTTTACTACCGATCTTGGCATGCAGACAGTGATTGGTGGCCTATATCCTTTTTTCTTGGGCTTTTATTGCAATTAAACTGTAGTTGATGGGAGGCCCGTGTGGGTTCTGTGCTATTTTAGGCTCAAGCCAAAAACAATAATGATCAGGTCATAATCAGGTCACATCAGAGAGAGAGTCGTATACTGTAGCAGATAGTGACTGAAAACCAATCAGAGAGTCCTATACTGTAGCAGATAGAGTGACAGAGCATCAATCATAGTATCCTGTACTGTAGCAGATAGAGTCCTATAGAGTAACATCAGAGTGACAGAACTCCAATCTCATACTGTATATGAATAGGGATGACCTAGGCTGTGGAATCCATGGGTACTGTATATGCCCCTTCGGTTAGTCAGATATAGATTATAATAAAATAGACATACTGTAAGCATATATGTGATTCATCAATACATACAAATCATGTGTAGAAGGCTCAGATTTCCCTCTTCTAGCAGGATTAGTGTATTTGTTGGTGTTTTTCCCTCGCTCTCCCTCCCCTCCAGTGGTCTGTGTTTGCAGCCTTAGTCTGTGAGAAGTATTGCTACATGCCCTGATGAGCAGAAACCTTAGTGGGGATGACAATTCCTTGAAGGGATTAACTAAGGTTTTCACTAAAGCCTGTAAGACTGACCACTTGTCAGTGAAACTGGGTTCATCTTGACTACACCAGACCCAGAGCTAACCTCATATTCAGTTATCTCCTGGTTTCTACATTAATGTTGTTGTATCACCTCAGTCACTGCTTTTTTTTCTCCATTGAAATGGTTGTCATTCTATTCTTAAGGCCTCCTCTGTGCCAAAGTGGAGGTAACAATGACGAGTGGCAAAAAATAAGTGAACCTAAAAAGGTTATTCAGTTGTCCCCCATAGGAGAACCCTGTTTGGTTGCAGGTAGTATCCTTTCCTTAGAAGGTTCTACATGGATCCCAAAATAGTTCTACCTGGAACCAAAAAGGATTCTCTCCCTAGAACCAACAATAGTTATCCTATGGTGACAGTCGAAAAACCATTTGGAACCATGTTTTCTAACAATATATTAACAGAGCTTCTGCTCAACTTCATTTAACAACAGTATCCCTCCATTCAACATAAAGGTTGGCTTTGTCACCTTTGTGAGAGGATACAGTTCAAAGTGCATTTTTGTTCCTTTTAGGCCCCTAACCTTAATCATCAATGAATGGAGCAATGATGGACACAAGCCAAAGAGTGAGATCCAATCTGTGATGTCACATGTCAGTAATTGGTGAAATCAAACACCAGCTGGTGCTCAGGGATGAATACAGAAGCTCCTCCTGCACCAGTGCAAGTCAAGGCACATGCAGAAACTACCACCTGGCAACCTCCTCCCTGAGTCAACACCATTATTTGTGTATGAGTTAACAGAATATAGTCTTTTAAAGTGAGATTTTCACTGGACAGTTACTTTAAGCTTCAGGGATGAATTATGTACTTTGGTACACTCTAGAACCTAAAAAAGTTCTCAGGCTGTCCCCATAGGAGAACCATTTGAAGAACCCTTTTGGGTTCCATGTAAAACCCTTTCCACAGAGGGTTCTACATGGAACCCAGAATAGTTGTACCTGGAACAAAAAGGATTCTCCTCTGGGGATGGCCAGAGAACCTTTTTGGAACCATTGTTTTCTAAGAGTGCAATATTTAGCTAAGGATGTAGAAACAAAACCTGAGAGGAAATCTGTGTGATATTTCATAAGTGATTGATTTGAGTTTTGTAAACATCAGACACTAACAGTGGTTATTATTCAGGTCAAGCTCCTGTGGATTTGGTTTACACAGATTAGGTGGGAGAAAAAGTAACTAATTTACTCCTGCTCCTGAAAGAAGTTACAATACCGTATGTACAGTGTCTCCAGAAAGTATTCATACCCCTTAACTTATTCCACATGTTGTTCTGTTACAGCCTGAATTCAAAATAGATAAAATATATTTTGTTCTCACCCATCTACACACAATACTCCACAATGAAAAAGTGAAAACATGTTTTTAGACATTTTAGCAAATGTATTGAAAATGAAATACAGAGCCTCCCGAGTGGCGCAGCAGTCTTAGGCACTGCATCACAGTGTTGTGGCATCACTACAGCCTCGGTTTTGATCCTAGGCTGTCACAACAGGCTGTGACCGGGAGTCCCATAGGGCGGGGCACAACTGGCCCAGCATCGTCCCGATTAGGGGAGGGTTTGACCGAGAGGGCTTTGCTTGGCTCATGGTGCTCTCGCGACTCTTTGTAGCAGCTCAGGAGCCTGCAGGCTGACCTCTGTCGTCAGTTGAATGGTGTTTCCTCCGACAAATTAGTACAGCTGGCTTCCGGGTTAAGCGAGCGGGTGTTAAGAAGCGCGGCTTGGCGGGTTATGTTTCGGAGTCCACATAACTCTCCCGAGCCTGTTGCAGCGATGAGACAAGATAGTAAAAGTTGGTTGTTGATCATTGCTAGACCGCCATTTTCAAGTCTTGCAATAGATTTTGAAGACGATTTAAGTCCAAACTGTAACTAGGACACTCAGGAACATTCAATGTCATCTTGGTAAGCAACTCCAGTGTATATTTGGCCGTGTGTTTTAGTTTATTGTCCTGCTAAAAGGTACATTTGTCTCCCAGTGTCTGTTGGAAAACAGACTGAACCAGGTCTTCCTCTAGGATTGTGCATGTGCTTAGCTTTATTCCATTTCTTTTTATCCTAAAAAATCCCTATTCCTTGCCAATGACAAGCATACCCATATCATGATGCAACCACCACCGTGCTTGAGAATAGTGTGGTACTCAGTGATCTGCTGTGTTGGATTTACCCCAAACATAACCCTTTGTATTCAGGACATAAAGGTAATTTCTTTGCCACATTTTTGGCAGTTTTACTTTAGTGCCTTATTATAAACAGGATGCATGCTTTTTGGAATATTTGTATTCTGTACAGGCTTCAGTTTTCTTCTATCACAGCCATTCAACTCTGTAACTGTTTTAAAGTCACCATTGGCCTCATGGTGAAATCCCTGAGTGGTTTCCTTCCTCTCCGGCAACTGAGTTAGGAGGACACCTGTATATTTGTGGTGACTGGGTGTATTGATACACCACCCAAAGTGTAATTAATAACTTCACCATGCGCAAAGGGATATTCAATGTCTGCTTTTTTTCTACCAATAGGTGCCCTTCTTTTTGAGGCATTGGAAAACCTCCCAGGTCTTTGTGGTTGAATCTGTGTTTGAAATTCACTGCTCGACTGAGGGACCTTACAGATAATTGTATGTGTGGGGTACAGAGATGAGGTAGTCATTCAGAAATCATGTTAAACACTATTATTTCACACAGAGTGAGAATGCAGCTTACTATGTGACTTGTAAACCATAACAAAGTGGTTGAATACTTATTGACTCAAGAGATTTCAGCTTTTCATTTTTAATTAATTAGTTAAAATGTCTAATTACATAATTTAAATTTGAAATTATGTGGTATTGTGTCTAGGAAAGCAACACATGTTAAATTATGTGAATACTTTCTGAAGCGACTGTATCAAACAACGATTATGACTTTACGTTACCCCCATTAAAACGGGCCCTCCTTTATTTTAAGAAAAAAAGATAATGCTAACAATTTTCCACAAGAACAAGCTGTGAACCACTTCCACCATTCCTCCAGGTTGACCCATTACCCTAGAACAAACATGGCTCTGTGAGTCAGTCAGCCCGTCAGTGACAGGGCTGAGAGTCATACCTCCCTCAGCCTCTCTCTCTCTTTCTCTCAGCCTCCCTCTCCCGCTCAGAAAGCTAGTGCATATGGTTTGATGTTTAGGGAGGATGATGGCGCTGGAGAGGAGACAGAGCAGTTCCTGCCTCAAATCCCCAGGTGGAACCCAGGGAGCTCCTCAGCTCACCAAGCCAAAGAGCCAGGCTCTTTGAAAGAAGCACAGAGACAAAACGTCCAGCCATCACCATCTAAAAATTCCAGAGGGACCAACTGAGGACAGTATATGGCTCTGGATCATAGAAATCGGTATTATCAATGATATAGGGTGACATTAATCTTATGGTGGGTTAGGTACTGTGGTGCGTTTGATAGTTGTTGTACCACGGAACGGACCGGAGCTATCCTTTTGCAGCAGTGTGTCAAGTCAAGCACTGTTTTCCCATCAAAGGAAGTCTCTCTGAGGACAGAGGAGCACGTGCTCGGATCATCGCAGGATAGTAATGCCTTGACCAGAAGTTTTCCTATACCTTCATGAAAACAAGTGTTGAAGTGCTGCCTAATATCCAACATCACCGATGAGTTACAAGAGCTACTTTGATATTGGCTTTCCTCATTCACTCTATGACTTGGACAGAGTTGTTTAAAAGTCAAAGCACAGTGATGATGCAGTATATTGATTGGAACAGGCTTATTCCTTCTTTTAGGAAACATACTGTTTTTGATGAATGGTCAATGGTAAAAAGCAGTGCATTATGAAGGGAATAAGGTGCTATTTGGAACATAGTCCGTACTACCTCACTAAACATTCCACCCTCTCTAATTAGAGGAGGGGTAGAGTAGAGGAACTGTGTAATCATGTGAGTGAAGGAGCTGTGTCATTTCTTTCCAGTGTTGTGAGTCGGCACCCGTCACCCAGGCCTGTGATTTCGCTGAGCAGGGTCTAGGGAGAGTGTGGATAACGGCTTGGCGAGTGCTTAACAGATGGTGGGGTAGAGAGGTTGGGGTATGGGAGGCACGTGTAGCCGAAACAAGCTTCCATGGCGGTCAGAGTGTGCTGGGGTAGGTAGCTGAGTGTGCTATGGGGTCACAAGGACCACTGGAGAGGAGAAGAAGAGTAGGAGGAGAGAAGGAGGAGGGGAGGAGGAGAAGAGGAGCCGGGGAGGAGGGGAGGAAGAGGAAAGGAGGAGGAGAGAAGAAAAGGAGGAGAGGAACAGAACAGAGGAACAAGGGAAGCTCAGGGACTAGGGGGTGACTGGGGCCAAAGGGAGAGAGGGATTTGGGGAACATGGAGGGGAAGTGACAACGCTCTTGGGTCTAGTGGGGGGGAGTGGGTGGTTTTGGCTGTTGGACGGTAAGAATGGAGTTGCTGTATGAGACACAACACATTCCTCGACCAAAGAGAGAAACAGACAGGGAGACAGTTGTACACTGTAAATCGCATTGTGCTAATTAAAAATAAAAATAAATTACTTAAGTGGTGGATCAGCTTTAATATTGTGGATAGATTGTTGCTTCCATCGAATGTCATTGTCGGCATCATTTCCAATCCTACATATATTATTTGGGTAAATATAAACTCAGCAAAAAAATGAAACGTCCTCTCACTGTCAACTGCCACTTAATATAATGTTTACATACACTACATTACTCATCTCATATGTATATACTGTACTCTACACCACCTACTGCATGTTGCCATCTTTATGTAATACATGTATCACTAGCCACTTTAAACTATGCCACTTTTATGTTTACATACCCTACATTACTCATCTCATATGTATATACTAAACTCATACCATCTACTGCATCTTGCCTATGCCGTTCTGTACCATCACTCATTCATGTATCTTTATGTACATATTCTTTATCCCTTTACACTTATAAGGTAATAGTTGTGGAATTGTTAGGTTAGATTACTCGTTGGTTATTACTGCATTGTCGGAACTAGAAGCACAAGCATTTCGCTACACTCGCATTAACATCTGCTAACCATGTGTATGTGGCAAATACAATTTTCAGTTTTCAGCAAACTTAACATGTGTAAATATTTGAATGAACATAAGATTCAACAACTGAGACATAAACTGAACAAGTTCCACAGACATGTGACTAACAGAAATGGAATAATGTGTCCCTGAACAAAGGGGGGGTCAAAATCAAAAGTAACAGTCAGTATCTGGTGTGGCCACCAGCTGCATTAACTACTGCAGTGCATCTCCTCCTCCTTGACTGCACCAGATTTGCCAGTTCTTGCTGTGAGATGTTACCCCACTCTTCCACCAAGGCACCAAAGCAGTATGGCTGGTGGCATTGTCATGCTTGGAGGGTCATGTCAGAATGATCCAGAATGATCCTGCAGGAAGGGTACCACATGAGAGAGGAGGATGTCTTCCCTGTAACGCACAGCGTTCAATGACATCAAGCTCCATGACATCAAGACCATGATGAACCCTCCACCTCCAAATCGATCCCGCTCCACAGCACAGGCCTCGGTGTAATGCTCATTCCTTCGATGATAAGCACGAGTCCGACCATCTGTATACATCTGGCTCTTCTTTGGACACTGTATGAACTAACCTCCAGACGAGCTTCAATGCCATACAACTCTTCTTCCGTGGCCAACCACTGCTCTTAAATGCAAGTAAAACTAAATACATGCTCTTCAACCGATCGCTGCCCTCACCTGCCCGCCCGTCCAGCATCACTACTCTGGACGGTTCTGACTTAGATTATGTGGACAACTACAAATACCTAGGTGTCTGGTTAGACTGTAAACTCTCCTTCCAGACTCACATTAAGCTTCTCCAATCCAAAATTAAATCTAGAATCGGCATCCTATTTCGCAACAAAGCATCCTTCACTCATGCTGCCAAACATACCTTCGTAAAACTGACTATCCCACCGATCCTTGACTTCGGTGATGTCATTTACAAAATAGCCTCCAACACTCTACTCAGCATATTGGATGCAGTCTATCACAGTGCCATCCGTTTTGTCACCAAAGCCCCATATAGTACCCACCACTGCGACCTGTATGCTCTCATTGATTGGCCCTCGCTTCATATTCGTTGCTAAACCCACTGGTTCCAGTTCATCTATAAGTCTTTGCTAGGTAAAACCCCACCTTTCTCAGCTCACTGGTCACCATAGCAGCACCCACCCGCAACACATGCTCCAGCAGGTATTTTCAATGGTCACCCCAAAAGCCAATTCTTCCTTCAGCCGGCTTTCCTTCCAGTTCTCTGCTGCCAATGACTGGAACGAATTGCAAAAATCACTGAAGCTGGAGACTCATATCTCCCTCTCTAGCTTTAAGCACCAGCTGTCAGAGCAGATCACCACCCCTGTACATAGCTCATCTGTAAATAGCCCATCCAACTACCTCATCCCCATACTGTTATTCATTTTGCTGCTTTTTACCCCAGTATCTCTACTTGCACACTCATCTTCTGCACATCCAGCACTCCAGTGTTTAATTGCTATATTGTAATTATTTCGCCACCATGGCCTACTTATTGCCTTACCTCCCTTGTCCTACCTCATTTGCACACATTGTATATACACTTTTTCTATTGTATTATTGAATGTATGTTTGTTTTTTTCAAAGTGTAACTCTGTTGTTTGTGTCGCAATGCTTTGCTTTATTTTGGCCAGGTCGCAGCTGTAAATGAGAAATTGTTCTCAACTAGCCTACCTGGTTAAATAAAGGTGAAATACTTTTTTAAATCACCCCTGGTGAGACAAAACCACTGCACGTCAGTGAGGAGCACTTTTTACCAGTCCGATCTGGTCCAGCGACAGTGGGTTTGTGCCCATAGGCGACGTTTTTGCCAGTGACGTCTGGTGAGGACCTGCCTTAGAATAGGCCTACAAGTCCTCAGTCCAGCCTTTCTCAGCTTATTGCGGACAGTCTGACCACTGATGGAGGGATTGTGCGTTCCTGGTGTAGCTCGGGCAGTTGTTGTTGCCATCCTGTAGCTGTCCCACAGGTGTGATGTTCGGATGTACCGATCCTGTGCAGGTGTTGTTGCACGTGGTCTGCCACTGCGAGGACGATCAGCGGTCCGTCCTGTCTCCCTGTAGCACTGTCTTAGGCGTATCACAGTATGGACATTGCAATTTATTGCCCTGGCAACATCTGCAGTCCTCATGCCTCGTTGCAACATGCCTAAGGCATGTTCACGTAGATGAGTAGGGACCCTGGGCATCTTTCTTTTGGAATGTTTCAGAGTAAGTAGAAAGGCCTCTTTAGTGTCCTACGTTTTCATAACTGTGACCTTAATTGCCTACCGTCTGTAAGCTGTTAGTGTCTTGACGACCGTTCCACAGGTGCATGTTCATGAATTGATTATGGTTTATTGAACAAGGACTGGAAACCGTGCTTAAACCCTTTACAATGAAGATCTGTGAAGTTAATTGTATTTTTACAAATTATCTTTGAAAGACAGGGTCCTGAAAGAGGGACGTTTCTTTTCTTGCTAAGTTTATATATCCATATACATACCCAGTTGAAGTTAGAAGGTTACATACACCTTAGCCAAATACATTTAAACTCAGTTTTTCACAATTCCTGACATTTAGTCTTAGTACAAATTCCCTGTTTTAGGTCAGTTAGGATCACCACCTTATTTTAAGAATGTGAAATGTCAGAATAATAGTAGAGAGAATGATTTATTTCAGATTTGATTTCTTTCATCACATTCCCAGTGGGTCAGAAGTTCGCAAACACTCAATTAGTATTTGGTAGCATTGCCTTTAAATTGTTTTTCTTGGGTCAACTGTTTTGGGGAGCCTTCCACAAGCTTCCCACAATAAGTTGGGTGAATTTTGGCCCATTCCTCCTGACAGAGCTGATGAAACTGAGTCAGATTTGTAAGCCTCCTTGCTCGCACGCGCTTTTTCAGTTCTGCCCACACATTTTCTATTGGATTGAGGTCAGGGCTTTGTGATGGCCACTACAATACCTTGACTTTACTGTCCTTAGGCCATTTTGCCACAACTTTGGAAGTATGCTTGGCGTCATTGTCGATTTGGAAGACCCATTTGCGACCAAGCTATAACAAGACAACCTGACTGATGTCTTGAGATGTTGCTTCAATATACCCACATCATTTTCCATCCTCGTGATGCCATCTATTTTGTGAAGTGCACCAGTCCCTCCTGCAGCAAAGCACAGTCCATGCTTCACGTTTGGGATGGTGTTCTTCGGCTTGCAAGCTCCCACCTTTTTCCTCCAAACATAACGATGGTCATTATGGCCGTTCTGAGGACATTTCTCCAAAAAGTACAGTCTTTGTCCCCATGTGCAGTCGCAAACCGTAGTCTGGCTTTTTTATGGTGGTTTTGTTAGCAGTGGCTTGTTCCTTGCTGATTGTCCTTTCAGGTTATGTCGATATAGGACTCGTTTTACAATGGATATACATACTTTTTTATCTGTTTCCTCCAGCATCTTCACAAGGTCCTTTGCTGTTGTTCTGGGATTGATTTGCACTTTTAGGCCCAAGGTACGTTAATCTCTAAGAGACAGAACGCGTCTCCTTCCTGAGTGGTATGACGGCTGGGTGGTCCCATGGTGTTTATACTTGCGTACTATTGTTTGTACAGATGAACGTGGTACCTTCAGGTGTTTGGAAATTGCTCCCAAGGATGAACCAGACTTGTGGAGGTCTACAATTTTTTTCTGAGGTCTTGGCTGATTTCTTTTGATTTTCCCATGATGTCAGGCAAAGAGGCACTGAGTTTGAAGGTAGGCCTTGAAATACATCCACAGGTACACCATCCACAGGTACACTTGACTCAAATGATGTCAATTAGCCTATCAGAAGCTTCTAAAGCCATGACATAATTTTCTGGAATTTTCCAAGCAGTCTAAAGGCACAGTCAACTTAGTGTATGTAATCTTCTGACCCACTGGAATTGTGATACAGTGAATTATAAGTGAAATAATCTGCATGTAAACAATTGTTGGAAAAATTACTTGTGTCATGCACAAAGTAGATGTCCTAACCGACTTGTCAAAACTATAGTTTGTTAACAAGAAATTTGTGGAGTGGTTGAGAAACGAGTTTTAATGACTCCAACCTAAGGGGATGTAAACTTCCGATTTCAACTGTAAACTCGAGTTGTACTTTATCAAAAACCAGGACTGGTGACCCCGATATTTCATAGCATTCTATTGTTTACAGTACTTGTCTTATTTTATCTCCAATGTATCATCTATGTAAAACACCTATCTGATTAGGATGAATGATATCTGGCAATACCTTTATAATTCTGTGCTCCAAGCATTTAGCTAGAATTCGGTGAATCATGCGTGACTCCATCATTTGTAGGAAGTTTCAATAAAAAAAATTCTGAGTACAGTTCCTTAAAGGGATTTTTTAAAAGTCATTACACAAACCGACAATGTCACTGTGACCCTGTATGGGGTCCAGATTTGTGTTCTTTCAGCTTTACAAGCCACACCTCCAATATAATTTCCCAGTGAACCATGCCTTTTTGAGTGGAACTGTTACCACCCATGACTGTATTTGTTAGTGACAGAGAAGGAATTCTAGGGAATTCTATGTTGTGTGTCTGGTTTGTCTATTTCTATGTTTGGCCTGATATGGTTCTCAATCAGAGGCAGGTGTTAGTCATTGTCTCTGATTGGGAACCATATTTAGGTAGCCTGTTTTGTGTTGGGTTTTGTGGGTGATTGTTCCTGTCTTTGTGTTTGGCACCAGATAGGACTGTTTGGGTTTTTTCTTGTTTTGTAGATTGTTGTATTTTCATCTTTACTAGAGATGTACAAAAATAACCATGCTGCATTTTGGTCCGCCACTCTTTCACCAGAAGAAAACCGTTACAATAGAGGTCCAATTTTGAAGACAATCTTGAACAACCTGGTTGGAATGTTGTCGTTATAATTAAACTCTTTATGGAAATACATACAAAAAAATCCTGGTTTAAGGGATCTCCAGGAATCTTCCAGCTGGGATTTCTGGAAAACCTGTGAAACTTACCAGAATTTTGCAACCATACCTGCAAGGCACATTATGCTGACTTGCAAATTGATGCAGAATTGCTATTGTAATCCAGCCAGAGTTAGGATATCCAACAGTCATAATGACTGCCAGGGTTAGGAACAGTGTGAAGAGACTACCTAAACCATTTCAACTGGAACAAACATATCAGTAACGGCTGAAAAATACCTAACTAAATGATTGGATTAGTTTATACAATTAAATTGAATGTATCTTTGTGTAGCATAAGATTAATCAATCACTCAATGTACATGCACAAACACAGATATTAAAAACAATTCCCCCAAATCTACCTGCAGTAGAGCATAATGGGAAAAATAGTTAATTTGTTATCACAGCTTTACATTTTTTGGCTGATGTGACTTTTGATTTAGTTTTGAGTCAGGACCACATAACCATTTTAAGTAATAATGACTTTTAATAGACTTTTAGTTCAACTTACTAGAAGTATTTGATTTAAAAATACCTTGGGGTTTATAGCGTAGAAACTCCAGGATTTTGTAACCAAATTAATTCCTGGATGCACTTCTAAAGACCCACTGGGATGATGATGGCTGTGTTGAAGGGCCTCTTGTAGAATAGTATCCATGGATCATTTTGGAATGGATGACATTAATGGATTTCCATCACATAAACAAAGGCTAGAGGTGAATGTCACAAAAAATGTTATTTATTTGTTCCCCAACCAGTGTCATTGTTCATCAAAGAACCTGGGAGAGAGAGAGAGAGCCATGAACCTCATTTGAAACAACGGAACGGAACATGTTCATCTTTTTCATTCTTAATTCATTTTGCACATGTAGCGAAAAAGTCAACTAAAACCACAAAAACAAGTCTGTGTGTCAATTCTCAACACACACTGGCACCCAACCCCCTCATCACATTCATGTCTCCGACCACCAAAGGGTGTTGAACTTTTATGATTTCCTCTCCTGAATATCCTCAAGCAGTTTTGGAAAACACAGAGCTGAGTGTCTGTGCTTGCGGTTAACCATATACCTGAGGGAAAAACTAAAGGGAAGGAGAAGAGGAAAAAAGAAAGAAATTCTGACCTTTTGTCTGTGCACGTTTCCAATGTATTTATTTTTTAAATGTTATTTTCCTCCTGTGATTTTCCCGGGTGGCTTAGCTCTGTTATCGCATAGTATTAAATTAGCACGAGAGCCTGGATACAGCTCTTAGCCACACAAGACAATGTGGAGAGCCTGGATATACGTAGCTCTTAGCCAAGGTATATTTTTGACCATATACCACAAATCCTGAGGTGCCTTATTGCTATTATACACATCAAATCAAATCAAATTTTATTGGTCACATACACATGGTTAGCAGATGTTAATGCGAGTGTAGCAAAATGCTTGTGCTTCTAGTTCCGACTGTAAAAAATCTAACACGGAATCTAACAATTTCACAACAACTACCTTACACACACAAGTGTAAAGGAATTAATAAGAATATGTACATGTAAATACATGGATGAGCGATGGCCGTGTGGCATAAGCAAGACGCAGTATTTTTTAATTTTTTTATTTCACCTTTATTTAACCAGTTAGGCAAGTTGAGAACAAGTTCTCATTTACGACTGTGACCTGGCCAAGACAAAGCAAAGCAGTGCGAAGAAACAACACAGAGTTACACATGGGATAAACAAACATACAGTCAATAAAACAAGAAACAATTATATATACAGTGTGCAAATGAGGTAAGATAAGGGAGGTAAGGCAATAAATAGGCCATAGTGGTGAAATAATTACAATTTGTCAATTAAACACTGGAGTGACAGATGTGCAGAAGATGCATGTGCAAGTAGAGATACTGGGGTGCAAAGGAGCAAAAAAATAAATACAGTATGAGTATGAGGTAGTTGGATGGGCTATTTACAGATGGGCTATTTACAGGTGCAGTAATCTGTGAGCTGCTCTGACAGCTGGTGCTTAAAGTTAGAGAGGGAGATATGAGTCTCCAGCTTCAGTGATTTTTGCAATTCGTTCCAGTCATTGGCAGCAGAGAACTGGAAGGAAAGGCGGCCAAAGTAGGAATTGGCTTTTGGGGTGACCTGTGAAATATACCTGCTGGAGAGCGTGCTATGGGTGGGTGCTGCTACGGTGACCAATGAGCTGATATAAGGCGGGGCTTTACCTAGCAAAGACTTATAGATGACCTGGAGCCAGTGGGTTTAGCGACAAGTATGAAGCGAGGGCCAGCCAACGAGAGCATACAGGTCGCAGTGGTGGGTAGTACAGTATATGGGGCTTTGGTGTCAAAATGGATGGCACTGTGATGGACTGCATCCAATATGCTGAGTAGAGTGTTGGAGGCTATTTTGAAAATGGCATTGCCAAAGTCAAGGATCGGTAGGATAGTCAGTTTTACGAAGGTATGTTTGGCAGCATGAGTGAAGGATGCTTTGTATCGAAATAAGAAGCCGATTTTAAATTACATTTTGGATTGGAGATGCTTAATGTGAGTCTGTAGACCCTGCCACATACGTTTCGTGTCTGAGCCATTGAATTGCGACTCTACTTTGTCTCTATACAGACGCTTAGCTTGTTTGATTGCCTTGCGGAGGGAATAGCTACACTGTTTGTATTCGGTAATGATTCTGGTCGCCTTGCCCTGATTAAAAGCAGTGGTTTCCGCGAATGCTGCCATCAATCAACGGTTTCTAGTTGGGGAAGGTTTTAATATTCACCGTGGGTACAACATCACCGATGCACTTGCTAATAAACTCGCTCACCGAATCAGCGTATACATCAATGTTGTTGTCTGAGGCTATTCAGAACATATCCCAGTCCGCGTGGAATTAGATTGGTCAAAACAGTGTTGAACAATACCTGAGCACAGGCGTTTCCTGTTTTAGTTTCTGTCTATAGGCTGGGAGCAACAAAATGGAGTCGTGGTCAGATTTGCCGAAAGGATTGCGAGGGAGGGCTTTGTATGCGTTGCGAAATTTAGAGTAGCAATGATCCAGAATGCTGCCAGCCTGGGCCACGCATTCAATATGCTGATAAAATTTAGGTAGCCTTGTTTTCAGATTAGCTTTGTTAAAATCCCCAGCTACAATAAATTCAGCATCAGGATATGTGGTTTCCAGTTTACATAGAGTCCAATGAAGTTCTTTCAGGGCCGTCGAGGTGTCTGCTTGGGGGGATATACACGGCTGTGATTATAATTGAAGAGAATTCTCTTGGTAGATAATGCAGTCGGCATTTGATTGTCAGGAACTCTAGGTCAGGTGAACAAAAGGACTTGAGTTCCTGTATGTTGTTATGATTAAACCACGACTCGTTAATCATAAGGCATGCACCCCCGCCCTTCTTACCAGAGAGATGTTTTTTCTGTCTGCGCGATGCGTGAAGAAACCGGGTGGCTGTACCGACTCTGATAACGTATCCCAAGTGAGCCATGTTTCCATGAAACAGAGAATGTTACAATCTCTGATGTCTCTCTGGAAGGCAACCCTTGCTCGAAAGTTGTCCAGAGATTGATAGATCTCTTCATTTGATCTGAACGCACTTATGATCACCTTTGCCATTGAACATTATCCAAACTCTATTAGGCTGCCAAAGCGTGGAGAATTGCCAATCATCAGTGAGCGCTGGAAGGATGTAGCTGGATTGATGTAGCTGGATGGATGTAAGTGGAAGGATGTGACTAAATCACAAACATTTTGAAGAAAAGACAGAAGTGGGTTTTAGTGAGACTCACCGGCCAGAGTACACAGCTCTCTTCACATCCAACTCAAATGACAGTAAGGACAGCAGGGGTGCTCGTGGTGTTCATGGGGGTAATTTGAGGAGGGTAATGACTGACTGACAGCTCCATAAAGATTGATGGTAATTACCAGAGCTTTCTCAGAGGTACTAGAAAACAAATAGCTAGTTAGTTGAAGGTAATTACACACATTCCAAAAAATGTTTGTATTGTTCAGTAAACATGCATATTTATTTAATAACAAGTTTAATGTATTGTATTCTTACCAGATAAACAGCCGCCATCTTGGCTGAAATAGTTTGTTCCTCCCGCCTCTTTTGTTGATTCCAGTGAAGGTGAGAACTACATGTACTGAGATTGGACTCTAGTCAGGCTGGAATATTCTTCCACCTAGGCTACATGAGTCAGCAATAGTTTTACAGGATGAACAATCATACCAAAAATGAAATTTGTACTTTTAACTAACGGTACCTAGCTAGTGACGATATCTAACTAGTTAACACAACATTTTTAAACATAGGCTATAGGGATGTGCATCTTTCCCTTTCAAGAAGATTCGATTCATATATATTGTATATACTGAGCAAAAATATAAACACAACATGCAACAATTTCAAAGATTTTACTGAGTTACAGTTCTTATAAGGAAATCATTTGTTTGAAATAAATAAATTAGGCCCTAATCTATGGATTTCACATGACTAGGAATATGACTAGGAACATGTAACTTAAAGAAAGAAATGGGCCGTCACGGTATCGCTGTGCATTCAAATTGCCATTGATAAAATGCAATTGTGCTTGTTGTCCATAGCTCATACCATAACCATGGGGTACTCTGTTCACAATGTTGATATCAGCAAACCGCTCGATAGCACAACGCCATACACATGGTCTGCGTTTGTGAGGCCGGTTGAACGCACTGCTAAATTCTCTAAAACAACGTTGGAGGTGTCTTATGGTAGAGAAGTTAACATTCAATTATCTGGCAACAGCTCTGGTGGACATTCCTGCAAAACTGCACATTTTAGAGTGGACATTCGTTGTCCCCAGCACAAGGTGCACCTATGTAATGATAATACTGTTTAATCAGCTTCTTGATATGCCAAACCTGTCAGGTGGATGGTTTATCTTTGTAAAGGAGAAACGCTCACTAACAGGGATGTATACAAATTTGAAACAAAATAAGCTTTTTGTGCTTATGGAACATTTCTGGGATATTTTATTTCAACATCCAACACTTTATATATTGCGTTTATATTTTGGTTCAGTGTAGATACAGTGCATTCGGAAAGCATTCAGACCCCTTTTTTTTCCCTCGCATCAACCTACACACAATGCCCATTAATGACAAAGCAAAAGCAGGTTCTTCGAAATCGAAATACTGAAAAATCAGATTTACATACACTACAGGTCAAAAGTTTTAGAACACCTGCTCATTCAACGGTTTTTCTTAATGTTTACTATTTTCTATATTGTAGAATAATAGTGAAGACATCAAAACTATTAAATAACACATATGGAATCATGTAGTAACCAAACAACTGTTAGACAAATCAAAATATATGTTATATTTGAGATTCTACAAATATAAACCCTTTGCCTTGATGACACCATATGTGTTATTTCGTAGTTTTGATGTCTTCACTATTATTCTACAATGTAGAAAATAGTAAAATAAAGAAAAACCCTGGAATGAGTAGCTGTTCTAAACGTTTTGACCGGTAGTGTAAGTACTTTGTTGAAGCACCTTTGGCAGCGATTACAGCATAGAGTCTTCTTAGGTATGACGTTACAATTTATTTTTATTTAACCAGGAAAAGCCCATTGAGACCCAGAGTCTCTTTTTCAAGGGAGACCTGGCCAAGAAGGCAGCAACAATCAATACATTACAGAATTAAAATATACAACAATACAATTAAATTCAACAACATCATCCAGCCTCTCCCATCAATATTTTAAATTCATTAAGTGGCACTAACATATCTAGATTTAAGCACGGATTGTAGATTATTTGATGTGTCCGGTGCACAAGAAGAGAAGGCAGTCTTGCCAAACACTGTGAATGTCCTGGGGACTTTAAGTATCAACCACCTAGCAGACCGGGTATGGTAACTGCTGCTTATGAAGGAGACCAGAGAGGTAATGAGTGAGTTTACCCAAAAAGGCTTTGTAGATGAACACATACAAATGTATCTTTCTGCGCATATAATCTGAGGTCCAACCTACCATTTGGTACAATGGTGGGTGAGTGACTTTGCATTTGTAATAAAGCGCAAGGATGCATGATTAACAGAGTCCAGTCTCTGTAAGAAGGAGGCTGCATGCATATACAACGAGTCACCATTATCAAGGCACAAGGCGAGACCCAAATGCAGACACAGGAGGCAGATGGTTGGAGTCCTACAAATTTGTATTAATCCAAAGGGGTAGGCAAGAGAATGGTCGTGGTCAGGCAAAAAGGTCAAAACCATATCAGAGTCTAGGAGGTACAGAGTGGCAGACAGGCTTGTGGTCAAGGTAGGCAGAATGGTCAGGCAGGCGGGTACAAAGTCCAGAAACAGGCAAGGGTCAAAGCCAGCAGGACTAGAAAAAGGAGAATGCAAAAAGCAGGAGAATGGGAAAACCGCTGGTTGACTTGGAAACATACAAGACGAACTGGCACAGAGAGACTGGAAACACAGGGATAAATACACTGGGGAAAACCAGCGACAACTGGAGGAGGTGGAGGCAATAACGAGGACAGGTGAAACTGATCAGGGTGTGACAACCATAATCAATTAATATTTCTAGCCATAAGCGAGAAGCAAGCCTTATTACGAAAATAAAAATCAAATTTTATTTAAGCTTTGTCACAAGATTATCCACGTAGACTTTAAAGGACAACTTGTCATCCAACCAAATATCACCATCTAGTGGCAATATGGTAGCATTGCCACCAGATGTGACAATGCTAACGTTCTCTGGCAGAGTTCTAGCTCTGGTAAAGGTCATGAATGTAGTGTTTTGTACATTCAAGACCAGTTTGAGACCATAAAAGCTTGCAGTGCCTGAAAAGCAGTCTGGCGATCTTCAACAGCCTGAACCAGAGAAGGAGCATATGAGTATTTAACTGTATCATTTGCATATAGATTTAACTTTGCTACAAGCCTGGCACACCTGTATTTGGGAAGTTTCTCCCATTATTCTCTGCAGATCCTCTCAAGTTCTTTCAGGTTGGGTGGGGAGCATTGCTGCACTCCTATTTTCAAGTCTCTCCAGAGATGTTTGATCGTGTTTAAATCCGGGCTCTGGCTGGGCCACTCAAGGACATTCAGAGACTTGTCCCGCAGCCACTCCTGTGTTGTCTTAGCTGTGTGCTTAGGGTCATTGTCCTGTTGGAAGGATCTCTCTGTACTTTGCTCCGTTGATCTTTCCCTTAACCCTGACTAGTCTCCAAGTCCCTGTTGCTGAAAAATATCCCCACATAATGATGCTGCCAACAACCATGCTTCACCGTAGGGATGGTGCCAAGTTTCCTACAGACGTGATGCTTGGCATACAGGTCAAAGAGTTCAATCTTGGTTTCATCAGACCAGAGAACCTTATTTCTCATGGTCTGAGAGTATTTAGGTGGCTTTTGGCAAACTCCAAGCAGGCTGTCATGTGCCTTTTACTGAGGAGAGGCTTCCGTCTGGCCACTCTACCATGAAGGCCTGATTGGTGGAGTGCTGCAGAGATGGTTGTCCTTCTGAAAGGTTCTCCCATCTCCACAGAGGAACTCTGGAGTTCTGTCAGAGTGACCATTGGGTTCTTGGTCATCTCCCTGACCAAGGCCCTTCTCCCCCGATTGCTTAGTTCGGCCGGGCGGTCATATTTCCCAGAGGAAACTTCAGGAGTGAGAGGTCATGATCTGGATTAGTTTGATTGGATGTTGATGCCAGGTTAGAGTCTGGGTTAGTTGCTGGCATGACGTCAGGAGACAGCCGTCATGTTCGGGAGGACAGGGATGCTGGTGGGGGCTGGGTGGGAGGGGGACTTGGGCAGCAATCAGCACTACAGGCCCCTCTTTCATGGGCGGAAGTCCCAACCAAGGGGAGAGTTCACACCAGTACGCCACCACCTCTCCTGAACTCAAAGAGGAGCGGAAATATTTCACATGTCTGCCTTGGCCCCAAGACCGTTTTACCGCTTAGCCTTTCAGGTCTCTCCCCTTACCCTTTCTTCCGTCCCTCCTTCTTCCTCCCCCGTTCCCCCATCACATCTCCACCGGCACCATCACCATCATCAGGTGTGGGATTGTGAAGACCAGGACACCGTTAAGGCACTCTGAACACCGTTGAGTTATATGTTGACACGGTCAGTCCTTTAAGAGAGGTGTGGCACCTGTCACGAACAACAGATCGGATCACGACAGTCCCCTTTCAAATGAAATCCAGCCGAGGAAGAGAGGCTCAGAGCTATCAAAGGACAATGGGGGAAACCACAAATCATCGGGTTTCATACAGGGGCGCAAATGCAATCAGTAGGGAACAGCAAGGCCAGATAGGGCAGCAGAATGATTCCTGAAAAACTAAGGAAGAGGAGATAAAATATAGAGAGAAACATCCCGATGTGTTTTTTGCTGTAGAGCAGTTATGGCTTTGCCATGTGTGGATTTCATGGTGGTTCACATAGCTGTTTGGATGATCCAGTGAGGCACTGCATGCCTCTCTAGAAGACAAAGCCCATATGAGGACAAAACCCTGGTTGATTTATTCTGTTCTCTTCTCACTACCTGTAAGTGAAACTGCAGTCTGGCCTGTTGCTTAGTGAGGCCCAAGTGTGTCCACTCTAAACTTCAAACAGCCAGCAATGAAAAGTAGACATATTTACTCCTTGAGAGGAAACGCAAAACATTGTGTTCTGCTGAAGGTTGACAACAATTTTCTGAGCAGTTGTTTGTAGCCCTGCTTCACACTCTGCCTGGTTTCCACCACATCATCCAGGAGGAGAAAAAAAAGGGAGAAAACATACTTCATACTCAGCATCTTTGGAAAAAAATTCAACAGTGAAACATAAGTTTATTTTTGACCATGCCATGTTGTTATATATAATGTAGGTTACGATGGTCAGAGGAAATGCGGAAGAATAATAACCCATAACTCTTCAGCTTTATGTATCATTAAGAGTTACACAAATATTTTTTAAGAGTTATTAGGGAATTAAAATTACAGAAGCAATAACTATTATGGTAACAATGCCAGGTAATATACTGTAAGGAATCCCTCTGTAACTGCAGGTAAAAGCCTGGCCTTTGAGCTAATTGCTGGAGGGTGATATGTTCTAAATTCTAGCTGCCTATTAAATCAGAGGTTGACCCCTCTCTGAGGATAGGGGTTACCATAAAACAGCACTTAGACAGCATTAATGCCCTAAGTGACATTCCTGAGGCTGATGGCTATAGTACAGCTTATCCTTGGTTCACTCAGGCCTTGCAAGTTGGCTTACGTTTTGACCAGGGCCTAGGCACTCGGAGGCAGCTGGAGAGAGAACACAGATAAGGATGAACATAGTGTCTTGTCTTTGGCAGATTGTTCCGAACCTCTCAGAGGAAAGTGTCTGTCTCCCCATATGAATATGTCTGTCTATTGTTTGCCCTAATCCTATTGTTTTCCCTAATATATAAGTTGTTTGCCCTAATCCTACAGGGGGCAGAGACAGGCACCTTTTGTCCCTTGTCTGTTACGACAGCTATAAGCCCCCTGGTCACTGTGTCCATCAAGGCAGCTGTCCTGGCTGCATGGCTGGTGTCAGCAACAGAGGCTAAAATAGGAAATAGCCCAGCTCTCCTTCCCATGGCTCTGCCACCTGTCCTGTCGGCTGGAACACAGGTTAAAGAGTCAGACTCCATCCCTAGCAACACAGTACATCCACACAGACACACCACAATTACCTCATGTGTGGTGGGTCCTGTGTTGGGTGAACACTCTGAGTGAAGTATGCTCTCTGAGCCTGGTGTAGATGTCAGTCAAACAGACTTATGTCTCTCGGAGGCAAAACCCTGACCCAGTCTGGGGGAGAGGGGAGGGGGGAGGCGAGAGAGAGAGAGAGAGAGAGAGAGAGAGAGAGAGAGAGAGAGAGAGAGAGAGAGAGAGAGAGAGAGAGAGAGAGAGAGAGAGAGAGAGAGAGAGAGAGAGAGAGAGAGAGAGAGAGAGAGAGAGAGAGAGAGAGAGAGAGAGAGAGAGAGAGAGAGAGAGAGAGAGAGAGAGATTTTGGGAGATACCAGGGTTGTACTGTACACTCTAAAAAGAAAAGGTTCCTGGAATATCCTTTAGTGGTTCTTCAAATTGAAACTGTGGGGGAACACCTACAGTTGAAGTCGGAAGTTTACATACACCTTAACCAAATACATTTAAACTCTGTTTTTCACAATTCCTGATATGTAATCCTAGTAAAAAAATCCTTGATTTAGGTCAGTTAGGATTACCACTTTATTTTAAGAATGTGAAATGTCAGAATAATAGTAGAGAAAATGATTTATTTCAGATTTTATTTCTTTCATCACATTCCCAGTGGGTCAGAAGTTTACATACACGTATTTGGTAGCATTGCCTTTAAATTGTTTAACCTGTGTCAAACGTTTCGAGTAGCCTTCCACAAGCTTCCCACAATAAATACATTTTGGCCCATTCCTCCTGACAGAGCAGGTGTAACTGAGTCTGGTTTGTTGGCCTCCTTGCTCGCACACACTTTTTCAGTTCTGCCCACACATTTTCTATAGGATTGAGGTCAGGGCTTTGTGATGGCCACTCCAATACCTTGACTTTGCTGTCCTTAAGCCATTTTGCCACATCTTTGGAAGTATGCTTGGGGTCATTGTCCATTTGGAAGACTCATTTGCGACCAAGCTTTAACTGATGTCTTGAGATGTTGCTTCAATATATCCACATAATTTTCCTTCCTCATGATGAACTGTATTTTGTGAAGTGCACCAGTCCCTCCTGCAGCAAAGCACCCCCACATCATGATGCTGCCACGGTTGGGATTGTGTTCTTCAGATGGCAAGCCTCCTCCTTTTTCCTCCGAACATAACGATGGTCATTATGGCCAAACAGTTCTATTTTGGTTCATCAGACCAGAGGACATTTCTCCAAAAAGTACGATCTTTGTCCCCATGTGCAGTTGCAAACCATAGTCTGTCTTTTTGAGCAGTGGCTTCTTCCTTGCTGAGCGACCTTTCAGGTTATGTCAAAATAGGACTAATTTTACTGTGGATACCTTTGTACCTGTTTCCTCCAGCATCTTCACAAGGTCCTTTGCTGTTGTTCTGGGATTGATTTGCACTTTTCGTACCGAGGTACATTTATCTCTGGGAGACAGAATGTCTCCTTCCTGAGTGGTATGATGGCTGCGTGGTCCCATGGTGTTTATACTTGCGTACTATTGTTTGTACAGATGAACGTGTTACCTTCAGGCGTTTGGAAATTGCTCCCAAGGATGAACCAGACTTTTTTTCTGAGCTCTTGGCTGATTTCTTTTCATTTTCCCATGATGTCAAGCAAAGAGGCACTGAGTTTGAAGGTAGGCCTTGAAATACATCCACAGGTACACCTCCAGTTGACTCAAATGATGTCAATTAGCCTATCAGAAGTTTCTAAAGCCATGACATCATTTACTGGAATTTTCCAAGCTGTTTAAAGGCACAGTCAACTTAGTGTATGTAAGCTTCTGACCCACTGGAATTGTGATTCAGTGAATTATAAGTGAAATAATCTGTCTGTAAACAATTGTTGGAAAAATTACTTGTGTCATGCACAAAGTAGATGTCCTATCCGACTTGTTTGTTAACAAGACATTTGTGGAGTGGTTGAAAGCAAGTTTTTATGACTCCAAACTTCCGACTTCTACTGTAGGTGTGTAGCAGTTTGGGTCTAGAGTGTCTCCCCCTTTGAAGAGGGGGATGACCGTGGCAGCTTTCCAATCTTTAGGGATGATACGAAAGAGAGGTTGAATAGGCTAAATAATAGGGGTTGCAACAATTGTGGTGGATCATTTTAGAAGGAGAGGGTCCAGATTGTCTAGCCCAGCTGATTTGTAGCGGTCCAGATTTTGCAGCTCTTTCAGGACATCAGCTACCTGGATTTGGGTGAAGGAGAAGTGGGGGAGGCTTGGGCACATGTTTAGCAATAACATCTGCTAACCATGTGTATGTGACCAATACAATTTGATTTGATTTGAAGTAAAGTATCTTCGAAAGCGAATTTAAGTAGGACCATACTGTTACTCTGCTCAAACCATTTTATTACGCTACTGTCATCACCCCACTGGGAAACTATGGATACTGCTGGCTAGACTATCTTCAAAGAGGCATCTTCAAGAGTGCATGGAAGGAACATCAACTCTGTGGTTCTGTCAAGTCACAGGACACTGGACAGCTACGAAGAAGGACAACAGTAGAAGACTTGTTGGAACCATTTCGCAAAATCAGAGCCTTACAAGAGTACCAACCCCCTTTCGAAGGCTGCCCCATTCACCAAGAGATCCCAGCGAACCCGGGCATTTCACGTGAATACATTCAAGATTTCTTGCTCAAAGTGGGCGGCGGTTTGTGTGCAAAGTATATGGTTATTGTAAGTCAGGGTAGTTTCTGAATGTGGCAATGTTAAGTGTCTCTATCCCTCTCTCTCCCTCTCCATCTCTTCTTTAACCTCTCTGGGATATGTGGGACGCTAGCGTCCCACCTGGCCAAAAGCCGAGGAAAATGCAGAGCGCCAAATTCAAATAAATTACTATAAAAATCTAACTTTCATGAAATCACACATGCAAGATAGCAAATTAAAGCTACACTTGTTGTGAATTCAGCCAACATGTCAGATTTCAAAAAGGCTTTTCGGCGAAAGCAAACGATGCTATTATCTGCGGATAGCACCTCCGTAAACAAAGAGAGACAAGCATATTTCAACACTGCAGGTGCGACACAAAATGCAGAAATAAATATATCATTCATGCCTTACCTTTGACGAGCTTCTTTTGTTGGATCTCCAATATGTCCCATAAACATCACAAATGGTCCTTTTGTTTGATTAATTAATTTATTTGACGCCTTTGATCTAGAAAAACACCGGTTCCAACTTGCGCAACGTGACTACAAAATTTCTCAAAAGTTACCTGTAAACTTTGCCAAAACATTTCAAACTACTTTAGTAATACAACTTTAGGTATTTTTTATGTAAATAATTGATTAAATTGAAGACGGGATGATCTGTGTTCAATACAGGAGGAAAACAAACTGTAGCTAGCTTTCTGGTCACGCGCCTCTATCTAACAGTACACTACAAGTGACCCTTGTTTTGAACAGGGCTACTTCTTCATTACTACACAAAGGAAAAACCTCAAAAAAACAATTTCTAAAGACTGGTGACATTCAGTGGAAGCGGTAGGAATTGCAAGAAGGTCCCTTAGAAATCTGGATTCCCAATGAAAGCCCTTTGAAAAGAGAGTGACCTCAAAACAAAAAAAAATCTGAATGGTTTGTCCTCGGGGTTTCGCCTGCTAAATAAGTTCTGTTATACTCACAGGCATGATTCAAACAGTTTTAGAAACGTCATAGTGTTTTCCATCCAAATCTACTAATAATATGCATATCTTATCCTCTGGGGATGAGCAGCAGGCAGTTTAATTTGGGTATGCATTTCATTCGGATGTGAAATTACTGCCCCCTGTCACCAAGAAGCATCCATGTTGTTGTCATTCAGCGTATTACGTCTAAAATCAATAACCGGTGTAGAGTGTGTGTTTATCCTATGTTCCCATTTAATTAGCTAGTAAATAAATAATTAAACCAATTTGTGTAGTACTGTAATATAAGTAAGGCTTGGGTTTTTGCATATGCAAAGAGGTTATGACTGTTCAGAATGGTGATATGATACGAGGTCAGATTTAATAATTTAACAGTTTATAGATGTGAAAGGTAAAGACCTTTCAGAGTTTAATTTGGAAGATGGTAACTCTTTAAAGAACCGAACTCGTGGTGCCTCAGATCCTAATAAGTTCATTGTTACATGATTAGTTTATTTCAATAAATAACAGTCTTCAGATGAATGTTAAAGTCAAATCACGACACTGTCCATTATATTTCTTGGAACAAGTAGCCTACAGTCCAGATGTAACAAGGGGACTGGAGAGCGTGTAGCCTACAGTCCAGATATAAAGAGGGGACTGGGGAGCATGTAGCCTACAGTCAAGATATAACGAGAGGACTGGGGAGCGTGTAGCCTACAGTCCAGATATAATGAGGGGACTGGGGAGCGTGTAGCCTACAGTGCAGATATAATGAGGGGACCGGGGAGCGTGTAGCCTAAAGTCCAGAGATAACGAGGGGACTGGGGAGCGTACTGGATACAGTCAAGATATAACGAGGGGACTGGGGAGCATGTAAACCTAGAGTCCAGATATAACGAGGGGACTGGGGAGCATGTAGCCTACAGTCCAGATATAATGAGGGGACTGGGGAGCATGTAGCCTACAGTCAAGATATAATGAGGGGACTGGGGAGCGTGTAGCCTACAGTCCAGATATAATGAGGGGACTGGGGAGCGTGTAGCCTACAGTCCAGATATAACGAGGGGACTGGGGAGTGTGTAGCCTACAGTCAAGATATAACGAGGGGACTGGGGAGCGTGTAGCCTACAGTCCAGATATAACGAGGGGACTGGGGAGCATGTAGCCTACAGTCAAGATATAATGAGGGGACTGGGGAGCGTGTAGCCTACAGTCCAGATATAACGAGGGGACTGGGGAGCGTGTAGCCTACAGTCCAGATATAACGAGGGGACTGGGGAGCATGTAGCCTACAGTCCAGATATAACAAGGGGACAGGGGAGCGTGTAGCCTACAGTCCAGATATAACGAGGGGACTGGGGAGCATGTAGCCTACAGTCAAGATATAACGAGGGGACTGGGGAGCGTGTAGCCTATAGTCCAGATATAACGAGGGGACTGGGGAGCGTGTAGCCTATAGTCCAGATATAACGAGGGGACTGGGGAGCGTGTAGCCTACAGTCCAGATATAACGAGGGGACTGGGGAGCGTGTAGCCTACAGTCCAGATATAACAAGGGGACTGGGGAGCGTGTAGCCTACAGTCTAGATATAACGAGGGGACTGGGGAGCAAGTAGCCTACAGTCAAGATATAACAAGGGGACTGGGGAGCATGTAGCCTACAGTCCGGATATAATGAGGGGACTGGGGAGCGTGTAGCCTACAGTCCAGATATAATGAGGGGACTGGGGAGCGTGTAGCCTACAGTCCGGATATAATGAGGGGACTGGGGAGCGTGTAGCCTACAGTCCAGATATAACGAGGGGACTGGGGAGCGTGTAGCCTACAGTCCAGATATAACGAGGGGACTGGGGAGCGTGTAGCCTACAGTCCAGATATAACAAGGGGACAGGGGGGTGTGTAGCCTACAGTCTAGATATAACGAGGGGACTGGGGAGCATGTAGCCTACAGTCAAGATATAACAAGGGGACTGGGGAGCATGTAGCCTACAGTCCGGATATAATGAGGGGACTGGGGAGCGTGTAGCCTACAGTCCAGATATAATGAGGGGACTGGGGAGCGTGTAGCCTACAGTCCGGATATAATGAGGGGACTGGGGAGCGTGTAGCCTACAGTCCAGATATAACGAGGGGACTGGGGAGCGTGTAGCCTACAGTCCGGATATAACGAGGGGACTGGGGAGCATGTAGCCTACAATCCAGATATAAGGAGGGGACTGGGGAGCGTGTAGCCTACAGTCCGGATATAATGAGGGGACTGGGGAGCGTGTAGCCTACAGTCCAGATATAATGAGGGTAATGGGGAGCATGTAGCCTACAGTCCGGATATAATGAGGGGACTGGGGAGCGTGTAGCCTACAGTCCAGATATAACAAGGGGACTGGGGAGCGTGTAGCCTACAGACAAGATATAATGAGGGGACTGGGGAGCATGTAACCTACAGTCCAGATATAATGAGGGGACTGGGGAGCGTGTAGCCTACAGTCAAGATATAACGAGGGGACTGGGGAGCGTGTAGCCTATAGTCCAGATATAACGAGGGGACTGGGGAGCGTGTAGCCTATAGTCCATATATAACGAGGGGACTGGGGAGCGTGTAGCCTACAGTCCGGATGTAATGAGGGGACTGGGGAGCGTGTAGCCTACAGTCCAGATATAATGAGGGGACTGGGGAGCGTGTAGCCTACAGACAATATATAATGAGGGGACTGGGGAGCATGTAACCTACAGTCCAGATATAATGAGGGGACTGGGGAGCGTGTAGCCTACAGTCCAGATATAATGAGGGGACTGGGGAGCGTGTAGCCTACAGTCCAGATATAATGAGGGGACTGGGGAGCGTGTAGCCTACAGTCCAGATATAATGAGGGGACTGGGGAGTGTGTAGCCTACAGTCAAGATATAACGAGGGGACTGGGGAGCGTGTAGCCTACAGTCCGGATATAACGAGGGGACTGGGGAGCATGTAGCCTACAGTCCAGATATAACGAGGGGACTGGGGAGCGTGTAGCCTACAGTCAAGATATAATGAGGGGACTGGGGAGCATGAAGCCTACAGTCCAGATATAATGAGGGGACTGGGGAGCGTGTAGCCTACAGTCCGGATATAATGAGGGGACTGGGGAGCGTGTAGCCTACAGTCCAGATATAACGAGGGGACTGGGGAGCGTGTAGCCTACAGTCCGGATATAACGAGGGGACTGGGGAGCATGTAGCCTACAGTCCAGATATAAGGAGGGGACTGGGGAGCGTGTAGCCTACAGTCCGGATATAATGAGGGGACTGGGGAGCGTGTAGCCTACAGTCCAGATATAATGAGGGTACTGGGGAGCATGTAGCCTACAGTCCGGATATAATGAGGGGACTGGGGAGCGTGTAGCCTACAGTCCGGATATAATGAGGGGACTGGGGAGCGTGTAGCCTACAGTCCAGATATAATGAGGGTACTGGGGAGCATGTAGCCTACAGTCCGGATATAATGAGGGGACTGGGGAGCGTGTAGCCTACAGTCCAGATATAACAAGGGGACTGGGGAGCGTATAGCCTACAGTCCAGATATAACGAGGGGACTGGGGAGCGTGTAGCCTACAGTCCAGATATAACAAGGGGACTGGGGAGCGTGTAGCCTACAGTCCAGATATAACGAGGGGACTGGGGAGCATGTAGCCTACAGTCAAGATATAACGAGGGGACTGGGGAGCGTGTAGCCTATAGTCCAGATATAACGAGGGGACTGGGGAGCGTGTAGCCTACAGTCCGGATATAACGAGGGGACTGGGGAGCGTGTAGCCTACAGTCCAGATATAACAAGGGGACTGGGGAGCATGTAGCCTACAGTCCGGATATAATGAGGGGACTGGGGAGCGTGTAGCCTACAGTCCAGATATAATGAGGGGACTGGGAGCGTGTAGCCTACAGACAAGATATAATGAGGGGACTGGGGAGCGTGTAGCCTACAGTCCAGATATAATGAGGGGACTGGGGAGAGTGTAGCCTACAGACAAGATATAATGAGGGGACTGGGGAGCATGTAACCTACAGTCCAGATATAATGAGGGGACTGGGGAGCGTGTAGCCTACAGTCCAGATATAATGAGGGGACTGGGGAGCGTGTAGCCTACAGTCCAGATATAATGAGGGGACTGGGGAGCGTGTAGCCTACAGTCCAGATATAATGAGGGGACTGGGGAGTGTGTAGCCTACAGTCAAGATATAACGAGGGGACTGGGGAGCGTGTAGCCTACAGTCCGGATATAACGAGGGGACTGGGGAGCGTGTAGCCTAGAGTCCAGATATAACGAGGGGACTGGGGAGCGTGTAGCCTACAGTCAAGATATAATGAGGGGACTGGGGTGCATGTAGCCTACAGTCCAGATATAATGAGGGGACTGGGGAGCGTGTAGCCTACAGTCCGGATATAATGAGGGGACTGGGGAGCGTGTAGCCTACAGTCCAGATATAACGAGGGGACTGGGGAGCGTGTAGCCTACAGTCCGGATATAACGAGGGGACTGGGGAGCATGTAGCCTACAGTCCAGATATAAGGAGGGGACTGGGGAGCGTGTAGCCTACAGTCCGGATATAATGAGGGGACTGGGGAGCGTGTAGCCTACAGTCCAGATATAATGAGGGTACTGGGGAGCATGTAGCCTACAGTCCGGATATAATGAGGGGACTGGGGAGCGTGTAGCCTACAGTCCAGATATAACAAGGGGACTGGGGAGCGTTTAGCCTACAGTTCAGATATAACGAGGGGACTGGGGAGCGTGTAGCCTACAGTCCAGATATAACAAGGGGACTGGGGAGCGTGTAGCCTACAGTCCAGATATAACGAGGGGACTGGGGAGCGTGTAGCCTACAGTCCAGATATAACAAGGGGACTGGGGAGCGTGTAGCCTACAGTCCAGATATAACGAGGGGACTGGGGAGCATGTAGCCTACAGTCAAGATATAACGAGGGGACTGGGGAGCGTGTAACCTGAAGTCCAGATATAACGAGGGGACTGGGGAGCGTGTAGCCTATAGTCCAGATATAACGAGGGGACTGGGGAGCGTGTAGCCTACAGTCCAGAAATAACGAGGGGACTGGGGAGCGTGTAGCCTACAGTCCAGATATAACAAGGGGACTGGGGAGCGTGTAGCCTACAGTCCAGATATAACGAGGGGACTGGGGAGCATGTAGCCTACAGTCCAGATATAACAAGGGGACTGGGGAGCATGTAGCCTACAGTCCGGATATAACGAGGGGACTGGGGAGCGTGTAGCCTACAGTCCAGATATAATGAGGGGACTGGGGAGCGTGTAGCCTACAGACAAGATATAATGAGGGGACTGGGGAGCATGTAGCCTACAGTCCATATATAATGAGGGGACTGGGGAGCGTGTAGCCTACAGTCCAGATATAATGAGGGGACTGGGGAGTGTGTAGCCTACAGTCAAGATATAACGAGGGGACTGGGGAGCGTGTAGCCTACAGTCCGGATATAACGAGGGGACTGGGGAGCTTGTAGCCTACAGTCCAGATATAATGAGGGGACTGGGGAGCGTGTACCCTACAGTCAAGATATAATGAGGGGACTGGGGAGCATGTAGCCTACAATCCAGATATAACGAGGGGACTGGGGAGCGTGTAGCCTACAGTCCGGATATAATGAGGGGACTGGAAGCATTTAACCTTCAGTGCATATATAAGAGATTACTGTGGAGAGTGTAGGCTACAGTTCAGATATAACAAGGGGACTGGGGAGCGTGTAGCCTACAGTCCAGATATAACGAGGGGACTGGGGAGCATGTAGCCTACAGTCAAGATATAACAAGGGGACTGGGGAGCGTGTAGCCTACAGTCCGGATATAATGAGGGGACTGTGGAGCGTGTAGCCTACAGTCCAGATATAATGAGGGGACTGGGGAGCGTGTAGCCTACAGAGAAGATATAATGAGGGGACTGGGGAGCATGTAACCTACATTCCAGATATAATGAGGGGACTGGGGAGCGTGTAGCCTACAGTCCAGATATAATGAGGGGACTGGGGAGTGTGTAGCCTACAGTCCAGATATAATGAGGGGACTGGGGAGCGTGTAGCCTACAGTCCAGATATAATGAGGGGACTGGGGAGTGTGTAGCCTACAGTCAAGATATAACGAGGGGACTGGGGAGCGTGTAGCCTACAGTCCGGATATAACGAGGGGACTGGGGAGCATGTAGCCTACAGTCCAGATATAACGAGGGGACTGGGGAGCGTGTAGCCTACAGTCAAGATATAATGAGGGGACTGGGGAGCATGTAGCCTACAGTCCAGATATAATGAGGGGACTGGGGATCGTGTAGCCTACAGTCCGGATATAATGAGGGGACTGGGGAGCGTGTAGCCTACAGTCCAGATATAACGAGGGGACTGGGGAGCGTGTAGCCTACAGTCCGGATATAACGAGGGGACTGGGGAGCATGTAGCCTACAGTCCAGATATAAGGAGGGGACTGGGGAGCGTGTAGCCTACAGTCCGGATATAATGAGGGGACTGGGGAGCGTGTAGCCTACAGTCCAGATATAATGAGGGGACTGGGGAGCGTGTAGCCTACAGTCCAGATATAACAAGGGGACTGGGGAGCGTATTGCCTACAGTCCAGATATAACGAGGGGACTGGGGAGCGTGTAGCCTACAGTCCAGATATAACAAGGGGACTGGGGAGCGTGTAGCCTACAGTCCAGATATAACGAGGGGACTGGGGAGCATGTAGCCTACAGTCAAGATATAACGAGGGGACTGGGGAGCGTGTAGCCTATAGTCCAGATATAACGAGGGGACTGGGGAGCGTGTAGCCTACAGTCCAGATATAATGAGGGGACTGGGGAGCGTGTAGCCTACAGTCCAGATATAACAAGGGGACTGGGGAGCGTGTAGCCTACAGTCCAGATATAACGAGGGGACTGGGGAGCATGTAGCCTACAGTTAAGATATAACAAAGGGACTGGGGAGCATGTAGCCTACAGTCCGGATATAATGAGGGGACTGGGGAGCGTGTAGCCTACAGTCCAGATATAATGAGGGGACTGGGGAGCGTGTAGCCTACAGACAAGATATAATGAGGGGACTGGGGAGCGTGTAGCCTACAGTCCAGATATAATGAGGGGACTGGGGAGCGTGTAGCCTACAGACAAGATATAATGAGGGGACTGGGGAGCATGTAACCTACAGTCCAGATATAATGAGGGGACTGGGGAGCGTGTAGCCTACAGTCCAGATATAATGAGGGGACTGGGGAGCGTGTAGCCTACAGTTCAGATATAATGAGGGGACTGGGGAGCGTGTAGCCTACAGTCCAGATATAATGAGGGGACTGGGGAGTGTGTAGCCTACAGTCAAGATATAACGAGGGGACTGGGGAGCGTGTAGCCTACAGTTGGATATAACGAGGGGACTGGGGAGCTTGTAGCCTACAGTCCAGATATAATGAGGGGACTGGGGAGCGTGTACCCTACAGTCAAGATATAATGAGGGGACTGGGGAGCATGTAGCCTACAATCCAGATATAACGAGGGGACTGGGGAGCGTGTAGCCTACAGTCCGGATATAATGAGGGGACTGGAAGCATTTAACCTTCAGTGCATATATAAGAGATTACTGTGGAGAGTGTAGGCTACAGTTCAGATATAACAAGGGGACTGGGGAGCGTGTAGCCTACAGTCCAGATATAACGAGGGGACTGGGGAGCATGTAGCCTACAGTCAAGATATAACAAGGGGACTGGGGAGCGTGTAGCCTACAGTCCGGATATAATGAGGGGACTGGGGAGCGTGTAGCCTACAGTCCAGATATAATGAGGGGACTGGGGAGCGTGTAGGCTACAGAGAAGATATAATGAGGGGACTGGGGAGCATGTAACCTACAGTCCAGATATAATGAGGGGACTGGGGAGCGTGTAGCCTACAGTCCAGATATAATGAGGGGACTGGGGAGTGTGTAGCCTACAGTCCAGATATAATGAGGGGACTGGGGAGCGTGTAGCCTACAGTCCAGATATAATGAGGGGACTGGGGAGTGTGTAGCCTACAGTCAAGATATAACGAGGGGACTGGGGAGCGTGTAGCCTACAGTCCGGATATAACGAGGGGACTGGGGAGCATGTAGCCTACAGTCCAGATATAACGAGGGGACTGGGGAGCGTGTAGCCTACAGTCAAGATATAATGAGGGGACTGGGGAGCATGTAGCCTACAGTCCAGATATAATGAGGGGACTGGGGATCGTGTAGCCTACAGTCCGGATATAATGAGGGGACTGGGGAGCGTGTAGCCTACAGTCCAGATATAACGAGGGGACTGGGGAGCGTGTAGCCTACAGTCCGGATATAACGAGGGGACTGGGGAGCATGTAGCCTACAGTCCAGATATAAGGAGGGGACTGGGGAGCGTGTAGCCTACAGTCCGGATATAATGAGGGGACAGGGGAGCGTGTAGCCTACAGTCCAGATATAATGAGGGGACTGGGGAGCGTGTAGCCTACAGTCCAGATATAACAAGGGGACTGGGGAGCGTATAGCCTACAGTCCAGATATAACGAGGGGACTGGGGAGCGTGTAGCCTACAGTCCAGATATAACAAGGGGACTGGGGAGCGTGTAGCCTACAGTCCAGATATAACGAGGGGACTGGGGAGCATGTAGCCTACAGTCAAGATATAACGAGGGGACTGGGGAGCGTGTAGCCTATAGTCCAGATATAACGAGGGGACTGGGGAGCGTGTAGCCTACAGTCCAGATATAACGAGGGGACTGGGGAGCGTGTAGCCTACAGTCCAGATATAACATGGGGACTGGGGAGCGTGTAGCCTACAGTCCAGATATAACGAGGGGACTGGGGAGCATGTAGCCTACAGTTAAGATATAACAAGGGGACTGGGGAGCATGTAGCCTACAGTCCGGATATAATGAGGGGACTGGGGAGCGTGTAGCCTACAGTCCAGATATAATGAGGGGACTGGGGAGCGTGTAGCCTACAGACAAGATATAATGAGGGGACTGGGGAGCGTGTAGCCTACAGTCCAGATATAATGAGGGGACTGGGGAGCGTGTAGCCTACAGACAAGATATAATGAGGGGACTGGGGAGCATGTAACCTACAGTCCAGATATAATGAGGGGACTGGGGAGCGTGTAGCCTACAGTCCAGATATAATGAGGGGACTGGGGAGCGTGTAGCCTACAGTTCAGATATAATGAGGGGACTGGGGAGCGTGTAGCCTACAGTCCAGATATAATGAGGGGACTGGGGAGTGTGTAGCCTACAGTCAAGATATAACGAGGGGACTGGGGAGCGTGTAGCCTACAGTCCGGATATAACGAGGGGACTGGGGAGCATGTAGCCTACAGTCCAGATATAACGAGGGGACTGGGGAGCGTGTAGCCTACAGTCAAGATATAATGAGGGGACTGGGGAGCATGTAGCCTACAGTCCAGATATAACGAGGGGACTGGGGAGCATGTAGCCTACAGTCCAGATATAAGGAGGGGACTGGGGAGCGTGTAGCCTACAGTCCGGATATAATGAGGGGACTGGGGAGCGTGTAGCCTACAGTCCAGATATAATGAGGGTACTGGGGAGCATGTAGCCTACAGTCCGGATATAAGGAGGGGACTGGGGAGCGTGTAGCCTACAGTCCAGATATAACAAGGGGACTGGGGAGCGTGTAGCCTACAGTCCAGATATAACGAGGGGACTGGGGAGCGTGTAGCCTACAGTCCAGATATAACAAGGGGACTGGGGAGCGTGTAGCCTACAGTCCAGATATAACGAGGGGACTGGGGAGCATGTAGCCTACAGTCAAGATATAACGAGGGGACTGGGGAGCGTGTAGCCTATAGTCCAGATATAACGAGGGGACTGGGGAGCGTGTAGCCTATAGTCCAGATATAACGAGGGGACTGGGGAGCGTGTAGCCTACAGTCCAGATATAACGAGGGGACTGGGGAGCGTGTAGCCTACAGTCCAGATATAACAAGGGGACTGGGGAGCGTGTAGCCTACAGTCCAGATATAACGAGGGGACTGGGGAGCATGTAGCCTACAGTCAAGATATAACAAGGGGACTGGGGAGCATGTAGCCTACAGTCCGGATATAATGAGGGGACTGGGGAGCGTGTAGCCTACAGTCCAGATATAATGAGGGGACTGGGGAGCGTGTAGCCTACAGACAAGATATAATGAGGGGACTGGGGAGCATGTAGCCTACAGTCCAGATATAATGAGGGGACTGGGGAGCGTGTAGCCTACAGTCCAGATATAATGAGGGGACTGGGGAGCGTGTACCCTACAGTCAAGATATAATGAGGGGACTGGGGAGCATGTAGCCTACAATCCAGATATAACGAGGGGACTGGGGAGCGTGTAGCCTACAGTCCGGATATAACGAGGGGACTGGGGAGCATGTAGCCTACAGTCAAGATATAACAAGGGGACTGGAGAGCATGTAGCCTACAGTCCGGATATAATGAGGGGACTGGGGAGCGTGTAGCCTACAGTCCAGATATAATGAGGGGACTGGGGAGCGTGTAGCCTACAGACAAGATATAATGAGGGGACTGGGGAGCATGTAGCCTACAGTCCAGATATAATGAGGGGACTGGGGAGTGTGTAGCCAACAGTCAAGATATAATGAGGGGACTGGGGAGCGTGTAGCCTACAGTCCGGATATAACGAGGGGACTGGGGAGCATGTAGCCTACAGTCCAGATATAATGAGGGGACTGGGGAGCGTGTACCCTACAGTCAAGATATAATGAGGGGACTGGGGAGCATGTAGCCTACAATCCAGATATAACGAGGGGACTGGGGAGCGTGTAGCCTACAGTCCGGATATAATGAAGGGACTGGGGAGCGTGTAGCCTACAGTCCAGATATAATGAGGGTACTGGGGAGCATGTAGCCTACAGTCCGGATATAATGAGGGTACTGGGAAGTGTGTAGCCTACAGTCCGGATATAATGAGGGGACTGGGGAGCGTGTAGCCTACAGTCCATATATAATGAGGGTACTGGGGAGCATGTAGCCTACAGTCCGGATATAATGAGGGTACTGGGAAGTGTGTAGCCTACAGTCCGGATATAACGAGGGGACTGGGAAGCATTTAACCTTCAGTGCATATATAACAGATTACTGTGGAGCATGTAGGCTACAGTCCAGATATAACAAGGGGACTGGGGAGCGTGTAGCCTACAGTCCAGATATAATGAGGGGACTGGGGAGCATGTAGCCTACAGTCAAGATATAACGAGGGGACTGGGGAGCGTGTAGCCTACAGTCCGGATATAACGAGGGGACTGGGGAGCATGTAGCCTACAGTCCAGATATAACGAGGGGACTGGGGAGCGTGTAGCCTACAGTCAAGATATAATGAGGGGACTGGGGACCATGTAGCCTACAGTCCAGATATAACGAGGGGACTGGGGAGCGTGTAGCCTACACTCCGGATATAATGAGGGGACTGGGGAGCGTGTAGTCTACAGTCCGGATATAACGAGGGGACTGGGGAGCATGTAGCCTACAGTCCAGAGATAAGGAGGGGACGGGGGAGCGTGTAGCCTACAGTCCGGATATAATGAGGGGACTGGGGAGCGTGTACCCTACAGTACAGATATAATGAGGGTACTGGGGAGCGTGTAGCCTACAGTCCGGATATAATGAGGGTACTGGGGAGCGTGTAGCCTACTGTCCGGATATAATGAGGGGACTGGGGAGCGTGTAGCCTACAGTCCATATATAATGAGGGTACTGGGGAGCATGTAGCCTACAGTCCGGATATAATGAGGGTACTGGGAAGTGTGTAGCCTACAGTCCGGATATAACGAGGGGACTGGGAAGCATTTAACCTTCAGTGCATATATAACAGATTACTGTGGAGCATGTAGGCTACAGTCCAGATATAACAAGGGGACTGGGGAGCGTGTAGCCTACAGTCCAGATATAATGAGGGGACTGGGGAGCATGTAGCCTACAGTCAAGATATAACGAGGGGACTGGGGAGCGTGTAGCCTACAGTCCGGATATAACGAGGGGACTGGGGAGCATGTAGCCTACAGTCCAGATATAACGAGGGGACTGGGGAGCGTGTAGCCTACAGTCAAGATATAATGAGGGGACTGGGGACCATGTAGCCTACAGTCCAGATATAACGAGGGGACTGGGGAGCGTGTAGCCTACACTCCGGATATAATGAGGGGACTGGGGAGCGTGTAGTCTACAGTCTGGATATAACGAGGGGACTGGGGAGCATGTAGCCTACAGTCCAGAGATAAGGAGGGGACGGGGGAGCGTGTAGCCTACAGTCCGGATATAATGAGGGGACTGGGGAGCGTGTACCCTACAGTACAGATATAATGAGGGTACTGGGGAGCGTGTAGCCTACAGTCCGGATATAACGAGGGGACTGGGGAGCATGTAGCCTACAGTCCAGATATAACGAGGGGACTGGGGAGCGTGTAGCCTACAGTCAAGATATAATGAGGGGACTGGGGACCATGTAGCCTACAGTCCAGATATAACGAGGGGACTGGGGAGCGTGTAGCCTACACTCCGGATATAATGAGGGGACTGGGGAGCGTGTAGTCTACAGTCCGGATATAACGAGGGGACTGGGGAGCATGTAGCCTACAGTCCAGAGATAAGGAGGGGACGGGGGAGCGTGTAGCCTACAGTCCGGATATAATGAGGGGACTGGGGAGCGTGTACCCTACAGTACAGATATAATGAGGGTACTGGGGAGCGTGTAGCCTACAGTCCGGATATAATGAGGGTACTGGGGAGCGTGTAGCCTACTGTCCGGATATAATGAGGGGACTGGGGAGCGTGTAGCCTACAGTCCATATATAATGAGGGTACTGGGGAGCATGTAGCCTACAGTCCGGATATAATGAGGGTACTGGGAAGTGTGTAGCCTACAGTCCGGATATAACGAGGGGACTGGGAAGCATTTAACCTTCAGTGCATATATAACAGATTACTGTGGAGCATGTAGGCTACAGTCCAGATATAACAAGGGGACTGGGGAGCGTGTAGCCTACAGTCCAGATATAATGAGGGGACTGGGGAGCATGTAGCCTACAGTCAAGATATAACGAGGGGACTGGGGAGCGTGTAGCCTACAGTCCGGATATAACGAGGGGACTGGGGAGCATGTAGCCTACAGTCCAGATATAATGAGGGGACTGGGGACCATGTAGCCTACAGTCCAGATATAACGAGGGGACTGGGGAGCGTGTAGCCTACACTCCGGATATAATGAGGGGACTGGGGAGCGTGTAGTCTACAGTCTGGATATAACGAGGGGACTGGGGAGCATGTAGCCTACAGTCCAGAGATAAGGAGGGGACGGGGGAGCGTGTAGCCTACAGTCCGGATATAATGAGGGGACTGGGGAGCGTGTACCCTACAGTACAGATATAATGAGGGTACTGGGGAGCGTGTAGCCTACAGTCCGGATATAATGAGGGTACTGGGGAGCGTGTAGCCTACTGTCCGGATATAATGAGGGGACTGGGGAGCGTGTAGCCTACAGTCCATATATAATGAGGGGACTGGGGAGCGTGTAGCCTACAGTCCGGATATAACGAGGGGACTGGGAAGCATTTAACCTTCAGTGCATATATCACAGATTACTGTGGAGCGTGTAGGCTACAGTCCAGATATAACAAGGGGACTGGGGAGCGTGTAGCCTACAGTCCAGATATAACGAGGGGACTGGGGAGCATGTAGCCTACAGTCAAGATATAACAAGGGGACTGGGGAGTGTGTAGCCTACAGTCCGGATATAATGAGGGGACTGGGGAGCGTGTAGCCTACAGCCCAGATATCATGAGGGGACTGGGGAGCGTGTAGCCTACAGACAAGATATAATGAGGGGACTGGGGAGCATGTAACCTACAGTCCAGATATAATGAGGGGACTGGGGAGCGTGTAGCCTACAGTCCAGATATAATGAGGGGACTGGGGAGCGTGTAGCCTACAGTCCAGATATAATGAGGGGACTGGGGAGCGTGTAGCGTACAGTCCGGATATAACGAGGGGACTGGGGAGCATGTAGCCTACAGTCCAGATATAACGAGGGGACTGGGGAGCGTGTAGCCTACAGTCCGGATATAATGAGGGGACTGGGGAGCGTGTAGCCTACAGTCCAGATATAACGAGGGGACTGGGGAGCGTGTAGCCTACAGTCCGGATATAACGAGGGGACTGGGGAGCATGTATCCTACAGTCCAGATATAAGGAGGGGACTGGGGAGCGTGTAGCCTACAGTCCGGATATAATGAGGGGACTGGGGGGCGTGTAGCCTACAGTCCAGATATAATGAGGGTACTTGGGAGCATGTAGCCTACAGTCCGGATATAATGAGGGGACTGGGGAGCGTGTAGCCTACAGCCCGGATATAATGAGGGGACTGGGGAGCGTGTAGCCTACAGTCCGGATTTAACGAGGGGACTGGGAAGCATTTAACCTTCAGTGCACATATAACAGATTACTGTGGAGCGTGTAGGCTACAGTCCAGATATAACAAGGGGACTGGGGAGCGTGTAGCCTACAGTCCAGATATAATGAGGGGACTGGGGAGTATGTAGCCTACAGTCAAGATATAACGAGGGGACTGGGGAGCATGTAGCCTACAGTCCAGATATAACGAGGGGACTGGGGAGCGTGTAGCCTACAGTCAAGATATAATGAGGGGACTGGGGACCATGTAGCCTACAGTCCAGATATAACTAGGGGACAGGGGAGCGTGTAGCCTACAGTCCGGATATAATGAGGGGACTGGGGAGCGTGTAGTCTACAGTCCAGATATAACGAGGGGACTGGGGATCGTGTAGCCTACAGTCCGGATATAACGAGGGGACTGGGGAGCATGTAGCCTACAGTCCAGAGATAAGGAGGGGACGGGGGAGCGTGTAGCCTACAGTCCGGATATAATGAGGGGACTGGGGAGCGTGTAGCCTACAGTACAAATATAATGAGGGTACTGGGGAGCATGTAGCCTACAGACCGGATATAATGAGGGTACTGGGGAGCGTGTAGCCTACTGTCCGGATATAATGAGGGGACTGGGGAGCGTGTAGCCTACAGTCCATATATAATGAGGGGACTGGGGAGCGTGTAGCCTACAGTCCGGATATAACGAGGGGACTGGGAAGCATTTAACCTTCAGTGCATATATAACAGATTACTGTGGAGCATGTAGGCTACAGTCCAGATATAACAAGGGGACTGGGGAGCGTGTAGCCTACAGTCCAGATATAACGAGGGGACTGGGGAGCATGTAGCCTACAGTCAAGATATAACAAGGGGACTGGGGAGTGTGTAGCCTACAGTCCGGATATAATGAGGGGACTGGGGAGCGTGTAGCCTACAGTCCAGATATAATGAGGGGACTGGGGAGCGTGTAGCCTACAGACAAGATATAATGAGGGGACTGGGGAGCGTGTAGCCTACAGTCCAGATATAATGAGGGGACTGGGGAGTGTGTAGCCTACTGTCAAGATATAACGAGGGGACTGGGGAGCGTGTAGCCTACAGGCCGGATATAACGAGGGGACTGGGGAGCATGTAGCCTACAGTCCAGATATAACGAGGGGACTGGGGAGCGTGTAGCCTACAGTCAAGATATAATGAGGGTACTGGGGAGCATGTAGCCTACAGTCCAGATATAACGAGGGGACTGGGGAGCGTGTAGCCTACAGTCCGGATATAATGAGGGGACTGGGGAGCGTGTAGCCTACAGTCCAGATATAACGAGGCGACTGGGGAGCGTGTAGCCTACAGTCCGGATATAACGAGGGGACTGGGGAGCATGTATCCTACAGTCCAGATATAAGGAGGGGACTGGGGAGCGTGTAGCCTACAGTCCGGATATAATGAGGGGACTGGGGAGCGTGTAGCCTACAGTCCAGATATAATGAGGGTACTGGGGAGCATGTAGCCTACAGTCCGGATATAATGAGGGGACTGGGGAGCGTGTAGCCTACAGCCCGGATATAATGAGGGGACTTGGGAGCGTGTAGCCTACAGTCCATATATAATGAGGGGACTGGGGAGCGTGTAGCCTACAGTCCAGATATAATGAGGGTACTGGGGAGCATGTAGCCTACAGTCCGGATATAATGAGGGTACTGGGGAGCATGTAACCTACAGTCCAGATATAATGAGGATACTGGGGAGCGTGTAGCCTACAGTCCAGATATAATGAGGGGACTGGGGAGCGTGTAGCCTACAGTCAAGATATAACGAGGCGACTGGGGAGCGTGTAGCCTACAGTCCGGATATAACGAGGGGACTGGGGAGCATGTATCCTACAGTCCAGATATAAGGAGGGGACTGGGGAGCGTGTAGCCTACAGTCCGGATATAATGAGGGGACTGGGGAGCGTGTAGCCTACAGTCCGGATATAATGAGGGTACTGGGGAGCATGTAACCTACAGTCCAGATATAATGAGGATACTGGGGAGCGTGTAGCCTACAGTCCAGATATAATGAGGGGACTGGGGAGCGTGTAGCCTACAGTCAAGATATAATGAGGGGACTGGGGAGCGTGTAGCCTACAGTCCATATATAATGTGGGGACTGGGGAGCGTGTAGCCTACAGTCCGGATATAACGAGGGGACTGGGAAGCATTTAACCTTCAGTGCATATATAACAGATTACTGTGGAGCGTGTAGGCTAAAGTCAAGAGTCCAGATATACAGTCCAGATATAACGAGGGGACTGGTGAGAATGTAGCCTACAGTCCGGATATAAGGAGGGGACTGGGGAGCGTGTAGCCTACAGTCCAGATATAATGAGGGGACCGGGGAGCGTGTAGCCTACAGTCCGGATATAATGAGGGGACTGGGGAGCATGTAACCTACAGTCCGGATATAATGAGGGGACTGGGGAGCGTGTAGCCTACAATCTGGATATAAGGGGGGGACTGGGGAGTATGTAGCCTACAGTCTGGATATAACGAGGGAACTGGGGAGCGTGTAGCCTACAGTCCAGATATAATGAGGGGACTGGGGAGCGTGTAGCCTACAGTCCAGATATAACGAGGGGACTGGGGAGCATGTAGCCTACAGTCCAGATATAACGAGGGGACTGGGGAGCATGTAGCCTACAGTCCAGATATAACGAGGGGACTGGGGAGCATGTAGCCTACAGTCCAGATATAACGAGGGAACTGGGGAGCGTGTAGCCTACAGTCTGGATATAAGGAGGGGACTGGGGAGCATGTAGCCTACAGTCCAGATATAATGAGGGGACTGGGGAGCATGTAGCCTACAGTCCGGATGTAACGAGGGGACTGGGGAGCATGTAGCCTACAGTCTGGATATAAGGAGGGGACTGGGGAGCATGTAGCCTACAGTCTGGATGTAAGGAGGGGACTGGGGAGCATGTAGCCTACAGTCTGGATGTAAGGAGGGGACTGGGGAGTATGTAGCCTACAGTCCGGATATAAGGAGGGGACTGGGGAGCGTGTAGCCTACAGTCCAGATATAATGAGGGGACTGGGGAGCGTGTAGCCTACAGTCCAGATAAAACAAGGGGACTGGGGAGCGTGTAGCCTACAGTCCAGATATAATGAGGGGACTGGGGAGCGTGTAGCCTACAGTCCAGATATAATGAGGGGACTGGGGAGCGAGTAGCCTACAGACACGATATAATGAGGGGACTGGGGAGCGTGTAGCCTACAGTCCAGATATAATGAGGGGACTGGGGAGCGTGTAGCCTACAGTCCAGATATAACGAGGGGACTGGGGAGTATGTAGCCTACAGTCTGGATATAACGAGGGGACTGGGGAGCATGTAGCTTACAGTCCAGATATAACGAGGGGACTGGGGAGTATGTAGCCTACAGTCCGGATATAATGAGGGGACTGGGGAGTATGTAGCCTACAGTCTGGATATAAGGTGGGGACTGGGGAGTATGTAGCCTACAGTCTGGATATAACGAGGGAACTGGGGAGCGTGTAGCCTACAGTCCGGATATAACGAGGGGACTGGGGAGCATGTATCCTACAGTCCAGATATAAGGAGGGGACTGGGGAGCGTGTAGCCTACAGTCCGGATATAATGAGGGGACTGGGGAGCGTGTAGCCTACAGTCCAGATATAATGAGGGTACTGGGGAGCATGTAGCCTACAGTCCGGATATAATGAGGGGACTGGGGAGCGTGTAGCCTACAGCCCGGATATAATGAGGGGACTTGGGAGCGTGTAGCCTACAGTCCATATATAATGAGGGGACTGGGGAGCGTGTAGCCTACAGTCCAGATATAATGAGGGTACTGGGGAGCATGTAGCCTACAGTCCGGATATAATGAGGGTACTGGGGAGCATGTAACCTACAGTCCAGATATAATGAGGATACTGGGGAGCGTGTAGCCTACAGTCCAGATATAATGAGGGGACTGGGGAGCGTGTAGCCTACAGTCAAGATATAACGAGGCGACTGGGGAGCGTGTAGCCTACAGTCCGGATATAACGAGGGGACTGGGGAGCATGTATCCTACAGTCCAGATATAAGGAGGGGACTGGGGAGCGTGTAGCCTACAGTCCGGATATAATGAGGGGACTGGGGAGCGTGTAGCCTACAGTCCAGATATAATGAGGGTACTGGGGAGCATGTAGCCTACAGTCCGGATATAATGAGGGGACTGGGGAGCGTGTAGCCTACAGCCCGGATATAATGAGGGGACTTGGGAGCGTGTAGCCTACAGTCCATATATAATGAGGGGACTGGGGAGCGTGTAGCCTACAGTCCAGATATAATGAGGGTACTGGGGAGCATGTAGCCTACAGTCCGGATATAATGAGGGTACTGGGGAGCATGTAACCTACAGTCCAGATATAATGAGGATACTGGGGAGCGTGTAGCCTACAGTCCAGATATAATGAGGGGACTGGGGAGCGTGTAGCCTACAGTCAAGATATAATGAGGGGACTGGGGAGCGTGTAGCCTACAGTCCATATATAATGTGGGGACTGGGGAGCGTGTAGCCTACAGTCCGGATATAACGAGGGGACTGGGAAGCATTTAACCTTCAGTGCATATATAACAGATTACTGTGGAGCGTGTAGGCTAAAGTCAAGAGTCCAGATATACAGTCCAGATATAACGAGGGGACTGGTGAGAATGTAGCCTACAGTCCGGATATAAGGAGGGGACTGGGGAGCGTGTAGCCTACAGTCCAGATATAATGAGGGGACCGGGGAGCGTGTAGCCTACAGTCCGGATATAATGAGGGGACTGGGGAGCATGTAACCTACAGTCCGGATATAATGAGGGGACTGGGGAGCGTGTAGCCTACAATCTGGATATAAGGGGGGGACTGGGGAGTATGTAGCCTACAGTCTGGATATAACGAGGGAACTGGGGAGCGTGTAGCCTACAGTCCAGATATAATGAGGGGACTGGGGAGCGTGTAGCCTACAGTCCAGATATAACGAGGGGACTGGGGAGCATGTAGCCTACAGTCCAGATATAACGAGGGGACTGGGGAGCATGTAGCCTACAGTCCAGATATAACGAGGGGACTGGGGAGCATGTAGCCTACAGTCCAGATATAACGAGGGAACTGGGGAGCGTGTAGCCTACAGTCTGGATATAAGGAGGGGACTGGGGAGCATGTAGCCTACAGTCCAGATATAATGAGGGGACTGGGGAGCATGTAGCCTACAGTCCGGATGTAACGAGGGGACTGGGGAGCATGTAGCCTACAGTCTGGATATAAGGAGGGGACTGGGGAGCATGTAGCCTACAGTCTGGATGTAAGGAGGGGACTGGGGAGCATGTAGCCTACAGTCTGGATGTAAGGAGGGGACTGGGGAGTATGTAGCCTACAGTCCGGATATAAGGAGGGGACTGGGGAGCGTGTAGCCTACAGTCCAGATATAATGAGGGGACTGGGGAGCGTGTAGCCTACAGTCCAGATAAAACAAGGGGACTGGGGAGCGTGTAGCCTACAGTCCAGATATAATGAGGGGACTGGGGAGCGTGTAGCCTACAGTCCAGATATAATGAGGGGACTGGGGAGCGAGTAGCCTACAGACACGATATAATGAGGGGACTGGGGAGCGTGTAGCCTACAGTCCAGATATAATGAGGGGACTGGGGAGCGTGTAGCCTACAGTCCAGATATAACGAGGGGACTGGGGAGTATGTAGCCTACAGTCTGGATATAACGAGGGGACTGGGGAGCATGTAGCTTACAGTCCAGATATAACGAGGGGACTGGGGAGTATGTAGCCTACAGTCCGGATATAATGAGGGGACTGGGGAGTATGTAGCCTACAGTCTGGATATAAGGTGGGGACTGGGGAGTATGTAGCCTACAGTCTGGATATAACGAGGGAACTGGGGAGCGTGTAGCCTACAGTCCAGATATAATGAGGGGACTGGGGAGCGTGTAGCCTACAGTCCAGATATAACGAGGGGACTGGGGAGCATGTAGCCTACAGTCCAGATATATAACGAGGGGACTGGGGAGCATGTAGCCTACAGTCCAGATATAATGAGGGGACTGGGGAGCATGTAGCCTACAGTCCAGATATAACGAGGGAACTGGGGAGCGTGTAGCCTACAGTCCGGATGTAACGAGGGGACTGGGGAGCATGTAGCCTACAGTCTGGATATAACGAGGGGACTGGGGAGCATGTAGCCTACAGTCTGGATGTAAGGAGGGGACTGGGGAGCGTGTAGCCTACAGTCTGGATGTAAGGAGGGGACTGGGGAGTATGTAGCCTACAGTCCGGATATAAGGAGGGAACTGGGGAGCGTGTAGCCTACAGTCCAGATATAATGAGGGGACTGGTGAGCGTGTAGCCTACAGTCCAGATATAACAAGGGGACTGGGGAGCGTGTAGCCTACAGTCCAGATATAATGAGGGGACTGGGGAGCGTGTAGCCTACAGTCCATATATAATGTGGGGACTGGGGAGCGTGTAGCCTACAGTCTGGATATAACGAGGGGACTGGGAAGCATTTAACCTTCAGTGCATATATAACAGATTACTGTGGAGCGTGTAGGCTAAAGTCAATAGTCCAGATATACAGTCCAGATATAACGAGGGGACTGGTGAGAATGTAGCCTACAGTCCGGATATAAGGAGGGGACTGGGGAGCGTGTAGCCTACAGTCCAGATATAATGAGGGGACCGGGGAGCGTGTAGCCTACAGTCCGGATATAATGAGGGGACTGGGGAGCATGTAACCTACAGTCCGGATATAATGAGGGGACTGGGGAGCGTGTAGCCTACAATCTGGATATAAGGGGGGGACTGGGGAGTATGTAGCCTACAGTCTGGATATAACGAGGGAACTGGGGAGCGTGTAGCCTACAGTCCAGATATAATGAGGGGACTGGGGAGCGTGTAGCCTACAGTCCAGATATAACGAGGGGACTGGGGAGCATGTAGCCTACAGTCCAGATATAACGAGGGGACTGGGGAGCATGTAGCCTACAGTCCAGATATAACGAGGGGACTGGGGAGCATGTAGCCTACAGTCCAGATATAACGAGGGAACTGGGGAGCGTGTAGCCTACAGTCTGGATATAAGGAGGGGACTGGGGAGCATGTAGCCTACAGTCCAGATATAATGAGGGGACTGGGGAGCATGTAGCCTACAGTCCGGATGTAACGAGGGGACTGGGGAGCATGTAGCCTACAGTCTGGATATAAGGAGGGGACTGGGGAGCATGTAGCCTACAGTCTGGATGTAAGGAGGGGACTGGGGAGCATGTAGCCTACAGTCTGGATGTAAGGAGGGGACTGGGGAGTATGTAGCCTACAGTCCGGATATAAGGAGGGGACTGGGGAGCGTGTAGCCTACAGTCCAGATATAATGAGGGGACTGGGGAGCGTGTAGCCTACAGTCCAGATATAACAAGGGGACTGGGGAGCGTGTAGCCTACAGTCCAGATATAATGAGGGGACTGGGGAGCGTGTAGCCTACAGTCCAGATATAATGAGGGGACTGGGGAGCGAGTAGCCTACAGACACGATATAATGAGGGGACTGGGGAGCGTGTAGCCTACAGTCCAGATATAATGAGGGGACTGGGGAGCGTGTAGCCTACAGTCCAGATATAACGAGGGGACTGGGGAGTATGTAGCCTACAGTCTGGATATAACGAGGGGACTGGGGAGCATGTAGCTTACAGTCCAGATATAACGAGGGGACTGGGGAGTATGTAGCCTACAGTCCGGATATAATGAGGGGACTGGGGAGTATGTAGCCTACAGTCTGGATATAAGGTGGGGACTGGGGAGTATGTAGCCTACAGTCTGGATATAACGAGGGAACTGGGGAGCGTGTAGCCTACAGTCCAGATATAATGAGGGGACTGGGGAGCGTGTAGCCTACAGTCCAGATATAACGAGGGGACTGGGGAGCATGTAGCCTACAGTCCAGATATATAACGAGGGGACTGGGGAGCATGTAGCCTACAGTCCAGATATAATGAGGGGACTGGGGAGCATGTAGCCTACAGTCCAGATATAACGAGGGAACTGGGGAGCGTGTAGCCTACAGTCTGGATATAAGGAGGGGACTGGGGAGCATGTAGCCTACAGTCCAGATATAATGAGGGGACTGGGGAGCATGTAGCCTACAGTCCGGATGTAACGAGGGGACTGGGGAGCATGTAGCCTACAGTCTGGATATAACGAGGGGACTGGGGAGCATGTAGCCTACAGTCTGGATGTAAGGAGGGGACTGGGGAGCGTGTAGCCTACAGTCTGGATGTAAGGAGGGGACTGGGGAGTATGTAGCCTACAGTCCGGATATAAGGAGGGAACTGGGGAGCGTGTAGCCTACAGTCCAGATATAATGAGGGGACTGGGGAGCGTGTAGCCTACAGTCCAGATATAACAAGGGGACTGGGGAGCGTGTAGCCTACAGTCCAGATATAATGAGGGGACTGGGGAGCGTGTAGCCTACAGTCCAGATATAATGAGGGGACTGGGGAGCGAGTAGCCTACAGACACGATATAATGAGGGGACTGGGGAGCGTGTAACCTACAGTCCAGATATAATGAGGGGACTGGGGAGAGTGTAGCCTAGAGTCAAGATATAATGAGGGGACTGGGGACCGTGTAGCCTACAGTCTGGATATAAGGAGGGGACTGGGGAGTATTTAGCCTACAGTCAAGATATAACGAGGGGACTGGGGAGTATGTAGCCTACAGTCCAGATATAATGAGGGTACTGGGGAGCATGTAGCCTACAGTCAAGATATAACTAGGGGACTGGGGAGCATGTAGCCTACAGTCCGGATATAATGAGGGTACTGGGGAGCATGTAGCCTACAGTCTGGATATAAGGAGGGGACTGGGGAGTATGTAGCCTACAGTCTGGATATAAGGAGGGGACTGGGGAGTATGTAGCCTACAGTCCGGATATAATGAGGGTACTGGGGAGCATGTAGCCTACAGTCAAGATATAATGAGGGGACTGGGGAGCGTGTAGCCTACAGTCAAGATATAACGAGGGGACTGGGGAGTGTGTAGCCTACAGTCAAGATATAACGAGGGGACTGGGGAGTATGTAGCCTACAGTCCAGATATAACGAGGGGACTGGGGAGTGTGTAGCCTACAGTCCAGATATAATGAGGGGACTGGGGAGTATGTAGCCTACAGTCCAGATATAACGAGGGGACTGGGGAGTATGTAGCCTACAGTCCAGATATAACGAGGGGACTGGGGAGTGTGTAGCCTACAGTCCAGATATAATGAGGGGACTGGGGAGTATGTAGCCTACAGTCCAGATATAATGAGGGGACTGGGGAGCATGTAGCCTACAGTCAAGATATAATGAGGGGACTGGGGAGCATGTAGCCTACAGTCAAGATATAATGAGGGGACTGGGGAGCATGTAGCCTACAGTCCAGATATAATGAGGGGACTGGGGAGCATGTAGCCTACAGTCCAGATATAATGAGGGGACTGGGGAGCATGTAGCCTATAGTCCAGATATAATGAGGGGACTGGGGAGCATGTAGCCTACAGTCCAGATATAATGAGGGGACTGGGGAGCATGTAGCCTACAGTCCAGATATAATGAGGGGACTGGGGAGTATGTATCCTACAGTCCAGATATAATGAGGGAACTGGGGAGTATGTAGCCTACAGTCCAGATATAATGAGGGGACTGGGGAGTATGTAGCCTACAGTCCAGATATAACGAGGGGACTGGGGAGCATGTAGCCTACAGTCCAGATATAACGAGGGGACTGGGGAGTATGTAGCCTACAGTCCAGATATAACGAGGGGACTGGGGAGCGTGTAGCCTACAGTCCAGATATAACAAGGGGACTGGGGAGTATGTAGCCTACAGTCCAGATATAACGAGGGGACTGGGGAGCATGTAGCCTACAGTCCAGATATAATGAGGGGACTGGGGAGCGTGTAGCCTACAGTCTGGATATAATGAGGGGACTGGGGAGCATGTAGCCTACAGTCCAGATATAACGAGGGGACTGGGGAGCGTGTAGCCTACAGTCTGGATATAAGGAGGGAACTGGGGAGTATGTAGCCTACAGTCTGGATATAAGGAGGGAACTGGGGAGCGTGTAGCCTACAGTCCAGATATAATGAGGGGACTGGGGAGCGTGAGAGGATTGATCAAGTCCCTAGCTGTCTCTATGCTCTAAATGTGTGGAGACCAGAATGACCACAGACAGTCTCTTGCACAACGTCATGGTTATTTACCCCTAAAAACTCTTTACTGACTCTACTGACCTCACTCAACACACACAGGGAGGTTTCCATCCAAAGGGACTGTCCGTTAATATAGATCAGTGTGACTTGTTTTCCAGTGACTCATTGCATGGACACTCTTATAAAACCATACAATTCACATCAATGTGCATCAGCTCAGTAAATAAACATGTTGTTTCATTTAGGTGCATTCCTACAATACTGCCCCCACGATGGCTCCATTACCAAAAGGAAAACAGGGAGAGTGTAAACCCACTGATAAACTCCTCAGGAGGATGTGGGGCAAACATAATGGCTAATGGGCTGGGTGTGTTTCTTGGAGAGTTTAATAAAGTGTGTGTTTTTGTAGAGTGTAAAAAGGTATGTTCTTTTGGAGAGTTTTATAAATTGCCACAGGCTAATAAGTGTGTCGTAAATTGTTCACAGATCTAGTTGCACAATCACTGTCTGGATCAACGTGCCTTCTCCACCTGGAGGAATCTAGTGTGTGTGTGTCTCTGTGTGTGTGTGTGTGACTGTTTTTGTGGTTGAAATGTGTCTATGTTTACAGTATGTTTGTGTGTTCAAGTGTTTGTACTGTATGTGTGCTATCGGGTGTGTGCTATTTTTGTCATTGTGTGTGTGTTTGTGTGGATCAGTTCAGATTACTCTCATTATGTGCCAGCTGTTAGTTATTTTCTGTGATGCTCTCATGGAAAACCTATAACGAGAAGCAATTAAAGTATTTCTATACTAATGATATTTTCTGGTGATGCACTGGTCTCACTATGGGTCCATGTCCTCCCTAGGACATGTGCTTACAGTACACTCATAAAATTAGGGGTTCAACAAGGGTTTTTCTAAGATCCTCAAACCTTACAGTTCTTTGCACTGAAAATTGCCACCAAAAGGTTTTTCCAAGAACCCCATAGGAGGTGGGATTCATTGAGGAACCTCCTTAGTTAGTGGGGGTTCTTGAAGGAACCTAACTGCCCAACTGAAACATTTGGATTTGAATTTGAAAGGACAACAGGTGCAAGCACTTAACTGAAAAATGTAAAGATCTCCTCAAATTAAGGTAAGGTTTTTTATGATGATACCATGATCTATCTTTTCATATTTGTGCAAATGTTTCTACAACAGAAAATGGGCACAATTCAATGGATATAAAATCAACAAAGAGGTAAGAATATATTGGGCTATAAGAATATGCTGAAGGCTAGCTGTATTGGGTGCAGATGACTGAACTGCTCAATATTGTGTCTGTAGGTATTCAGACGAGGAGGCATACAAAGGTATGTCAGATCACATGTACCATCCTCCTGCCTTACCTCTTCAATGAATATCCCAGAGGCCTCTACGTTATGGACAAGGTGTGTGTTTGAAAACCATTATCAAAAAAATAGTGTGTTATTAACTCCCTTATTTGACCTTATTTGCACTCACTGTATATAGACTTTTTCTTTTTTTCTACTGTATTATTGACTGTATGTTTTGTTCATTCCATGTCTAACTCTGTGTTGTTGTATGTGTTGAACTGCTATGCTTTATATTGGCCAGGTCGCAGTTGCAAATGAGAACTTGTTCTCAACTAGCCTACCTGGTTAAATTAAATAAATCTGAAAAAAAAACACACAGCTGTACATTTCAATGAAACTGCTATTGTTTTCACTATATATTTTACCTCTTGGGGATGTCATTCAAAAACATAATGTTAACTTTCACTGCTATGCGGATGACACACAGATATATATTTCAATGAAACATGGTGAAGCCCCAAAATTGCCCTCGCTAGAAGCATGTGTTTCAGACATAAGGAAGTGGATGGCTGCAATCTTTCTACTTTTAAACTCGGACGAAACAGAGATGCTTGTTCTAGGTCCCAAGAAAAAAAGAGATCTTCTGTTGAATCTGACAATTAATCTGGTTGGTTGTACAGTCGTCTCAAATAAAACTGTGTAGGACCTCTGCGTTACTCTGGACCCTGATGTCTCTTTTGACAAACATATCAAGACTGTTTCGAGGACAGCTTTTTTCCATCTACGTATCATTGCAAAAATCAGAAACTTTCTGTCCAAAAATGATGCAGAAAAATTAATCCATGCTTTTGTTACTTCTAGGTTAGACTACTGCAATGCTCTACTTTCCGGCTACCCGGATAAAGCACTAAATTGACTTCAGTGCTAAATACGGCTGCTAGAATCCTGACTAGAACCAAAACATTTGATCATATTACTCCAGTGCTAGCCTCCCGACACTGGCTTCCTGTTAAGGCAAAGGCTGATTTCAAGGTTTTACTGCAAACCTACAAAGCATTACATGGGCTTGCTCCTACCTATTTCTCTGATTTGGTCCTGCCATACATACCTACACGTACGCTACGGTCACAAGACGCAGGCCTCCTAATTGTCCCTAGAATTTCTAAGCAAAAAGCTGGAGGCAGGGCTTTCTCCTATAGAGCTCCATTTCTATGGAATGGTCTGCTGACCCCAAACTCGGTCTCAACCTTTAAGTCTTTACTGAAGACTCATCTCTTCAGTGGGTCATATGATTGAGTGTAGTCTGGCCCAGGAGTGTGAAGGTGAACGGAAAGGCTCTGGAGCAACGAACCGCCCTTGCTGTCTCTCCCTGGCCGGTTCCCCTCTTTCCACTGGGATTCTCTGCCTCTAACCCAATTACAGGGGCTGAGTCACTGGCTTACTGGTGCTCTTTCATGCCGTACCTAGGAGGGGACCTGAGCCCTAGGACCATGCCTCAGGCTACCTGGCATGATGACTCCTTGCTGTCCCCAGTCCACCTGGCCGTGCTGCTGCTCCAGTTTCAACTGTTCTGCCTGTAATTATTATTATTTGACCATGCTGGTCATTTATGAACATTTGAACATCTTGGCCATGTTCTGTTATAATCTCCACCCGACACAGCCAGAAGAGGACTGGCCACCCCTCACAGCCTGGTTCCTCTCTAGGTTTCTTCCTAGGTTTTGGCCTTTCTAGGGAGTTTTTCCTATCCACCGTGCTTCTACACCTGCATTGCTTGCTGTTTGGGGTTTTAGGCTGGGTTTCTGTACAGCACTTTGAGATATCAGCTGATGTACGAAGGGCTATATAAATACATTTGATTTGATTTGATTTGCTAGCGGGCCATGTCGGTGGCACTGTATTGTCCTCAAAGCACCCAAAGAAGTTGTTTAAGTTGTCTGGGAGCAAGACGTTGATGTCTGGTTTTCGTTTTGTAATCCGGGATTTTCTGTAGACCCTACCACATACATCTCATGTTTGAGCCGTTGAATTGCGACTCCACTTTGTCTCTATACTGACGCTTTGCTTATTTGATTGCCTTACGGAGGGAATAACTACACTGTTTGTATTTGGTCATGTTTCCAGTCACCTTGTCATGATTAAATGCGGTGGGTACGTACTTTCAGTTTAGCGCGAATGCTGCCATCAATCCATGGTTTCTGGTTAGGGAAGGTTTTAATAGTCACAGTGGGTACAACATCTCCTATACACTTCCTTATAAACTCGCTCACCGAGCCACTGTATACGTCAATGTTATTGTCTGAGGCTACCTGGAACATATCCCAATCCACGTGATCGAAGCCATCTTGAAGCGTATAATCTGATTGGTCAGACCAGCATTGGATAGATCAAAGCACGGGCGCTTGCTGTTTTAGTTTCTGACAATATGAGGGGAGCAACAAGATGGAGTCATGGTCAGATTTTCCAAAGGGAGGTCGGGTGTGGGCCTTGTATGCATCGCGGAAGTTAGAGAAGCAGTGGTCGAGGCATTTGATTGTGAGGAATTCTAGGTTAGGTGAACCAAAGGACTTGAGTTGTTGTATGTTGTTATGTTTACACCATGAGTCTTTAATCAGAGAGATGTTTGTTCCTGTCGGCGCGATGCATTGAAAATCCTGTTGGCTGTATGGACTCCGACAGCATGTCGGACAGCTAGCCGTGTCTCCATGAAACAGAGTATGTTATAATCCCGAATATCTCTTTGGAAAGCAACTCTTGCCCTAATTTTGTCGACTTTGTTAACTAGGGACTGGACATTAGTCAGCCATATCAGTGATTGTCCGGGAGGTGAGTTTATTGTCTCCACCTTGTGTTGAGATTCAAAGTTCAAAGCATTTTAAACGCACAGCTGCCACTTCACGCTTTTTCTGATCCAACGTGTTCATTTCTTAACCCATCATTTACACCTTTTCCTCGAAAAGGGTGTTTCTGACAGAATGGCACACTCCCTGACCTCACTCCGGGGTGGAGACTACTCACTGTGCAAAGTTATGGAAAACAATTATCTCTTATAACTTCTCAAATCAGATCCTTCTCTTAACAAAAACACTTTCATCAATTTCCATATTACATGCACAACCCATAGTATGGAAACTTCCTCCTTGTAGTGGGTATTATTTCCAAGTTACAGTATAACATGTTTAATGACATCACAAAATATCAAACAAAATGACCTTAGTGTTCTATTGATCCCCAAGTTCCAGGTTAGAAATATTGTTCCAGTATTCACTTTTGAACATGTTAGAGTGTCAGCAGGAAAAAGGTCTGAAGGGACAAAGCACATTTCTTTGGTTAATTTGGAGAACACAGGTCTGGATTTTCTCCGTTGATTTACAACAGGACGTGAGTGTCCATCCCCACTAGTTATTTCCTTCCCCCTCTACGGGTGAGAGGTGCTCTGATTGAAGTTATTCATTGCAAACCTGATCTGACCTATTTGGGTTCTTGTGGACAGTCATGACAACAGAAATAATGGGTGAAAACTTAGAGAGAGAGAGAGAGAGAGAGAAAGAGAATTCTCAGTCAGATATAGAAATATTTAATCCTTTCCTTCTTGTTTCCTTCTAATCCTTTCCATTTTTTCCCCATACATAAAGTTCTTAGAACGTCTCATGCCTCCCCCTTCCTTCTTCAAACCTCCCATCTGCTACTGCTAGCACACTTTGCAGCACATGCAGCTATAGCTGACACAGCAATTCCCCGATCAAACAGAAAGATGAGGGGGAGGGCTTCAGTGACAAACCCATGTTGTTGAATCATAGAATGTATGTGGAATCTAATACACCAGCTCCAACCCCTCCAGTGACCCTGTCGACCTTGTCCTACGGCTGGTGAGACACCTACTGTAGGCTTACATGGGGGGATACCCCTCTCCTTCTTCTTGTAACACAGCTTCCCGTAACCAAAAGCCAGAGGGTAATCTAAAATGACCCTTCACTGCTCTGTAACACTGTGAATACCGTGACCAGACATAAACTGATGACCTGGATTCTATCGTTTTTGTTTCTTTGTTGAATGGCTGTGATAGATATACATTCTCATTCATGGGCAAAGCCTAACCCATAAACCCTACAGCAAACTCTCCAGTATTCCCCAGAGTAGCGGTCTATCCTCTTTCAGTATATGGGATAACAGTGCGTCAGGCAGGGCAGTACTCTGTTCAGCGACAGACGGGGTCATCAGGAAGACATCTTCCTGTTAGACACAGGGTCAATGAGACAGAACACCTGTTGTTGCCAACAGCAATGCCTGTGTAACTGACAGGCGTTAACACTCCTATAACTACATGCTATGATGCATTACATACGCTGTGTTGCATTAGGAAACAGTGTACACAGACTTGCTGTGCTGCGGTGTGTCCGTATCCATACCCTCTGTGATTAGTAGCACTCCTATAACTACATGTTAAGATGCGTTATATACGCTGTGCTGCATTAGGAAACACAACACTGTCTGCAGTGTCCCTCTGCTTTATTAGCACTCTTTCCCTCCCTCCCTCCCTCCCTCTCTCTCTCTCTCTCTCTCTCTCTCTAACGGGCTAATTTCACTCTAAATAACGTCACCACAGGGTGACGTTCGCTAAGCCCCTGCTCAGAGATTGCCTCGCTGTTGGAACCCGCTGGTTTGGTTTATGAACTTAGCTGGAAAGCATCTCTAGGCTGGTTCACTTCACTGAGCACACCTAATGAGTCAGAAAATCACATTTTCCATGTTTTCAGTGTTCAGTGTCAGAGGTATTTCAAAAGGGTGTTGCAAATATGAGAGAGAGAGAGCTACAGTGTCAAGCAAGAATTTCTTTGAGATATGCATTTCACGATTTGGTGTGAGCAGACTACTGTATGGCCGATGATCACTTGACAATGATTATGGTTATTTGATGGTTATTTCAGTGTTAGCGTAGAGTGCAGGCGATCATTGGTGGTCATCAGGCAGAGGAGTGAGTGAGGGTAGCTGGGAAGCGGGGGAGAAGAGGGGGGGTTAGGGATTACCCCTTTGATCTACAGACCGTGTCCACTCCAGAGACTGTCTGCCCTCGCTTTCTCAGACAGGTGAACCGTGCACCATCCCCCCCTTCACTCACCCCTGAGGTGTGAAATGAACCCCCTGTCCTCCTCCTGACACTCCTAGTCACAGGGGCAGCCTCTCTCTGAGACTGAACTTTCTCTCTGGCTCTCTGGTGAACCATTCTCCAGTGAGGAGAACTGAAGTTTATGAATTTATGTGTTGGCAAAAATATTAGTGAACAGTACAGTATCTAGTGAAGTACAGTACCAGCATTACTCAGCAGTGTTAAATCACACAGAGTAATTTGGTACAGCCAGGTCTGTAACAGGCATAGTTGTTCCTGTAGTGTCATGTTTTGGCTGATCTGGTATCAGGCAATCTGGACCTGAACTAAGCAGAACAGACTGCTGCAGCCAGAGAGAGAGCTGACCTGGGGCCAGCTATGAATTTTCTGACACACAGCCATCTGGCTTGACCACTCACTAATTTAAATGCACACACCTGACAACTGTCTCTGTAGCGTAGCCCAGCCATTTAGCATAGTTTGTCTCTGTCTCTCTCTTTCTCTCTCTCTCTCTCTATCACACACACACACACTGGGAAATATGGAGAGAAGAGCAGCCTGGCAGTCCTTGGGGCTGGAAAGGATCTATTACACAGGAACACAAAGGCCAAAACTACAATTCTCTCTCTCTCGCTCGCTCGCTCTCTCTCTCTCTCTCTCTCGCTCTCTCTCTCTCTCTCTCTCTCTCTCTCTCTCTCTCTCTCCCTCTCTCTCTCTCTCTCTACAGTGCCTTCTCTCTCTCTCGGACCCCTTGAACTTTGCGACCTTTTGCCACATTTCAGGCTTCAAACATAAATATATAAAACTGTATTTTTTTGTGAAGAATCAACAACAAGTGGGACACAATCATGAAGTGGAACGACATTTATTGGATATTAAGTTAATACTTTGTAGCGCCACCTTTTGCTGCGATTACAGCTGTAAGTCGCTTGGGGTATGTCTCTATCAGTTTTGCACATCGAGAGACTGACATTTTTTCCCATTCCTCCTTGCAAAACAGCTCGAGCTCAGTGAGGTTGGATGGAGAGCATTTGTGAACAGCAGTTTTCAGTTCTTTCCACAGATTCTCGATTGGATTCAGGTCTGGACTTTGACTTGGCCATTCTAACACCTGGATATGTTTATTTTTGAACCATTCCATTGTAGATTTTGCTTTATGTTTTGGATCATTGTCTTGTTGGAAGACAAATCTCCGTCCCAGTCTCAGGTCTTTTGCAGACTCCATCAGGTTTTCTTCCAGAATGGTCCTGTATTTGGCTTCATCCATCTTCCCATCAATTTTAACCATCTTCCCTGTCCCTGCTGAAGAAAAGCAGGCCCAAACCATGATGCTGCCACCACCATGTTTGACAGTGGGGATGGTGTGTTCAGCTGTGTTGCTTTTACGCCAAACATAACGTTTTGCATTGTTGCCAAAAAGTTCAATTTTGGTTTCATCTGACCAGAGCACCTTCTTCCACATGTTTGGTGTGTCTCCCAGGTGGCTTGTGGCAAACTTTAAACAACACTTTTTATGGATATCTTTAAGAAATGGCTTTCTTCCTGCCACTTTTCCATAAAGGCCAGATTTGTGCAATATACGACTGATTGTTGTCCTATGGACAGAGTCTCCCACCTCAGCTGTAGATCTCTGCAGTTCATCCAGAGTGATCATGGGCCTCTTGGCTGCATCTCTGATCAGTCTTCTCCTTGTATGAGCTGAAAGTTTAGAGGGACGGCCAGGTCTTGGTAGATTTGCAGTGGTCTGATACTCCTTCCATTTCAATATTATCGCTTGCACAGTGCTCCTTGGGATGTTTAAAGCTTGGGAAATCTTTTTGTATCCAAATCCGGCTATAAACTTCTTCACAACAGTATCTCGGACCTGCCTGGTGTGTTCCTTGTTCTTCATGATGCTCTCTGCGCTTGTAACGGACCTCTGAGACTATCACAGTGCAGGTGCATTTATACGGAGACTTGATTACACACAAGTGGATTGTGTTTATCATCATTAGTCATTTAGGTCAACATTGGATCATTCAGAGATCCTCACTGAACTTCTGGAGAGAGTTTGCTGCACTGAAAGTAAAGGGGCTGAATAATTTTGCACGCCCAATTTTTCAGTTTTTGATTTGTTAAATATCCAATAAATGTCATTCCACTTCATGATTGTGTCCCACTTGTTGTTGATTCTTCACAAAAAAATACAGTTTTATATCTTTATGTTTGAAGCCTGAAATGTGGCAAAAGGTCGCAAAGTTCAAGGGGGCCGAATACTTTCGCAAGGCACTGTATTTTATTTACATTTAAGGAGCTTAATTGGCATGAGAAACATATACTTACGTTGCCAAAGCAAGTGAAATAAATAATACAAAATTCTAAAGACATTTAAAATGTCATATTATGTACACTACCGTTCAAAAGTTTGGGGTCACTTAGAAATGTCCTTGTTTTCCATGAAAACATACATGAAATGAGTTGCAAAATTAATAGGAAATATTAGTCAAGACGTTGACAAGGCATTGACTAGGTTATAAATAATGATTTTTAATTTAAATGTGTCCTTCAAACTCTGCTTTCATCAAATCAATCACATGTATTCATAAAGCCCTTCTTACATCAGCTGATATCTCAAAGTGCTGTACAGAAACCCAGCCTAAAACCACAAACAGCAAGCAATGCAGGTGTAGAAGCACGGTGCCTAGGAAAAACTCCCTAGAAAGGCCAGAACCTAGGAAGAAACCTAGAGACGAACCAGGCTATGAGGGGTAGCCAGTCCTCTTCTGGCTGTTCCGGGTGGAGATTATAACAGAACATGGCCAAGATGTTCAAATGTTCATAGATGACCAGCATGGTCAAATAATAATAATCACAGTAGTTGTCGAGGGTGCAACAGGTCAGCACCTCAGGAGTAAATGTCAGTTGGCTTTTCATACCCGATCATTCAGAGTATCTCTACCGCTCCTGCTGTCTCTAGAGAGTTGAAAACAGCAGGTCTGGGACAAAGAATCCTCCATTCAGCAATTACAGCCTTGCAGACCTTTGGCATTCTAGTTGTCAATTTGCTGAGGTAATCTGAAGAGATTTCACCCCATGCTTCCTGAAGCACCTCACACACGTTGGATTGGCTTGATGGGCACTTCCATACGGTCAAGTTACTCCCACAACAGCTCAGTAGGGTTGAGATCCGGTGACTGTGCTGGCCACTCCATTATAGACAGAATACCAGCTGACTGCTTCTTCCCTAAATAGTTATTGCATACTTTGGAGCTGTGCTTTGGGTCATTGTCCTGTTGTAGGAGGAAATTGGCTCAATTAAGCGCCGTCCACAGGGTATGACATGGCGTTGCAAAATGGAGTGATAGCCTTCCTTCTTCAAGATCCCTTTTACCCTCAACAAATCTCCCACTTTACCACCACCACAGCACCCCAGACCATCACATTACCTCCACCATGCTTGACAGACGGCGCTAAGCACTCCTCCAGCATCTTTTCATTTTTTCTGCGCCTCACGTATGTTCTTCTCAAACTTAGATTTGTCTATCCATAACACTTTTCTCCAATCTTTCTCTGTACAGTGTGTGTTCTTTAGCCCATCTTAATCTTTTCTTTTCAATGGCCAGTCTGAGATATGGCTTTTTCTTTGCAACTCTGCCTAGAAGGCCAGCATCCCGGAGTTGCCTCTTCACTGTTGACGTTGAGACTGGTGTTTTGTGGGTCCTATTTAATGAAGCTGCCAGTTGAGGACTTGTGAGGCATCTGTTTCTCAAACTAGACACTCTAATGTACTTGTCCTCTTGCTCAGTTGTGCACCGGGGCCTCCCACTCCTCTTTCTATTCTGGTTAGAGCCTGTTTGCGCTGTTCTGTGAAGGGAGTAGTACACAGTTGTACAAGATCTTCAGTTTCTTGGCAATTTCTCGCATGGAATAGCCTTCATTTCTCAGAACAACAATAGACAGACAAGTTTCAGAATAAAGTTATTTGTTTGAGCCTTGGATTAGCTAACACATTGTGCCATTGGAACACAGGAGTGATGGTTGCTGATTATGGGCCAATGTAAATATTCCATAAAAAATGTGCCATTTCCAGCTACATTAGTAATTTACAACATTAACAATGTCTACACTGTATTTCTGATCAATTTGATGTTATTTTACAGTTTTTTTTGATTGCTTAAGCACGATTTTCAAAACAGGGCCCGTGTTTTCAAAACACTACACACAATTAGCACAACCACACACCCAAATAGCAAAACACTACACACAATTAGCACAACCACACACCCAAGTAACAAAACACTACACACAATTAGCACAACCACACACCCAAGTAACAAAACACTACACACAATTAGCACAACCACACACCCAAGTAACAAAACACTACACACAATTAGCACAACCACACACCCAAGTAACAAAACACTACACACAATTAGCACAACCACACACCCAAGTAACAAAACACTACACACAATTAGCACAACCACACACCCAAATAGCAAAACACTACACACAATTAGCACAACCACACACCCAAGTAACAAAACACTACACACAATTAGCACAACCACACACCCAAGTAACAAAACACTACACACAATTAGCACAACCACACACCCAAATAGCAAAACACCACAGATCCTTTACAAAATGTAACACTCTTGTAAAAACTATACACTTCTTTTTAAAAACCACACTTTGTTACCATATGAAACACACACGTTTCACATTACTATACTCTGTTTGCACGAGTTACACTCTGCTGTGATAAACCTAAAACACTTTTAGCACTTCTACTTCCCTATGATTAGAGTAGGCTACTATCAACAAAGTACAAATATAATGTAAATTCACCAAACACTACAAAAGACCAATGTTGCAGACTGAAGAAACTAATTTATTTCTCAACACGCCCAAAATGTTGACATGGAGATTCATAATACTGTAACCAAACGTCACTTTACATATTGTAAGTTCAAAAAAATAAAATAAAAAATAACTAGACATTGTCTCTTCGCCTAGCTGGATCTGGCCAGAGAATTTCATCAACATCGCAGGCAATGTTGTCATTAGCAAGACACCTTGGAAAGAAACGTCTTGAATGACGAATCCATCCTTGCATTGAAGCTACCTCCATCTGGTCACAGCCCTCCTCCATGGCTTGGATGAGGGGTACCTCAGCCTGGAACGGAGATCATAGACCTTCCACCGCCATGCCGAGAAAAACTATTCTATAGGGTTGAGGAATGGAGAGTATGGTGGAAGATATAGGACGGTGAAATGTGGATGTTGCTGAAACCAGTTCTGAACCAGAGCAGAGCGGTGGAAAGACACATTGTCCCAGACAACAATGTATTGCATATGATCGACTTGATTTGCTGCTGTAATGTTGTGCAATTGGTCCAAGAATGTAAGTATGTGTTGTGAGGGCCCATATAGGCATGACTTTGGAGGACCCCATTCTGTGTAATGGCTGCACAGTGTGTTATATTACCCCCACTTTGCCCTGGGACATTGACTATAGCCCTGTGGCCATTGATGCTTCTTCCCCTCCTTCGTGTTCTCGTCAGGTTGAACCCAGCGTCATCTACGTAAATGAACTCATGCTGGATCTCCTCTCCATCCATTCGTAAAACTCTGAAAAACAGTGTCAGGCAAAATTGTGTAGTTCAGTGTAGATCTAGTATACATATTACAGTACAGTAAAAGATTGTGAGACAGTATGCAAGATCACACTGCTAAAGTGAATACATACCTCTGCATAATCATGCCGCAGTCGTTTCACCCTTTCAGAATTGCGCTCGAAAGGCACTCGATAAATTTGCTTCATTTGAATACGTTTTTATTTTAGGATGTGTGCCAGTGTTGATGTTGAGACCTGATGGATATCGTTGAAAATGGCGTGGTTATTGACAATGTTAGCTTGGAGCTGCTTGAGTGTTATAGCATTGTTGGCCAAAACCATGTTTACTATCTCCCTCTCTTGCTGTTCTGTGAACATAGGAGGTCTTCCCCCTTGTCGTCCCTGACCCTCAATCCTATTTAGAAAAAAATCAGTATACAATAGTACAGTAATTTCACAGGAAAAGGTAACAGAAGTGCTGATAGTGCATAGAATACAGTACTGTAAGCAGTTACTGAAACCGTGCAGATGTTTTTGATATGATGATATTTTTACAATACCTATTTTCCAGTCGAAATGTTCTCATCACACTTGCCACTGTATATCGGCTTAGATTTGGCTGTACGCGCAGTCCAGCTTCCCTCAGCGTCAAGCCGTGGTTGACTACGTGGTCAACCAGTGTTGCGTGGATCTCATTTGTCAGATTCGGTCCTCTTTGAGCACCTTCTTGTCTTCCTCTTCCTCTTCCTCCCCTTCCTCCTCCTCCTCGTCCTCCTCGTTCTTTTCCTCGTCCTCGTTCTCCTCGTCCTCCTCGTTCTCCTCCTCGTCGTCATCGTCCTCCTCCTCCTCCTCCTCGTCTTACTCTTTCTCTGACTCTTTCCATTGTGCTTGAAGACCGATGAACTCACCTGCTGCTTTTTATAGTGCTTATACACCTGATTGGTGTGTCTACAATTAAGCAAACGAGTGTTTGCACACCTGATGACTGTGTTGAACCAATTGGTTGGACGGTGTGGTAATTTGACAGTCAGTGCTTTGGTATTGCAAGGACGTGACTTCATGATAGATTTTTATGTGTAATGTATGTTAAGTGTGTTTAGTGTTTTGCAAATCACTTTGTTTTGCTAATAGTGTACTACTCTTAATTTTAGTGTGTAAGCAATCCAAAAAAACTGTAATGGACAAATGGCTTTTCGTTTGAAAACAATGGCTTTTCGTTTGAAAACAATGGCTTTTCGTTTGAAAACAATGGCTTTTCGTTTGAAAACAATGGCTTTTCGTTTGAAAACAAGGACACTTCTAAGTGGCCCCAATCTTTTGAACGTTAGTGTATATATACAGTGTTGTAATGATGTGCAAATAGTTGAAGTACAAAAAGGAAAATAAACATAAATATAGGTTGTATTTACAATAGTGTTTGTTTTTCACTGCTTGCTCTTTTCTTGTGTCAACAGGTCACAAATCTTGCTGCTGTGATGGCACACTGGTATTTCACCCCAAAAATATGGGAGTTTATCAAAATTGGATTTGTTTTCAAATTCTTTGTGGGTTTGTGTAAATCTGAGAGAAATATGTGTCTCTAATATGGTCATACATTTGGCAGGAGGTTAGGAAGTGCGGCTCAGTTTCCACCTCATTTTGTGGGCAGTGTGCACATAGTGTGCACGTAGCCTGTCTTCTCTTGAGAGCCAGTCAGTCACAGTGGTCTATCTCTCTCTCTGTTCGCTCTCTCTGTTCTCTCTCTGTTCTCTCTGCTCTCTCTTTCTCTCTCTCTGTTCTCTCTATTCTCTCTGTCTCTCTCTCTCTGTTCTCTCTGTCTCTCTCTCTCTCTCTCTCGCTGTTCTCTCTATTCTCTCTGTCTCTCTCTCGCTGTTCTCTCTGTCTCTCTCTCTCTGTTCTCTCTGTCTCTCTCTGCTCTCTCTTTCTCTCTCTCTGTTCTCTCTATTCTCTCTGTCTCTCTCTCGCTGTTCTCTCTGTCTCTCTCTGTTCTCTCTGTCTCTCTCTGTTCTCTCTGTCTCTCTGTCTCTCTGTTCTCTCTGTCTGTCTCTATTCTCTCTGTCTCTCTCTCTCTCTCTGTTCTCTCTATCTCTCGCTCTTCTCTCTGTCTCTCTCTATTCTCTGTCTCTCTATTCTCTCTGTTCTCGCTGTCTCTCTCTATTCTCTCTCTCTCTCTCTCTCGCTGTTCTCTCTGTCTCTCGTTCTCTCTCTCTGTTCTCTCTATTCTTTCTGTCTCTGTTCTCTCTGTCTCTCTCTGTTCTCTCTGTCTCTTGTTCTCTCTGTCTCTCTCTCTGTTCTCTCTATTCTCTCTGTCTCTCTCTCGCTGTTCTCTCTGTCTCTCTCTGTTCTCTCTGTTCTCTTTGTCTCTCTCTCTCTCTCTGTTCTCTCTGTCTCTCGTTCTCTCTCTGTCTCTCTCTCTCTCTGTTCTCTCTGTCTCTCTCTATTCTCTGTCTCTCTCTCTCTGTTCTCTCTATCTCTCGCTCTTCTCTCTGTCTCTCTCTATTCTCTGTCTCTCTATTCTCTCTGTTCTCGCTGTCTCTCTCTATTCTCTCTCTCTCGCTGTTCTCTCTGTCTCTCGTTCTCTCTCTCTGTTCTCTCTATTCTCTCTGTCTCTCTCTCTGTTCTCTCTGTCTCTTGCTGTTCTCTCTGTCTCTCGTTCTCTCTCTCTGTTCTCTCTCTCTCTTGCTCTCTCGCTCTCTCCCCCTCTCTCTCTCTCTTTATTTCTCCCCTCTCTCCTCTTTCCTTCTCTCTCTTTCTCTCCCTCTCTGTCTCTCGTTCTCTCTCTCTCTCTCTGTTCTCTCTCTCTCTCTGTTCTTTCTATTCTCTCTCTCTCTCTCTCTCTCTCTCTCTGTGTTCTCTCTATTCTCTCTGTCTCTCTCTCTCTCTTCTCTCTATTCTCTCTGTCTCTCTCTCTGTTCTCTCTGTCTTTCGCTGTTCTCTCTGTCTCTCATTCTCTCTCTCTGTTCTCTCTCTCTTTCACTCTCTCCCCCCTCTCTCTCTCTTTATTTCTCCCCTCTCCTCTTTCCTTCTCTCTCTCTTTCTCTCTCTCTCTATCTCACACACACACACACATACTGGGAAATATGGAGAAGAGAGCAGGCTGGCAGCCCTTTCGTTTGGAAAGGATCTATTACACACGAACACCAAGGCCAAAAACTACAATCTCTCTCTCTCTGCAAGGTTCTGCTTTTCTTTTCTTAGTCAACCTTGAGTTCTTTTTCTTTGTGTTCTGGAACGTAGCCCTGTCTTTCATTTTGTTCATTGATTTCACCTGTATTTGTTTCTCACCTGGTCTCATCAGCTCCCTATTTAGTTCAGTTCTTTCTGTTTGTATGGTTGTGAGGTATTGTTAGTTTTGACTGCCTACCTGTGTTTGACCATTGTCTGTGACCACAATTCCTGACACCTGTGAAGGCTTAATAAACATCTTCTGTGCTCTGCATGTGAATCTACACCTTTTTCTCCCTGAGTATTCATTACAGACCTTCATGAATCCTCTGTTAACACCACCATCCTTGTCATAGTAGACCGTTTTTCAAAAATGTGTCATCTGGTTCCTCTTCCTCAACTACCTAACACCATGGAATTGGCGGAGTATTTGTTCCAGCAGGTGTTCCGTCTGTATGGGATTCCGGAGGACATTGTCTCTGATCGCGGGCCACAGTTTTGTCTCCTGGGTGTGGCGAGCCTTCTGTGAACGACTAGGTGTCGCCCTCAGCCTCTCCTCTGGGTACCACCCCCAGACCAACGGGCAGACGGAACGCCTGAACCAAGAAATAGGGAAGTACCTCCGCCAACAATGTTCTGCCTCTCCACACGACTGGAGTCGGTATATGGCCTGGGCTGAATACACTTAGAACTAATTCATGCACTCCTCCCTCCACCGTACTCCGTTTCAGTGTGTCCTTGGTTACCAACCCACCATGTTTCCCTGAGATGCGGAGCCTGGTACTGTCCCAGCTGTCGATGACTAGTTTCGGCGTAGTGAGCGGGTATGGGAGACCGCTCACCGGCATCTGCAGGAAGCCTCTAATACTCAGAAACACTTTGCAGACAGATGCCGCTGACCTACGCCACTCTTTCACCCAGGACAGCATGTGTGGCTCTCTACCAGGGACATCCGGCTCCGCCTCCCCTGCAAAAAGTTCTGTGCTCCCTTCATTGGTCCCTTCAAGATAACCCATCGCATCAACCCTGTCATGTACCACCTCCAGTTACCCTGTCAGTATAACATCTCCTCGTCCTTCCATGTGTCTCTGTTAAAACTGGTCAACTACAGTCCTCTTCATTATCCAGTCTCAACCCACAGTGTGCCCCCATGTGTCTCTGTTAAACCTGGTCAACTACAGTCCTCTTCATCCTCCAGTCTCAACCCACAGTGTGCCCCCATGTGTCTCTGTTAAACCTGGTCAACTACAGTCCTCTTCATCCTCCAGTCTCAACCCACAGTGTGCCCCCATGTGTCTCTGTTAAAACTGGTCAACTACAGTCCTCTTCATCCTCCAGTCTCAACCCACAGTGTGCCCCCATGTGTCTCTGTTAAAACTGGTCAACTACAGTCCTCTTCATCCTCCAGTCTCAACCCACAGTGTGCCCCCATGTGTCTCTGTTAAACCTGGTCAACTACAGTCCTCTTCATCCTCCAGTCTCAACCCACAGTGCGCCCCTATGTGTCTCTGTTAAACCGGTCACCTACATTCCTCTTCATCCTCCAGTCCTCTTGATCCTCCAGTCTCAACCCACAGTGCGCCCCCATGTGTCTCTGTTAAACCGGTCACCTCCAGTCCTCTTCATCCTCCAGTCCTCTTCATCCTCCAGTCTCTACCCACAGTGCGCCCCCATGTGTCTCTGTTAAACCGGTCACCTCCAGTCCTCTTCATCCTCCAGTCCTCTTCATCCTCCAGTCTCTACCCACAGTGCGCCCCCACCGCTGGACGTCGGAGGGGAACCTGCCTACACCATACAGGCCATCCTTGATTCCAAACGCCTGAGAGGTCGCATCCACTACCTAGTGGACTGAGAAGGTTATGGGCCTGAAGACTGGTCCTGGGTCCCCGTCCAAGACATCCTTGACCCAAGAATGATTCAGGCATTTCACCATAACCGTCCGAATCGTCCCACTCCCGACCTCGGGGTCAACCCCCGAACAGACCCACTGGACATAGGCCTCAACGCAGAACGTCGGGTCAGTCCACGACCTCGTCGAACTAACCTGCTGCCTTTGCTCCCCCACCCACCTGCTCCACCCTCCGATGCCATTGGGGAGGTGGGGGTTCCTAGTCAAACTTGTGTTATTTTTCTTTGTGTTTTTGTACGTAGCCATGTTTCTTTGTGTTCTGGAACGTAGCCCTGTCTTTCATTTTGTTCATTGATTTCACCTGTGTTTGTTTCTCACCTGGTCTCATCAGCTCCCTATTTAGCTCAGTTCTTTCTGTTTGTGTGGTTGTGAGGTATTGTTTGTTTTTGACTGCCTACCTGTGTTTGACCATTGCCTGCCTGTATTTGACCATTGCCTACCTGTGTTTGACCGTTGCCTGCCTGTGTTTGACCGTTGCCTGCCTGTGTTTGACCGTTGCCTACCTGTGTTTGACCATTGTCTGCCTGTGTTTGACCATTGCCTGCCTGTGTTTGACCATTGCCTGCCTGTGTTTGACCATTGCCTGCCTGTGTTTGACCATTGCCTACCTGTGTTTGACCATTGCCTGCCTGTGTTTGACCATTGCCTGCCTGTGTTTGACCATTGTCTGCCTGTGTTTGACCATTGCCTGCCTGTGTTTGACCATTGCCTGCCTGTGTTTGACCATTGCCTACCTGTGTTTGACCATTGCCTGCCTGTGTTTGACCATTGCCTGCCTGTGTTTGACCATTGCCTGCCTGTGTTTGACCATTGCCTGCCTGTGTTTGACCATTGCCTACCTGTGTTTGACCATTGCCTGCCTGTGTTTGACCATTGCCTGCCTGTGATTGACCATTGCCTGCCTGTGTTTGACCATTGCCTGCCTGTGTTTGACCATTGCCTGCCTGTGTTTGACCATTGCCTGCCTGTGTTTGACCATTGCCTGCCTGTGTTTGACCATTGCCTGCCTGTGTTTGACCATTGCCTGCCTGTGTTTGACCATTGCCTGCCTGTGATTGACCATTGCCTGCCTGTGTTTGACCATTGCCTGCCTGTGTTTGACCATTGCCTGCCTGTGTTTGACCATTGCCTGCCTGTGTTTGACCATTGCCTGCCTGTGATTGACCATTGCCTGCCTGTGTTTGACCATTGCCTGCCTGTGTTTGACCATTGCCTGCCTGTGATTGACCATTGCCTGCCTGTGTTTGACCATTGCCTGCCTGTGACAACAATTCCTGACTTCTGAAAAGGCTTAATAATCATCTTCTGTGCTCTGCACTTGAATCTACACCTTTTTCTCCCTGTATTCATTACACTCTCTCTCTATTCTCTGTTCTCTCTGTCTCTCTCTCTGTCTTTCTCTGTTCTCTGCTTCAGTTCCGATCCAGCTGAGAAGGGGCTATACATAGCTGCTGACCATCTGATCCTCAAGTATCCCTCTCTCAAATCACGCTCTTTGTTTTGGAAGAGGATAATTGACAGGCAGAGAGTACTCTATGGGAGTGCTTGAATTATGCATTCAGAATGTAGATGTTGCTGGAGTTGGATCAACGCATTCTTCAATGAAATGTGCAGAATATACAGAACGAGGGGCCCCTTTCACTCTGTTTAGCAGGGACAAATCTGTTCCACAGATTGCCTTGAATCTAGTCCCCTAACATCCTTTTTAGTTTCTCTGGCCTGAATAAGGGACATTCAAAGTGGGATCCGCCTTTCTGAAAAGTAGGTTTAGATCAAGTGCAAACTAGAAACAAACATAACAGCTACAAAACCACAGACTTTTACATGTGGATGTCTGTCTGAATTCAATAAAAAGGAACAGTCTCTTTCTGTGTTCAGTCAGTACACCAGGTTCTTTCCTTTTGGTAATGGAGCCACCAGCTCCCACACTCTCTAGTACTGCTGATGAGGTGCTGCTGCCAACTCGCTCCCCAGCCCAGTCCATGCATTTGGGCCATATTTACAAAGCATCTCAGAATAGAAGCGCTGATTTATGATCAGATCCAGCCTCTCAAAACTGATCCTAGATCAGCACTCCTATCTGAGGCGCTTTATGAATACGGGCCCGGATGAATCCAATGCCAGCCTCCAGCCACGAGCCCCAACAGGCAGCACGGCACATACTGCCTCCAGCCACGAGCCCCAACAGGCAGCACAGCACATACTGCCTCCAGCCACGAGCCCCAACAGGCAGCACAGCACATACTACTGTGATAAAGAGTAAAGAGTAAAGAGTGCCACCGCTCTTAAATCACCTTAAGTGTTAAGTGACCAGAGCAAACATGGTGGTAGTGTGTGTGTTTGTGTGTGTTTGGGAATGTGTACTCATGCATGTGTGTGCATATATGTTTGTGCATGTGTGTGTTTGAGAGAGAGAAATAGAGCAAAATAATAGGTGGGGAAAGGGCTGTAGCCTACATTTACCAGGAGATGTATTAATAAACAAAACATGCTTTAACATGAATGTTGACTCTGAACTTAAACAAACAGCCGGCTTTCTCCTCTTTGCCTGTAGGAAGCCCCTGTCCAAGAAAAGGACCTGCCATGACAGGACATGTTATTTCCATCTCAGACGCTTCTGTATCATTGCTGAATATGGAGCAGAGAGAGAAAGAGAGAGAGGGCAAGAGAAGGGGGAAGAGAGTGAAGGAAGGAGGGGAGATAGAAACGTCCCATTTGTACATTGTTAAAACACTGTATATATATAATATGACATTTGTGATGTCTTTATTGTTTTGAAACTTCTGTATGTGTAATGTTTACTGTTCATTTGTATTGTTTATTTCACTTTATATATTCACTTTATATATTATCTACCTCACTTGCTTTGGCAATGTTAACACATGTTTCCCATGCCAATAAAGCCATTGAATTGAATTGAATTGATAGGGTGGGTGCAAAAGAGAGAGAGAGGAAGGGAGAGTAAGGGAAAGAGAGAGGGGGAGGAGGGGGGAGAGGGAAGGAAAGGTAGAGGGAGAGAGAGAGAGACAGTGAAGGAGAGAGAGAGTGCAAAAGAGAAAGGAAGAATGAGAGGTGGAAAGAGAGAGAGAGAACTCTAGATCAAACAACAGATGAAGGAATGTGTGGACTAAACAGAAGAGAAAATCGCCTCAACAATGAAACAAACATGAGCGTTGGTGCTGTGGGTGTCCAGAGGCCCTATTATTTAACTACCACAGTTTTAATGCTCTCAGTGATGTAGAGTCTACAAAACTCCCCCACCCACAAACACCCAGAGACACACTTATTCATGAATTAGATGAAGTGTTGATGATCACTCACTATAGGGTTGTATTTGCTCACTAGATGTATTTGTCGACTTGGTCAGTCAGTGATGTTATGTATTCAGAGGCCATACCCCTCCTTGTCCTCTCCCTAAAACACTGTGCTTCCAGCTATGGACTTTCTCCTCCCTAAGGAAAGAATACTAAATGTATAAAACAAGTATTTCAAGGTCTGTTTTTCTTCACTCTGTCAACCAAACAGACAGCAGTGCCTTCCTTGGGCTTTGAAGAGTTGTTTATGTGTATTAGTGAATGCATGAATGTTCGATATCTGAGAAAGAATAAAGTTATTTATTGGAAGGCATCTTGGGACAAAATCAAAAAGGTATAAATCTGAAAATCTGAAGCTTTCCTGTCTGATACAAGTATCAAGTACAGCAGGGGTCCCCAATTACATTCAGCCCTGGGCCAATTTTTCCTTGAGTGGATTGTCGGTGGGTCAGAACATGGTTGTACTGTAAACCATTTGTCCACTGCAAACAGACCGCAAAAATCACAAACAGATATAGTATTTTTACAAAACCAGAATTATTTAAAGCCTTACATTAGGATACGATCACATATGCCTCTAGATTTATGCGTGGGAATATTTAGAAAGATATTTCCTGAATTAAAATCACGTTGGGCTGATTTCCTGGTAATTTTACAGTCTTTCGTGTCCAACAACAAAAATGATTGCTCAGAAAACTTGGGTGGCCAAATAAAATAATCCCCGGACCGAGTTTATACAATGGCATTAGCCTGAGATAACTGAGCCTCAGACACTGTCTGTCTGCAATGAAAGTACTGACAGGCGAAAAATAACACTGGAGATTAAAGTATCCCTACAGTATTCAGCTTGGTGGCAGATGACTGAACGTTTTCATGCCAAGCTCTGGGCCTTAGCCATGGATAAAATAAAGATGTTTAAGAGATTATGCATAGCTAAATTAAACAGAGACTTAGCGAAGTGTGGTTTTGCACCTCTATAAGGAATGTCTCACTTCATGGGCAGGCTCCAGGGAAAATGAGGGCGAAAGGCCTCCTCCGCCATGACACTTTCCTCCCTGCTGCTTTTGTGTTCCATGTAGAACCCTCTGTGGAAAGGGTTCTACATGGAACACAAAATGGTTCTACCTGGAACCTAAAAGGGTTCTTCAAACGGTTCTCCTATGGGGACTGCCAAAGAACCCTTTTAGGTTCTAGATAGCATTTTTTTTAGTACGCAAATAAATTGCCGTATCGTCACACATGTACACATGAGCGTGCACAAGCATCAAATGCTAGCACACACAACCACATCATAATAAGATGATTTTATAGTCAAATGTAAGTAGAATTCCTTGTTATAACTGTTCCTAAGCCAGAAGGCTCCTGTTCTCCATGCACTCTGAGAGCTCAGGGGAGAGAGAATCCTCCCCGTCGGAGCTGGGTATATCACATATAGTATCATCTCTGCGGATGCAGCCCTTTCAGATGTTACAGGCGGACACAGTGTCATTACCAGCGTACTGTACAGTCACAGGGTCTCTCAGTGGTCTATGCTTGTTGGGTTGGGTTGATCTGGGCTGGGTCCACTCCTTCCGTGGCAGCCGGTGTTCTGCTGTGAGGAGAGAGAGATTAGTGGGCAGGTTACACGTAGTTGAACTGTAGATCAGGCATAGATCCTTGCCTCTACCTGCTGTTTAACCTCTGTGTGGGGCAGTGGTAGTTCACCAGACAGAAACTGTATTCACCAGACAGAAACTATATGGCTTTTCTCCCATTGATTTAGATAAGTGATGTGGCGCAAGTGACAGTATGGCCTGAACTCGTTCATTCTTGTTACGTAAATGAGGTCTGATAATCAAGCCAAATTAATTCTATGCACATACTTTTGTTGTGGTTTAGTCAAAATTAATAGAAAACATTTGGGCAAATGACTCAAATGCCTTGTTCCAGTCAATATATGATTTGTGAAATATAGCTTTACATTGAGATAATGTTGAGATCATGTTGAATACATAGTGGATGTTCAAGAATCCCCAGTGATTTATTTTACTTGACTCCTAAAGTCATACTGCTCTCTAGTGTTCAGATGATGTAAACAGAGGTGAGACATTATTTAATCTGTTCTCTGAAACACTCACCTGGGTGAATAAAGGTTGAGCCAAATAAATGACGGTGAAACTGCCCAGTACCTTACACTGTGTAAAATGGCCTGTTTCCGAGTCTGTAAGTCAGAATATCTTTAAGGATAAGAAGTAGAAACTCAGTATTGAGAAGTCAGAATAAAAACAGAGTTTGACCAGTCTTAATTAGTCAGCTCTTGAAAGTCATACCTTGTCTAATGTATTCATATCACACCCCAGTTCAGCTCGGCAGGCAATCAACTCCAAACATATTTATTAGGCTTATAACCTAGTTCATACATTTTAAAAACGTTTTAATAAGAATGATAGACTATAAAGTTAATGGAGTCTTTATTCATACAATCATCAATTAAGGATCCAATATCAAACTTCAATTCAAACATTAACTTCTGAAGTACATTTCCAATAGCATGACAACTGGGTACTTTTTCCACCACTGCTACCTCCTCACTGTGCCCCACACTCATTCAAACAGTGAATTTCAAACCCAGATTCAACCACAAAGACCAGGGAGGTTTCCTAATATGCCTCTCAAAGAAGGGCAACTATTAGTAGATGGGTATAAAAAAATTAAAAGCAGACAATGAAAATCCCTTCAAGCAAGGTTATTAATTACACTTTGGATGGTGTATCAATACACCCTGTCACTACAAATATGAAGGGGTCCTTCTTTACTCAGTTGCTAGAGAGGTAGGAAACCGCTCACGGATTTCACCATAAGGCCAATGGTGACTTTAAAACAGTTACAGAGTTTAATTATATGACATTTACATAATTATTCACACCCTTTACTCAGTACTTTGTTGAAACACCTTTGGCTACAGCCATGACTCCTCTTGGGTATGAACCTACAAGTTTGGCACACCTGTTTTTGGGGAGTTTCTCCCATTCATCTCTACAGACCCGCTCAAGCTATGTCAGGTTGGATGGGGAGCGTCGCTGCACAGCTATTTTCAGGTCTCTCCAGAGATGTTTGATTGGGTTCTTGTTCTGGCTCTAACTGGGCCACTCAAGGACATTCAGAGACTTGACCCGAAGCCAATCCTGCGCTGTCTTGGCTGTGTGCTTTGGGTCGTTGTCCTGTTGGAAGGTGAACCTTCTCCCCAGTCTGAGGTCCTGAGCGCTCTGGAGCAGGTTTTCATCAAGGAGCTGTCTGTACTTTGCTCTGTTCATCTTTCCCTGGATTCTGACTAAAAGAGAGTTCAATCTTGGTTTCATCAGACCAGATAATCTTGTTTCTCATGGTCTGAGAGTCCTATCATGTGCCTTTTACTGAGGAGTGGCTTCCGTCTGACCACTCTATCATACAGCCCTGATTGGTGGAGTGCTGCAGAGATGGTTGTCCTTCTGGAAGGTTCTGCCATCTCCACAGAGAAACTGGAGCTCTGTCAGAGTGACCATCGGGTTCTTGGTCACCTCCCTGACCAAGGCCCTTCTCCCCCGATTGCTCAGTTGGACCGGGCAGCCAGATCTAGGAAGAGTCTTGGTGGTTCCAAACTTCTTCTATTTTAGAATGATAGAGGCCACTGTGTTCTTGGGGACCTTCAATACTGCAGACATTTTTTGGTACCCTTCCCCAGATCTGTGTTCCCCCGATACAATGCTGTCTATGAGCTCTACGGACAATTTCTTTGTCCTCATGGCTTGGTATTTGCTCTGACATGCACTGTCAACTGGGGGACCTTATATAGACAGGTGTGTGCCTTTTCAAATCATGTCCAATCAATTGAATTTACCACAGGTGGACTCCAATCAAGTTGTAGAAACATCTCAAGGATAATCAATGAAACAGGATGCACCTGATCTCAATTATTGGCCATGCAGCATTTACGGTGAGTTGCCTCAGCAGAAGTTAGGGCATTCTTACCTCTTGCGCTTCGCAGAGCAGTGCAGAGCTGATATCAAGGCAGTGAGTTTGTGTTTACACAGGATGTTCCGCCCCCACCTACCGTCAACCAATCATGTCAATGTGGAGCTATACAGAGCCCTCCGCATTGTTATAAAATGTGTGAAGTGCATTGCGATGCGGTACAAAGCTCTACTTGGCCTCTACATGCCTCTGCACACCCTCCATATGGAGCCTCTGACCACATTTTCAAATCAAGCCTTAGGTCAGAGTAATAGCATGACTTGTTCAAGACTCTGTTCCTGTAACCTCTCAATAGACCTCTTGTCTTTCTGTAGAGAAATCACAGTTGTCAAAGAGTGCAAAGAACTGGTTGAGCTCATTTGCTGGTGCCTCCACAGTTCCCTCATACCTCCCTGATGTTGTTGCGAGCAAACTGTTCCTCCATCTTGTTCTTGTTGTCCCTCTTACCAGCCCAGGTCATTTGTTTTTATTCCTTCTGTATCCCTTTCACATTGACCATATCACCCCTCAGGAATGCTTATTTTTTTTCATATTGAGTGTGCTGTTAATATCTCTTGTAATCCATTTTTTGGGGTGGGGGGGGGGGGGGGGGCACTTCAAAGCTCTCTGTGGAACAACGTTGTCCACACAGAAGTTGATACAGTCAGTAACACTGTTGAGTAGAAGGTCACATAGCCACGGGAAGTAGTTTGAAGGTGGGGATGCAGCGATTTTATTTTTCTCCAGGGGGGAGAGAAAATGAAGTTTCACAGCTGTGTTTACATCAAGCTTGTGATTTGATTTGATTTGTTTTTCAAACTTGTTGGATGCATTTGCTGTTTGTTTTGGTATTGTGCCCAACAAGTCTGTAGAGTCATAAGCTTGGTGTAATCATTGCATGCTAGGAATATGGAACCAAATACTCATGTAAGTGACAACTTTAATACACACGTAATTGAATTTGTCCCACTCCTTTTGGTCCCTTAAAATGTGAAGCTTTGTACAAAAAAACAGTTAACCCGATATGGAGCAAAATACCCTCAAATGAAAGCTGACAGTCTGCACTTTAACCTCATAGTCATTGTGTGATTTAAAATACAATGTGCTGGAGTACAGAGCCAATAATTACAGAGGGCACTGTATTTTAGTCATTATTTTTGTTGACTAAATTAACACTGCTCTGCAATAAGGTAGGAAGCAGTCCTATTATTTGTCAATAAGCTAGCGTTGTAGCAGCTGTAATGTCAGAAGACAAAGTAAAATTCTATAAGTTCAATGTTTACTTTTACAACTTGCACATTGGGGGTAGTTAACTTTGAATATTTGAATCCTGTTTTGCTAATGGTGGTCTTTTCTGTTTAATAGCGGGCAGTAAGGGATCTACACATTAATGCTGGCGAGGAGGACAAATATAAGCCGCATGAAAAGTGAGGACAAATTTGTATTTGTTTATGACAAAATAAAGTTTTGGGGCAGAAAAGTCCAACTAAGCAAGCAAGGTAGGCTGTAGTATTCTCAAATATGTTACATGAAATATGGCCCATGATCCAAGATGGCGTAGCAGTGTGTTTGTATTGTCCCATGTAAATAGTAAATAGTCTAAATAGTTTTTTGGGTATATACTTTAATCTCACTTTCCAGCTACAGTACCAACTAAATATACTTTCCTGCAAACCGCCACACCCAATGTGGTAAGAATTGGCTATTTTTATACTTTATAACTGGAGCCTCCATTAGACGCTAGCCAGCTAACTAGCTACTAGTGATTGTTAGCCACTGCTAGAGGTCTTCACCTTTAGCTCGAACACCAGCCAGCTTTCGCTTGGTCAATACCTGCCAGTCTGCACAGCGCAATATCAACCCAGAGCATATCGTACTGCTTTTCTCTACCACATCATTCCTGCCGCAAGCTCTGGACCATTACACCGGATCATCACAGCTAGCTGCAACCGAGTGGCTACTGTTGGCTAACGCCTCTATACCGAAGCAAGGACCAGTTAGCCTTGAGCGGCCCATCTCTCGGCTAGCCGACGAAGAATTACCAGCTAATTCCTGGGCTACAACACCTCTTTTGCCAATTGGCCTGGACCCTTTATTGTCGACACGGAGCCCCGCCGATCCATCCTGACAGGTCTGTCGACATAATCGTCCGATGTGGATTCAACAGGCTTTTCCGTTGCGATGTCGCAGAAGACCCATCTTCTAGCCCCGACCCGCTAGTTTTCTGAATGCCATGTCTCCCGCTCACCTAGTGTAGTAGCGACTACTGAACGGCTCCATGGCTCACATATTGCTGCTCATTGGACCCCATGATCACTCGGCTACACAGCTGATGCCCACTGGATTGTTCACTAACACCATACCTCATTGTGTTTATCTGTCGGCCCCAGCCTCAAATCTCAGGTCCTGTGTGTACCTAACTGACCCACTCTTCCCATTCATCGCCATTTACCCGTTGTTGTCTTAGCTCTCCTGATCAACACCTGTGACTGCTTTATGCCTCTCTCTAATGTCAATATGCCTTGTCTACTGCTGTTTCGGTTAGTTCTCATTGTTTGATTTCACTGTAGCGCCCACAGTCACCTGGCTTAACTGGTGCCTCCAGAGATGCAACCTCTCTCATCGTCACTCAATGCCTAGGTTTACCTCCACTGTACTCATATCCTACCATACCCTTGTCTGTAAATTATGCCCTGAATCTATACGCCCAGAAATCAGTTCCTAAAGCACGAGACAACCAGTTCTTATAGCCTTTAGGCATACCCTTATCCTACTCCTCTGTTCCTCTGGTAATGTAGAGGTTAACCCAGGCCCTGTAGCCCCCAGCACCACACCTATTCCCCAGGCGCTCTCATTTGTTGACTTCTGTAACCGTAAAAGCCTCTGTTTCATACATGTTAACATCAGAAGCATCCTCCCTAAGTTTGTCTTATTCACTGCTTTAGCACACTTCACCAACCCTGATGTCCTATCCGTGTCTGAATCCTGGCTTAGGAAGGCCACCAAAAATGTCCATCCCAAACTACAACATTTTCCGTCAAGATAGAACTGCCAAAGGGGGAAAAGTTGCAATCTACTGCAGAGATGGCCTGCAGGGTTCTGTCTTTCTATGCAGGTCTGTGCCCAAAAAATTCAAGCTTCTACTTTTAAAAATCAACCTTTCCAGAAACAAGTCTCTCACTGTTGCTGCGTGTTATAGACCCCCCTCAGCCCCCAGCTGTGCCCTGGACACCATATGTGAATTGATTTCCCCCATCTATCTTCAGAGTTCGTACTGTTAGGTGACCTAAACTGGGATATGCTTAACACCCAGGCCGTCCTACAATCTAAGCTAAATGCCCTCAACCTCACACAAATGATCAAGGAACCTACCAGGTACAACCCTAAATCCGTAAACATGGGCACCCTCATAGATACAGTGGGGTAAAAAAGTATTTAGTCAGCCACCAATTGTGCAAGTTCTCCCACTTAAAAAGATGAGAGAGGCCTGTAATTTTCATCATAGGTACACTTCAACTATGACAGACAAAATGAGAAAAAATAATCCAGAAAATCACATTGTAGGATTTTTTATGAATTTATTTGCAAATTATGGTGGAAAATAAGTATTTGACCAATAACAAAAGTTTATCTCAATACTTTGTTATATACCCTTTGTTGGCAATGACAGAGGTCAAACGTTTTCTGTAAGTCTTCACAAGGTTTTCACACACTGTTGCCAGGCTGGTATTTTGACCCATTCCTCCATGCAGATGTCCTCTAGAGCAGTGATGTTTTGGGGCTGTTGCTGAGCAACACAGACTTTCAACTCCCTCCAAAGATTTTCTATGGGGTTGAGATCTGGAGACTGGCTAGGCCACTCCAGGACCTTGAAATGCTTCTTACAAAGCCACTCCTTCGTTGCCCGGGCGGTGTGTTTGGGATCATTGTCATGCTGAAAGACCCAGCCACGTTTCATCTTCAATGCCTTGCTGATGGAAGGAGGTTTTCACTCAAAATCTCACGATACATGGCCCCATTAATTATTTCCTTTACATGGATCAGTCATCCTGTTCCTTTGCAGAAAAACAGCCCCAAAGCATGATGTGTCCACCCCCATGCTTCACAGTAGGTATGGTGTTCTTTGAATGCAACCCAGCATTCTTTGTCCTCCAAACACGACGAGTTGAGTTTTTACCAAAAAGTTATATTTTGGTTTCATCTGACCATATGACATTCTCCCAATCTTCTTCTGGATCATCCAAATGCTTTCTCCCCGCACCCACCTACCCGACTAGCATCACTACTCTGGACGGTTCTGACTTTGAATATATGGACAACTGCAAATACCTAGGTGTCTGGTTAGACTGTACACTCTCCTTCCAGACTCACATTAAGCATCTCCAATCCAAAATTGTATCTAAAATTGGCTTTCTATTTCGCAAACAAAGCCTCTTCCACTCATGCTGCCAAACATACCTTCGTAAAACTGACTATCCTACCGATCCTTGACTTCGGCAATGTCATTTACAAAATAGCCTCCAGCACTACTCAGCAAATTGGATGTAGTCTATCACAGCGCCATCTGTTTTGTCACCAAAGCCCCATATACTACCCACCACTGCGACCTGTATGCTCTCGTTGGCTGGCCCTCGCTACATATTTGTCGCCAAACCCACAGGTCATCATTAAGTCTTTAGTAGGTAAAGCCCCGCCTTATCTCAGCTTACTGGTCACCATAGCAGCACCCACTTGTAGCACGTGCTCCAGCAGGCATATTTCACTGGTCATCCCCAACTACAACCCCTCTTTGGCCTTCCATTCCTTCCAGTTCTCTGCTGCCAATGACTGTAACGAATTGCAAAAATCACTGAAGCTGGAGACTTATATCTCCCTCACTATCTTTAAGCATCAGCTGTCAGAGCAGCTTACCAATCACTGCACCTGTACACAGCCCATGTGTAAATAGCCCACCCAAATGCCTCATCCCCATATTGTTTTTCTTTTCTTTCTTTCTCTTTTGCACCCCAGTATCTCTATTTGCACATCATCATCTGCAGATTTATCACTCCAGTGTTAATGCTAAATTGTAATTATTTTGCCTCTGTGGCCTATTTATTGCCTTACCTCCCTAATGTTACTACATTTGCACATACTGTATATAGATTTTTCTATTGTGCTATTGACTGTACGTTTGTTTATCCCATGTGTAACGCTGTGTTGTTTTTGTCGCACTGCTTTACTTAATCTTGGCCAGGTTGCAGTTGTCAATGAGAACTTGTTCTCAACTGGCCTCCCTGTTTAAATAAAGGTGAAATAAATAAAAAATAAGATATTTTTTAAATGAAATAGTGCTGTGAATATCCTGCATGAACTTAATTTAATGTTTTATCTTTGTCATGTCTCAGTAAGAACAGTCTGCACAACACCTGTGTACTGTCTGCTGGTCAGTTAGCTAAGATGAAAGTACAGAGATGGAGAGTGGAACATGGCAGATTTTGAAGCAGAGTAGTCCCACGAAGACATGGACTGACTGTAACATAGTTCTGCAACTTACAATATTCTGAAGGATTTTGATGCATATAACCATTGCTAATGCACCACACTGAATCCTCAGATGCAGCTGAAAATTGATATTGGACTGAAAGAGAGGCATAAGTCGACGGACACCCCAGACAGTGTAAAGGAATGGGACGTAAACAGGCAAAGGCAGCATCACTTGATATACCCACTATATATACAAAAGTATGTGGACACACATTTAAATTAGTGGATTTGTCTATTTCAGCCACACCCATTGCTGACAGGTGTATAAAATTGACCACAGTGCCATGCAATCTCCATAGACAAACATTGGCAGTAGAATGGCCTTACTGAAGAGCTCAGTGACTTTCAATGTCCGAGCAACCGCACACAAGCCTAAGATCACTATGCTCAATACCAAGCGTCGGCTGGAGTGGTGTGAAGCTCGCTCCATTGGACTCTGGAGCAGTGGAAACGCATTTTTTGAAGGGATGAATCATGCTTCACCATCTGGCAGTCCGACGGACGAATCTGGGTTTGCCGGATGCCAGGAGAATGGCAAAGGTACAAGACGGCAGACAGGCTCAGGGTCCGGTCAGGCAGAGGTCGGTAATCCAGAGGTGGGGCAAGGGTATAGGTCGGCAGGCAGGCTCAGGGTCAGGGGCAGGCAGAGTGGCCAGGCAGGCGGGCTCAGAGTCAGGACAGGCAAGGGTCAAAACCAGGAGGGCAAGAAAAGGAGACACTGGAAAAAGCAGGAGCTGAGAACAAAATGCTGGTTGACTTGACAAACAAGACGAACTGGCAACAGACAAGCAGAGAACACAGGTATAAATACACAGGGGATAATGGGTAAGATGGGCGACACCTGGAGGGGGGTGGAGACAATCACAAGGACAAGTAAAGCAGGTCAGGGCGTGCCACCCTTATTTCCAGTGAAGGGAAATCTTAACGCTACAGCATGCAATTACATTTTTGATTATTCTGTGCTTCCAACATTGTGGCAACAGTTTGGGGAAGGCCCTTTTATGTTTCACCATGATAATGCCCCTGTGCACAAAGCGAGGTCCATACAGAAATAGTTTGTCGATATTGGTGTGGAAGAACTTGACTGGCCTGCACAGAGCCCTGTCCTCAACCCCATCGAACACCTTTGGGATGAATTGCAACGCCGACTGCGAGCCAGGTCTAATCGCCTGCACTAATGCTCTTGTGGCTAAATGGAAGCAAGTCCCCGCAGCAATGTTGCAACATCTAGTGGAAAACCTTCCCAGAAGATTGGGATGCTGTTATAGCAGCAAAATGGGGACCAACTCCATATTAATGCCCAGGATTTCGGTCATGTAGTGTAGGTTAGTTTATCAAACCAATCAATACATTTTAAATGCAGTACAGAGTTTTTGAAAGTTTACACGTTTCACAGGTTTTAGTGTGTGATTTTTGTTGCTTTGAAAATCCAGTGTTCAAGACTGTTTGTTTATTGTGCAGAATAACATAGTCACATTATTTGTAAAAAAAATGATAAGGTATTAAATACCTTATTTACTTAAGTATTCAGACCCTTTGCTATGTTTCCATTGATCATCCTTGAGATGTTACTACAACTTTCTTGGAGTCCACCTGGGGTAAATTTAATTGATTGGACATGACTTGGAAAGGCACACACTTGTCGAAATAAGGTCCCACAGTTGACTGTGCATGTCAGAGTAAAAACCAAGCCAAGAGGTCAAACTAATTATCCGTAGAGCTCCAAGACAGGATTATGTCGAGGCACAGATCTAGGAAAGGGTACCAAAAATGTTTTGTAGCATTGAAGGTCCTCAGAACACAGTGGCCTCCATCATTCTTAAAGAAGTTTGGAACCAACAAGACTCTTCCTAGAGCGAGCTGCCCAGCCAAACTGAGCAATCGGGGGAGAAGGGCCTTGGTCAGGGAGGTGAGCAAGAACCCAATGGTCAGTCTGACAGAGCTCCAGAGTTTCTATGTGGAGATGGTTGTCCTTCTGGAAGGTTCTCCTATCTCTTTAGCAGTCCACCAATCAGGCCTTTATGGTAGAGCGGCCAGATGGAAGCCACTCCTCAGTAAAAGGCATGACGGACCCTTGGAGTTTGCCAAAAGGCAGCTAAAGGACTCGTAACCACGAGAAACAAGATTATCTGGTCTGATGAAACCACTATTGAACTTTTTGGCTTGAATACCAAGTGTCACATCTGGAGGAAACCAGGCACCGCTTATCACCTGTCCAATACCATCCCTACGGTGAAGCATGGTGGTAGCAGCATCATGCTGTGGGGATGTTTTTCAGCAGCAGGGACTTGGAAACTAGTCAGGATCGAGGGAAAGATGAACGGAGCAAAGTACAGAGAGATCCTTGATGAAAACCTGCTCCATAGCACTCAGGACCTCAGACAGGGACAAAGGTTCCCCTTCCAACAGGACAATGACCCTAAGCACACAGCCAAGACAATGCAGGAGCGGCTTCGGCACTAGTCTCTGAATGTCCTTGAGTGGCCCAGCCAGAGCCCAGACTTAAACCCGATCAAACATCTCTGGAGAGACCTGAAAATAGCTGAGCAGAGACTCCCCATTCAACCTGACAGAGCTTGAGAGGAATCTTAAGATATCAATGGGAGAAACTCCCCAAATACAGGTTTGCCAAGCTTGTAGTGTCATACCCAAGAAAACTGAAGGCTGTAATCGCTGCCAAAGGTGCGTCAACAAAGTACAGAGTAAAGGGTCTGAATACTTATGTAAATGTGATATGGGGTATTGTGTGTTGATGAGGGGGAAACAATTTCATCCATTTTAGAATAACATCGCACCCACACTGCTCGCTTGCGCAATATAAAGTCCAAAGTAGAAGAGTAAGCCTGAAGGAGGAGTGATTACTAGAAACTAACTCTGTTTACTCTCTTACCTGTGGATGAATTGTCGGAGAAGAGGACCTGTGCATTTCAGGTAAAATAACAACTCAATGTTTATATCCCAGGACAAATTAGCTAGCAACAGCAAGCTAGCTAGCTAAATTTCCATAAATGTTCAATGCTTTTCAACCTGTCCCCAAATGTATATAGTTGGTTCAGAGTTTGCTGATATTTCAACCTGTGTGTCCTGATTTGTGTCTGGTGTGGGTGGACAAAATTCATGCGATGAGAATGTTATTCTGTAACGTAACAAAATGTTGAAAAAGTGAAGGGGTCTGAATACACTCCGAATGCACTGTATACCATGGCTGTCTGCCAATCAGCATTCAGGGTTTGAACCACCCAGTTTATAATGAATAATATTATGTGGACAGATCCTAGATCAACACTTCCACTCTGAGACGCTTTGTGGATATGGGTCCAGTTCCCCTCTGTCCATGTAATGTTATTCATTATGATCTGTTATAGGCTTTGGGGATTTTGCTCGATTTAGTTTTCGAGGTGGGTTCTATTTGGGTGCGGCTTTCCCTAATTGGAATCATGCTCGTTGGTCAGGATGTGTTGTACCTGTCGCCTCGTTAGTCAGTCATTATTATCACTAATGCTTGCACAGGTGATATTTAAGAGTGGCAGGCCTAGTTCTCCAGGTGGCATGAGAGATGTTGGAAGCGTTAGACCGATGTTTAGTGCACCCTGTGGTGGCATATTTCTGCTTTACCAAATAAGGAGAGAGTTACACACTTCACACACCAGTCAGAGTTATACTTAAACTACACATTTTTTAATAATAAGCTTTGCAATAGACTTTTTGACTTTCAATGATGCGCTATCTCTAATGAACCATTGAAAAGTACCAACAGAAAAGTACAAAGATCTTTTATAGCCAAGATACACCCCTCTCAACTTACATGACGAACAACAGATACTAGGAACTGTTCACAAATAAATACTTTTTCATGAGAAAGGAGTATCCCTTAGCCAGATAACATTCGCTTTAAATTATTGTTCAGTTTGGTCCCTCAGACGAGGTTCTAATCTTGTTCCTGGTACTTCATAGTACAAAAACACCAACTCATCCAATGGCATATATCAATTATCAACTCTAGATACTCCCATCTCAAGTAAACACCATCTTGACCACACTCCTTGACAAGCTCACTGAGGGAGTGAGCCTCAATGTCATACACTATCCCAGGATAAGTGTAAGATCAAAGAGGACAAACAATGTTTCCAGACACTGCCATACACCTCCCCCCAATGGGAAAAAGAGGGAGTGCCTGGCGCACAGATATTGTGGAGACGAGTAATTGGTTCCCCATTAATCACGCCATCCCTTCACATGGTTTAAGGATAGGTAAAGACACATTCACATATGAAGACAATGTTCCATTCTGTCCTCTTCCCTTTCTGATATTCTGCATAGCACCAGGGACATGTGAAAGACAAGCCTGACCTCTCCCCTCTCTGGGCCCCAAGTGACTGAGCCCCAGCTGAGGGAAAAGTGCAACTGCCAACACTATAGTCCAAAAGGATACATTCTAACGACAAGTATCTTACATAAGCATTTTATGCAAATAAAACATCTTAATGATCTATGTTACCCAACTAATTCTGATTCATCCGCCACAGCCCTCTTTAAGTTGTTAAACAAAACCTTTATATTTTGTCTCCCCTGTTTGGTTTGCTCCACATTTATTTGCACATCCTTACTGTTTGGTTTGCTCCACATTTATTTGCACATCCTTACTGTTTGGTTTGCTCCACATTTATTTGCACATCCTTACTGTTTGGTTTGCTCCACATTTATTTGCACATCCTTACTGTTTGGTTTGCTCCACATTTATTTGCACATCCTTACTGTTTGGTTTGCTCCACATTTATTTGCACATCCTTACTGTTTGGTTTGCTCCACATTTATTTGCACATCCTTACTGTTTGGTTTGCTCCACATTTATTTGCACATCCTTACTGTTTGGTTTGCTCCACATTTATTTGCACATCCTTGCTGTTTGGTTTGCTTCACATTTATTTGCACATCCTTACTGTTTGGTTTGCACCACATTTATTTGCACATCCTTACTGTTTGGTTTGCTCCACATTTATTTGCACATCCTTACTGTTTGGTTTGCACCACATTTATTTGCACATCCTTACTGTTTGGTTTGCTCCACATTTATTTGCACATCCTTACTGTTTGGTTTGCTCCACATTTATTTGCACATCCTTACTGTTTGGTTTGCTCCACATTTATTTGCACATCCTTACTGTTTGGTTTGCTCCACATTTATTTGCACATCCTTACTGTTTGGTTTGCACCACATTTATTTGCACATCCTTACTGTTTGGTTTGCTCCACATTTATTTGCACATCCTTACTGTTTGGTTTGCTCCACATTTATTTGCACATCCTTACTGTTTGGTTTGCTCCACATTTATTTGCACATCCTTACTGTTTGGTTTGCTCCACATTTATTTGCACATCCTTACTGTTTGGTTTGCTCCACATTTATTTGCACATCCTTACTGTTTGGTTTGCTCCACATTTATTTGCACATCCTTACTGTTTGGTTTGCTCCACATTTATTTGCACATCCTTACTGTTTGGTTTGCTCCACATTTATTTGCACATCCTTACTGTTTGGTTTGCTCCACATTTATTTGCACATCCTTACTGTTTGGTTTGCTCCACATTTATTTGCACATCCTTACTGTTTGGTTTGCTCCACATTTATTTGCACATCCTTACCTAAGTTGGTGTGGGTTTTCTTTTCCTTTAGTTTGTCTGACATCAGGCAAATCTAGTGGGTGTCCATGGTGTTTAAGACCCTACTCGAGTTTGATTGGCCAGCATTCAGTAGTCACCCCATGGTTGCCTTTCAAAACCCCACCTGTTTCATTCTGGTTGTCAGTTTTCTATTGAGAAATGGTTTTTGGTTTCTTATTGGGGAACGTAACAGATCTCAAAGGCAAAACTGATCCTAGATCATCACTCCTACTCTGAAACACTTGAAAATGGGCATGGATGTTTTCATCATCTCACCCATGGAAGTTGATTATATTTTACGTTAACTTTCAATATTTAAAGGTTAAATGCTTTATATATGTTTTATCATTTATTTAATGATTCAATGATATATTTCTGGTTATTTTTACTACTTTTTCGTGATATCCAGTTGGTAGTTACAGTCTTGTCCCATCGCTGCAACTCTCGTATGGACTCGGGAGAGGCGAAGGTTGAGAGTCATGCGTCCTCCAAAACACAACCCAACCAAGCTGCACTGCTTCTAGACACACTGCTCGCTTTACCCGGAAGCCAGCCACAACAATGTGTTGGAGGAAACAACACAAGGAGTCGCTAGAGCATGATGGGACAAGGACATGCCAGCCGGCAAACCCTCTCCTAACCCGGACGACACTGGGCCAATTGTGCACTGCCTCATGGGTCTCCCGGTCACGGCCCGGGATCGAACCCAGATCTGTAGTGGCGTTTCTAGCACTGCGATGCAGTGACTTAGACCACTGCGCAACTCAGGAGGCCCTATTTATGGTTTTAATGATAGATACTGTTAATAATATAGTTTATTGATGCTTATTTGTGAAGGTTTTTTTATGAAATGTTTGACCTTACTCAGTCTGACCTGAGACAAAGGACATTAACTATTATTGTTATTGGTGAAAAAATGTCAAAGCTCCTCCTCACTGCAAAATCACCTCATACTCATTACGTAATGTAAAGTTGTACATTTTTCAAATGTACCACAAACATTATTGGATAGTTAATCAACAAAAGTGACATCTCAAAGGACTGCACCACGGACCACGTGACTGGGTTATACACCAAAGACTGTGTATTCATTCCTGAGAAGAACCAGGCAACTCCTGCATCCATCATGTATAATCAAGGACTTGATTCTGTGAGTGTAATCTCTTCAAAGCCTTCCTCCTACCCCAGCTCACTGAAGACATGTTTTGTTGCGAAAAATACCTAATTATTGTAACTGTTATTAAAATGACTTTTGTTATGCCAGAAACAAGTAACTGTGTTGTGTACCCCACAGGTAAACAAGTTCTGTACGAAGGACACTCACAACCAGCTTGCTCCAAACATGCAGAACAGAATGTGTGATAACAGAGGTGTAGAGGTTATACTCCATGATTCTGAGGATCACAATGTCTCAGTCCCGTCTCTAAAACCACCCGTTACACCACCCAAAGTGGAGCAGCGACAGCAAAGAGTGGTGTGTCTTGTCCTTGATGTTTCAGGGAGTATGGGGGTAAGTTCAAAATCAAAACCAAAACTATAGTGTATTTAGTTTCCCATTTTAGATGTGGACAGTTAATTGATATTTTCTTTTCCCCTCTTGATAATAGATAGCCATACTTGATTAGACATGTGGTCATTACCGGTCTACTTAAATGGAAAATGAAAGCAACTTGAGTTTTCTATTTATATAACCTGTATGAGAAATTGCCAAAATATAGTTGCTGTCTTGAAAGTGAAATGATGTTATTTCAGCTGTACGTTCTTCTCAATAACCAGGTTTTATTTATACTGACAATAATACCCTGTAGAGGGAGAAAATGTCTTGGAGATTTCTGGGAGAAAGCAAGACTTAGTGGAGACAGGAGCTGTCTACACTATTCCAGCACCATTTCAACTTCAATATTTCAACATCATCAAATCACTTATGCTTAGTCTAACACAGTGACAACTAAGATACCAAAAACAATATAGTCCAAACAACATAAGATAAATATGATATGGATATCCATGGTACTGATTTATGCGTGTGTGTGTGTGTGTGTGTGTGTGTGTGTGTGTGTGTGTGTGTGTGTGTGTGTGTGTGTGTAAGTAGGAAAAACATGTTGACTGACCCAGAAAACGCTTATGTCATCCTCCTCTCTTTCATCACTCCATTATACAGTTTTCATTGTCCTAGGCTAAAATGCTCGCTCGCTAGCATAACTTCCTTTCATGGTCAAAGATACGCCAGTCTCGAAGAAAAAGAAACGCACACCTATTTAGGCGAGCTGCTGGCTAGTGGAGTAGAAAGCTGGTAAATGAAGGAGAGCCGCACACTCAGATGCAATAATGTAACATCCAACGTTTCGACAGCCAAGCTGTCTTCATCAGGGTATAATCACAAACACTGCGGGGTGACTCGTTTATATAGTGTCAAAAGACACACAGGTGTCTGTAATCATGGCCAAGTGTGGCCTAATATCATTGGTTAATTATCAAATATTAAAATGGCATACAAAGAACAGCATACAAAAAAACTAATGGGTAGCATACGATCATAGATTCATTTTAGACTCCACAAGCTTACAAACAATTACAATGGCAAAGTCACAATAATCACAAGAATGGCTTCAGATCAAAGTCTACGTTGAGACCAAAGGGAGCAAGGGTCTTTAAGTTAAAGACAAAGGTATTCTCAGGGAGAAGATCAAGAGATTCAATGATAGAGATCATACTCCTGGTGTCCTTCACATACAAATGAGGGGAGCTGTTCTGCAAGTGGTCTAATAAAAAAGTCAACAAAAGTAGATAGAGGGTCCATTGCTGCATCAATGCCCGCTACAATAGGCCGCCCTGGAGGTTTTGTAACATTCTTGTGTAATTTCGGCAAAGTATAGAAAGTGGCAATTTTAGGGTGTTGAATAGCCAAAAAGTCATGTTTTTTCTTGGTGATCTGACCAGAACTTAAATACCCATCTAGGACAGTAAAGATAGTATCCTGAAATTGGGAAGTAGGGTCACTTCTGAGTTTGTTGTTAAAGGTGTTGTCAAGCAGTTGTCTATGACACTCATTTACATAAATTGTCCTATACGTATCGGATTGTACAACCGACCCACCCTTATCAGCAGGACGAATAAGGACTGACGTATCGGATTGTACAACCGACCCACCCTTATCAGCAGGACGAATAAGGACTGACGTATCGGATTGTACAACCGACCCACCCTTATCAGGAGGACGAATAAGGACTGACGTATCGGATTGTAAATCAAGCAAAGCTTGTTTTTCATCCTTGGGTAAATTATGTAAAGATTTAGACTCCTGTTTGTTCTTAAGGAGATGAGCAACATCTTTTTCAACGAGTCTGCAATATGTCTCGATCGAGTGATTGTGATTGGCTGGAGGTATAAAATAACTCTTGCTTCTAAAAGGAGTCGGAGTATGTGCAGGTGAGTGACCCACTGGTTCAGCAGAAATATAACGATTAGGGGAGCTAAAGTATTCCCGGTGTTCGGGTGTTACTAAAAAACTTAAACTTGTCTACCTTTAAATCAAAATCGTTGCACTGGGTTATAGGCACAAAATAACCCTTTATTAAGTAAAGCGACATGGGCATGGCTCAATATCTTGCTTGATAAATTAAAGTCACTCAGTCCCGTGGGTTCTGGGACGGTGTGAACGGTCTCCTCTGCCTCTGATAGTCGTTTCTTCTTACCCCGTCGGGTGCGGCATCTCGTCGATGCGCGTGCCTGCGGCCACCTCCGCCCTTCCGTCCGCCCAGTCTCTCGTTGAATAAAAAACTACCGCTGGAAGACGATGAGGCGCTGGTTGTAGAGCGTTGGTCAGACAGGGGTGCATAGAAGTAAGCGGCAGCCCTCCTGCGTCTGCCATGGAGAGGAGGAGCAGGACCTATTGTCAGGGTTTCTCCAGAAGTAGACTTTATCCTCGGCCTTGTCTTTTATGTCTTGGTTGAATTTCTTGATATTAAGCCCCTTTATTTCTGTAGACACCTTGTCCTGGAGCGCTTGGTTAGTTTTCATCAGTTCATTGAATATGCCATCATCATTAACAGCTATTTGTAGAGCTGTGCGTTTGTCTTTAATCGTGTTATCCATTTCAATAAAATCATTTTTCAACAGGTCAACAATTATTGTCATTAAATCAATAGAGCATTTGTTCAGGATGGCACACCAGCGCTCACAGAAATCACCTGTATGCTGTCCCAATGATATTCAACACCAGTTGAATATGGCCGGTGTCAGTAAACATCGGCAAAAAAAGCGTAATTAAATTGTTGTCAGCAGCACAGTTACAGTCACTAGATAACATGAAAACAGCCTAACCAGCTCTGCTAAAGGGGGGAGTAAAATCCTCAAAGTGAGATGTTCTTTCATTTGTGTCTGGAAGTAGCTTGCAAGCTATCCAACGTTAGTTTGGCCAGAGCGTCCAGTGTGTGCTCTGAACGCACTGAAAGCAAAACGCTCTGAATATAGCAATGCTCTGATTACATGAGCGCATTCTGAGCGCACTCTGGCACTCCAGATTGAATTTACGAACACACCCTTACCTGGACTAAGAAAAATACACATTATGACACTGTAAATAAGCATTATGACCATCATAATCATATAAGCCAAATAGGCCTATGACGTGCATGGCATTATCAGTCAAACAGAGGGTGTCTTGTTCTTTTCCTGAAAATCTGATCCTGCATTCATCCCAGTCATCAGCAACAATCTCAGTCTCATCTAGAATGACATAATGATCATTACGGTGGAAGGGAAATTCCTTGCTGATGGACCATGTCAGAATAATAAAAGATAAGTACATTTACTGGAACAATATAACATGTAACAATGTAACAATGTTTGACTAGTGAACTTCCTGGTAGAGTTCAAGCTGAAAGTTGTGGGTACCATTACACAGAAAACAGCAGGTTTTAAAAGGGCAGCCCTAGATTGGTACATACATTTTTTTACTTTTCAATTAATGACCTATATCCATTAATTCTTAAATAATATAACTTATCAGTTATGAGCTTAGTTCAACTTCATTGTTTGTTAAAAATGTAAAACACTTGAGCTTCAAAAAATGGTTATTCAGAACTTTGTCTATTAATTTGAGATTTGATCAAATTTCTCTAGTCCCATCGCTCAGCTGTTTACCAAAACAAGCAGCTGGTTGACCGCTTGTTGTTTTTCGAATCCCAGATGTTCCCTTTAAAACTGCCTCATCAACTTGATGTGATATGCAGCATCCCTACTTCTGTGCTCAGAGAGAGACACATTTTCATAGTTCCATCATGATTCTATGATTCTAAACAGAGGTCAGATACCAATACAGAGCAGTGTTGTGAATGCATAACAGAATGCAATTTCATACTTCTTTGTGACTTACAAGAATCATGGTTTTATATGGACTACTGTCACTATCACTATGACTGTCCCAGGTTTCCCAGACAAGTATAGTATATTCTATGACTATAAAGAAACTTGGATTCTGTAATGATGGGGCGGTGAGTCGGAAGCAGGTGCAGGTGAAAGGTTTTAATAAAACAACAAAACTAAGCACACGATACTAACAGGCTGATACACAAGAACAGTACCAACTGGTGAGAGAACATGGGAGAGTGACATATAAAGGGGAGGAAATCATGAAGGTAACGGAGTTCAGGTGTGAATCATAATGATTACCAGGTGTGCGTAATGATGAGTGCCAGGTGTACGCCGTCCACAGGGTACGGGGTGGGGTTGCAAAATTGAGTGATTAGCCTTCCTTCTTCAATATCTCTTTTACCCTCTACAAATCTTCCACTTTACCACCACCAAAGCACCCCCAGACAATCCCTTTGCCTCCACCATGCTTGACAGATGGCGTCAAGCACTCCTCCAGCATCTTTTCATTTTTTCTGCGTCTCACGAATGTTCTTCTTTGTGATCCGAACACCTACAACTTAAATTTGTCCATGACACATTTTTCCAATCTTCCTCTGTCCAGTGTCTGTGTTATTTTGCCCATCTTAATCTTTTATTTTTATTGGCCAGTCTAGGATATGGCTTTTTCTTTGCAACTCGGCCTAGAAGGCCAGGATTCCGGAGTTGCCTCTTCACTGTTGATGTTGAGACTGGTGTTTTGCGGGTACTATTTAATGAAGCTGCCAGTTGAGGACTTGTGAGGAGTCTGTTTCTCAAACTAGACACTCTAATGTACTTGTCCTCTTGCTCAGTTGTGCACCGGAGCCTCCCACTCCTCTTTCTATTCTGCTTAGAGCCAGTTTGCGCTGTTCTGTGAAGGGAGTAGTACACAGCTTTGTACGAGATCTTCAGTTTATTGGCAATTTTTCCGCATAAAATAGCCTTCATTTCTCAGAACAAAAATAGACTGACGAGTTTCAGAAGAAAGGTCTTTGTTTCTGGCCATTTTAAGCCTGTAATCGAATCCACAAAGGCTGATGCTGCAGATACTCAACTAGTCTAAAGAAGGACAGTTTTATTGCTTCTTTAAACAGAACAACAGTTGTCAGCTGTGCTAACATAATTGCAAAAGGGTTTTCTAATGATCAATTAGCCTTTTAAAATGCTAAACTTAGTTTAGCTAACACAACGTGCCATTGAATACAGGAGTGATGGTTGCTGATAATGGGCCACTGTACGCTTTTGTAGATATTCCATAAAATATCAGCTGTTTCCAGCTACAATAGTCATTACAACATTGACAATGTCTACACTGTATTTCTGATCAATTTGATGTTATTTTAATGGACAAAAACATTTATTTTCTTTCAAAAACAAGGACATTTCTAAGTGACCCCAAACCTTTTAACGGTAGTGTGTATATATATATATATACATACACTGCTCAAAAAAATAAAGGGAACACTAAAATAACACATCCTAGATCTGAATGAATGAAATATTCTTATTAAATACTTTTTTCTTTACATAGTTGAATGTGCTGACAACAAAATCACACAAAAATTATCAATGGAAATCAAATTTATCAACCCATGGAGGTCTGGATTTGGAGTCACACTCAAAATTAAAGTGGAAAACCACACTACAGGCTGATCCAACTTTGATGTAATGTCCTTAAAACAAGTCAAAATGAGGCTCAGTAGTGTGTGTGGCCTCCACGTGCCTGTATGACCTCCCTACAACGCCTGGGCATGCTCCTGATGGTCTCCTGAGGGATCTCCTCCCAGACCTGAACTAAAGCATCCGCCAACTCCTGGACAGTCTGTGGTGCAACGTGGTGTTGGTGGATGGAGTGAGACATGATGTCCCAGATGTGCTTACTTGGATTCAGGTCTGGGGAACGGGCGGGCCAGTCCATAGCATCAATGCCTTCCTCTTGCAGGAACTGCTGACACACTCCAGCCACATGAGGTCTAGCATTGTCTTGCATTAGGAGGAACCCAGGGCCAACCGCACCAGCATATGGTCTCACAAGGGGTCTGAGGATCTCATCTCGGTACTTAATGGCAGTCAGGCTACCTCTGGCGAGCACATGGAGGGCTGTGCGGCCCCCCAATGAAATGCCACCCCACCGCCAAACCGGTCATGCTGGAGGATGTTGCAGGCAGCAGAACGTTCTCCACGGCGTCTCCAGACTCTGTCACGTCTGTCAAGTGCTCAGTGTGAACCTGCTTTCATCTTTGAAGAGCACAGGGCGCCAGTGGCGAATTTTCCAATCTTGGTGTTCTCTGGCAAATGCCAAACGTCCTGCACGGTGTTGGGCTGTAAGCACAACCCCCAACTGTGGACGTCGGGCCCTCATACCACCATGGAGTCTGTTTCTGAACGTTTGAGCAGACACATGCACATTTGTGGCCTGCTGGAGGTCATTTTGCAGGGCTTTGGCAGTGCTCCTCCTGCTCCTCCTTGCACAAAGGCGGAGGTAGCGGTCCTGCTGCTGGGTTGTTGCCCTCCTACGGCCTCCTCCACGTCTCCTGATGTACTGGCCTGTCTCCTGGTAGCGCCTCCATGCTCTGGACACTATGCTGACAGACACAGCAAACCTTCTTGCCACAGCTCGCATTGATGTTCCATCCTGGATGAGCTGCACCACCTGAGCCACTTGTGTGGGTTGTAGACTCCGTCTCATGCTACCACTAGAGTGAAAGCACCGCCAGCATTCAAAAGTGACCAAAACATCAGCCAGGAAGTATAGGAACTGAGAAGTGGTCTGTGGTTACCACCTGCAGAACCACTCCTTTATTGGGGGTGTCTTGCTAATTGCCTATAATTTCCACCTGTTGTCTATTCCATTTGCACAACGGCATGTGAAATTTATTGTCAGTCAGTGTTGCTTCCTAAGTGGACAGATTGATTTCACAGAAGTGTGATTGACTTGGAGTTACATTGTGTTGTTTAAGTGTTCCCTTTATTTTTTTGAGCAGTGTATATACATATATATATATAATTATTTTTTCTTCCCTAACACTACCACCCTTCCCTGAAATACAGTTCTAGGTGAATCAACACTTGTGGCTTCTCGAAAACACTGGGCATGTGATAATGTCATCTGACTCAATGACATCTGATTTACATAATTATGGGGCAATTCTCTGTTTATTTCCACCCTCTGCTATCTCTGCTAATATAACTGGCAGATCACAGATCCTTCCCACACATCACTGAGTCCACCACCATGGCCTCCAAAGCAGCAGCTGTGTTGCTGCTGGTTTACCTGTCAGGATCTACATTTGGGATCAAGCTGACTGGAAATGGATACACTGACATTCTGATTGCTATCAACCCTGAGGTGCCTGAGGACCCAGTGCTCATCACACAAATCAAGGTAATAAATTAATGACAAAAGCATTCTTTCCCCACTCAACAGGTAATATATATTTTAGGATATTGTGAATGTTATTGAATGTAATGTTGAATGTAGGATATTGCTGTTTTTGATGTTGAAATTCAAATGCTGTATCTAACCATAGGACAGGCATGCTGTGATTGTTTTACTAATAATGACAGTACACCAAAACATTCAATTGGATACCACAGCTTTTGTTTCATTTTATTTAATTTGTTACTTCAGGAAATGTTTAAAGAAGCCTCCAGACATCTACTCAATGCAACAAAGAAACATTTATATTTCAAGGAAGTCGCAATATTAGTGCCACCTAATTGGAATAAAGGAAATTACCCCAAAGCAAAGACGGAGGTCTACGATAAGGTACTGAGAGAATCTAAAACATGCAAATGATGTTGAAGTCATCATTACCACCAATGACAGAGAACGATCCTGACTGACATTCTATTAGCTTTTGATTCCTCATCATTACAATTATTTAAATCATTCATTGATAGGAAGACACACCACACACTACAAAAGTATGTGGACACCCCTTCAAATTAGTGGATTCAGGTCTTTCAGCCACACCCGTTGCTGACAGGTCTATAAAATCGAGCACACAGAAATGCAATCTCCATAGACAAACATTGGCAGTAGAATGGCCCTACCAAAGAGCTCAGCGACTTTCAGTGTGGCACCGTCATAGGATGCCATCTTTTCAATAAGTCGGTTCGTCCACATACTTTTAACCATGTAGTGTAGATTTCCAGTTATAATCTGGGTGGTTCGAGCCCTGAATGCTGATTGGCTGACAGCTGTGGTATATTAGACCCTATACCATGGGTATGACAAAACATGTATTTTTACTGCTCTAATTACGTTTGTAACTAGCATATAATAGGAATAAGGCACTTCGGGGGTTTGTGGTATATGGCCAATTTACCACGGCTAAAGGCTATGTCCAGGCAACTATAATAGTAACCTTAATTGTAATTGTTAAAATACAACAAGGAAGATATACATTAAACTGTTATAGTTAAGGGGAAAATGTGACAAAATTGTACATCAATATATAACTCATAAGACCGGGTAGTCGGAATGTAAATAGGCATGGTATCATCTTTGCAAAATTCTAAAGTATAAGCTTTTTCCTAGTAATTACAAACACTTTGAAGTATTATGGTAAATCTAGTTATTTTGTTACTACTTTGCATTGTCTCTGTTATAGGCCAATATAATAATTGATGAGCCAAATAAATTACATGGAGATCAGCCTTACACTCTGCAGTATGGTGAATGTGGATCTGAGGGCCGGTACATTCATTTGACTCCTGACTTCATGCTGAATGATGATGTCTCTAAATACTATGGACCCAGAGGTTAGAGTCACCTGCCATAAACTCTATCTCCTGTTACTGTGTAAGACCCAATACAGAAATCCTATTTGTTGAATTTTCCTTCTAAAACTCACTTCCAGGTAAGGTTTTTGTCCATGAATGGGCACATCTAAGATGGGGAGTTTTTGATGAATATAATGAAGAAAAACCATTCTACCTGTCAGGTTCCATAATTGAGGCAACAAGGTAATCTTTATAATTTTTACATTTATTTGATTTTACCTTTGTTTAACCAGGTAGGCAAGTTGAGAACAAGTTCTCATTTACAACTGTGACCTGGCCAAGATAAAGCAAAGCAGTTCGACACATACAACAACACAGAGTTACACATTTTTATTTATTTATTTTTTATTTCACCTTTATTTAACTAGGTAGGCTACTTGAGAACAAGTTCTCATTTGCAACTGCGACCTGGCCAAGATAAAGCGTAGCAATTCTACACATGCAACAACACAGAGTTACACATGGAATAAACAAAACATACAGTCAATAATACAGTAGAACAAAAGAAAACAAAAAGTATATATACAGTGAGAGCAAATGAGGTAAGTTAAGGAAATAAATAGGCCATGGTGGCAAAGTAATTACAATATAGCAATTAAACACTGGAATGGTAGATCGGCAGAAGATGAATGTGCAGGTAGAGATACTGGGGTGCAAAGGAGCTAAATAAATAAATACCAGTATGGGGATGAGGTAGGTAGATAGATAGGCTGTTTACAGATGGGCTATGTACAGGTGTGGTGATCTGTAAGCTGCTCTGACAGCTGGTGCTTAAAGCTAGTGAGGGAGATGTGAGCCTCCAGCATCAGAGATTTTTGCAATTTGTTCCAGTCATGGGCAGCAGAGAACTGGAAGGAAAGATGACCAAAGGAGGAATTGGCTTTGGGGTTGACCAGTGAGATATATCTGCTGGAGCATGTGCTATGAGTGGGTGCTGCTATGTTGACCAGTGAGCTGAGATAAGGTGGGGCTTTACCTAGCAGAGACTTGGAGATAACCTGTAGCCAGTGGATTTGGCGACGAGTATGAAGCGAGGGCCAACCAACGAGAGCGTACAGGTCGCAATGGTGGGTAGTGTATGGGGCTTTGGTGACAAAACGGATGGCACTGTGATAGACTGCATCCAGTTTGTTGAGTAGAGTGTTGGAGGCTATTTTATAGATGACATCACCGAAGTCGAGGATCGGTAGGATGGTCAGTTTTATGAGGGTATGTTTGGCAGCATGAGTGAAGGGTGCTTTGTTGCGATATAGGAAGCTGATTCTAGATGTAATTTTGGATTGGAGATGCTTAATGTGAGTCTGGAAGGAGAGTTTACAGTCTAACCAGACACCTAGGTATTTGTAGTTGTCCACGTATTCTAAATCAGAGCCGTCCAGAGTAGTGATGCTGGACGGGCAGGTGCGGGCAGTGATCGATTGAATAGCATGCATTTAGTTTTATTTGTGTTTAAGAGCAGTTGGAGGCCATGGAAGGAGAGTTGTATGGCATTGAAGCTCGTCTGGAGGTTAGTTAACACAGTGTCCAAGGAGGGGCCAGAAGTGTACAGAATGGTGTCGTCTGCGTAGAGGTGGATCAGAGAATCACCAGCAGCAAGAGCATCATCATTGATGTATACAGAAAAGAGAGTCGGCCCGAGAATTGAACCCTGTGGCACAGCCATAGAGACTGTCAGAGGACCGGACAACAGTCCCTCCGATTTGACACACTGAACTCTATCAGAGAAGTAGTTGGTAAACCAGGCGAGGCAATCATTTGAAAAACCAAGGCTGTCGAGTCTGCCAATAAGAATGTTGTGATTGACAGAGTCGAAAGCCTTGGCCAGGTTTGGTAATGTCTCTTATCGATGGCGGTTATGATGTCGTTTAGAGCCTTGAGCGTGGCTGTGGTGCACCCATGACCAGCTCTGAAACCAGATTGCATAGCGGAGAAGGTATGGTGGGATTCGAAATGGTCAGTAATCTGTTTGTTAACTTGGCTTTCGAAGACCTTAGAAAGACAGGGTAGGATAAATATTGGTCTGTAGCAGTTTGGGTCTAGAGTGTCACCCCCTTTGAAGAGGGGGATGACCGCGGCAGCTTTCCAATCTTTGGGAATCTCAGACGATATGAAAGAGAAGTTGAACAGGCTAGTAATAGGGTTTGCAACAATTTCGGCAGATATTTTTAGAAAGAGAGGGTCCAGCTTGTCTGGCCCGGCTGATTTGTAGGGGTCCAGATTTTGCAGCTCTTTCAGAACATCAGCTATCTGGATTTGGGTAAAGGAGAAATGGTGGGGGCTTTGGAGGGTTGCTGTGGAGGGTGCTGGGCAGTTGACCGGGGTAGGGATAGCCAACTGGAAAGCATGGCCAGCCGTAGAGAAATGCTTAATGAAATTCTCAATTATAGTGGATTTATCGGTGGTGACTGTGTTTCCTAGCCTCAGAGCAGTGGGCAGCTGGGATGAGGTGCTCTTATTCTCCATGGACTTTACAGTGTCCCAGAACTTTTTTGAGTTAGTACTACAGGATGCAAATTTCTGTTTGAAAAAGCTTGCCTTAGCTTTTCTAACTGCCTGTGTATATTTGTTCCTAACTAAAGTTGCATATCACGGGGGCTATTCGATGCTAATGCAGAACACCACAGGATGTTTTGGTGCTAGTCAAGGGCAGACAGGTCTGGAGTGAACCAATGATTATATCTATTCCTAGTTCAACATTTTTTGAGAGGGGCATGCTTATTTAAGATGGTGAGGAAGGCACTTTTAAAGAATAGCCAGGCATCATCTACTGACGGGATGAGGTCAATGTCATTCCAGGATACCCCGGCCAGGTTGATTAGAAAGGCCTGCTCGCAGAAGTGTTTTAGGGAGCATTTGACAGTGATGAGGGGTGGTCGTTTGGTCACAGACCCATTACGGATACAGGCAATGAGGCAGTGATCGCTGAGATCTTGATTGAAAACAGCAGAGGTGTATTTGGAGGGCGAGTTAGTTAGGATGACATCTATGAGGGTGCCCGTGTTTACTGATTTGAGGTTGAACCTGGTAGGTTCATTGATCATTTGTGTGAGACTGAGGGCATCAAGCTTAGTTTGTAGGATGGCTGGGGTGTTAAGCATGTCCCAGTTTAGGTCACCTAGTAGCACGAGCTCAGAAGATAGATGGGGGGCAATCAATTCACATATGGTATCGAGGACACAGCTGGGGGCAGAGGGAGGTCTATAGCAAGCGGCAACAGTGAGAAACTTGTTTCTGGAAAGGTGCATTTTTAGAAGTAGAAGCTCAAATTGTTTGGGTACAGACTTAGATAGCCTGCAGAGTTCTGTATTACTATCTCTGCAGTAGATTGCAACACCGCCCCCTTTGGCAGTTCTATCTTGGCGGAAAACGTTATAGTTAGGAATGGAAATTTCAAGTTTTTTTAATATTTTTTTTACATGGAGTAAAACAAACATACAGTCAATAATACAGTACATAAACAAGTCTATATACAATGTGAGGAAATTAGGTGAGATAAGGGAGGTAAAGGCAATAAAAAGGCCATGGTGCAAAGTAAATACAATATAGCAATTAAAAACACTGGAATTGTAGATTTGCAGTAGGTGAATGTGCAAAGTAGAAATACTGCAAGGGAGCAAAATAAATAAATACAGTAGGGGATGAGGTAATTGTTTGGGCTATTTATAGATGTGCTATGTACAGGTGTAGTGATATGTGAGCTGCTCTGCTCTGATTTATACAATTCCATATTCATATTGTATCCATTAAAGGGGAATTCCAACATGGAGCATTTCTACATTCTGTAGTAAAAAAAACATTTAATTTCAAAGACTATGAGATACACTGTGATGCGGGAAGTAGTAAAATAACTGGTTTTACTTTTGATAGCATCATCAAATTGCACTTTTTTAGGACCTTATCTTTTTCAGCACAAACATAGAAATGCTCTATTTATATGTAGAAACTTGTATGGTGCTGGAGATAATGAATATGGGTTGAAAAGGGGTGGAATTCACCTTTAAGTGTCATCATTTGTCCCTAAAACAAGGAGTTTAAAAAGTTGCCTTTGAAAAAAACATTTCAATCAAACACATTTTCAATAGATTCCGTATTGTTTGCGGAACATGGCAAAGGTCCCAGTTAAACTGTACCTGCCCATTTTCATTGTCTGGTATGTCCAGTGAAAAGCATGAGCTGGCGCACACCAAAACAAGTTAGTAGATGTGCTGATCTAACAGCAAGTAAACTGTTGGCCTGAAGAAGGTACAGTGATGCCGAAACGTTGGTGTTTTACGCAGTAAATAAAAAATGTGGTAAAGAAATTAACTTTATGTCCTGAATACAAAGTGTTATGATTAGGGCAAATCATACACAACAAATCACCGAGTACCACTATTCATATTTTCAAGCATGGTGGTGGCTGCATCATGCTATGGGTTTGCTTGTCATCGGCAATGGAGTTTTTTTTAGGATACAATGAAACGGAATAGAGCTAAGCACAGGCAAAATCCTAGTAGAAAACCTGCTTCAGTCGGCTTTCCAACAGACACTGGGAGATAAATTCACTGGGAGATAATAACCTCAAACAAAAGGACAAATATACACTGGAGTTGCTTCCTGAGTGCCCAAGTTACAGTTTTGACTTAAATAGGTTTGAAATTCTATGGCAAGACATGAAAATGACTGTCTAGCAATGATCAACAAGCAATTTGACAGAGCTTGAAGAATTAAAAAAATAATAATGTGCAAATATTGTACAATCCAGGTGTGGAAAGCTCTTCGAGACTCACATCTGTAATCCTTGTCAAAGATGATTCTAACATGTATTGACTCAGGGGTGTGAATACTTATGTAAATTAGATATTTCTGTATGTCATTTTCAATAAATGTGCAAACATTTCTAAAAATGTGTTCACTTCATCAAATCAACGTAATCCATGTTGAATTCAGGCTGTAACACAACAAAATGTGCATTAAATCAAGGGGAATGAGTACTTGCTGAAGGCACATTGATTAGTCACTGTCTTTATTTTTATAGCCCACTATTTATGAGCATTTAATTCAGATTCCGCTATGACTTGCATCTACCAACAAATAAATAGTGATTTTTCTTAAATTATTGAGACTTGGAGTCAACCCTAACTGTACAATCAATTTACTGTTAATGTTCATTTCACATTTTTCAGATGTACCATAAACATTACAGGAAAGTACATCCACAAACATGACCAAAGGGACTGCACCACTGACCCTGTTACTGGGTTATACACCGAAGACTGTGTATTCTATCCTGACAAGCAACAGACAACCTCTGCATCTATCATGTACAATCAAGGCCTTAGTGCTGTGAGTACAAGTCTACACAGCCTTTCAACTACCTTGATATCTACCCAATGTGTTATGTAGTTGTAATGCTCAACGTACCATTTTTAACTGTAATGAAGATATGTTTAAACTAATGACAGAAACGTTTGTGTTGTGTGCACAGGTAAAAGAGTTCTGTACAAAAGAAACTCACAACACTGAGGCTCCAAACATCCAGAACAGGCTGTGTGGTAACAGAGGTGTAGAGGAAGTTATCACTTCACTTTCTGTAGATGCCGGTGTGGCAGTTGTGCCAACACCACCAAGTATACTACCCACATTCACTGTGGTGCAGTGCCGGCAAAGGGTTGTCTGTCTTGTCCTTGATGTTTCAGGAAGCATGGCTGCAGTAAGTTTTGATGGACTGATTTTTCAAATCAAACCATATTTTATAAAAACAATTCAAGATCTGACAACGGTAACACAAATTCCTGGTATTATTGGTGTTTGTGCCCGGGCACGTGTGTGTGTGTTTTGTCTAACTGTACTGATGGTTGCTAATATATTTTTCCTATAAAGGGTTCTAGAATGTTGAACCTGAGACAAGCGGCAACGCTCTTCATACAGAAGATTGTTGAAGACCAAGCTTATGTTGGCATTGTACAATTTACAGCTACGGCTACAATTCGTGAACCATTGACTTTAATTGATGGTGAAGCGTCGAGAGATAAGCTTGCAGGCAGTCTGCCACTATCAGCTGGTGGAGGCACAGACATTTGTGCAGGTGTTAAGAAAGGTCTGGAGGTAAATACAATACCAATCTATATTTATTTGACACCGTTCATATGATACATTGCAAATGGCTTTAAATGATCACTTAAAATAATACTGGTACATAGTGCTGCAACAATCTGGACAAAACCATTTGACAAATGAATACACATACATAGTACATTTAGAAAGAAACCCATTAAAATGACATTAATATATAATTTCAATAACTCAATGATGCTTCTATTAGGTACTTGGGGGAGATGGAGATGGTGCAATGGGAGATGCAATCATATTACTAACTGATGGGGAATCAAGTATCAACTGTCAAAAAAGTGTTAATGAAAGTGGTGCAACTGTGCACACAATAACTCTTGGGCCAAATGCAAACATAGATGTAAAACAATTGTCAGACATATCAGGTAACACAGAGAGCAGTATCTTTACTAAGTATGCATTCTAAATTATGTCTGAAATTATTTTTTACTTGTTCAAATGTTTTACCTAAATATCATCCTTCCTGCTGTAGGTGGTAAATATCACAATGCTGCTGATGGTGTGGATTCCAATGACCTTGTGGATATTTTTACTTCACACACAACATCTGATGGAAATCTGACCAAGCAGACAATCCAGGTGTGATGAAGTTGCAGGGAATTATGAGAAACATAATATACTATAAGTGTTTACAGATATTTGAACATAATCTGTCTCTTTTTCCAACAGCTTGAGAGCACTGGATTGAATATGATTGGTTGGTTTAATGGATCTGTATCCATTGACAGGACAATTGGAAACAAGACAAGCTTTTTAGTTATCTATGAAAGAAGTCCACCTGACATCCTTGTTTTAAGCCCCTTTACACGGACCTATGACACATCACATTTCAAACATGATGCTTCTGCTAAGACTTTAACGCTCGATATTGAAGGAACTGCTGAGGTCTGTCTGGTTGTGTTTATTTTATTGTTCAGCTAGATTCAAAAGTTATATTTATATTTATTATAGTTGTGTGTATTATTTTTCAAATTACTACAAGTTACTAATTTAGACATTTCAGTTGTTCAATGTGGACCATATAATGCATTACTACAATTTCACTAGATTGAATGGTGATGATATTATTTACAATTGTAGACTGGAAAGTGGAAATACAGCCTACTAAATAAAGAGTCAACTGCCCAATCTATGTCAATGACTGTGACAAGTCGTGCTGTCAGTGACGCTATACCACCGGTCATGGTCAAAACCCACATGAGCCAACAGTTCAGCAACGGCAGCAAACCCATGTTGGTGTATGCAGAGGTCAACCAGAAAGGTGTTCCAGTGATTCTGGCAGATGTGATGGCCACACTGAAGTCTGATTCTGGGGACCAATATGAGATACAACTGCTGGATAATGGAGCAGGTGATGTAGAGCCACAATACATGGTGATTTAGAACCAAAATGGAGTAGGGTGTTACAAAAACAATTATTTATTTAAGTTTTAAGATGAAATCCTATTTTTTCAGGTGCTGATGCTTTCAGAAATGATGGCATCTATTCCAGTTACTTCACTGAACTAACAACAGGAAAATACAGCTTGAAAGTGAAAGTACATAACAATGATGGCATGGCCAGATTCTCCCTCAGGAGACACAGTGGAGCACTTTACATACCTGGATATGTGGTTAATGGTACAGTACATTCCATCTGAAACTATGTGTTCTTCATTCATGAACTGGCGGCAGGTCGCCTTGTGGTTGGAGTGTTGGGCCAGTTTCTGAAAGGTTGCTAGATTGAATCCCTGAGCTGACAAGGTAAAACTCTGTCGTTCTGCTCCTGAACAAGGCAGTTAACCCACTGTTCCTAGGCTGTCTTTGTAAATAAGAATGTGTTCTTAACTGACTTGCCTAGTTAAATAAAGATAAAATAAAATACAAATTGTGATACCATATTATGTAAATACCAAAACATATGTAATTTGATGGATCAGTACCCATACCTATTCTCAACAACTAGCCTTATAATGATCAAGGGTATGATTTGGTAGTTGGGATTGTATGAATATGTATGCATTCATATGTTTGATGACTGTCTTCCCAGGACAAGTAGTGATGAATCCCCCAAAGCCCCCAATCAGTGAGGATGACCTGCAGGCTGATGTGGGCAGCTTCACCAGGACAGTCATAGGAGAGAGCTTCTCAGTCAGTCTCCCACCTGGTGTCCCCCCTCCAAATTTCCCCCCTAACAAAATCACAGACCTGAATGCAGAGATAGAGGAGGACAAAGTGCTGCTCACCTGGACTGCACCTGGGGAAGACATGGACCAAGGCACAGGTACAAAAATGTATAAATAATGAGCATCTCAACAACAAGTTGTGGATATATTTCCAGACTTTTTTGCTTAGAAGTAATCCTAATATTCACAAAATATAAAAAAAATAACACTGCAACACTGACATGTACAGTATTTCACCAATCGTTAACAAAATGCTAACAATCAGATCATCACTGTGCTGTCTTGGTGTACATTTACATTTATTTACTTGTCATTTCAATTTTTCAGCAACGGCCTATGAGATCCGTTTTAGTGAAGATTCGGACCTACTCAGATCCAACTTCAGTACCGCTCATCTTGTCACATACGACCTCTCACCAAAGAAGGCAGGCTCCCCAGAAAAGCTCTCTTTCACTCTCTTCTCAATCATCAAAAATGGCACCACTCTGTTCTTTGCAGCAAAAGCAGAAGACAAATCTTTCCTGAAATCTGAAACATCCAACATTATTCAAGTGACCAAGATTGTTCCCAAAGCTCCTGTTCCTTCTCCAACTGATGCGCCTGATACATCAGGCAGTGGTGTGAACATTACTGCTATAGTCATATCAGTCACCACAGTAACAATGGTGGCTTGTCTGATTGCTAGTGTGACAATGTGTTCAATTAAATCAAGGAGAGTTAATCATGCTTAAAACAAATTATGACGATGAACAAATGTAGCTCCAGCTCATTGCACTGAATCATAGCAAAGCTTCCTGTGTTTTTGATTAACACTAAAAAAACATATGAAGTAGAGGGAATAAATGAGCTTATCTACCATTCTTTGTTTTTTAAATAGCTGAAAGGTTAGAATGAGATCATAGCTAACCAAATTAAATTGATCGTGCTATGATAGATTGATTAGACCGATTCTCTTAAGATCTCATTTGAAGCTTTGTGTTTGTGCATTAACCATCATGTGTTTACAATGAAGAACATGTTCTGTTATTAAGGTACAATATGTAAGATTTATCATGAAATTGATTGACATTAATGTGTATTATGTCATGACTGGCCTCCTCGGGTCAGGTTACCGTGGACCACAGTCCTACAGAGAGATCTCACACCCACCAGCGGGGAAAAGATCGAGAGGCATAGAGATGTTTTTTTTTTGTTGACACCTCACGACCATTGTAAATCTAATGCAGCAGACAAAATTCCTTTGTCCTCACTATGGAGAACCGGCCTCTGAACATTAACATGCAATAAATGGACTTTGGGACAATAGGTTTCGTCAGCCACAATGGTGGTAATGACGATAGATGGAATATGAAAATTAATGTTGTTTTTGTTATGTTATTAAAAGGTAAAGGACGACGTTATAACGAAAACATTGTAACTTTAAGAGTTTTCCTAGTATATGCTGGATGTTTGCATATTGTACATTGTGTGGAAAATGTCCAGATCAAAGAGAATGTTTTTGTAAAGATGAAATGTGAAGTTAGTTGTCTAAATTGGATCTGAGATAGTTGTATAAATTGAATCCGGTCACCACTCTCCATCGAATTGTGTGTCTACACTGCTTTCATTCCTACACTGTGAGCCCTGAGCTACAGGGCTGGCTGTTCTCAAAATACCCCTTTCAGAACAAGGGCGAGGAAACAGACCACTAAGACAAAGGACACTGACATGATGAGGACAACCAGAGAGTTACATACCCTGTAACCAGAGAAGTGCGTCATCAGAGAAGCCGAAACTGTCCACGCAGAGACCCCCATCGGAGACCTTTAACATGTAATTACATCATTATATTCTGACCTATGAGAGCGGCAGTTCGGGGCAAGGTTAGGGTTAAAATAATCATAGCTGACAAATGCACCCAAGTGTATTTTTCTCTCGTGTACTCTCTCTCTTTCTCTCTCTTTTGAAATCCTAATTTTGTGTAACGTGTCATATTGTGTTGGCCCGCTAGGGACTGGTTCATCGTACTAAGTTCTAATCAATAGCCTAGACGGTAGGTTTGTGTATGTGTATCTAATATCATTTTAGCTTGTTAGTAAATAAATAATCAACTCATGGGTGAGACTCGGGTTTGTGCAGATTCACGGATTATGCAAAGTTCAGAATGAGACTGTAGAGGAAATTGAGTAGCGACTGTTGTAAAATCGATAGTCTGATATTTTTTTAGTTAATTTGGAAAATAGAAACTCAATAAAACCAAACTTTCCCATGGTGCCCCAGGTTAATGAGTTCATAATTACCTGTTTCATTTAATCACATAATTATACGTGCCTGGCTTTGCCACATCGTAGAGGTGGCCCTGGTTTAATTTGCATTAACTATACTTAATCTAACTCAATATTTTTTTCAATACGGAACTGAACATTTTTTGTTGGACAAAAACAATTATTATTTTGAGTTAGATCTACTAGCTAAGACAATTGTTTTATGTCCTTAAAAAGTACAAGATAAATCAATGCAGAAGTTCCTTTCAGACTGTTGCCTTTGTTGTTTTTTTTAAAGAAAATTGAACACAATTTTTTGCCAACTAAATGGTTCCCTGCATTTGGTCCGTTCACAAAATACTGTAAAGCCAAGTCTATGTTTGTATAAATAACATTTAGCTCATCGGGCAATGTATCACTTGGTCATTATGGACAAACAGTACAGTTCACAAACAGTACATTCTAACTGCTGTATGGAATCTCCAACTTTCCTCTTTAACATTGAGATACCTGCTGAATTAGGTCTACAAGAAATGAACAATCTGAATTTACAGCTAGGAACACCTAGCTGTAACATGCTGGTTTTCCTGTCAGGATATACTTTTGGGATCACGCTGGAAGGAAATGGTACACAGACATTATGATTGCTATTAACCCTGCAGTTCCTGAGGAATCAATACTCATCCCACACATCCCACAAGGTTAAAAAAAGTACTGAATTGAGGATGGATTAGTAGTTAGTAAATCAAAAGTTAGTCATGTACAGTGTCTTGCGAAAGTATTCGGCCCCCTTGAACTTTGCGACCTTTTGCAATCATGAAGTGGAACGACATTTATTGGATATTTCAAACTTTTTTAACAAATCAAAAACTGAAAAATTGGGCGTGCAAAATGATTCAGCCCCTTTACTTTCAGTGCAGCAAACTCTCTCCAGAAGTTCAGTGAGGATCTCTGAATGATCCAATGTTGACCTAAATGACTAATGATGATAAATACAATCCACCTGTGTGTAATCAAGTCTCCGTATAAATGCATCTGCACTGTGATAGTCTCAGAGGTCCGTTAAAAGCGCAGAGAGCATCATGAAGAACAAGGAACACACCAGGCAGGTCCGAGATACTGTTGTGAAGAAGTTTAAAGCAGGATTTGGATACAAAAAGATTTCCCAAGCTTTAAACATCCCAAGGAGCACTGTGCAAGCGATAATATTGAAATGGAAGGAGTATCAGACCACTGCAAATCTACCAAGACCTGGCCGTCCCTCTAAACTTTCAGCTCATACAAGGAGAAGACTGATCAGAGATGCAGCCAAGAGGCCCATGATCACTCTGGATGAACTGCAGAGATCTACAGCTGAGGTGGAAGACTCTGTCCATAGGACAACAATCAGTCGTATATTGCACAAATCTGGCCTTTATGGAAGAGTGGCAAGAAGAAAGCCATTTCTTAAAGATATCCATAAAAAGTGTTGTTTAAAGTTTGCCACAAGCCACCTGGGAGACACACCAAACATGTGGAAGAAGGTGCTCTGGTCAGATGAAACCAAAATTGAACTTTTTGGCAACAATGCAAAACGTTATGTTTGGCGTAAAAGCAACAAAGCTGAACACACCATCCCCACTGTCAAACATGGTGGTGGCAGCATCATGGTTTGTGCCTGCTTTTCTTCAGCAGGGACAGGGAAGATGGTTCAAATTGATGGGAAGATGGATGGAGCCAAATACAGGACCATTCTGGAAGAAAACCTGATGGAGTCTGCAAAAGACCTGAAACTGGGACGGAGATTTGTCTTCCAACAAGACAATGATCCAAAACATAAAGCAAAATATACAATGGAATGGTTCAAAAATAAACATATCCAGGTGTTAGAATGGCCAAGTCAAAGTCCAGACCTGAATCCAATCGAGAATCTGTGGAAAGAACTGAAAACTGCTGTTCACAAATGCTCTCCATCCAACCTCACTGAGCTCGAGCTGTTTTGCAAGGAGGAATGGGAAAAAAATTCAGTCTCTCGATGTGCAAAACTGATAGAGACATACCCCAAGCGACTTACAGCTGTAATCACAGCAAAAGGTGGCGCTACAAAGTATTAACTTAAGGGGGCTGAATAATTTTGCACGCCCAATTTTTCAGTTTTTGATTTGTTAAAAATGTTTGAAATATCCAATAAATGTCGTTCCACTTCATGATTGTGTCCCACTTGTTGTTGATTCTTCACAAAAAAATACAGTTTTATATCTTTATGTTTGAAGCCTGAAATGTGGCAAAAGGTCGCAGAGTTCAAGGGGGCCGAATACTTTCGCAAGGCACTGTAGAGTATATATATATATATATATATATATATATATATATATATATATATATATATATACACTCACAATTTAATGAACTAATCAGAATAGCAAATACATTTTGAATTACAACCCCTTGATAAATCCATAAGGAAATAATTGTATCCCATAACAGAATTCAAGGAATAGTCAAGTAGACTAGAGACAGGTTTCTCTCACACTACTGATGCATTGTTGTGTGAGTAGCTCACCCACCCCTCCTTCTTTGCTTTCTTCACAGTCTCTTTCCTTCTCATCCTTCCGAATCAGAATTAGAATTATTGACCAATTACAAAGGGTAAAGAAAAAAAGGTCAGGGATATAAATATAAATCTGGTGAGATTTGTGTCAATACACTTCTTCATACTTCAGAATACTTGGACATTCCATCAGTTCTAGGATTTAGTTCGTTTTCACCATATTACATCATAATCAGTCCTAAAAATTCTCAATCTTAATTAGTTCTAAATGTGTAATATTTGGTACTACTAGGCCTGTGTACCTCCCTCTCTTTTTCCATCTAGTTTACTCGATGCATATACTTAATCATACTGGAGACACATCAGATTATATAGAGTCCCATGAAGCGAAATAGACACCTTCTAAATTAAACAATCCCAAAGCTCCTTTCAGTTGGAATCTTATCAAGTAGACCTGTTGCATTTACCCATGGCTTTTGTTCTGTACTTTCTGTCCCTGGAGCATCAACTAGTCAAAATACGGAACATGTTTTTTAACAAATCTGCTTGGGCCGTCAAAAAGTTGGCGGTGGCTTATCAGCTCTTTCTTTTTTCCCACAGCCTGTCACGATCGTCCTCCTCTTCATCTGAACTGACTGATCTCCTCCCAAGTTGTGTAGTCCTGTGATGCTGGCCGCTGTTGTTGTAGCTGCTGCTGCTGTCGTCGCTGTCTTTTACCACGCCGCTTGGTCCTCGGTTGGTGTGTGATTCTGTCACGGTCGTCCTCCTCTTCATCTGAAGAGGAGAGGCGAAAAGGATCAGAGGACCAATATGCGGCGTGGTAAGTGTCCATGGTAGATCTTTAATCAAGAAAGTACTGAACACTGAAAACTATACAAAACCAGTAAACAAACTAACAACCGTGAAGCTAATGTGAACTGTGCTGAAACAAGCAATCAACATAGACAATCACCCACAAACAAACAGTGCAACCCAGGCTACCTAAGTATGATTATCAATCAGAGACAACTAATGACACCTGCCTCTGATTGAGAACCATACTAGGCCGAAACATAGAAATGCCCCAAAACATAGAAAAACAAACATAGACTACCCACCCAACTCACGCCCTGACCATATTAAATAAATACAAAACAAAGAAAATAAAGGTCAGAACGTGACACAGCCCTTGTACTAAAAACATTTATTTGTATCTACTTATGTACATTTTGGACAGTGTTCCATGTAATGATTATTGTTTTATATGACATTACCTTCTTAAATCTACTGCTGTTGAGAAATAATAATTGGATATCATCAAAAATGTATCCTTTTTAATTATTCATACCTCCATTCAAAATTTTCCCACTGTGTCCCTTACAGCCTGTTTGAGTTCAGTGAGTACCGTTCATTTTCACTGGCGGCTTATCTATTAGTCCACAGGAAGCTTATATTTAACCCAAACACCAGATGGCATCTCCAAATGTAATATCAGTCCCAAAGCTCAATCCCCCTGTTTGCTTAGGCACACAATAAAACCAAACAATGGCAACCAAATGCTGTTCATACTAGTATTCGTCATGTGACCGGGTATTGAAACCCTAGGTTCTTCAAATTACTAATACATTGCATGAGTAGACTGCTATCTGAAAGCTACAAATAACATTACCATTCAGCCCATCCATTCATTAAATTTGACCTCAACTGATAGACCATGAGTACTATGAATCTTTCCAGTTAACTTTGTCTTTGTTACTTTGACTAGTCTCCATATATGTTTCCTTTAACTTGGACCCTTCTACTCTTTGCAATAGGAAAGCCCCCTCAATCACTACTGCTAATACACATGGATCACTCTCAAACAATGATATGCTTTTACCGCTACTATACCTAGAGCTACAAAAAATGTTTTTTTAAACCAAACAAAACAAACATGATATAACGGCGATGCAGGGAGTCAGGAAGCAGGTGCAGTCGGTGAGTTTAATAGGAACGAACATGGAGTGAATACAAAAACAGGAGTAGCGTCTAAACATAAAAACAGAAAACAATACTACCTAATGGGTGATACAACGGAGTGCTAGATAATGGGGATGTAATCAGGGAGTGATGAAGTCCAGGTGTCCATCATGATGGGTCGCAATTGTGCGTAATGATGGTTGCCAGGTGTGCGTAATGATGGTTGCCAGGACCGGCAGTTAGTGGACCGGCGACGTCCGAGCGCCATTCCATGTTCATTTTTAAGGTCGCTCTCGAGACCAGAGGCAAGGATGGAATACTCAGGATCCACTGACGACAGTAACCTGCCATTCCCAAAAATGCTCATCTGACAAGTTGTAGTTGGTGCCAGGCAGTCTAAAATAGACTTAACTAATGTCGTTGAGGGAGAGCCGACCACAGGAGGGGTGATGGCCCAAATACAAAACCTTAGATTGATACAGCTGTAAGTTGTTTTTGGATGCCTTGTGGTCTTTGGGTGCTAATGTTTGCAATACAGTGGTAACATCTTTAATGTGTGTTTCTCTACTCATAGATGCCATCGAGATGTCATCCATATAATGCAAACAGGTACTGACTATCCTTGTGCACTCGAACAGAGAAAAACGCACTACAGAGATTTATTACAGTTAACCATTCTGCCTAAGGGTGAACTGATGACAGGATGGTAACTGGGTTGCGTACCACGGGATAAACTGGGATTACCACATAATTTACAGCTCTCAGGTCCTGAACCAGGCATCACTCATCTCTCCTAGGTTTCTTAACAGGAAAAATGGGTGTGTTGCAAACACTTTTGGTTATAAACAGCTTACCCTGTGTCAGCAGTGATTAAATAATCGTTCTAATCCCTTCTGTTACCTCTGGCATAATGGGCTATTGAGGTAACCTGGGGAGTTTCTGCTTGGGATCAACATGAATTACAACTGGGCTGGCACTGTATATCAGTCCACTGCCATTGGAATGTTCTGTAGATAAGGTTTCTGGCACCTGAGACAGAATAGACTGGGAGGCAGTGTCAGACCCCCACTCCTCCTGGGGGAGTGGTTCAGAATAGACTGGGAGGCAGTGTCAGACCCCCCCTCCTCCTGGGGGAGTGGTTCAGAATAGACTGGGAGGCAGTGTCAGACCCCACTCCTCCTGGGGAAGTGGTTCAGAATAGACTGCGAGGCAGTGTCAGACCCCCACTCCTCCTGGGGAAGTGGTTCAGAATAGACTGCGAGGCAGTGTCAGACCCCCATTCCTCCTGGGGAAGTGGTTTCATTTGCCTACTTACACATTGGTCAAGACCTCATAATTTGGGATGTCAAAGAGCACTCCATCAGGGGTGCAATAAATTGTAGCATTAAGTTTACTCAGCAAGTCTCTACCTAACAAGTTGAACAAGTTGGGGCAGTTATATTTTTTGTTGGAAGAAAAGCATAGAAAATGCAACAATCTTTGTCTTTAATTGATACTTTATTTCCCAGACCTGTCTTTATCAAAAGCTCCATAAAGGGACCACTCCGGACATTTTCAGAATAGTTGTACACCACTTCCGTACATCTACGTGTGGGTGAGCAAGTTGTATGTTTGTGTGTGTGTATATATGTATATATATATATATATACTCAGCAAAAAGAAACGTCCCTTTTTCAGGACCCTGTCTTTCAAAGACAATTCGTAAAAATCCAAATAACTTCACAGATCTTCATTGTAAAGGGTTTGAACACTGTTTCCCATGCTTGTTCAATGAACCATAAACAATTAATGAATATGCACCTGTGGAACGGTCATTAAGACACTAACAGCTTACAGACAGTAGGCAATTAAGGTCACAGTTATGAAAACTTAGAACACTAAAGAGGCCTTTCTACTGACTCTGAAAAACACCAAACGAAAGATGCCCAGGGTCCCTGCTCATCTGAGTGAAGGTGCCTTAGGCATGATGCAAGGAGGCATGAGGACTGCAGATGTGACCAAGGCAATAAATTGCCATGTCCGTACTGTGAGACGCCTAAGACAGTGCTACAGGGAAACAGGATGGACAGCTGATCATCATCGCAGTGGCAGACCACGTGTAACAACACCTGCACAGGATCAGTACATCCAAACATCACACATGCATAGGATGGCAACAATAACTGCCCGAGTTACACCAGGAACGCACAATCCCTCCATCAGTGGTCAGACTGTCCGCAATAGGCTGAGAGATGCTGGACTGAGGGCTTGTAGGTCTGTTGTACGGCAGGTCCTCACCAGACATCACCGGCAACAACGTCACCTATGGGTACAAGCCCACCGTCGCTGGACCAGACAGGACTGGCAAAAAGTTCTCTTCACTGACGAGTCGCGGTTTTGTCTCACCAGGGGTGAATGTCGGATTTGTGTTTATCTTCGAAGGAATGAGCATTACACCGAGGCCTGCACTCTGGAGCGGGATCAATTTGGAGGTGGAGTGTCCGTCATGGTCTGGGGCGGTGTGTCACAGCATCATCGGACTGAGCTTGTTGTCATTGCAGGCAATCTCAACGCTGTGCGTTACAGGGAAGACATCCTCCTCCCTCATGTGGTATCCTTCCTGACAGTGTTCTGCCATGGCCAGCAAAGAGCCCGGATCTCAATCCCATTGAGCACGACTGGGACCTGTTGGATCGGAGGGTGAGGGCTAGGGCCATTCCCCCCAGAAATGTTTGGGAACTTGGTGCCTTAGTGGAAGAGTGGGGTAACATCTCACAGCAAGAACTGGCAAATCTGGTGCAGTCCATGAGGAGATGCACTGCAGTACTTAATGCAACTGGTGGCCACACCAGATACTGACGGTTACTTTTGATTTTGATCCCCCTTTGTTCAGGGACACATTATTCAATTTTTGTTAGTCACATGTCTGTGGAACTTGTTCAGTTTATGTCTCAGTTGTTGAATCTTGTTATGTTCATACAAATATTTACACATGTTAAGTTTGCTGAAAATAAACGCAGTTGACAGGGAGAGGACGTTCCTTTTTTTGCTTAGTTCATATATATTGTATTATTTTTTATTGTTACTTTATCAAATCTCTAGTAACACATTATACACACATATCATTTCATCTCTCTTTATCCAACTACGTCTCTTAACCAACAGAATTCTACCCATCTACTGGTCTTTCACGACTTCTCTATTCTCAACCTGTCCTATTACCAGCCAAAACATTACAATTCTGTAATTACCTTATCTTTCTCCTCTCATGTAGACCAACCAATTCCTACTACCTTATAATCCAAACTATGTATCTTCAATTGTAGGCCAGCCAATTCCTGCCGATACATATGACTATAATTTCCACTTGAAGGGTATCCTATTCCTACTAATATACTGTTAAAATTGTATATTTTACCAACTTCATTAGACATGATCAACCCTTCTCACTTACTTTTACCGACTTCATTGACATACCAAAACTTCATATTAAGAGCGGCTGGTAGCCTAGTGGTTAGAGTGTTGGGCTAGTAACTGAAAGGTTGCTGGATCAAATCCCCTAGCTGACAAAGTAAAAATCTGTTGCTCTGCCCCTGAACAAGGCAGTTATCCCACTGTTTCCCTGGTAGGCTGTCATTCTAAATAAGAATTTATTCTTAACTGACTTGCCTAGTTAAACAAAAGTGTGTGTGCTTAACCCTCTGATCTGTGCAAACTAGGGCTGTCCCTGACCCCAAAAAATGATGTCCAACCATTCCAGCCCAGGACCTCCAAATCTGGCTTCTTCACCTGTGGGATCATTTGAGACTTGACAGCTGATGACACTGTTGATTTGCACTGTCTCAGGGAAGCTCATCTCCGTGCTCGTCGTCTTGACCTAACTGTAGTTTGGCGTCATAACTGACTTCAGTGGGCAAATGCTCACCGACATGCTGGAGAAGTGTGCTCTTCACGGATGAATCCCGGTTTCAATTTTACTGGGCAGATGGCAGACAGTGTGTATCGCGTCATGTGGGCAAACGGTTCGCTGATGTCAACATTGTGAACAGAATCCCCCGTTGTGTTGGTGGGGTTATGGTACAGGCAGGCATAAGCTATGGACAATGAACAAAATTGCATTTTATCGATGTCAATTTGAATGTACAGAAATACTGTGATAAGATCCTGCGGACCATTGTTGTGCCATTCATCTGCCACCATCACCTCACTTGTTATTTTTTACTGCTCCTCTTTAATTACTTGTTACTTTTCTTTCTTATTCTTATCCATATTTTTTGAAACTGCACTGTCGGTTAGGGGCTCGTAAGTAAGCATTTCACTAAGGTCTACTACACCTGTTGTATTCGGCATCTGACTAATAACATTTTATTTGAAAATGCAATGGCCCCATGTCACAAGGATCTGCACACAATTCCTGGAAGCTGAACATGTCCCTGTTCTTCCATGGCCTACATACTCACCAGACATGTCACCCATTGAGCATGTTTGAGATGCTCTGGATCTACGTAAACAACAGTGTTCCAGATCCCGCCAATATCGAGCAATTCCACACAGCCATTGAAGAGAAGTGGGATAACATTCCACAGGCCACAATCAACAGCCTGGTCAATGCTATGCGAAGCACATGCACGAGGCAAATAGTGGTTATATCAGATATGGACTGGTTTTCTGATCCACACCCCTACCTTTTTGTCAAGGTATCTGTAACCACCTTTGGCAGCGATTACAGCCTTTAGTCTTCTTGGTTATGACGCTACAAGCTTGGCACACCTGTATTTGGGGAGTTTCTCCCATTCTTCTCTGCAGATTCTCTCAAGCTCTGTCAGGTTGGATGGGGAGCGTCACTGCTCAGCTACTTTCAGGTCCATGTCCGGGCTCTGGCTGGGCCACTCAAGGACATTCAGAGACTTGTCCCGAATCCACTCCTGTGTTGTCTTGGCTGCGGGCTTAGGGTTGTTGTCCTGTTGGAAGGTGAACCGTCGCCCCAGTCCGAGGTCCTGAGCGCTCTGGAGCAGATTTTCATCAAGGATCTTTCTGTACTTTGCTCTGTTCATCTTTCCCTCGATCCTGACTAGTCCCTGCCACTGAACAACACTAGTAGGGAGGGTATTGGCCAGGTGATGAGAGATGCCTAGTTCCTCAAGACGTGACGTTTGGCATTCAGACCAAATAGTTCAATCTTGGTTTCATCAGACCAGAGAATCTTGTTTCTCATGGTCTGAGAGTCCTTTAAGTGCCATTTGGCAATCACGTGCCTTCCATCTTGCCATTCTACCATTAAGGCCTGATTGGTAGAGTGCTGCAGAGATGGTTGTCCATCTGGAAGGTTCTCCTATCTCCACAGAGGAACACTGGAGCACTGTCAGAGTGACCAACTGGTTCTTGCTCACCTCCCTGACCAAGGCCCTTCTCCCCCGATTGCTCAGTTTGGCCGGGCAGCCAGTTGTAGGAAGAGTCTTGGTGGTTCCTAACTTCATCCATTTAAGAATGATGGAGGCCATTGTGTTCTTGGGGACCTTCAATGCTGCAGAAATGTTTTGGTACCCCTCGAAACAATCCTGTCTCGGAGCTCTACAGACAATTCCTTCGACCTCTTGGGTTAGTTTTTGCTCTGACATGCACTGTCAACTGTGAACTTTATATAGACAGATGTGTGCCTTTCCAAATCATGTCCAGTCTATTGAATTTACCACAGGTGGACTCCAATCAAGTTGTAGATGGATGATCAATGGAAACAGGATTCAGTTTTTATTTAATCCATCTTAGAATCAGGCTGTAACAAAATGTGGAAAAGGTCAAGGTGTCTGAGTACTTTCCAAATGCATTGTATGTGAAGACAGGTCAGTCATGAACTCTTCATCTTCGAGATAAGTGAGGTCTGTGATCTCTTTAAGATAGCCTGCACATTGTCTCCACAGCAGTCCTTTGCAGATGGGCCTCCGTATGGAAGGAAATCTTCATCAGCATCACCATGCTGCTCAGATGTGGAGTTGTACTCTTCTTGATCAGCATCACCATGTGTTGTTGTTGGCTGAAAGTGGCATAATGAGATTTAGCAGGGGATTGTCCTTGCAGACGTTCCCCATAGATAATCCCAACCCCACCCTTCAACTAAACTAAAAATAGCAGAGGTGCTTACAATGGAGCTTGTGTCTTTTCCAGTCCCTGCATGTGCAAGAGGGCATTGTGCAATCATTTACAAAGTTCACAGAGTACAATCCTGTAGGGTCAGTCTGGCTCTTCACTTTGAACAACCCCTCACCCACTTTGTTGACATCCTTCACACTGATTGTGGAAGGCCACCACACCATCCCACAGTGTAGGTGGTGGATTCATTGTATTTTCTGTAAATTGACGAGCACTTCACATTCAGCTCTGTGTATCTTACTGTAGAGATTAAATTTAAATGACTAATTGCATCATTCAAATCCACATTTAAGCAGAGCATTCATGAGACTAAATCAGGGATGGGCAACTCCAGTTCTCAGAGGCCTGATTGGTGTCAAACTTTTTTCCCATCCCCAGCTAACACACCTGACTCCAAAAATCAACAAATCATGATCTTCAGTTTAGAATGCAATCCGTTTAAGTCAGCTGTGTTTGCTAGGGATGGGGGGGAAAGTATGACACCACTCCTGAACCCGAGGTCTGGAGTTGCCCATTCCTGGCCTAAATACAAGAAAATAAAAAACAATTCATGACAAAAAAATGTTTTACTTTCTTTCTAATGGCTGTTGGGAAGAAGTTGGTCATAAAGATGGTCAACAATTTTTGTAGCCTTCCAGATGACCATACTTGGAGATCCGCTCGACCCCATTATTTGTAAAGAAGGCGACCCTCATCCTCACCCTCACATGCACCTATCTCTTTACAAAAACAAACAATGTGTGGAACACAAAAAAGGATAACGTTGCACACTGCTGCTCATGCTCCCAAGTGATTTTGTTAATAACAACGTTTTGACCCTTAGGTCTTCATCAAGCATCCATATCCCAGGTGAGGTTGGAAGGTCCTATATATAGGGGCAGTACTCAGTAACTTCACTTCCTGAATCAGGAGGTGAAATATATGACATAGGCTCACAATATCCACATTAAATGCGGATGACCATATACAAGGAATGACCATATACAAGGAATGTGATCAATATTTACAGTAATATATATATACAGTTGAAGTCGGAAGTTTACATACACCTTAGCCAAATACGTATAAACACAGTTTTTCACAATTTCTGATGTCTAATCCTAGAACAAATTCCTTGTCTTAGGTCTTTTAGGATCACCACTTTATTTTAAGAATGTGAAATGTCAGAATAATAGTAGAGAGAGTGATTTATTTCAGCTTTTATTTCTTTCATCACATTCCCAGTGGGTCAGACGTTTACATACACTCAATTAGTATTTGGTAGCATTGCCTTGAAGTTGTTTAACTTGGGTCAAATGTTTTGGGTAGCCTTCCACAAGCTGGGTTAATTTTGGCCCATTCCTCCTGACAGAGCTGGTGTAAGTGAGTCAGGTTTGTAGGCCTCCTTGCTCACACACGCTCTTTCAGTTCTGCCCGGAAATTTTCTATAGGATTGAGGTCAGGGCACGGTGATGACCACACCAATACCTTGACTTTGTTGTCCTTAAGCCATTTTGCCACAACTTTGGAAGTATGCTTGGGGTCATTGTCCATTTGGAAGACACATTTGCGACCAAGCTTTAACTTCCTGACTGATGTCTTGAGATGTTACTTCTGTATATCCACACAATTGTCCTCCTCATGATGCCATCTATTTTGTGAAGTGCACCAGTCCCTCCTGCAGCAAAGCACCCCCACAACATGATGCTGCCAGCCCCAGTGCTTCACGGTTGGGATGGTATTCTTCCTCCAAACATAATGATGGTCATTATGGCCAAACAGTTCTATTTTTGTTTCATCAGACCAGAGGATATTTCTCCAAAAAGTACAATCTTTGTCCCCATGTGCAGTAGCCAACCGTAGTCTGGATTATTTTATGGTGGTTTTGGAGCAGTGGCTGTGTTTTACTGTGGATATAAATATTTTTGTACCTGTTTCCTCCAGCATCTTTACAAGGTCCTTTGCTGTTGTTCTGGGATTGATTTGCACTTTTCACACCAAAGTACGTTCATCTCTAGGAGACGGAACGCGTCTCCTTCCTGAGCGGTATGATGTCTGCGTGGTCCCGTGGTGTACTTGCGTACTATTGTTTGTACAGATGAACGTGGTACCTTCAGGCATTTGGAAATTGCTCCCAAGGATGAACCAGACTTGTGGAGGTCTACAATATTTTTTGGCTGATTTCTTGGTCTTGGCTGATTTCTTCTGTTTTTCCCATGATATCAAGCAAAGAGGCACTGAGTTTGAAGGTAGGCCTTGAAATACATCCACAGGTACATCTTCAATTGACAAAAATTATGTCAATTAGACGATCAGATATAGCCATGACATAATTTTCTGGAATTTTCCGAGCTGTTTAAAGGCACAGTCAACTTAGTGTATGTAATCTTCTGACCCACTGGAATTGTGATACAGTGAAATAATATGTCTGTAAACAATTGTTGTAAAAATGACTAGTGTCATGCACAAATATATATATATATATATATATATATATATATATAGTATATACTGTATATACTGTATATACTGTATATATTTGTGGAGTGGTTGAAAAACGAGTTTTAATGACTCCAACCTAAGTATATGTAAACTTCTGACTTCAACTGTATATATATATATATATATATATATATATACAGTTGAAGTCAGAAGTTTACATATACTTAGGTTGGAGTCATTAAAACTCGTTTTTCAACCACTCCACAAATATATACAGTATATATATATATATATATATACACCCACAATATTCAATTAGGATTAAAAAACAATACTTTGGACATTTTGGAACTATTAAAAAAGTCTAACTCCTCGTTAAGGCCAAGAGGAGAGTGTGTTCTCTCTGTGGATCCAGAAAGATTCACTTTGAAGAGGTTTCCTCTCAGTGTCTCTTCCCCTGCGTGACATCTTGACCTTTTCTATTCCAATGTATCTCAGAGAACTAATGGGACGGCCAGCTTGTACAAAATGAAGAGCATCCAGGTATTTTGTCTCACCTGTCTGTATATACCTGTGGTGATCACTGATCCGTTTTTCCCCCCAAGACAGACGACACAGACATTTAAACAATTTTGGTGGACATGCAGGTAATCAGGCCTTTGATCTTAAATCTTTGTCTTGTACAGGGGTGGGTAAATGAGTCACATTTGTAAGTGAAACTGTATTGAGCACATTGGCCACATTTGTAATTATCCTCTGAAACCTTGTCCAAGAAAGTTTCCCTTTTCTCTGGTGGATAATCAGATTTGACCACACTGGGGGTCTTTTAAAGACCATACGTGGGGGATACTTAAAGACTGGTTTCAAATGTGGGTCAGTATCAGTAATGTCCCAGTGCTTCCTGATAATGTCCTTAAATGCCTCCCCCAATGGTGAGTATTGGGTGAAGCATGAGGGGACACATTCTGCTTTATGTTTTACTTTTGTTTGAAGGCTTTCCAACTGTGTTAGCCCTTCAAAGCTATCATTGGCATATCTCTGTACTCTCTATCCTTAAACCTTTGTGTGAGGTTTTGTATCTGATAAGAAGCATCAGAGCTGCATATTATTCTAATGTGGCTAAAATGACTTACAGGGACACTTTTAATAAGTGGACGTGAATGGTTACTGTCACCTCTAAAGAGGGTGTTCCTGTCCGTAGGTTTCCAATTAAAGATCAGTAGAGAGGGAGATTTTGTCCTTAATAACCATCACATCAAGAAAACTGATTTGGGATAGGTCATAGTTAATGGTGAATCGAAGGTGCTCATTCTTAGAGTTTAGATAAGCATGGAATTTCAAGAGTTCTTTCTGGGTCCCTGTATAGATCACGAAAATGTCATGCAAGTATCTCAGAATTAGGAGAATTTTGGAGAGAAAAGGGTTAAGGTCTGGAATCAGCACAACCCTAGATATAGGTTAGCATAATTAGGAGGCATAGTGCTCCCCATTGCTTCCTTTGGTCTGGAAGAAAAAGTCTCCACTGAAGAGAAAATAATTGTGAGGTTAGTACCAGTTCACAATACAATTGGTGATGGGAAGAGCATTAGGTGGACGCTCATTGAGGTATAATTTGAGGGCCTCTTGGCTGCACTGGTGGGGGATGTTAGTAATCTGGTCCACAGATTTCAGGAGATTAATAAAAGCAATAGAGTCTCTGGTGTACGTGGGGAGAGAAATCACCCAGAGTTTCACAAAATGGTCTACAAAGTTAGAGATATTCTCTGTCAGAGATCCGTTACAACTCACAATGGGCCTGCCTGGTATAGGTGGCATCATGCTCTTGTGTGGAGCATGAGCAGCAGTGTGTGGCGTTTTCCTTTTTATTTCCCATGAAGTCACCATCAACTCCAGCACCTGCAAAAAGTACCTGGATGTTTCGCATGTTCTTAAGCTTTTGTTTGCCCCATAAAGAGCCTTAAACTGATAAACCTAATTGTCAAACAGGATACTCATAATAATGAATTACATATGAATGAACTTTAACAATCAATAATTAACCAGCCTGTTACACTATAAAGTTAGACCTAAATCAATTTCAAACCTGAGCTTGTGGCAACCATTTGTGAGAGAACCAAACCCCTTAGCCTTGGGTTCTCAATCCACGGTCTGCTGTATTTCAGTTCAGTGTCATGGTCTCTCTCAATTCATACTGAGATTCATACAATTCATACTGAGAGAGACTTTGTCACTTCTTCAAACAATCATCTTTATATAATATTGATTAATTATTGCAATAATGAAGCTAGTCAACCCAACACTCTTGACTGTTGGATTGAACAGCCTGACATGCAAAGAATACAAAGATATTTCATAGCAACGATACACCCCCTTAGTCTACATGACAAACAGCAGATGTGTGGAATGGGTCACAAGGTTAAACTTGATAAAGGAAAAAGGAATATCCCCCAGACATAATTTTCTATGAAGACTGTTCTTATTGTACAGAAACAAGAGTTTGGCCCCTAGACAAGGTTACTCTCATCGTTATCCATACCTGAGCCATCTCTCCCTGGTACCTTACATTACACAAACACTATGCAATTCATGCTGTAGGTTTTATCTCCAACCCATTAAATCAATTGTCAGCTCCAGATACCCCTATTTCCAAGTAACCCATGTCCTTGACCACACGCCTAAACTAGCTGCAGGGAGCTGGAATATTCACCCTGTTAAAAACACAGCATTAGTTGAACAGAAATGTCTTACTTTTTGTTGAGTATATATAATTGTTAACTATTAATATTAAACAAAGCATGTTCATTTTCCTCACAACTCAACCATTGTCACGCCCTAGCCATAGAGAGGCATTTATTCTCTATTTTGGTTAGGCCAGGGTGTGACTAGGGTGTGCATTCTAGTTTCTTTATTTCTATGTTTTCTGTTTCTATGTTTTGGCCGGGTATGGTTCTCAATCAGGGACAGTTGTCTATCGTTGTCTATCGTTGTCTCTGATTGGGAATCATACTTAGGCAGCTTTTTTTCCTTTTGTATTTGTGGGTAGTTGTCTTTGTTAGTGGCCTGTATAGCCTTAGTAAGCGGCACGTTTGTTTTTGTTGTTTCTTGTTTTTTTTGGCGACATTCTAAATAAAGTAAACGTACGCTTACCACGCTGCACCTTGGTCCAGTCATTTCCCATTCGACGAACGTGACAACCATAAAAGCCTGGCAATTCTACGGAGAAGACCAAGGACCGTTTAAGTGTGTTTGCCATGTCCGTTGTCCTTCTTCCTCATCCACTCAACCCAGGCCTTCTCTCTATGGAAGTCACAGAGGATTACCTTGGATCGTGTTAGACAAAAGTCCAATTAGATAAGATAAAGGTACCAGTCTTACAAAAAATGATATGGGATGTTGCGTCATCTTTATCATTAGCAAGTGATAAAACCTGAATACCACATTCTAATAAGAATACCATTATGTTTCATTGGATGCTATTGTTTACCTGGGAACTCACCCTCAAGTGACGTAATTTCAACTTCAGAGAAGTCCACCATAAAGTGGCTGGGATCTCAGTCTGGGTTCCTGTTCATGAACACACAGTGGTCTTCTCTTGGTCTACAAGGACAAGTTCTGGCATGCTTTAGATCTTAACTGTCGGAAAGATATCAGTTTGTCTCTGTGAATGGTTTGTCCTCTGACAAATCAACTGTAAATTTCGGTGTTCCTCAAGGTTCCGTTTTAGGACCACTATTGTTTTCACTATATATTTTACCTCTTGGGGATGTCATTCGAAAACATAATGTTAACTTTCACTGCTATGCGGATGACACACAGCTGTACATTTCAATGAAACATGGTGAAGCCCCAAAATTGCCCTCGCTAGAAGCCTGTGTTTCAGACATAAGGAAGTGGATGGCTGCAAACTTTCTACTTTTAACTTCTTGACGCTACCATCCCTTTAGCGGGATAATTGTCATCAACAACCGCTGAATAGCATAGCGCCACATTCACATAATATTACCCCCCAAAAATATATTCATGAAATCACAAGTGCAATATTGCAAAACACAGCTTAGCCTTTTGTTAATCCACCTGTCGTCTCAGATTGTGAAATTATGCTTTACAGCGAAAGCAATCCATGCGTTTGCGTAAGTTTATCGATCGCATGACAAAACATTAAGTACACTTAGCATCAGGTAGCTTGGTCACGAAAATCAGAAAAGCAATCAAATTAATCGTTTACCTTTGATGATCTTCGGATGTTTTCACTCACGAGACTCCCAGTTACACAACAAATGTTCCTTTTGTTCCATAAAGATTATTTTTATATCCAAATACCTCCGTTTGTTTGGCGCGTTATGTTCAGAAATCCACAGGAAAGAGCGGTCACGACCACGCAGACGAAAATTCCAAATAATATCCGTAATGTCCACAGAAACATGTCAAACGTTTTTTATAATCAATCCTCAGGTTGTTTTTAAAATATATAATCGATAATAGATCAACCGCAAATGTCTTTATCAGTAGGAGAGGGAAAAACAGTAGCTGTCCAAACTCTGTTGCGCGAGCAAAACTCATGTGACCACCTGACGCGATGTTATCTTTCTGGCTCATTTTTCTAAATAAAGGTTTCCAATAAACTGGTTTCCAGTTTTGGAAACCTTAGAGTGTTTTCTATCCTAATCTGTCAATTACATGCATATTCTAGCATCTGGTCCTGAGAAATAGGCTGTTTACTTTCGGACAAAACAGAGATGTTTGTTCTACGTCCCAAGAAACAAAGAGATCTTACGTTGAATCTGACAATTACTCTTAATGGTTGTACAGTCTTCTCAAATAAAACTGTGAAGGACCTCGGCGTTACTCTGGACCCTGATCTCTCTTTTGACGAACATATCAAGACTGTTTCAAGGACATTTTTTTTCCATCTACGTAACATTGCAAAAATCAGAAACTTTCTGTCCAAAAATGATGCAGAAAAATTAATTCATGCTTTTGTTACTTCTAGGTTAGACTCCTGCAATGCTCTACTTTCCGGCTACCCGGATAAAGCACTAAATAAACTTCAGTTAGTGCTAAATACGGCTGCTAGAATCCTGACTAGAACCCCAAAATTGGATCATATTATTCCAGTGCTAGCCTCCCTACACTGGCTTCATGTCAAGGCAAGGGCTGATTTCAAGGTTTTACTGCTAACCTACAAAGCATTACATTGGCTTGCTCCTACCTATCTCTCTGATTTGGTCCTGCCGTACATACCTACACGTACACGTCACAAGATGCAGGCCTCCTAATTGTCCCTAGAATTTCTAAGCAAACAGCTGGAGGCAGGGCTTTCTCCTATAGAGCTCCATTTTTATGGAATGGTCTGCCTACCCATGTGAGAGACGCAAACTCGGTCTTTACTGAAGACTCATCTCTTCAGTGGGTCATATGATTGAGTGTAGTCTGGCCCAGGAGTGTGAAGGTGAACGGAAAGGCTCTGGAGCAACGAACCGCCCTTGCTGTCTCTGCCTGGCCGGTTCCCCTCTTTCCACTGGGATTCTCTGCCTCTAACCCTATTACAGGGGCTGAGACACTGGCTTACTGGTGCTCTTTCATGCCGTCCCTAGGAGGGATGCGACATTTGAGAGGGTTTTGTCACTGATGTGATCTTCCTGTCTGGGTTGGCGCTCCCTCTTGGGTTGTGCCGTGGCGGAGATCTTTGTGGGCTATACTCGGCCTTGTCTCAGAATGGTATGTTGGTGGTTGAAGATATCAAAAGCAGCACTAAGGTCTGGGAGCACGAGGACAGATGCAGAGCCTCGGTCTGATGCCATTAAAAGGTCATGTACCACCTTCACAAGTGCAGTCTCAGTGCTATGATGGGGTCTAAAACCAGACTGAAGCATTTCGTATACATTGTTTGTCTTCAGGAAGGCAGTGAGTTGCTGCGCAACAGCCTTTTCTAAAATTTTTGAGAGGAATGGAAGATTCTATATAGGCCGATAGTTTTTTATATTTTCCGGGTCAAGGTTTGGCTTTTTCAAGAGAGGCTTTATTTCTGCCACTTTTAGTGAGTTTGGTACACATCCGGTGGATAGAGAGCCGTTTATTATGTTCAACATAGGAGGGCCAAGCACAGGAAGCAGCTCTTTCAGTTATTTAGTTAGAATAGGGTCCAGTATGCAGCTTGAAGGTTTAGAGGCCACGATTATTTTCATCATTGTGTCAAGAGATATAGTACTAAAACACTGGAGCGTCTCTCTTGATCCTAGGTCCTGGCAGAGTTGTGCAGACTCAGGACAACTGAGCTTTGAAGGAATACGCAGATTTAAAGAGGAGTCCGTAATTTGCTTATATCCTTCCTGTTTGGCCCTGTCCGGGGGTATCATCGGATGGGGCCACAGTGTCTCCTGACCCCTCCTGTCTCAGCCTCCAGTATTTATGCTGCAGTAGTTTATGTGTCGGGGGGCTAGGGTCAGTTTGTTATATCTGTTATATCTTCTCCTGTCTTATCCGGTGTCCTGTGTGAATTTAAGTATGCTCTCTAATTATCTCTTTCTCTCTTTCTTCCTCTCTCTCAGAGGACCTGAGCCCTAGGACCATGCCTCAGGACTATCTGACATGATGACCCCTTGCTGTCCCGAGTCTACCTGGCCGTGCTGCTGCTCCAGTTTCAACTGTTCTGCCTGCGACTATGGAATCCTGACTTGTCCACCGGACGTGCTACCTGTCCCAGACCTATTATTTGACCATGCTGGTCATTTAGCAACATTTGAACATCTTGGCCATGTTCTGCTATAGTCTCCACCCGGCACAGCCAGAAGAGGACTGGCCACCCCTCATAGCCTGGTTCCTCTCTAGGTTTATTCCTAGGTTTTTTCCTTTCTAGGGAGTTTTTCCTATCCAACGTGCTTCAACACCTGCATTGCTTGCAATTTGGGGTTTTAGGCTGGGTTTCTGTACAGCACTTTGAGATATCAGCTGATAAATACATTTGATTTGATTCTCTTACGCCCGATGTCGTATCTGTCTGTGTGAGAAAGGCCCCGACAATTGCATAACAAACATTGGTTCGGACACAGAGAAAAAAAAGAGTGGCACAGAGTTCCGGCAGGTCTTGTTAGTTGCCTCTAGAAGACATCTGTTGGCCATATAGGTTTAGTAGTTTCTTTTGACAGGGATCCTGCAGGCTTACTTTGTTTCTTGGCAGTTGTTGACCTGACATAGCCTGTAGTGGACCCAGTAGCCCAGCCAGCTCAGAAGACCATTAGCAACTAGGACCAAGACTATTCATTCTGAATTATTAACAAAAGTGACTGTAATATCCCCTGCCCTGTCACTTAACGTCTTCTCTCTCAGCCTGGCATCTACAGCCTGTTGGATAAAGAATATGGGTTTACTTATTCAATATTCTTATATACAGTACCAGTCAAAAGTTGGGACATACCTTCTCATTCAATTGTTTTTCTTTATTTTTTACTATTTTCTGCATTGTAGAATAATAGTGAAGACATCAAAACTATGAAATAATACATATGGAATCATGGAGTAAGCAAAAAAGTGTTGTGACAAGGTAATTTGTCATTTGTAATTTTTATTAGGATCCCTATTAGCTAACGCCATAACGATAGCTAATCTTCCTGGGGTCCAACACCAATTAACAAGACATTACAAACAACCACATACCTAGACTTCAAACATTCAAGTAGACAATACAGACAATTAAAATACCTGACAGGAAACACATTTAACATTCAGTTGATGCTTTCTATTTCCTGTCTGGTCATATGGTCTATCACATTAGGTGTTATAATTTGTTTTAAGGTGGATTTACTTTTAACCTGAGAAATATAGATTGGTAAAGAGTTCCATTCAGCTATGGCTCTATATAAAACTGTACATTTAAGGTGATTTGTCCTTGGCTTGGGTTGTCTTAGCTGCCCTGAATTTGCCTGTCTGTTTTGGTGGTTATGCATGTTGCTAGTATGTACTAACTGGCCTAAAATTATTATTATTCTTTTTAAATATAACATTCCTGAAGAAAATCAGAAGACTGGATAGTAATTTGTTTTTAACGTGAAGTCGTGAGAGATTCTGATGCATTTGGATAATATTCATACGGATAGAGCAGTGAAGAGCTATACTGGCAGCCCTGTTTTGAGCCATTTGGAGCTTTTTTTAGGGGTGGTATAAAAAAGATAGCCCTATTTGGTAAAATACCAAGTCCATATTATGGCAAGAACTGCTCAAATAAGCAAAGAGAAACGACAGTCCATCATTACTTCAAGACATGAAGGTCAGTCAATACGGAAAATGTCAAGTACTGTGAAAGTTTCTTCAAGTGCAGTCGCAAAAACCATTAAGCGCTATGATGAAACTGGCTCTCATGAGGATCGTCACAGGAAAGGAAGACCCAGAGTTACCTCTGCTGCAGAGGATAAGTTCATTAGAGTTAACTGTACCTCCGATTGCAGCCCAAATTAAATGCTTCACAGAGTTCAAGTAACAGACACATCTCAATATCAACTGTTCAGATGAGACTGCGTTAATCAGGCCTTCGTGGTCAAATTGCTGCAAAGAAACCACTACTAAAGGACACCAATAAGAAGAAGAGATTTGCTTGGGCCAAGAAACACAAGCAATGAACATTAGACCGGTGGAAATCTGTCCTTTGGCCTGATGAGTCCAAATTTGTGATTTTTGGTCACAACCACCGTGTTTTGTGAGATGAAGAGTAGGTGAACAGATGATCTCCGCATATGTAGCATGGAGGAGGAGGTGGAATGGTTGTTTGGTGCTTTGCTGGTGATACTGTCTGCGATTGATTTATTTAGAATTCAAGGCACACTTAACCAGCATGGCTACCACCTCCAGGCTGTATAAGGGCTTTTTGACCAAGAAGGAGAGTGACGGAATGCTGCATCAGATGACCTGGCCTCCACAATCACCCGACCTCAACCCAATTGAGATGGTTTGGGATGAGATGTACCACAGCGTGAAGGAAAAGCAGCCAACAGGTGCTCAGTGTATGTGGGAACTCCTTCCAGACTGTTGGAAAAGCATTCCAGGTGAAGCTGGTTGAGAGAATGCACAGAGTGTGCAAAGCTGTCAAATTACTATCCAGTCTTCTGATTTCATCAAGGCAAAGGGTGACTACTTTAAAGAATCTCAAATATAAAAGATGTTTTGATTTGTTTAACACTTTTTTGGTTACTACATGATTCTATGTGTGGTATTTAATATTTTTAATGTGTTCACTATTATTCTACAATGTAGAAAATTGTAAAAATAAAGAAAAACCCTTGAATAAGTAGGTGTGTTCAAACTTTTGACTGGTACTGTATACACCTTCCTCTTTGACATTACAGAATATTTTCTGTAGATCGTTGATTTAAAAAAAAGTCAAGAGGTGTGAATACTTTCTGAACACCCTGGGTGTTTCTCAATATGCATGCTACCGTGCTCTAAACTCTCATGCATTCTCCGGCCATGAGTACGTTCTTGTGAGGACGAGAGTGTGGAGAATGCATAAAACAATACATTTGAGAAGCACTCGCACTCCCCCTACCTCGCAATTGACCTCCCCATTCACTGAACCTTCTTCCAGCCAGGACAATGGCAACAATAGACTAAATAAGATATACACAAAGAAAATGTTTTACTTAATGATCAGCTATATATGTGAATCGTAATAATCTAGCTAGTTAAACTGGCAAAAATGTCCTAAAACTAATATTATACAAGGTACAGTGCATTCAGAAAAGTATTCAGACCCCTTCCCTTTTTCCACATTTTGTTACATTACAGCCGTATTCTAAAATTAATTTAATTAAAATGTTTTCCTCATCAATACCCCATAATGACAAAGCAAAAATGTTGCAAATGTTATAAGTGTTGCAAATGTCTTAAAAATGATAAACAAAAATACCTTTTTTACATAAGTGTTCAGACCATTTGCTATGAGACTCGAAATTGAGCTCAGGTGCATCCTGTTTCCATTGATCATCCTTGAGATGTTTCTACAACTTAATTGGAGTCCACCTGTAGAAAATTAAATTGATTGGACATGATTTGGAAAGGCACACACCTGTCTATATAAGGTCCCACAGTTGAGAATGCATGCCAGAGCAAAAACCAAGCCGTGAGGTAGAAACAATTGTCCTTTGAGCTCCAAGGCAGGATTGTGTCAAGGCACAGATCTGGGGAAAGGTACTAAAACATTTCCACAGAATTGAAGGTCCCCATGAACACAGTGGCCTCCATCATTCTTAAATGGAAGAAGTTTGGAACCACCAAGACTCTTCCTAGAGTTGGTCGCCTCACCAAACTGAGCAATCAGGGGAGAAGGGCCTTGGTCAGGGAGGTGACCAAGAACCCACTGGTCACTCTGACAGAGCTCCAGAGGTCCTCTGTGGAGATAGAAGAACCTTCCAGAAGGACAACCATCTCTGCAGCCCTCCATCAATCAAGCCTTAATGCTAGAATGGCCAGACGGAAGCCACTCATCAGTAAAAGGCACGTGACAGTTCGCTTGGACTCTCAGACCATGAGAAACAAGACTGATTGTATCAATCAAATTTAGTTGTTTTTTGTAAAAAAAAAAATACTAATGTTAAAAATTATCACTTTATACATTTAGTAGTTGTTATGTTCTGTTAATTACTGATGCCCCCTTTAAGAATGGAGCAGCCGTGGTCATGCGCAGTGTTGTTCTATGTTATTCTGGTACTAACTCATTTTATTAAATGTGAAGCCCCAGTTCACTTCCTTGTATTCAGAGTCTTTCTTATTATATAAATAAGTAATAAGAGCTAAGACACTACAATGGCGACGAGGATGATTACCTGCAGTGTGCATCACGATTGCAGTTGGAGCTTGTAGAAAGAAAGGAAGGTTTTGACCATGTAGCACAACAGCTAGCAAGCAGTGACGATGAGGGAAGAGCTGACAAGAACGAGGCGGCAGATCAAAGACCCGTAGAGCCGGAGGTAAAGAGAATGGCTAGCATCGGGAAAATATATGTTTTTGATGACATGTAAGAAAACTGGGCAACTTACAAAACTGGGCAACATACATTGAATGACTGGAACAGTACTTCTATGCAAACGACATTGCTGATAACAAGATAGTACCAGCGTTGCTGAGTTTAATTGGCCCAGAAGCATACAGTTTGCTAAGAGATCTGACTGCCTCTCTGAAGCACTCCAATACAACATTCACAGAGATTGTGTAGATATTGCAAAATCATCTATCACCTAAACCACTCCTCATTGCGGAACATTTTCGTTTCCACAAGAGAGATCAGACTGAGTGGGAGGGTGTTAGGACATATGTAGCAGAGTTGAAGAAACTGTCTGAGCATTGCCAGTTTGGAGAGAACCTAAATGACACCTTACGGTACAGCTGTATGTGGTGCCTGGAACTGGCCCCCCATTATTTGGCAGGGAATTGCTTTCAAAAATAAAGCTGAAATGGTGTGACTTGAAAATGCTTCACACGTTCCAGCCCAAAGAGAAAGGCACAGACCAAACACTGGAACACTCGCGGAAGAAATACAGAAGAAAGAAATACAAGACAGTTGTCAGTGAACAGATGGGAACAGTGAAGGGCTTCACAGCCAAACTTGTACTAAGAGATGACGAAACCCCGAAATTCTGCAAAGCCAGATCTGTTCCATACTCCCTGAGACCAAAGGTGGAAGCGGAAATCGCTTGCTTGCAGGATACAGGGATCCTGACGGAAGTGGACAGAAGCGAATGGGCCACACCCATTGTTCCTATTGTAAAGAAAGATGGGTCTGTTAGAATGTGTGGGGACTTCAAGGCAACTGTGAATTCAATGTTGCATGTGGACCAATACCCCCTGCCACGTCTGAATGACATCGTTGCTGCACTAGCTGGTGGGAAACACTTCAGTAAAATCGAAATTTTACTTACAGAAATGTGAGCTCTTCAAAGACAAGATGTTGTTCTGTGGACATGAAATCGACCGCAATGGATTGCACAAAACATAGGGGGAAAAAAATCAATGCAGTGGTACAGGCACCACGACCACAAAATATCACGGAAGTGAGATCTTTCAAGGGACTGATCAATTACTACAGAAGATTCCTCCCAAACCTTTCAGCAGTACTCCAGCCTCTCAATCAGCTCCTGGAAAATAATAGGACATGGCAGTGGACAGAACAGTGTGAAAATGTGTTTCTTGAGGCAAAACGGATCATCACATCTGAACAGGTTCTGATGCATTATGTGTCATGGATCCCTCCAGAACTTTCATTATGCACACCTGGCCCCTATTCCCAGTGATTTGTAATTGTATAAGTGTGTCCTTGGTTTATCATTGTCCTGTCGATTATTGTTCCCATGTTTGTTGGTTGAGTGAGTGCCTATGCATTGGTGCAGCTGTTATGCTGTGTGTTTTATATATTGTGTATTACGGGTATCATCCCGATTCGTTCAACGAGGTTTACCCTCGCTCTCTTGTTTGGGTACAGCCCAGTGTTTTGGTATACGTGTTTGTTTTGGGTGTATTAAAAACACATTGTGTATTCCTGTGCCTGTCTCCAAATCCTTTATACCAGCGTGACATTACGACCCCAGACTGCCATTTAAGTTGGCTTGTGATGTGTCCTCTTATGGCTTCACACACACTGAAAGATGGGTCAGGGAGGCAAGTGGTATTTCCGTCACGAACATTGAATGATACAGAGAAGAACTACTCACAAATCATCAAAAAAGCACTGCCGCTAGTGTGGGGCATTAAGAAATTCCACACATATGGCAAGCGATTCACACAGGTTACGGATCACCAGTCGTTGATTTCCATTTTCAGTCCAAAGAAAGGCATTCCGGGAATGACAGCGGCCAGGTTACAGCGATACGCCTTGTTTCTTGCCAGTCATATGCATGACATTGAGTTTAAGCCGTCGTCCCTCCACACAACTGCAGAAGGATTATCCAGACTGCCCTGTACAAGAGAAAGGCAAAGGAGTGTGGATGCAGTGGACATTTTCCACACCTCTCAGCTCAAGGCACTACCTGTCACAAGAACAGTTATCAAACGGAAGACTAGGAAAGACATGAGCTTGTCAAAAGTATACACTACAGGCAGAAAGGAGCTGACTGTATTTCCAGTGGAGAAATGAAATGACAACGTACCAAGGATGTTTGATGTGGGGAATAAGAGTCATGATACCCCATAAATGCAAACATCAGGTTTTGCAGCAATTACATGAAGGTCATGTTGGAATTGTCAAAATGAAGCTGCTCGCAAGGAGCCATTTCTGAATGAACAGATAGAAAACATGGTGAAGAACTGTAGTGGATGTTTGGAAACCCTTCACTCTGCTCCTGTCCCAGGAGGGTACTGTTTAATGAAGCTACCAGTTGAGGACTTGTGAGGTGTCTGTATCTCAAACTGGACACTAATATGCTTGTCCTCTTGCTCAGCTGTGCACCTATGCCTCCCACTCCTCTGTCTATTCTGGTTAGAGCCCATTTGTGCTGTTCTGTGAAGGGAATAGTACACAACGTTGTACAAGATCTTCAGTTTATTGGCAATTTCTCGCATGGAATAGCCTTCATTTCTCAGAACAAGAATAGACTGACGAGTTTCAGAAGAAAGTTATTTGTTTCTGGCCATTTTGAGCCTGTAATCGAACCCACAAATGTTGATGCTCCAGATACTTAACTAGTCTAAAGAAGGCCAGTTTTATTGCTTCTTTAATCAGAACAACAGTTGTCAGCTGTGCTAACATAATTACAAAAGGGTTTTCTAATGATCAATTAGCCTTTGAAAATTATAAACTTGGATTAGCTAACACAACGCCTATGTAGATATTCCATTAAAAAAAATGCAGTTTCCAGCTACAATAGTCATTTAGAACATTAACAATGTCTACACAGTATTTCTGATCAATTTTATGTTGTTTTAATGGACCAAAAAATGTGTGACCCCAAACTTTTTAACGATAGTGTTGGTTGTGCCTTAAAACGTTTAGAAAATGTACATCTGAGGACACATTTTTCTCTTCTCTCGTTGACACCATAAACCCTGGTCTGCTGTCGAGTCTGTTTTACGAGGAGTTCTTGGAAGTATTAGCCTGTTGGGCCTCTGGGTTTGGAAACTCTGTGCTTGTACAGACATGTATGCTGGAACATTTGTAACATTGTGGGAGGCAACCATTCTGTCGACTCTAGAGGAACTAGTTTTTCCCCCAGATTTGTTCTAGTCGGGGTTGGGCTGCTCTGGTCTGCTAATTGCCCACACACCGCGGAGGGATGCCACAGAGACAGTAGAGAAAGGAGTCATCTCACATGGGGTAATCACATAGTAATCACGTCGAAACAAAATACCTTTTGGGGGCATTCTAATAAGGCTACAATGTTGTTTTTGGTTAATTGGTGAACAGTTTCTGATATTATATTTGGTAAACAATGCAAAATAGGCTTCTTATTTATTGCTAAACTAATCCCAAGACCGCAATCTTGAAGTTGATTAGCTTCCCACATTGCCATGTGAAATAATCAGATTTATAATGAAATAATATGCCCTTGAAAGTATTCTTATACCTGCTTGTGTAAACTACAACATTATTGCAGTTTGATATTCTGCTTAAATGCATTGACTCCCAGTGGGCAATAACTAGTTGAAAAGACGCCAGTATGATGTCTTTTTATTAATTATTTTATGACGCCTTATTCTGGTCACAAACTGGTTGTGATGTCTCTTTACTGACCAGAATATTATGTATTTTTTCACCACCATACAAACAGTTGGTCATAATTGTGACCTCTATCTGACCAGCTGGTGATAATTCTGACCACTATATTATATGCGATATTACGTAGCCTACTGGTCATTGTTAAGACCTCATCATAACTTGGTAATGACCACCTGACTTACCTACTCTTAGAAAAAAAGAGTTCCAAAAGGGTTCTATTGCTGTCCCCATAGAATAACCCATTTTGGTTCCAGGGAGAAGCATTTTTGGTTCCACGTAGAACCCTTTTGGTTTCCATGTAGAACCATCTGCGAAAAGGGTCCTGCATAGAACCCAAAAAGGGTTCTAACTGGAACCAAAAAGGGTTCTTCAAAGGGTTATCCTACGGGGACAGACATCACATTTTTTCTACAACTGTACTGTAAAAAAAGTGTTGCAGAGAATTAAGTTGTATATGGAAAACATTGTTCATTACATTACTACTTGATTCCAAAGTCACCAATTCAAGTTAAACTACAAAATATTCTTACATTTAAAATAGATAGCAATGGCAAAAACAAATCTACATCACAATTTTTCGCAAATCTGCATACGGTAATTGTCTCGTAATTCCCCCACAGACATTACATGCATAAAAATACTGGGAGTATATAAAGGCCCATTGTTTTATTTTATTAATGATTAACAAGAGTGGTGTGATGGTGTAACGGCAGATTTCCTCCTCTTCGTCTGAAGAGGAGGTGTAGCAGGAATCGGACCAAAACGCAGCGTGGTAAGTGTCCATTTAGTTTATTCTAAAACATAAACTGAACACTAAGAAATACAAAACAATAAATGTGAACATGAACGAAAACCAAACCGAAACAGTCCCTTGTGGTGACAGACACGGAAACAAACACCCACAAACCAACAGTGAAAACCAGGATACCTAAATATGGTTCTCAATCAGGGACAACGATAAACAGCTGCCTCTGATTGAGAACCATATCAGGCCAAACACAGAAATAGAAAAAACATAGAAACACAAAACATAGACTGCCCACCCCAACTCACGCCCTGACCATACTAAATAAAGACAAAACAAAGGAAAATAAAGGTCAGAACGTGACAGATGGGGTCGACCCTCATCTAGGACCTCTGAGCAGAGAAGGTGATCTGAAGTGTAGAGGCCCTCTTGAAGAGTCATGTGATGGGTCAGATCTGCAGTGAAGAGAATCAGCACATTACAACTTTATCAATTTGATATTTTAAAAGCAGAAATTAAAAGGAATGGATTCTTGAAGTAACTTTGTGGACTGAGCTGGCTAAAAGTGTTTCCATGGTACTAGTTGAAGAATTTTGTGGCAGTTATAGCTTAGAGATGTCTTTAAAAAAGAGAAGAGCAACTTGACCCTATACATACAGTACTTTGCGTCCTTCTCCAACACGGCAGTCAGGGGCATATTTTGGGACTTTCCAGAGTTCCCGCAATATAGAAACCTCCAGAGTTTTCAGGATCTTTATGACACTTACTTTAAGCATAAAAATAACAAAATAAATTAATGATTGGCATAATGTGGGCATGCGACAGAACAGTAACACAAAGAAAAAAAGGCAAATTTGCTCCTGTTACGTCATATTAAGGTGGGATATTAATATTTATAATTTGTCATCATTCTGAAATATTTTAAGAAAGAGGATTATCAAAATTAGACCGTAGTTGGATAATTCATTTTTTTAGTTTTGCCAATTTTTTTTGTTTGTCTAATCCTAATACACGTTGTATTATTCAAAAACTTTTTATGAACACACATCTCCATAATCCTGAGGACATTGTCCCAGACAGACGTTCCCCCAATTGAGTACAGCTAGCCGGTGTTAAAAAAAAGAAATCTAAATGCAAAAATTCAAGTATGTGTAAAGGAGCAATAAAGAGACAACAAAACATAATATTGTTCAAAAGTTATATCTGTCATATCATTCCTGTAGTAAACAGTGTTAGAAATGGGTGTAATTGGCAAATTTCTTCCTCTTTTCTGCAATTGCATACGTGTGTGAGTTTGGGTGAGAGACAGTGAGAATGAGCAATAGAGAAAAGGGAGAAACAAGACTCACCAAGGCAGGTGTCTATTGAATCAGGACACCTGAAGAAAAGCATGTGTGAGCATGCGAGAGATTATAGAGGAACCATGAGCTCACTCAGCAAAGCATTGTCACGAGAAAGAGAGAATACCCACTTACACAGACCTGAACCTTGACCATTTCTTTCAATGGTAAACAGCCTTAGTGAACTATCTTCATTTATCCACCATCTTTGCTAGTAGCTAGCTGACTATAGCCTGGCTAAAAATGTAGTACTCTAGCTAGCCTTTTTAGCTTCCCACATCTCAATGAGGAAAAATCTGATTTATAATTAATTGAGAAATGCCCTGGGAAATATTATTTTACTTGCCAATGTAACTTACAGCACTATTCCAATTTGATGTGCTGCTTCAATGTACAATGCATTCACTCCCATATCAGCTAAAAATAACTTTGCCAAAACATTTCAAAGTACTTTTGTAATACAACTTTAGGTATTTTTAAACGTTAATAATCAATCAAATTGAAGACGGGTCTATCTGTGTTCAATACAGGAGGACAACAAACCAACGCTACTTTTCAAGTCTTGCGCACTCTCAACAATGTTACCCATTTCCTAGATGGTCGTACTTCTTCATTGCACAAAGGAATAACCTCAACCAAATTCCAAAGACTGGTGACATCCCAGTGGAAGCGTTAGGAACTGAAAACAAGTGCCTAAGAAATATCATTTCCCAATGAGAACTCACTGAACAGATACCAAATCTACTAATTATATGCCTATCTTATGTTCTTGGCATGAGTAGCAGGAAATTGAAATTGGGCACGCTATTCATCCAAAAGTGAAAATGCTGCCCCCTATACCTTAAGAAGTTAATGTTGAAGCCAGGGGTTCCCCTCAGGGAACGACCCCCCCCCCTCCGTTCAGCTGAAACGGTGGCACAGGGAATGCAAAAATATTCTTAGAAATATTTAACCTCCACACATTAACAAGTCCAATAGCTCAAATGAAAGATAAACACCTTGTTCATCTACCCAGCGTGTCAGATTTTTTAAAATGTTTTACGGCGAAAACACTGCACATATTTATATTAGACCACCACCGAAACAAAGACAAGAGGCAGCCATTTTGTCCCAGAAAATATAAAATTATAAAAGCAGGATTAAAAAATAAATCATTGACTAACCTTCTGAAAATCTTCATCAGATGACAGTCATATGACATGTTACACAGTACATTTATGTTTTGTTCGATAATATGCATTTCATATCCATAAATCACGGTTTACATTGACGCCATGTTCATAAAATGATCAAAAATGTCCGGAGAAATTATAGAAAGCTACGCCAGATAACAGAAATACTCATCATAAACTTTGACTAAAGATACATGTTCTACATATAGTTAGAAAGATACACTGGTTCTTAATGCAACCGCTGTGTCACATTTTTTTTTTTAACGTTACGGAATTAGTTTACTATGCAATAATCTGAGACGGCGCTCAGACGTAACAATATTTCTCCGCTATGTTGGAGTCAACAGAAATACAAAATTACCACATATTCCCTTACCTTTGATGGTCTTCGATCAGAATGTAGTGGAAGGAGTCATACTTACCCAATACATTGTTTTGTTTCATAATGTTCAATTCTAGTGTCCATGTAGTATCATATGCTACCACTTTCATGCCCAAAATGCCCAAAAAATGACTTCTGGTCCAGAATAATTGGGCATCAAAACTCCCAAATTACATATTACAGGTCGACGAAACTGGTCAAACTAAGTGCAGAATCAAGCTTCAGGATGTTATAAACGTACAAAACGAATGGCATTCCAACCGGACAATCCTAGTTCATCTGGGGCTGACTGGAACAAAGGAAGCTCTCTGTCCCAAGCGCGCCTTCACGCACGTGAAAATTCTCGCGACACCTACAGTTTTTCCCCCCATTGGGTCAAAGTTCACAGCATTTGCACCATTAAATGCTCTACTGAATGAGGACATCTAGTGGAAGACATAGGAAGTGTTTCCAGATCCATAACTGGTTGGGAAGGGAGGGGGCGATGACGTCAAAGTTGCCCCAACTTTCAGGATTCCAAAACTAGTTTGGAAGATTGCCTGCCCTGTGAGTTCTGTTATACTCACAGACATAATTCAAACGGTTTTAGAAGCTTCAGTGTTTTCTATCCAATAATAATAATAATATGCATATATTAGCAATTTAGGACAGATTTTTATGCAGTTTACTATGGGCACGCAATTCATCCAAAGGGGAAATACCGCCCCCTATCCTGAACAAGTTTTAAGAAAGATTTGAACAAATATGAAAAGATAGATGGTATCATCATAAAACAACATCAATTTAGATCATACAAGGGACAAATTTAGGAGATCTTTCAATATTTAATTTAAGTGCCTGCACCTGCTGTCCTTTCAAATTCAAATCCAAATGTTTCAGTTGGGCAGTCAGGTTCCCTTCTATTGGGTTCTTGGAAGAACCTTTAAGGGGAAATTTTCCGTGCCAAGAAACCTAAGGTTCTTTGAAGAACTTTGATGATCTTAGAAAAACCCTTGCTGAACCCCTAATTTCTAGAGTGCACTTTCATTTTGTCTTTGTTGTTCATTCAGTTTAGTCCTCCACTGAACATCCAATACAACCCCTTCACACATAATCCCCACTAGACAATCTCTCTCTCACACACAAACACACACACAGACAATCCTCTCTTACCCTCCAATGTACTGTGTTGACTCAATCCAGGACCAGTGACATCCCTAAAGCCCTATACTGGTAACTTTGGTCAACTCTGAGTTCAGCTCGGGATAACCAGTAACACGAAAGTGGCTAATCTTTTAGCCAGGAACATTTCTATGGCAACAAATCCTTCAGAACTAACCTGTCTGATTAATATAATTCAGCAATACATTTCTTGGTAGTCCCAAAAATATTGCTATCGCCACACACACACCCCTCCTCCCAGACCCACACACACCCACACCTGAGCCAGCCAGTGCTCTGTATCATATCATCAGTAATGCCACTGACCGAATCTTCTACCGGACTGAAAGTTTAAATGTGTTTTAGGCTAAATGTCCATTCCAAATTTAGGTTCCCACAGGTAATTGCTGTAGCCTACAGAACCTCAACCCTGGTCTGCTGTCGAGTATGTTTTACGAGGTGTTCCTGGAAGTATTAGCCTGTTCGGCCTCTGTGTTTGTACAGAAAACTCTGTGCTTGTACAGACATGCATCCTGGAACATTTGTAACATTGTAGGAGCCAACCCGTCTGTCTACTCTAGAGAATAGTTTTTTCCCCTGATTTTTCTGGTCGGGCTGGGCTGCTCTGGTCTGCTAATTGAACCAGCAGAGACTGTAGAGAAAGGAGGGGGGGGATGCTCCAGAGACAGTGGAGAAAGGGGGGATGCCCCAGAGACTGTAGAGAAAGGCAGGGGGGATGCCCCAGAGACTGTAGAGAAAGGGGGGGATGTCCCAGAGACATTAGAGAAAGGCGGGGTGGGATGCCCCAGAGACTGTAGAGAAAGGGGGGATGCCCCAGAGACAGTAGAGAAAGGCAGGGGGGTGCCCCAGAGACTGTAGAGAAAGGAGGGGGGGTGCCCCAGAGACTGTAGAGAAAGTGGGGTGCCCCAGAAACAGTAGAGAAAGGAGGGGGGGTGCCCCAGAGACTGTAGAGAAAGGAGGGGGGATGCCCCAGAGACTGTAGAGAAAGGAGGGGGATGCCCCAGAGACTGTAGAGAAAGGAGGGGGGGTGCCCCAGAGACTGTAGAGAAAGGAGGGTGGGTGCCCCAGAGACTGTAGAGAAAGGGGGGGATGCCCCAGAGACTGTAGAGAAAGGAGGGGGAGGGATGCCCCAGAGACTGTAGAAAAAGGAGGGGGAGGGATGCCCCAGAGACTGTAGAGAAAGGAGGGGGAAGGATGGCCCAGAGACTATAGAGTAAGGAGGGAGGGATGCCCCAGAGACTGTAGAGAAAAGAGGGGGAGGGATGCCCCAGAGACTGTAGAGAAAGGAGGGGCCGATGCCCCAGAGACTGTAGAGAAAGGAGGGGCTGATGCCCCAGAGACTGTAGAGAAAGGAGGGGCTGATGCCCCAGAGACTGTAGAGAAAGGAGGGGCCGATGCCCCAGAGACTGTAGAGAAAGGAGGGGCTGATGCCCCAGAGACTGTAGAGAAAGGAGGGGCTGATGCCCCAGAGACTGTAGAGAAAGGAGGGGCCGATGCCCCAGAGACTGTAGAGAAAGGAGGGGCTGATGCCCCAGAGACTGTAGAGAAAGGAGTCATCTCACATGGGGAGATGTGGGGGATGCCTTTGTGTCCTTCTCGAACACAGCGTTCAGGGGCATATTTGGGGACTTTCCAGAGTTCCCACAAAACAAAAACCTCCAGAGTTTTCTGGCTCTTCATGACACTTGCTGTAAGCATGAAAAATAACAAAATAAAATAACAATTGGCATAATGTGGGCATGCAGGACACGACAGAACAGTCACGAATAGTAAAATATCTTTAACAGTCAGAATCTACAAAAAGTGGTAGCAAAGGCATAATTGCTCCTCTGTCATTTCATATTGAACTGGGACATGTAATTCATTTGTCATCAATCTGAAATATTTTAAGAAAGAGGATTATCAAAATTAGAGTATTTGGATAAGGAACATTTTCAAGTACTCTCTAAATTGTAAAGTTTTGCCTAATGTTGTATTATTCGAACAACTTTTAATGAATACACATCTCCATAATCCTGAAGACACTGTCCCGGACAGAGGCTCCCCCAGGTTAGGTTCTGCTTTTCTTTTCTTAGTCAACCTTGAGTTCTTTTTCTTTGTGTTCTGGAACGTAGCCCTGCCTTTCATTTTGTTCATTGATTTCACCTGTATTTGTTTCTCACCTGGTCTCATCAGCTCCCTATTTAGTTCAGTTCTTTCTGTTTGTATGGTTGTGAGGCATTGTTTGTTTTTGACTGCCTACCTGTGTTTGACCATTTCCTGCGACCGCGATTCCTGCCTTCGCAGAAGGCTTAAGGACAATAGGACACACAAACGAGTATAAATGAGTCGACAGTAGAGTTATCTACTTTACAAAATTACAGCCTGATGTGCTCTCAAGGTGAATTCATATTTAATTGCGTTGCTTGCGTGTGTCCCTGTTACAGCGTCCCCTATGGGGACAAACCGAAGAACCCTGTATGGTTCTACGTAGCACCTTTTTTTTCTAAGAGTGTACTATCTCTCTCTCTCTCACACACACACACACACACACACACACACACACACACACACACACACACACACACACACACACACGGCTTGCATGGCAACATTGACATGACAATGTTTTCTATAGTTACTGTGATCATTCTCTCTCACACACACACACACACACACACACACACGCAGAGAACAACACACATACACACACTTACTATCATCAGTGGCTACCCATACACAGTGGGGCAAAAAATGTTTAGTCAGCCACTAATTGTGCAAGTTCTCCCACTTAAAACGATGAGAGAGGCCTGTAATTTTCATCATAGGTACACTTCAACTATGACAGACAATGAGGAAAAAAAATCCAGAAAATCACATTGTAGGATGTTTAATGAATTTATTTGCAAATTATGGTGGAAAATAAGTATTTGGTCAATAACAAAAGTTTATCTCAATTCTTTGTTATATACCCTTTGTTGGCAATGACAGAGGCAAACGTTTTCTGTAAGTCTTCACAAGGTTTTCACACACTGTTGCTGGTATTTTGGCCCATTCCTCCATGCAGATCTCCTCTAGAGCAGTGATGTTTTGGGGCTGTTGCTGGGCAACACGGACTTTCAACTCTCTCCAAAGATGTTCTATGGGGTTGAGCTCTGAAGACTAGCTAGGCCACTCCAGGACCTTGAAATGGTTCTTACGAAGCCACTCCTTCATTGCCCGGGCGGTGTGTTTGGGATCATTGTCATGCTGAAAGACCCAGCCACGTTTCATCTTCAATGCCTTGCTGATGGAAGGAGGTTTTCACTCAAAATCTCACGATACATGGCCCCATTCATTCTTTCCTTTACACGGATCAGTCGTCCTGGTCCCTTTGCAGAAAAACAGCCCCAAAGCATGATGTTTCCACCCCCATGTTTCACAGTAGGTATGGTGTTCTTTGGATGCAACTCAGCATTCTTTGTCCTCCAAACACGACGAGTTGAGTTTTTACCAAAAAGTTATATTTTGGTTTCATCTGACCATATGACATTCTCCAAATCTTCTTCTGGATCATCCAAATGCTCTCTAGCAAACTTCAGACGGGCCTGGACATGTACTGGCTTAAGCAGGGGGACACGTCTGGCACTGCAAGATTTGAGTTCCTGGCGGCGTAGTGTGTTACTGATGTAGGCTTTGTTACTTTGGTCCCAGCTCTCTGCAGGTCATTCACTAGGTCCCCCCGTGTGGTTCTGGGATTTTTGCTCACCGTTCTTGTGATCATTTTGACCCCACGGGGTGAGATCTTGCGTGGAGCCCCAGATCGAGGGAGATTATCAGTGGCCTTGTATGTCTTCCATTTCCTAATAATTGCTCCCACAGTTGATTTCTTCAAACCAAGCTGCTTCCCTATTGCAGATTCAGTCTTCCCAGCCTGGTGCAGGTCTACAATTTTGTTTCTGGTGTCCTTTGACAGCTCTTTGGTCTTGGCCATAGTGGAGTTTGGAGTGTGACTGTTTGAGGTTGTAGACAGATGTCTTTTATACTGATAACACGTTCAAACAGGTGCCATTAATACAGGTAACGAGTGGAGGACAGAGGAGCCTCTTAAAGAAGTTGTTACAGGTCTGTGAGCCAGAAATCTTGCTTGTTTGTAGGTCACCAAATGCTTATTTTTCCACCATAATTTGCAAATAAATTCATTAAAAATCCTACAATGTGATTTTGTCTGTCATAGTTGGAGTGTACCTATGATGACAATTACAGGCCTCTCATCTTTTTAAGTGGGAGAACTTGCACAATTGGTGGCTGACTAAATACTTTTTTGCCCCACTGTAAGGTAAAAAAACAACAACATTAGAATAATAATAATTTGCCTTTTTTGCATGTTATTCTGGCACTAATTCATGTCACATGTCAGTTTGCAAGTATTAATTTTTAAAGGATATTTAGTTAATAAAGCCGCATATGAACATTTTCTCTTTCTTTTGTAAGACAGCTACAAAATGTAGGTGTTTCAGCCTAGCTCAGTGCTTTCTGTGGTGGAGGGGCAGCCAGTGAAAGAACAGAGCGTAGGCGTTGGTAATCTTCTCTAGTTGTGCTGTGATTGGCTTAGTGTTCTGTCCCCCAAAGGTTGCGAGTTCAAATCTCATAACTGACAACTTTAGCATTTTAGCTAATTAGCAACTTTTCAACTACTTACTACTTTTTAGCTAACCCTTCCCCTAACCCTAACCATTTTAGCTGACCCTTCCTCTAACCATAACAATAACCCATTTAGCTAACCCTTCCACTAACATTAACCCTTTTAAACTTACTCCTAAATATAACCCTAACATTTGCTAAGAATTCATAACATATCATACATTTAGCTAATTATTAACATATAGTACCTTTAGCAAATTCTGAATATATTGTATGTTTTGCAAATGTGTAACACAAAAATAAGAATTGGAATCTGTAACATATCATACGAAATGGGTGATGGACACTCACAAATTAATACATACCACAGGAACTTAACATATCATACCAAATGGAGTGTCTCGACTTTACAAAATGCTCTGGAAACAGGTTGGTTTTAGAGAAATTTCCTAATTGAATATTGTAAGACCTTTCATTATCTGCTTATGCCCCCGTTATTTATCCTACGGTTCTGACTTGGTGTACAGGGAGAATGCTCTAAGAGCAGCCCATGTTCTGAATTCTATCGCTGTCCATTTCAAAAGTGCTGAACAAATACGCCCTCCAAAAAAAGTTTAGTAATAGAACCATGTAATTCCAGTTGAAATTGTGAGGGTAGTTTTGTTTGCTCAATGCATTGTCTGTGCCATGGTATATTTTCTATAAAAGTGGATCCTCGTGATTGTATTTTCCCTCTTTTTTAGACCATATAGGACTAATAAAAATCTTCAAATGGTAGACTAACCGTGTCTCTCTCATCTCTCTCCCTCTCTGTGGTGACCTTAACTAGCCTCTCAAAACACTTCATAACGACAGAAGTGAGTGCTGCGGGGCGATAGTCATTTAATTCAGTTACCTTTGCTTTCTTGGGTGCAGGAACAATGGTGGACATCTTGAAGCAAGTGGGGATAGCAGACTGGGATAGGGAGAGATTGAATATGTCCATAAAAACTGGAATCAGCTGGTCTGCGCATGCTCTGAGGATGCGGCTAGGGATACCGTCTGGGCCGTCAGCCTTGCAATTGTTAACACACTTAAATGTCTTACACACATTGGCCACGGAGATCGAGAGCCCACAGTCCTTGGGAGCGGGCCATGTTGGGAGCACTGTGTTGTCCTCAAAGTGGGCGAATAAGGTGTTTAGCTTGTCCGTGAGCAAGACGTTGGTGTGTGCGACATGGCTGGTTTTCCCTTTGTAATCCATGATTGTCCATTGACCCTGCCACATACGTCTCGTGTCTGAGCAGTTGAATTGTGACTCCACTTTGTCTCTGTACTGACGTTTTGCCTGTTATATTACCTCATGGAAGGAACAACTACACTATTTGTATTCAACCATATTCCCTGTAACCTTGCCATGGTTAAATGTGGTGGTTCGCACTTTCAGTTTGTGCGAATGCTGCCATCAATCCACGGTTTCTGGTTTGGGTTGATTTTTATAGTCACAGTGGGAAAAACATCCCCTATACACTTGATGAACTCAGTCACTGTTTCCGTGTATATGTCAATGTTATTCTCAGAGGCTACCGGGACATATCCCAGTCCACGTGATCAAAACAATCTTGAAGCATGGATTCCGTTTGGTCGGACCAGCATTGAATAGACCTTAGCACGGGTACTTCCTGTTTGAGTTTCTGCCTATTGGAAGGGAGGAGCAAAATGGAGTCATGATCTGATTTGCCGAAGGGAGGACGGGGGAGAGGGAGTAGTTGTTATTGAGCGTTGTATCAGTGCGAGTACTACAGTCAATGTGTTGATAGAACTTCGGTAGCGTTTTCCTCAAATTTGGTTTGTTAAAATCCCCAGCTACAATAATTGCGGCCTCAGAATATGTGGTTTCCAGTTTGCACAAAGTCCAGTGTAGTTCCTTGAGGGCCGTCGTGATATCGGCTTGAGGGGGAATATACATGGCTAGGTAGGACTATTTGTTCAGCACTTTCAAAATTGACAAAGAAATTACAATAGTTGTTAGTTCAGATGAATTCAGCAAGATGTTGAGGCCTTAACTTTACTCCCCTTTAACCTTTCTGATCTCCCCATCCCGGATCCGGGTTCGTGAATACAGACTCAAGCTCATTACCATAACGCAACGTTAACTATTCATGAAAATCGCAAATGAAATGAAATAAATATGCTAGCTCTCAAGCTTAGCCTTTTGTTAACAACACTGTCATCTCAGATTTTCAAAATATGCTTCTCAACCATTGCAAAACAAGCATTTGTGTAACAGTATTGATGGCTAACGTAGCATTTAGCATTAGCATTCAGCTGGCAACATTTACACAAAAAAACTGAAAAGCATTCAAAAAAATCATTTACCTTTGAAGAACTTCAGATGTTTTCAATGAGGAGACTCTCAGATAGCAAATGTTCAGTTTTTCCTAAAATATTATTTGTTTAGGACAAATCGCTCCGTTTTCTGCGTCACGTTTAGCTATGAAAAAACCCCTGTATCCAGGATTGTGTAAATCTATCAGCAAGCTCATTAGCATAACACAACGTTAACTATTTATGAAAATCGCAAATGAAATTAAATAAATATGCCATCTCTCAAGCTTAGCCTTTTGTAAACAACACTGTCATCTCAGATTTTCAAAATATGCTTCTCAACCATAGGAAAACAATAATTTGTGTAAAAGTAGCTAGCGAGAGTTAGCATTTCGCGTTAGCATTTAGCGTTAGCATTAGCGTTAGCATCCAGCACGCAACATTAACAAAAACATAAAAGCCTTCAAATAAAATCATTTACCTTTGAAGAACTTCAGATGTTTTCAATGAGGATACTCTCAGTTAGATAGCAGATGCTCAGATTTTCCAAAAAGATTCCTTGTGTATTAGAAATAGCTCCGTTTTATACATCACATTTGGCTACCAAAAAAAATCCATAAATTCAGTCCTCAAAACGCAAACTTTTTTCCAAATTAACTCCATAATATCGACTGAAAACATGGCAAACGTTGTTTAGAATCAATCATCAAGGTGTTTTTCACATATCTCTTCATTGATACATCGTTCTTGGACACATGCTTTCTCCCCTGAATCAAATGGTAAAGTAGAAGCAGCTGGCAATTGCGCACCGAATTCGACGCAGGACACCAGGCGGACACTTGGAAAATGTAGTCTCTTATGGTCAATCTTCCAATGATATGCCTACAAATACGTCACAATGCTGCTAAGACCTTGGGCGAACGACAGAAAGTGTAGGCTCATTCGTTGCGCAATCACAGCCATATAAGGAGAGAATGGAAAACAGAGCTTCAGAAATTCTGCTAATTCCTGGGTGATGCATCATCTTGGTTTCGCCTGTAGAATGAGTTCTGGGGCACTTACAGACAAAATCTTTGCAGATTCTGAAACTTCAGAGTGTTTTCTTTCCAAAACTGTCAAGAATATGCATAGTCGAGCATCTTTTCGTGACAAAATATCGCGCTTAAAACGGGAACGTTTTTTATCCAAAAATGAAATAGCGCCCCTAGAGCTCTAACAGGTTAAAAACTTCTTCGGGATCGGTGTCCCAGCCACGGGATGGTTGAGCTAATGTAGGCTAATGCGGTTAGAACGAGGATGTCAGTAACAAGAACATTTCCCAGGACATAGACATATCTGATATTGGCAGAACGATTAAATTCTTGTTAATTTAACTGCACTGTCCAATTTACAGTAGCTAATACAGTGAAATAATACCATGCTATTGTTTGAGGATAGTGCACAATTTTGAACATGAAAAGTTATACGATGCAATCGCCATCGCACCGAACACTGCCCTATCTAATCTTGACGAGGAATACCTACAGTTGAAGTCGGAAGTTTACATACACCTAAGCCAAATACATTTATACTCAGTTTTTCACAATTCCTGACATTTAATCCAAGTAAAAATTCCAGGTCCAAGGTCAGTTAGGATCACCACTTTATTTTAAGAATGTGAAATGTCAGAATAATAGTTGAGAGAGTGATTTATTTCATCTTTTTTTTTTCTTTCATCACATTCCAAGTGGGTCAAACGTTTACATACACTCAATTAGTATTCGGTAACATTTCCTTTAAATGGTTTAACTTGGGTCAAACATTTCGGGTACGCTTCCACAAGCTTCCCACAATAAGTTGGGTTAATTTTGGCCCATTCCTCCTGACAGAGCTGGTGTAACTGAGTCAGGTTTGTAGGCCTCCTTGCTCACACGCGCTTTTTCAGTTCTGCCCACATAGGATTGAGGTTAGAGCTTTGTGATGGCCACTCCAATACCTTGACATTGCTGTCCTTAAGCCATTTTGCCACAACTTTGGAAGTATGCTTGGGGTCATTGTCCATTTGGAAGACCAATTGCAACCAAGCTTTAACTTCCTGACTGACGTCTTGAGATGTTACTTCAATATATACACATAATTTTCCGTCCTCATGATGCCATCTATCTTGTTGTTACAGGAATTAAATTCCTCTATGTTTTAATACTCAATTACAATTAAACACTCTGTCAATTCATACGAATTTGTAAGACCCTTATTAGTATAAAATGGACAGAGACCAGTCTTTGAAATCAACCAGCTGTGTTTATTCTCGAGAGTACTGCCCATGATACATTTTATCACAGGTTATAAACTGAAAATGACGTCAGCGTTTTCTAAACTGTTCCGTCTCTTCTTGACACTGGTACAAAGGCTGTATAGTTCTCAAGCCTTCCCACATCGTCTAGAGCCAAGGTCAGCCTGTGTAGATAAGCATTCTAGCCAGTCTGGCAATATAGTTCATTCATTTCTACCAAGGAACAGACAGTCATTGTTCTAATTCTTGATTATATTTACACACATTATATTCAGTACTAGGATTAAAAAGAAAATTCATACATATACAGTAACATAATAGTATTCTGATTGGTCAGTCCTGATTGAAATGTATACATAATTAGTCATTATTGATAAAAAAAATTCCCTCAACACTTGTGAAGTCCACAAGTCCCTCCTGCAGCAAAGCAACCCCACAACATGATGCTGCCACCCCCGTGCTTCACGGTTGGGATGTGTTCTTCGGCTTGCAAGCCTCCCCCTTTTTCCTCCAAAAATAATTATAGTCATTATGGCCAAACAGTTATATTTTTGTTTCATCAGACCAGAGGACATTTCTCCAAAAATATGATCTTTGTCCCCATGTGCAGTTGCAAACCGTAGTCTGGCTTTTTTATAGTCAAACCATAGTCTGGCCTTTCAGGTTATGTCGATATAGGACTCGTTTTTACTGTAGATATAGATACTTTGAAACTGTTTTCTCCAGCATCTTCACAATGTCCTTTGCTGTTGTTCTGGGATTGATTTGCACTTTCGCACCAAAGTACATTCCTCTCTAGGAGACCGAGCGTGTCTCCTTCAAGAGCTGTATGGCGGCTGCGTGGTCCCATGGTGTTTATACTTGCGTACTATTGTTTGTACAGATGAATGTGATACCTTCAGGCATTTAGAAATTGCTCCCAAGGCTAAACCAGACTTTTGGAGGTCTTGACTGATTTTTTAAAAATTTTCCCATGATGTCAAGCTAAGAGGCACTGAGTTTGAAGGTAGGCCTTGAAATACATCCACAGGTACACCTCCAATTGACTCAAATGATCTCAATTTGCCTATCAGAAGCTTCTAAAGCTATGACATCATTTTCTGGAACTTTCCAAGCTGTTTAAAGGCACAGTCAACTTAGTGTATGTAAACTTCTGACCCACTGGAATTGTGATACAGTGAAATAATCTGTCTGTAAACAATTGTTGGAAAAAAGACTTGCCATGCACAAAGTAGATGTCCTAACCGAGTTGCAAAAACTATAGTTTGTTAACAAGAAATTTGTTGAATGCTTGAAAAATGAATTTTAATGACTCCAACTTAAGTGTATGTAAAGTTCCGACTTCATCTGTATGTAAGAATGCTGTTTATTGACTATAGCTCAGCTTTCAACACCATGGTGCCCTCCATGCTCATCATTAAGCTTGGGGCACTGGGTCTGAACCCTGCCCTGTGCAACTGGATCCTGGACTTCCTGACAGGCTGCCTCAAGTTGGTGAAGGTAGGAAACAACACCTCCACTTCTCTGATCCTCAACACTGGGGCCCCACAAGGGTGTGTGCTCAGCCCCCTCCTGTACTCCTTGTTCACCCATGACTGCATGGCCATGCACGTCTCCATCTCAATTAAGTTTGCAGACAACACAACAGTAGTAGGCCTGATTACCAACAATGACGAGACAGCCTACAAGGAGGAGGTGGTGCCAGGAAAATAACCTCTCACTCAATGTCAACAAAATGAAGGAACTGATCGTGGATTTCAGGAAACAGCAGAGGGAGCACGCTCCTATTCACATCGATAGGGCCGCAGTGGAGAAAGTGAAAAGCTTCCAGTTCCTTTGCGTACACATGACTGACAATCTGAAATGGTCCACCCACACAGACAGTGTGGTGAAGAAGGTGCAACAGTGCCTCTTCAACCTCAGGAGGCTGAAGAAATTCGGCTTGGCCCCTAAGACCTTCACAAACTTTTACATCAGCACAGTTGAGAGCATCCTGTTGTGCTGTATTACCGCCTGGTATGGGCAACTGCACTTCCTGCAACCCCAGGGCTCTCCAGGGGATGGTGCGGTCTGCCCAATGCATCATCGGAGGCACACTGCCTACACTCCAGGACACCTACAGCACCCGATGTCACAGGAAGGCCAAAAAGATCATAAAGAACATCAACCACCCGAGCCACGGCCTGTTCACCCTGCTACCAACCAGAAGGCGAGGTTGGTACAGGTGCATCAAAGCTGGGACCGAGAGTCTGAAAAACATCTTCTATCTCAAGGCCATCAGACTGTTAAAAATGAAATAGCCATCACTAGCTGGCTACCACCCGGTTACTCACCCTGCACCTTAGTCATGAAATCACTGGTCACTTGTCACTTCAATAATGTTTACATGCTTCTTTACTTATTTCATATGTATATACTGTATACTATTCTATTGTATTTTAGTCAATGCCACTCCGACATTGCTCGTCTTAATATTTATCTGTTTCTGAATTCCATTCTTTTACTTTTAGATTTGTTTGTATTGTTGTGAATTGTTAGATACTACTGCACTGTTGGAGCTACGGACACAAGCATTTCTCTACACCCACAATAACATCTCCTAAATATGTGTATGCGACCAATAACATGTGATTTGGTTTGAATTCAGCCCAGTCACGGACCAGGATGTCTTGCTCCCAGGCAGACTAAATAACTTTTTTGCCCGCTTTGAGGACAATACAGTGCCACTGACACGGCCTGCAACGAAAACATGCGGTCTCTCCTTCACTGCAGCCGAGGTGAGTAAGACATTTAAACGTGTTAACCCTCGCAAGGCTGCAGGCCCAGACGGCATCCCCAGCCGCGCCCTCAGAGCATGCGCAGACCAGCTGGCCGGTGTGTTTACGGATCAATCCCTATACCAGTCTGCTGTTCCCACATGCTTCAAGAGGGCCACCATTGTTCCTGTTCCCAAGAAAGCTAAGGTAACTGAGCTAAACGACTACCGCCCCGTAGCACTCACATCCGTCATCATGAAGTGCTTTGAGAGACTAGTCAAGGACCATATCACCTCCACCCTACCTGACACCCTAGACCCACTCCAATTTGCTTACCGCCCAAATAGGTCCACAGACGATGCAATCTCCACCACACTGCACACTGCCCTAACCCATCTGGACAAGAGGAATACCTATGTGAGAATGCTGTTCATCGACTACAGCTCGGCATTCAACACCATAGTACCCTCCAAGCTCGTCATCAAGCTCGAGACCCTGGGTCTCGACCCCGCCCTGTGCAACTGGGTACTGGACTTCCTGACGGGCCGCCCCCAGGTGGTGAGGGTAGGCAACAACATCTCCTCCCCGCTGATCCTCAACACTGGGGCCCCACAAGGGTGCGTTCTGAGCCCTCTCCTGTACTCCCTGTTCACCCACGACTGCGTGGCCACGCACGCCTCCAACTCAATCATCAAGTTTGCGGACGACACAACAGTGGTAGGCTTGATTACCAACAACGACGAGACGGCCTACGGGGAGGAGGTGAGGGCCCTCGGAGTGTGGTGTCAGGAAAATAACCTCACACTCAACGTCAACAAAACTAAGGAGATGATTGTGGACTTCAGGAAACAGCAGAGGGAACACCCCCCTATCCACATCGATGGAACAGTAGTGGAGAGGGTAGCAAGTTTTAAGTTCCTCGGCATACACATCACAGACAAACTGAATTGGTCCACTCACACAGACAGCATCGTGAAGAAGGCGCAGCAGCGCCTCTTCAACCTCAGGAGGCTGAAGAAATTTGGCTTGTCACCAAAAGCACTCACAAACTTCTACAGATGCACAATCGAGAGCATCCTGGCGGGCTGTATCACCGCCTGGTATGGCAACTGCACCGCCCTCAACCGTAAGGCTCTCCAGAGGGTAGTGAGGTCTGCACAACGCATCACCGGGGGCAAACTACAAGCCCTCCAGGACACCTACACCACCCGATGTCACAGGAAGGCCATAAAGATCATCAAGGACATCAACCAACCCGAGCCACTGCCTGTTCACCCCGCTATCATCCAGAAGGCGAGGTCAGTACAGGTGCATCAAAGCTGGGACCGAGAGACTGAAAAACAGCTTCTATCTCAAGGCCATCAGACTGTTAAACAGCCACCACTAACACTGAGTGGCTGCTGCCAACACACTGACACTGACTCAACTCCAGCCACTTTAATAATGGGAATTGATGGGAAATGATGTAAATATATCACTAGCCACTTTAAACAATGCTACCTTATATAATGTTACTTACCCTACATTATTCATCTCATATGCATACGTATATACTGTACTCTATATCATCGACTGTATCCTTATGTAATACATGTATCACTAGCCACTTTAAACTATGCCACTTTGTTTACATACTCATCTCATTTGTACATACTGTACTCGATACCATCTACCGTATCTTGCCTATGCTGCTCTGTACCATCACTCATTCATATATCCTTATGTACATATTCTTTATCCCCTTACACTGTGTACAAGACAGTAGTTTTGGAATTGTTAGTTAGATTACTTGTTATTACTGCATTGTCGGAACTAGAAGCACAAGCATTTCGCTACACTCGCATTAACATCTGCTAACCATGTGTATGTGTGACAAATAAAATTTGATTTGATTTGATTTGATTTGAATTCTTAATGATATAAGAACAAACATGAATTTACTGAACATAAATGTAATAATGTTTGTGTATGGTTCAAAAGTCACAACTCATGTCGGCATTCGTTATTATTGAAGGAGAATGCAGTTCTTATCAAGTTACACAAATCCACAAGGAGTGAATAGAAGCCATATTTATTTAAGCATGTCAGATGTATCATCTATGTTTTTTAAAAAGGCAGTAAATGAGGCTGAATTAACTGTTTTGCTGCTCCGCCAGGCTCCGCCAGGTGTAGCGGTGGTAAGGATTCACTCCATGGTGCTGAACAGAAAGCTCGCTGTCGGGACAGCTTTATGTAGGCCCCAACAGTTTGTAGGCAGTGTTTGTCACCGTTATAGCGCAATTAATATATTGTTTAGTGTTGTGTTGTATAGTGGGTTTGCTGGCATGCATCTAAAAAAAATGTTGAGTTTGCCCCACCAAGATTTACATGCTAAAGTCTCCACTGACTGTCATTAACTAAACAGATATCAGAATGTCATAATGTTTGCTAACTAGCTACATCCAATGCCTACAGCAGGAAAACATTAAAACTTACCATGTCTATGGAGGATTATCCAGAGCGCTAACGTTAGCTAGCTAGCTAAAATTTGCCATCGTATTAGCTAGCTAGCAAATCTTTCCTTGATGTTCTTCTCCTGAACAAACGGCCGCTTTACTTTCAAAAGTAAAACAAGAATTCAAGAGAACAGAGCATTATTTCTTAGCATTAATTTGTTTCGATGAGAAACTGCCATTGTTTTCCAGCTGTGTTGCTGTGTAGCGTACTTGGTGCTCTGTCTCAACTGATGAATGGAATGTTGACCAATGCGCTAGAGCAGGATGCCTGCATGCAGAGATCTGTTGCTGTATGAGACGCACATATTCCAACACAAGTTTTCACAGGAACAGATATGCCTACTTCCTTATTCAGCTACTGAAATCCAAATACAATTACTGCACGCATTATGTTAATTGCTTAAACGCTTTAACTAAACATTTAATAGTCCTATTTTCAGGGTCAAATTCAGGTGCAATAATTTGACTAATTATTGATGGAAATAAACGCTATAAAAACAAGGTTTAGTAGATCCTGGGGGATTATAGTAGGGTATTGAAATATAACACATAGGCCTACATGTTATTTGTTCAATTCTGAAGACACATTTCGTGTAGTCATAGTACAACATCAAAACAGGATTCAGTGGAACAAAAGAAATGTGCAGGACAATAAAACAGTGTAATTAGCTAATACTGACAAAATATTACCATTAGAAGCCAGCACACACAGCAAGCTACCAAAAATAATTTGTTAAACAACCATTATTTCACTGTACTGCAGTTTTACTGCATTTTGACGGCAGTGTCATTTTGTAAGAGTATCTTGCACTTGTAACAGTATAACTTTAATCCATCCCCTCGCCCCTACCTCTGCACACATCAACAACAGTCACCCATGAAGCATCTTTACCCATCGCTCCACAAAAGCCGGGGCCCTCTGCAGGGGAACCACTACTTCAAGGTCTCAGAGCGAGTGAAGTCACTGATTGAAACGCTATTAGCACGCACCACCACTAACTAGCTAGCCATGTCACATCGGTTACACTCACCCCCCTTTTGACCTCCTCCTTTTCCGCAGCAACCAGTGATCTGGGTCAACAGCATCAATGTAACAGTATAACTTTAGTCCGTCCCCTCGCCCCTATCTGTGTTCGAACCAGGGACCCTCTGCACACAGACAACAGTCACCCACGAAGCATCGTTACTTATCGCTGCACAAAAGCTGCGGCCCTTGCAGAGCGAGGGGAACCACCACTTCAAGGTCTCAGAGCGAGTGACGTCACCGATTGAAACGTTATTAGCGCATACCACCGCTAACTAGCTAGCCATGTCACATCGGTTAAACACTCTTAGAACAAAAGGTGCTATCTGGAACCTATTGGGTTCCATGTAGAACCCTTTCCCCATAGGGTTCTACATGGAACCCAAGAGAGTTCTACCTGGAACCAAAACGGGTTCTCCTTTGGGGACAGCTGAAGAATCCTTCTGAAACCTTTTGTTCTAAGAATGTGTATTTATGTGCAGTTTAGCTTACATGCCTGAAGCCTAGAACAAAAGTTATGGACGTGAATGTGCAATTTTCAGTTGGGTGGACTGCAACTAGGAAAAAAACTGCCATAGCCTGTAGTAAAGCAAAAGCATTTATATCTTCAGAGATTCTCAAAATTAGGGGCCATCTCTGAAGCTATAGGACTGCAGACTGTCACAAATGTTTACTTTTAATTACCTAGCAAATTCGATGACTTGGAGGTGAAATAGTCTATCGCATTCCTTTCTTCTATTTTTTTATCGGTATTTCATCACCTGCCTAATAAAAACCTCAAATGGCCCTGCTCCTGCAAAAGTTAATCGGGCTGGATAAGCTGAAGTGGACTGGCCCATGTACCATTAGGCGGAGCTCATAGTAACATGATTCTGCCGGACTCGGAAAGAGCTCGACCCTCATGAAGCGTACATATCGGCAAAAATAGAATGTCATCATGGAGAAAAAGCAAATGACTCGCAGCTGTTTTTACCAAAATAGCCTGGAATCACTAGTTATTACTTCCCTTTTAGGGGGATTCTAAGAAGGCTACAATGTTGTTTGTTTTATTGCTTTAATAGTCACTGAGATTGTATTTTGTCATCAATGCAAAATAGCCTACTTTGTTGCATAACCTATACAGATGAGATCAAGGAACCAAGCGAGTTGGTGGTAAAATACAGTTTCATTGTCTCTTCCAAGGATCCGCCCTTTTGTGAAGAAAAACTGCCATTGTGCTACGCTCCAAGTGTTGTGTCTCAGTAGGGTCAAACCCTTTCACTTATGAACGCTTCCCAGTTATATCAGCAGATCTATCCCCATGGCTTCTGAAGCAGTGGCTGTGTTGCTGCTGGTCTTCTTGTCAGGATCTACCTTTGGGATAAAGCTGGAAGGAAATGGATACACAGACGTTCTGATTGCTATTAACCCAGTGGTACCTGAGAACCCACTGCTCATCGAGAGAATCAAGGTAAAGATTTTAACCCAACAGTTAGAGACAATTTGCTTCCATGTTACTTATTTTAGGTATACATATACAGCAGGGATCCCCAACTGGTGGTTTTATTTGGCCTCACAAAGTTTTCTGATCAAAAAATACAATCAAGTAATTATAAAATAAATAAATTGTTTCACATAAGAATGAGAAGGAAAAAAAATGAAAATGAAATCAGCTCCAAATGATTTTATTTGAAGAAATCTGTTCCCAAGTATTCACACTCATAATATAGAAACAATTGTGATCGTATACAAATGTAATCAAGGTTCAAAATGATTATGTTTTCGCCAAACATTATATCTGTTTAGGCTTCTTGCGGTCAATTTGCAGTCTACAATTGTTTTTGTAATTATGTTGCGGCCCCCCCAACCATCCGCTCAAGAAACAATTGTCCCACGGCTGAATCTAGTTGATGATTCCTGGTATACAGCATTCACGTTTTACTCACAAGTGCTTCAGTATGTTTGGATAAGTGATTCGGCTATAGATAAACCAAGAAGAAACACATTTGTTGTCAAATATTGTTCAATATACGTATATAATTTGTCTTTCAGGAAATGGTGAGCAATGCGTCATCCGTACTCTTTACAGCCACTGAAGACAAATTCTACTTTGAAGAGATAACAATACTAGTGCCACCAAACTGGTCTCAAGGAGACTATGGAAGAACAAAGACTGAAACCTATGAAAAAGTATGAATGTTATTGTTATAACCGACTGCAACAGATGAAGCTTAGTGGCAATATTATTCAGACAGCATAGCATTTAAATGCTAAAAGGCTTTGTTCTCTATTTTAGGCCAAAATAATCATTAATGAGGAAAATCGTGCATATGGAGATCAACCTTACACCCTGCAGTATGGTCAATGTGGATCTGAGAGCCGGTACATTCATTTGACCACTAAATTCATCTTAGATGATGAACTCATTAAACTGTATGGACCCAGAGGTAAGAGGTTCCACCGTAAACAGAAGTCTAAGTCATTTAAACACATAACAATTATGATTCTTTAAAATCATAAATAAATCATGAATAAATAAACAAGACTGAGTTTACAGTAGGCTCACAAGCTTATGAAATTGTTAAGAAAATTACTGACTTGTCTCTTAGGTAAAGTCCTTGTGCATGAATGGGCTCACCTGAGATGGGGAGTTTATGATGAATTTGATGACGGTCAGCCATTCTACAAGGGTGCACACAGTGATATTCAGGCAACTAGGTAACCTTGTCTCTTAAACTCTTTCCCCCTGTCCAGTCCTACACAGTAACAGTATAACTAATATCAGATCATGTACGACATTTGAAGATACTGTTTTATTTGTACTTTTGTAAGAACCAGTTTCACATTCATTGTGCATTCTCAACATTCTCTTACTATTTTCTAATTTCACAGGTGTTCCCTAGAGCTTGATGGTAAAATTGTCAACAGAATTAACCACACAAATTGCACACACATTGACCCGAACAACAAGATATATCCACAGGACTGTGTGTTCTTAGCAGACAGCGAACAATGGGAGAATACTGCATCTTTAATGTCCTATCCAAGTTTACATAAGGTAAGTTATGATGATAAAGACAGTCTTAGAAACAAAGGTGCAATATAAGAACATAAAAGCGTTATTTCGACTGCCCTACATGGAATCCATGTAGAATCCTCTGGGGAAGGAATTCCCCAGAGGATTCTACATGGATTCTACATGGAACCCAAAATAGGGTTCTCCTATGGGAACAGCCGAAGAACCTTTTTGGAACCTTTTTTCTAAGAGTGTATGCTGTCTTTCTCAAATGCATCATTCTCAGTTGTGACAAACTTTTGTTTATGTGCACACTCAAGGTTACAACATTCTGCTCCAATAAAACACACAACAGTGAGGCCCCTAATGCACAGAACAGGATGTGTGACAACAGAGATGTGATGGACGTTATTTTCACAAGCTCAGTGGATGCCAAAGCCAATGTCCAGCCTCTGAAAGGACCACATCCAGCACCTAGGTTCACTGTGATGCAGAGGGGACAGAGAGTTGTCTGTCTGGTCCTTGATGTTTCAGGAAGCATGCGTGTAAGTTACTGCTATATCAGTATAATTGTCTAGGGTAGCACAACTTAAAGCATTTATAATGGATTAGTAAATTGTTAATTCATCATTTATGAATCATTACTCAGTTCTTAAGGTATTTAATATAGGTCCTTATAAACCATTTACTAATCGTTAAGTTAGTATTTTTACGTGGCCTCATCTAAAATGTGGGCTATTTATACTTTATAAATATTTTAAATGATTTGAGTGACCAGCGTAATTTATCACAAAAAAATGGACATGTCATTGGTAGACATTTGTCGGGTTCACCTAGGGGTCATGATAAGGGCTGTACCAAAATGTTTGATGAATTAGAAGAATTGATTATGCTTATGTTTTATTAATAGAAGGGGAGGGGTTATAAGACCCCTTCCTCCTTACATTTAAAGGGTTCTAGACTACAGATTAACAACATATATATATATATTCATTACATAGTTTTAGAATTGTTCCACAGTTGTTTTCTCTCTCTCTCTCTCTTATAAAGAAGACCTCTCTTAGAAATGTGTGACAAACAGAACTCTGCAGGGGAGTGTGGGAGATAAGAGAGTAGTCAGACATTCCACAATAAATCAACTTTGGGGAGGGGACATTTATTACCTAGCTTTTAGATAACACTGAAACTCTATGTTTCTATAGCTATGGACGCATGGGCTTGGTCTCAGGAGTAGAAGGTAATGACGTAGTCAGTGAAATCACTAAGACTGGTCTTCGGTTTAATAAAACAACTTGAGACCATTTGTTTGATGCAGAACTTACTCGGAAACATGCGTGCTATGTTCCTGATTGTCAACTTCTGTCTGCAATTGCATTAATAAATGATTTAATTAAATATATTTTCATAATGCTAATTTCACCAATAAGCCAATGATGATTGACAAGGACGAAAGGAACGAACCCTAACACATTCCAGCAGTACCTGATGAAATATATACTGTATATTACACACGTCACTCAAAACATTAAGAAAGTATAAATAGCCCACACTTTAGATATGGTCACGCAAAAACACAACTAAGGATTAGTAAATGGTTTATAAGGACCTATATCAAACATCTTATTAAATCATTATTAAATACTTTGAAGGTTGTTTATAAATGTGTGAATAACTAGGTTAATAACATTTACAAATGTGTGAGTAATGATTACTAAATGATTAATAATATATGTAATAATCCATTATAGATGCTTTTTTATGTGGAGTTATTAGAAATTGTTACCGTGTCTAGTTTTCATTTCAATATTATAAATATTCTTTCTAGTAGTTACTGTTATTAAGGGTATGTACCCAGCCCTTCAGCATATGTCAGTGTTATCAATACATTCAAGTTTGTCTAACCTCAGACGGTTCTAATGTTTACTTTTAAGGGCTCAAGAATATTGCAACAGCAACAAGCAGCATCTCTGTTCCTGACAACTGTAGTAGAAGATAATTCATATGTTGGGATTGTAACATTCACAAATGATGCCACAACTTTGAAACCTTTAACTGTAATCCATGGTGAAGAATCAAGAACGCAACTTGTAAGATATTTGCCAAGTGAAGCTAATGGAGGCACTGACATTTGTAAAGGACTTAAAAAAGGTTTTGAGGTAAATATACTACCACATATTTTTTAAACCACCATGCAGTCTGTAATTGTATTTTTAAATCATCACTGTGTGTTTATTTAATGAAAATGACTCCAAAATATATTTGTAATTATTTACTTTTCTTTGGCCTCTGATCAAGTGACTGTTAGAAAACAAATGTGAAGATATTTACATACACAGCACTGATTGGCTGATAGGGTGGTCCAGACCCCACCTTACCCAGTTGAACATTCATTGATCTATTGTAGTCAGATTACATTGTGACGTCCTGAAGTGGGGCAAAAGTTACATCTCGCCTGAACTGGCTGAAATTCCAGCAATTTATTTTTCAAACAGCATTTACTCAAAAAGGGCATTATTATAATCTTATTTCGACCTCATAGTTTGGAAATAACATTTAAAAAAATACAAGAAATCACCTTTTTAACTGCACTGCCCCTTGAAGATGTAATGCAAGTGTAGCCTACATGGGTCAGGTTGTTATGTTTGTTTACATCTTTTTATGTTTTCAAAAAAAAAATCTATGTTGATTTTCAGGAGTTACGCAAAGACAATGGCAATACAATGGGAGATGAAATCATCCTTTTAACTGATGGGGAATCAGAATTAAATTGTGCATCTGAGGTTAAAGAAAGTGGTGCCATTGTAAATACAATTGCCTTTGGACCAAGTGCAAACAAGGAGTTGAAAATTATGTCAGAAATATCAGGTAAGGTTTAATCAAAGGACCATCATATTAAGAATATTTAACTCGCGGACGTTACATTGTCTTAGCTTTTAAAGGGACGATCCACTCAAAAATTATATTTAGGATTTTTCATTAGTCCACTGTTAATACTGTACAGTACCAAAATATGTTGCATGTCAGCGGTCAAGTTTTCAAGATATTGGACTTTCAAGAAGCAAAGTGTCACAGGCTGTAACGGCCGCTGATGGAAGAAGGTGAGGACCAAGATGCAGCGTGGTGAATGTTCATCATTATTTTAATAAACTGAACACTAAATACAACAAGGAACAAAAGAAACAACCGAAACAGCTCCGTCAGGTGCAAATCACACTAAACAGAAAATAACTACCCACAACCCATAGTGGGAAAACAGGCTGCCTAAGTATGGTTCTCAATCAGAGACAACGATAACCAGCTGCCTCTGATTGGAAACCATACCAGGCCTAAACATAGAAACACAACACCTAGACATACAACATAGACTACCCACCCACATCACACCCTGACCAAACTAAAAATAGAAACATACAAAGCAATCTACGGTCAGGGCGTGACACAGGCAACATCATCACGATGAAGCAAAAAGCATATTTTGGGACTGTATCAGCAGTAAATTTCCCCTTTAAGGCAGATGAGACAGTCACATTTTTCTTGCATACTCTTTTCAAGTCATTGTCAATTATCTTCATTCTGCTTGTTCTTTTTTATGTTTCAGGTGGGAAATATTTCTATGCATCTGATAATCTGGATACAACTGAACTTGTGAATGTCTTTGCTTCACTTACCACAACCAACGGCGATTTGACACATCAGACAATCTTGGTGAGATAGAAGTCATTGTAAATGCTTATGAATGTTTAGAAATGCTTTATAAATTATTGTGTTTGTTACTACTTCTAAATAATTGTAATGCTTATAAAAAACTTATAGATGGTAATAAATGCTTACAAATAATTAAAAATGTTATTATTAGCTTGTAGATTTTAAGTAATACCAAACAGTCTAGCAATATTTTTTTTAATTAGATATTTTTATTTTCACGTTTTCCTTAACAGCTTGATAGTTCTGGAATGAAAGGAAATGGAATTCTCAACGGGACTGTGTCTGTTGATCACACAATCGGGAATAAAACCACCTTTTTGGTGCTCCATGAAAGTCAGTCCCCGGAGGATATTGAAATAAAAAGCCCATCTGGACAAATCTACGATTTTATTGATTTTCAACATTCTGCTATTTCCAAAACGCACTCCTTAGTTATTCAAGGAACAGCTGAGGTATTGTTTTCCATGTCCTGTTGGTGAATATGTAAAGTGTTTTTGTTACTTTAATTGTATCATACTATCAATAATGATAAAGCGCCATATGCAGAGCTTTATAAAAATATGAGTGTTGTTTTAACCCTATGCATTACTCTTGTGAATGTGATTAAGAACTAATGAACTACTCAACCCTTTCTGACTCATTTGAACAATTTCCTTATTGTTTATTTCTAGACTGGAGAGTGGACATATACCATAAAAAATACACTGTCAGATCAGTATATAACAATAACAATAACAAGTTGTGCTGTCAGTGACGCCATACCTCCAGTCACGGTCAAGGCTCACATGAGCCAACAGTCCATTGATGGCAGCAAACCCATGTTGGTGTATGCAGAGGTCAACCAGAAAGGTGTTCCAGTGATTCTGGCAGATGTGATAGCCACACTGAAGTCTGATTCTGGGGACCAATATCAGCTACAACTGCTGGATAATGGAGCAGGTCAGTTAGAACCATAATGGAGAAGGTCCGCTAATGCCATGATGGAGCAGGTCAGCTAGAGCCATGATGGAGCAGGTCAGCTAGAGCCATGATGGAGCAGGTCAGCTATAGCCATGATGGAGAAGGTCAGCTAGAACCATAATGGAGAAGGTCAGCTAGAGCCATAATGAAGCAGCTCAGCTAGAGCCATGCTGGAGCAGGTCATTTAGAGCCATGCTGGAGCAGGTCATTTAGAGCCATGATGGAGCAGGTCAGCTAGAGCCATGATGGATCAGGTCAGCTAGAGCCATGATGGAGAAGGTCAGCTAGAGACATAATGGAGCAGGTCAGCTAGAGCCATGGTTGAGCAGGTCAGCTAGAGCCATGATGAAGCAGGTCAGTTAGAGCCATAATGAAGCAGGTCAGTTAGAGCCATAATGAATCAGGTCTGCTAGAGCCATAATGAAGAAGGTCAGCTAGAACCATAATGAAGTAGGTCAGCTAGAGCAATAATGAAGCAGGTCGGCTAGAGCAATAATGAAGCAGGTCAGCTAGAGCAATAATGGAGCAGGTCAGCTAGAGCAATAATGGAGCAGGTCAGTTAGAGCCATGATGGAGCAGGTCAGCTAGAGCAATAATGAAGCAGGTCAGCTAGAGCAATAATGAAGCAGGTCAGCTAGAGCAATAATGGAGCAGGTCAGTTAGAGCCATGATGGAGCAGGTCAGTTAGAGCAATAATGAAGCAGGTCAGCTAGAGCCATGATGGAGCAGGTCAGTTAGAGCAATAATGGAGCAGGTCAGTTAGAGCAATAATGGCGCAGGTCAGTCAGAGCAACAATGGAGCAGGTCAGTCAGAGCAATAATGGCGCAGGTCAGTCAGAGCAATAATGGAGCAGGTCAGTCAGAGCAACAATGGCACAGGTCAGTTTGAGACATAATGGAGCAGGTAAGTTAGAGACATAATGGAGAAGTAGCAGAATGGTAAAATACATGCATAACATGACTTTTTGGATTGCAATCGATTCCATCACTGTCTGAGATACATTTTTAGATAGTCTAATTATACACATCTGTGTTCTTTCCAGGTGCTGATGCTTTTAGAAATGATGGGATCTATTCCAGATATTTTATCACTTCTAAAAAGGGAAGATACAACTTGAAAGTGAAAGTGCAGAGAAAAGACAAAGGCAAAAATAATGGACAAGTTAGATTGAAGAGACACAGTGTTGCCCCATATGTACCTGGTTATGTCATCAAAGGTAAATCTCTCAGTCTGCTGTTGTTTATCGGTGACAAGTTGAATGTTTTCACATTTTGAGTCTGTTGCAACGTGATTTCTAATGTTTTCATTTTTCAAGTCTGTGAGTGCCGATGTAACATGAATGCGTGTAACTTATTGCCCCATTCCATCTCCTCCAGGAAAAGTAGTGATGAACCCCCCAAAGCCCCCAGTCAGTGAGGATGACCTGCAGGCTGATGTGGGCAGCTTCACCAGGACAGCCATAGGAGAGAGCTTCTCAGTCAGTCTCCCACCTGGTGTCCCCCCTCCAAATTTTCCCCCTAACAAAATCACAGACCTGAATGCAGAGATAGAGGAGGACAAATTGATGCTCACATGGACTGCACCTGGGGAAGACATGGATCAAGGCACGGGTACAGTACCTAATCTATTTTTAAGTCTATTTGCATAACGTCTAGGGCTGGGCAGGTTTAATCGAATATCCGGACGGACGTTAGTATTCGATTACTTGAGTGAGAGTTATTTTTTTATTTTTCATGTGTAAGCCTGTCTTAACAATGAAAAAGTTTGTCTAAATTAAATTAAATTATCCTTGTGACATTTTTTACCGACAAGGATATACCACAACACATGCCGGGGATAAAGCTTTGGCCCCATAACGCCCACATCAGGACAAATTGGACACATTGCCCTAGGATTAGCTACTTCTTTACTCATTACTCATAGCACTTTGTCCTCTAACAGTCTTTACCATTCGGCCATCAGATTTGCCACCAATGCTCCTTATAGGACACATCTCTGCACTCTATACTCCGTTAACTAGTCATCTCTTTATACCCATTGCAAGACCCACTGATTGATGCTTATTTATAAAACCCTCTTATGCCTCACTCCCCCCTATCTGAGATATCTACTGCAGCCCTCTTCCTCCACATACAACACCGGTTCTGACAGTCACATTCTGTTAAAGGTCCCCAAAGCACACACATCCCTGTGTTGCTCGACTTTTCAGTTCGCTGCAGCTAGCGACTGGAACGAGCTGCAACAAACACTCAAACTGGACAGTGTTATCTCAATCTCTTCATTCAAAGTCTCAATCATGGACGCTCTTACTGACAGTTATAAATGCTTTGCGTGATGCATTGTTGTCTCTACCTTCTTGCCCTTTGCACTGTCGCATGTGCCCAATAATATTTGTACCATGTTTTGTGCTGCTACCATGTTGTGTTGCTGCCATGTTGTTCTGTTGCTACCATGCTGTGTTGTCATGTGTTGCTGCCTTGATATGTTGTTGTCTTAGGTCTCTCTTTATGTAGTGTTGTCTCTCTTATCGTGATGTGTTTTTTGTCCTATATATATTTATATACAGTGGGGAGAACAAGTATTTGATACACTGATGATTTTGCAGGTTTTCCTACTAACAAATCATGTAGAGGTCTCTATTTTTTTTATCATAGGTACACTTCAACTGTGAGAGACGGAATCTAAAACAAAAATCCAGAAAATCACATTTTTCAGTAATTAATTTGCATTTTATTGCATGACATAAGTATTTGATACATCAGAAAAGCAGAACTTAATATTTAGTACAGAAACCTTTGTTTGCAATTATAGAGATCATATGTTTCCTGTAGTTCTTGACCAGGTTTGCACACACTGCAGCAGGGATTTTAGCCCACTCCTCCATACAGACCTTCTCCAGATCCTTCAGGTTTCGGGGCTGTCGCTGGGCAATACGGACTTTCAGCTCCCTCCAAAGATTTTCTATTGGGTTCAGGTCTGGAGACTGGCTAGGCCACTCCAGGACCTTGAGATGCTTCTTACAGAGCCACTCCTTAGATGCCCTGGCTGTGTGTTCCGGGTCGTTGTCATGTTGGAAGACCCAGCCACGACCCATCTTCAATGCTCTTACTGAGGGAAGGACGTTGTTTGCCAAGATCTCGCAAACCATGGCCCCGTCCATCATCCCCTCAATACGGTGCATTCATCCTGTCCCCTTTGCAAAAAAGCATCCCCAAAGAATGGTGTTTCCACCTCCATGCTTCACGGTTGGGATGGTGTTCTTGGGGTTGTACTCATCCTTCTTCTTCCGCCATACACGGCGAGTGGAGTTTTTACCAAAAAGCTCTATTTTTGTCTCATCAGACCACATGACCTTCTCCCATTCCTCCTCTGGATCATCCAGATGGTCATTGGCAAACTTCAGACGGGCCTGGACATGCGCTGGCTTGAGCATGGGGACCTTGCGTGCGCTGCAGGATTTTAATCCATGATGGCGTAGTGGTTTTCTTTGAGACTGTGGTCCCAGCTCTCTTCAGGTCATTGACCAGGTCCTGCTGTGTAGTTTGGGGCTGAGCCCTCACCTTCCTCATGATCATTTATGCCCCATGAGGTGAGATCTTGTATGGAGCCCCAGACCGAGGGTGATTGACCGTCTTGAACTTCTTCCATTTTCTAATAATTGCGCCAACAGTTGTTGCCTTCTCACCAAGCTGCTTGCCTATTGTCCTGTAGCCCATCCCAGCCTTGTGCAGGTCTACAATTTTAACCCTGATGTCATTACACAGCTCTCTGGTCTTGGCCATTGTGGAGAGTTTGGAGTCTGTTTGATTGAGTGTGTGGTTAGGTGTCTTTTATACAGGTAATGAGTTCAAACAGGTGCAGTTAATACAGGTAATGAGTGGAGAACAGGAGGGCTTCTTAAAGAAAAATCAACAGGTCTGTGAGAGACGGAATTCTTACTGGTTGGTAGGTGATCAAATAATTATGTCATGCAATAAAATGCAAATGAATTACTTAAAAATCATACAATGGGATTTTCTGGATTTTTGTTTTAGATTCCGTCTCTCACAGTTGAAGTGTACCTATGATAAAAATTACAGTCCTCTACATGCTTTGTAAGTAGGGAAAACCTGCAAAATCGTCCGTGTATCAAATACTTGTTCTCCCCACTGTATATCTACCTTAAACGGACATATTTTTATGGGGATGTTTTTATTATGCTAATTAGATTGCAGCGGGGGCGCCGACATCTAATATTTGGGGTTAATAGTTTTTCTGAACCATAAATAACGGGTTAGCTTGACTCATATCCTTGAGAATGTGTGCCAAATTTCATCACTCTAAGTCAAACAGATCAATAAATATAAATATGTGCCTATTGTTGTGACACCGTGTGTTCGATCTGAATGGGCTTGCTTTATGTTAAGGCTTGACAGTGTTTGGAACATGTGACAATATGAATAACCATGTCTGATTTATATGCATTCATGTGCTAAGTCACACCCACCTGAATATTTATTGGTCACTAGTGGCCATGTTGTTTGAGAAAATAGTCTGGAAAACATAGGGTTGAGAGACCTTGTTCCATAGATGCTATTTATTTCATCCAGATCAGATCACAAAATTCGAAATGACGGAAAATCCATTATGGTGGACCTTATGGGGTACATTTGTTCCGGGTAATGAACAGGACCTATGTACTGAATTTTATGACTCCAGATCACACGGGGTGAGAGGTGTGACCTTCACATTTCTGCATTTGAAATCAATTGTTATAGCGCCACCATATGGCGAATATGCATGGAATTGCATGACAGGGTGTGGCCCTTTACCATCATGCAATGTTGCAACCTTCTAAGCCTTATCTTCTCACGAGATTTAGCATTTTAATTTAGCATTACGGAAGGCAGCCCTGATATCGGTATGCTATTTTTCATACTTTAAATAGTAATTGCAGGCGCTCACCTTACAGAGTTTCCACAATACCTGACACAGATCAATGCAAAACACTTTTTGTAACATAATCAGTTCCTTCATGGCAAAAAATCTGACTTCTCTTTCACTGTTGATGTTAGCCAAACTACCTCAGAAAAGCTGCTGCTAACTTTTACTATGTGCATTTGCGCCATTCTGATTGGTCAATAGTGAATAGGATTTTTTCATAAAAACATTTATTTATGTTTTTAAATTTCAACTATACGGATATCTGAAAAAATGTCATGATATTAGTCAAATCATTTCAAATGTCTATCCCTACTAATTATCATCATCATGAACATACTGATCCTGAAATCATTATTTACCATAACACTTTCTAGATGAGATCAGACATTTGCATTGAATAACCATGTGTGAATCTCATGAATATGTGTTATAACCTGAATTTTCCCTTTCCACTTTGTCCTGCTTCATTTCTTTCAGCTGATTCCTATGAGATCAGAGTCAGCATGGACTTGGAAGCCCTGAGAGGAAATTTCAGTGGAGCACATCTAATGAACACCTCCGACATCCGACCACTAGAGGCAGGCTCTACAGAGGAATACTCCTTCCTTTCCAGTTACATCATCAATGCTGAACCCGAGACGGTCATGTTCTTTGCTGTACGTTCTTGTGACAAGGATTCTCTGATGTCTGACATGTCTAATGTTGCTAAAGCCACAAAAATTGTACCATTTGTTCCAACTACAACTACGCCTACGATATCACAATATCCAAGTCCAAACCTAAAGCGGTCCTCTGGATCAAATGTAGTAGCAGTGGTTGTATCAGTCATTGGTACTGCTGCAGTCATTATTGCTGTGCTAGTTGTAACCAGGATGCGACTCAACAGACCCGGGAACACTCCCAACTTCACAGAGACACAGGTCTCTACAAGCTTTCTGTAACAATTAACAGCACGAATACATCCATGGGCTTATCAACACTAAAGATAATTGTATAATTAATCTAACATTCCTTTCTGAAAAACAATGGCAACGCGAGCTATTCTCTCTCTGAATTTGAAAGCTATTACCCTTTCCAAAGGCAAGACAGAATTGTATTTACTGAGAAGACAGAGCAAAATGTGCCATCCATCATGGTAATCGCCCCAGTCATTTACTGGCTAACAAACTACGCAGTAATGACCAATTAGTTGATATAGCAACTTCTGAATCTGAAACAGAGGAATTACTATCAGAACCCAAATGAATCAAATATTCTCCTTCTTCTCCTTCTACTCCCCCTGAGGTCTATTTCAAATATTGAAATCAATTAGGTTCACTTTTGCTCGAAATAACTAACATTTGGGAAAGGTGAATGAAGCACAAATGTCGGTTTATAATTGTAAAGTAAGGATACCACTCAGTGTCCTGACTCTTGCCCCCATCTTTGATAAACATAGATATTTAACTGTTTTCCAAAATGCTGTCATCCCGTCTCGAGACTTTCTTTCCCAAATTGGTTTGTTAAAGCGGGTTTGTTAAAAAACGTTAATCCACGCACAATCGCCAGCGCCTGTTACATGTCAACAATGCTTCAACAGAAACAACAGCTCCTTGGGCTGTTTTATCTCTTGAAGCAGAAAAAGCTTTGATAGACTTGACTGTTAATGCCTCTGGTCGATCTTGGAACATATGGGAATTGGCTCTAATTTCATTAACATGATTAGAATACTGTATGCCAATCTCTCAGCCATAGTTATAACAGGTAATATCTGCTCTGCTCTGTTCAAAATCACTTGAAGCAGCAGACAATGCTGTCTGAGTTCTTTATGGAACCCCTGGCCCAGGAAAATCATCAATCGAAGGAAATAACACAAACTTCTCTAAAAGCTACTGATCACTTAATCTCATTATACACGGATGACATTTTACTATACTGCTGTGGAAACAATTAAGAGACCATGGCAAATTTTCAGTTTCTCTGTTTTTACTACTTATAGGTAGGTATGTGTTTGGGTAAAATTAACATTTTCGTTTTTATTCTATAAACTACTGACAACGTTTCTCCAAATTCCAAATAAAAATATTGTCATTTAGAGCATTTATTTAAAGAAAAGAGGAAGATGGATGGTCACAAGCCATCAAACAAAGCAGAGGTGCTTGAATTTCTGCGCCAGGAGTGGCATAAAGTCACCCAACATCAATGTGAAAGACTGGTGGAGAGCATGCCAAGGCACATGAAAGCTGTGATTAAAATCAATCCACCAAATATTGACTTCTGAACTCTTTAAAACATTAGTATTGTGTTGTTAAAAAATGAACCTTAACTTATTTTCTTTGCATTATTCCAGGTATGACAACATTGCCCCTTTTTTGTTTTTTGACCAGTTGTCATTTTCTGCAAAAAAATGCTCGAAATGACAATATTTTTATTTGGAATTTGGGAGAAACGTTGTCAGTAGTTTATAGAATGAAACAAAATGTTTGTTTTACCCAAACACATACCTACCTATAAGTAGTAAAACCAGAGAAGCTGATAATTTTGCCATGGTCTCTTAATCTTAACCAGAGCTGTATATAGATTAACATTGTACCGCAATCATTCCTAAATGCATTGAAGAATATAGAATAATTTAGCTTCATCCCAAATTATTAAATGTATCTAACCAAATCATCCCTACTGCCTCTCAAGACCCCGACGGAGAACTCAGTCTTTAGTTATTGAATCCCAATCATTGCCCATTTTAAATATGTGAGTAGATATATTTCCTCCTAAGATAAAACCATTGCAAGAAGCTTTAACAGAACGCTCAAATCAATTAAAATCCAGCCTCAGTAGATGGACTAACATCCCAGTTGCTTTAACTGGCAGAATATCTATTGTCAAAATGAATATATTGCCAAGCGTGAATTTCTGTAGTTCAATTCTTCCCGTCTCTCCCTTCTGGCTATTGGGATACAATTCATAGTGCTGTTTCAAAATGCAAATGGCAAAGCAAGTGATCCTGGATTTTGTTTTAATTACGAAGAGCGAGTCTTTCCTACGTCTTGTAGGAGGACTATCCATACCAAACTTTCCAGGCACGAGCATTTCGCCCCATCCTAAATTGGTGTAACTGAGAATCAAAATGTCATGCCTATAATACAATATTTCACAATAATGCCTTGCGATCTGGAACAGAATATAGAAAAATATGACCTTGGCATCCCGTAATCTGAACCATCAATTTATACATGTAAAGGTTGTTCAAAGACTGCATTAAACATCGAGGAAACGTTTCACGATGAAATTGGTCCCAACTGTTCACTGTGTTCCCTACAAGCAACAGTGACAAGCAACCATAGTTGCTGGGAGGCTGTATGGGCAGTGGCTTGTTTGATGGGAAGTAGCATACTTATTTGTGTTTATTTTCCTTTACATACTAAATGTCATAATGATCAATACTTTGTATTTATGTGCCTTTATTTTTGAGTGTCAGGCTACAGGTAAAGACGATATGAACTGAACCGCCCCACTCTACTTCTCTCTTTTCATTATAGTCATAATGTTTGTAACTTGTTGTCATCATATTCATGCCATTTTTTTAAATGTTATATTCTTTCAGGACAAACACATTAACATCTTGCATGCTTTGATTTTTTTAGATGTACTTGCTTAGTTAAACCACAGGATGGCAGTCAAGTACCAGCATTAGCTTTTATTCACTGTCTTTTGTCTGTCTGGTCTGGTGCTTTAGTATTGGGGATCATGTCATGATGTGGGCATATTTAAAACTTTTACGAATGAAACTGGCTACTCTTCTACCATTATATTGTTTTACTGTGATTGAAAGGGGTCGGTTCAAGGTCTTAATAAAAGGCCTATTTTACACTCACACATTCATTCGTTTATAATCATATATTCTACTCTCATGACTTCACATTTAACACTCAGTCCACATAATTTTGTGATAAGTCGAATTGATAAATAAAAATCGTATAATTTGATAAAGGAAGTGACTTTGTAATCTTTTGTTGTCTTGACCAGTTGATGTCAGGATTTCATTCCCAGAATTTCAAACAGAAGCCATCAAAAGTATGTGTATGTACATGATACAATTCATGATTTTAACACCAACTAATCTAGCATCATCCAACACAATGCAAAGATTCTCCTTTCTGTGGTCTTTGACTTAAGGTGATTTTCCTATAAGACCAGGGTTTACTGAGACTGTTCTATTCCTTTGCCTTGTGTATCATCTCAGGTATTTCCCTCAAACATGTCTTTGAAACTAATGATGTCATCTAGCGTTTAGGAGCGTCAGTAACCTACATAAAACCATTAGTTACAATAAAGACATTCCTAGGGACAAGCATGGATACCAACGCAGAAAAAACACCCAATAAAGCAATCATCAAATTGGAGGTTTGGAGTTTACAGAGAAACCCACATATTATCATCACTTGTTGTTATACTCAGTCTGGAAAACATAGTCACACTTTCCATGATCACTCATTAGAGTTGAAAAGATGGTGGCTCTTGAAAGAGTGGTACACCAATACAATAGAAGTACTGGATGAACCCCTGCATCATGTAGAGGGACACTGGGTTATTACTGGCCCAATTTTCAATCTCACCACAGACATGTCTTCAATATCATAAATCCAAGGTAAAACATGTTGTGCCAAAGTCAGGAAGCCTTCCGTCAGAAATTTGGTAAACAAATACTAAAAGTTGGTTCATCATGACAAAAAATTAAGTATCAGTGTCACATTCTGACCTTAGTTCTTTTGTTATGTATGGTCAGGGCGTGAGTTGGGTGGGTTGTCTATGTTCGTCTTTCTATGTTGTGTTTTGTGTTTGGCCTGGTATGGTTCTCAATCAGAGGCAGGTGTCGTTAGTTGTCTCCGATTGAGAATCATATTTAGGTAGCCTTTTCCCACCTGTGTTTCGTGGGTGATTGTTTTCTGTTTTGTGAGTATTCCTTACAGAACTGTTTCGTTTTCGTTCTCGCTCTTATTTTATTTTTGTCATTCCAGTGTTCAGTTTATTTTGCTCATTAAAATGAACACTTACCACGCTGCACCTTGGTCCTCTTCTCCTTCACCAGACGAAGACCGTTACAGAATCACCCACCACCAAAGGACCAAGCAGCGTGGTATCGGGCAGCAGTAGACATCTCGGGACTCATGGACATGAAAGGAGATTCTGGACGGAGAAGGACCCTGGGCACAGGCTCGGGAATATCGCCGCCCCATGGCAGAGCTGGAGGCAGCGAAAGCTGAGCGCCGGCGGTATGAGGAGGCAGCACGGCAGCGCGGCTGGGACGAGAGGCAGCCCCAAAAAAGTATTGGGGGGACGCATACGGGGAGTGTGGCGAAGTCAGGTAGGAGACCTGCGCCAACTCCCAGTGCTTACCGTGGAGAGAGGTGGACCGGGCAGACACCTTGTTATGCCGTGAGGCGCACGGTGTACCCGGTGTGCAGGCATAGCCCGGTGCGTTACATAGCAGCGCCTCGTATCGGCCGGGCGAGAGTGGGCATCGAGCCAGGTGCCATGAAGCCGGCTCAGCGCATCTGGTCTCCAGTGCGTCTCCTTGGGCCGGGGTACATGCCCTACGCACGGTGTCTCCGGTTCGCCAGCACAGCCCAGTGCGTTCTGTTCCACCTCGCCGCACTGGCCTGGCGACGGGGAGTATCCAGCCAGGTAGGGTTGTGCAGGCTCGGTGCTCGAGACCTCCAGTGCACCTCCACAGTCCGGTTTTTCCGGTGCCTCCTCCATGCACCAGGCTGTCTCTCCGTCTCCTTCCTCCAAGTGCTCCCGCCTGTTCAGCGCTGCAAGAGTCTCCCGTATGTTCTGAGCTGCCGGAGTCTCCCGTCTGTCCTGAGCTGCCGGAGTCTCCAGTCTGTCCTGAGCTGCCGGAGTCTCCCATCTGTCCTGTGCTGCCAGAGTCTCCCGTCTGTCCTGAGCTGCCGGAGTCTCCCGTCTGTCCTGAGCAGCCGGAGTCTCCCGTCTGTCCTGAGCTGCCGGAGTCTCCCGTCTGTCCTGAGCTGCCGGAGTCTCCAGTCTGTCCTGAGCTGCCGGAGTTTCCCGTCTGTCCTGAGCTGCTGGAGTCTCCCGTCTGTCCTGAGCTGCCGGAGTCTCCCGTCTGTCCTGAGCAGCCGGAGTCTCCCGTCTGTCCTGAGCTGCCGGAGTCTCCCGTCTGTCCTGAGCTGCCGGAGTCTCCCGTCTGTCCTGAGCTGCCGGAGTTTCCCGTCTGTCCTGAGCTGCCGGAGTCTCCCGTCTGTCCTGAGCTGCCGGAGCCGCCCGTCTGTCCTGAGCTGCCGGAGCCGCCCGTTGGTCCGGCGCTGCCGGAGCCGCCCGTTGGTCCGGCGCTGTCGGAGTCGCCCTTCACTCCGGCGCTGCCAGAGTCTCCCGCCTGTCTGGTGCTGCCAGAATCTCCCATCCATTCGGGACCCGTTGCTAGGGTCCCCAGTCCGAGGTCGGCGGTGAGGGTCGCCGCTCGAAAGGCGCCACAGAGGCGGGTTAAGAAGCGGGTAAAGACTATGATGGAGTGGGGTCCACGTTCCACGCCAGAGCCGCCACCGCGGACAGACACCCACCTTGACCCTCCCCTATAGGTTCAGGTTTTGTGGCCGGAGTCCGCACCTTCGGGGGGGGGAGGGGTACTGTCACGTTCTGACCTTATCTTTTGTTATGTCTTTGTTTTCGTATGGTTGGTCCTCTTCTCCTTCACCAGACGAAAACTGTTACAATCAGTAACAAACCACCATAGAAAGACTAAATGAAACGTGATTCTTGATAATACTAATTTAATTAAACCCCAAGACAATTTGTATTTCTGTCCTGCTACTACAGTATACAGAATGTAAAATATTTTGTTTATTTTATGTAGTTTACAAAAGTTGAATCAGGAAGGCTCGTCTGAATGCTCATTTAACTTCATCCAGGAAGCATAACATAATTCACTCTGTTTCCTATTCTAGGGGCATTGTGGGAATGAATACACACGTATCATCATCACCATAACCTTTTGTTTCTCCTCTTTCCTATTAGCCAGTTGTGGAATGGTATTCACCTATTTTACCTTATAAGCACGGTGCAATAATGCACATACCTCAAGCTTGCCGTTTAACCTAAGGGCTCACTCTTAAAATTATCACCTTCCTCTTGCTCAACCATCTTGTGATGTACAATATTTATATGTCAACTCACCCTTGTTCTCTCAATTGCTACTTTTCACATCATCTGGCCCCTGAGGATCTTCCCTCGGAGACAAGGTCATTCCCCAAACTATTTAATAAAATGTCCTATTGCAATCCATCTTTGTTGTTCATTCAGTTAAGTCTGTACTTGATTTAACTCTTTTTGAGGTAGTGTTAAGTGGTCTCTGTGCATTCTGCTTTGCTAGAATATCAGAGAGTGACTTCTCCATAATAACCCCCCTGTCCCCGTGCTTCCCCTCTGCTGTCTCCCACCATCTTCACCCCAGACTCCCCCCAGCCCCTGTCCAGACCACTTTGTGACGTATTACAGAGGGAGAGTCAATATGCAGAGTGATTCATGGGAAACTCAGCCTAAGCTTTGGCAAGGAGCAAAGAGAGAGGATCTCCATCTTGGTGAATTGTTTCCCTCTCTCTACATGTCTGTCACTCAACTAAGTCTTTCTCTCTGTCTCCCTCTTCCTCCGTGTCTATATTTGTACCTCTTTTTAGTCATGTTGGCGTCATCCTCCACTCTGCAGTTGGCCATCCCTGTTTCACCAGTGCTGATCCATGTCCTTCTAAGGCAGGCAAGAGAGGCCAAACATGGAGGGCCGAAAGAGTGTTCATATTAACATTAAACAACACGGCCTCCCGGGTGGCGCAGTGGTTAAGGGCGCTGTACTGCAGTGCCAGCTGTGCCATCAGAGTCCCTGGGTTCGCGCCCAGGCTCTGTCGTAACCGGCCGCGACCGGGAGGTCCGTGGGGCGACGCACAATTGGCCTAGCGTCGTCCGGCACAATTGGCCTAGCGTCGTCCGGGTTAGGGAGGGCTTGGTCGGTAGGGATGTCCTTGTCTCATTGCGCACCAGCGACTCCTGTGGTGGGCCGGGCGCAGTGCGCGCTAACCAAGGTTGCCAGGTGCACGGTGTAGCCTCCGACACATTGGTGCGGCTGACTTCCGGGTTGGATGTGCGCTGTGTTAAGAAGCAGTGCGGCTGGTTGGGTTGTGTATCGGAGGACGCATGACTTTCAACCTTCGTCTCTCCCGAGCCCGTACGGGAGTTGTAGCGATGAGACAAGATAGTAGCTACTACAACAATTGGATACCACGAAATTGGGAAGAAAAAGGGGTAAAAAAAACACACAAAAAAAAAACTTTAAACAACACCGACCAAGCCCTCCCCAACACAATAAGGTTGTGTTGGTATGATGGTAATTGTACATTGTCTATGGTGATTGACATCACTTATTTTCTGAATAAAACTGTGCCATGCTTTAAAAAGGCATTCTTCAAGATCTCTCCTGGACTTTCATATTACTATGTTTCAAATGACTATCCCCTTAAGAGGCAGTATTACATTCATTTGCCACAGCTTGCCAAAGCAAATTAAATATTAAATATTTTCCATTCTGACAATCATAGTCTATTATTATTCCATCATTCGTCTTAAGGGCTCAAAAGCACTGACTAAAACAAACTATCAAATTCAACAATAATGTTATTGCACACTGATACCAAATGCAGGAACGCTTTAGTTAAACCATGGCTTTCAGTGCAAATGATTGTTTAAACAGAACCACGTTGTGTTTCTAAACACTAGCTGGTGATGAACATCAGCTCACCATTCAGCCTCATCCGTTCTGTCTCTGTTACTCGGTGGATGGCCTGGCCAGTACTATCAGAGGGAGCATTGAACACAGAGAAAGCTTGCAGTACCATCACGACTTGTATGGCCTGATTCAATACATTGCTCCAGTTCTTTCAAATCTATAAGAGGACCTTTACATCAGAAAACCCTCAACGTTATAACCCTTCTATAATACCCCTATTATGGTGAACTAAACTTTACTCTGCATGTAGTGTGTTTGAATGCCCTGTCTGTACGTGACCCATTGTTATGAGCTGAGGTACAAGATTCTAACAAAAGGTAATGATATAACACAGGCATGCAGAAACATTCTGTTGCAAGAGTGAGAGCCCCGCAGATACAGAGCTTTCATCTGTAATGAATTAGTAGCTATTGATGTCAATATTCAGATTGATCTTCCTACATCTATAAAGCTATTTGGAGACTGTCATTCGTGCCCCCAAAGGTACAGTATGCTGACAAATGCCACCTAATTAGACAGGATTATATTTGAGCCCAGACTTCAAATCTGCCTTTAAATACTTTCTTCTTTTTCATTCTTGATTCATCTGGTACGGTCCAGAGGAGAGATGCTGGGTTCTGGAGGAGGAAGTGTTGGACCCTTCTATGCTGCTGGATTTCCACCGTCTCCGTCCGGATCGCCCTGCACCTCGTCCTCCGGGTCAGCCCCGAGGCCGGGGTCGGCGCACTGCTGGAGCAGTTTTGTATGACGGTAGATATGTATATTAAACTGCTCCGGATATTTACCATGTTCTGCTCTCCTGCGTTTGACTTCCCTGCCACCAGTTACGCACCCCTTACAGCCACTCAATGTTAGTGATGGCTGTTTAACATTCTGATGGCCTTGAGATAGAAGCTGTTTTTCAGTCTCTCGGTCTCTGCTTTGATGCACCTGTACTGACCTCGCCTTCTGGATGATAGTGGGGTGAACAGGCAGTGGCTTGGGTGGTGGTGCCCTTGATGATCTTTTTGGCCTTCCTGTGACATCGGGTGGTGTAGGTGTCCTGGAGGCCAGGTTTTTTGCCCCCGGTGATGCGTTGTGAAGACCTCACTACCCTCTGGAGAGCCTTGCGGTTGTGGGCGGAGCAGTTGCCGTACCAGGCGGTGATACATCCCGTCAGGATGCTCTCGATTGTGCATCTGTAAAAGTTTGTGAGTGTTTTTGGTGACAAACCAAATTTCTTCAGCCTCCTGAGGTCGAAGAGTCGCTGTTGTACCTTCTTCACCACACTGTCTGTGTGGGTGGACCATTTCAGTTTGTCTGTGATGTGTACGCCGAGGAACTTAAAACTTTCCACCTTCTCCACTACTGTCCCGTCGATGTGGATAGGGGGATGCTCCCTCTGCTTTTTCCTGAAGTCCATGATCATCTCCTTTATTTTGTTGACGTTGAGTGTGAGGTTATTTTCCTGACACCACACTCCGAGGGCCTTCACCTCCTCCCTGTAGGCTGTCTCATTTGTTGTTGGTAATCAAGCCTACCACTGTAGTGTCGTCTGCAAACTTGATGATTGAGTTGGAGGCGTTCATGGCACCACAGTCATGAGTGAACAGGGAGTACATTAGAGGGCTGAGAACGCACCCTTGTGGGGCCCCAGTGTTGAGGATCAGTGGGGTGGAGATGTTGTTTCCTAACCTCACCACCTGGGGCGGCCCGTCAGAAAGTGCAGGACCCAGTTGCACAGGGCTAGGTCGAGACCCAGGGTCTTGAGCTTAATGATGAGTTTGGAGGGTACAATGGTGTTAAATGCAGAGCTGTAGTTGATGAACAGCATTCTCACATAGGTATTCCTCTTGTCCAGATGGGTTAGGGCAGTGTACAGTGTGATTGAGATTGCGTCGTCTGTGGACCTATTTGGGCGGTAAGCAAATTGGAGTGGGTCTAGGGTGTCAGGTAGGGTGGAGGTGATATGGTCCTTGACTAGTCTCTCAAAGCACTTCATGGTGACGGAAGTGAGTGCTACAGGGCAATAGTCGTTTAGCTCAGTTACCATAGCTTTCTTGGGAACCGGAACAATGGTGGCCCTCTTGAAGCATGTGGGAACAACAGACTGGGATAGGGATTGATTGAATATGTCCGCGGCTAGGGATGCCGTCTGGGCCGGCAGCCTTGCGAGGGTTAACACGTTTAAATGTTTTACTCACGTTGGCTGCGGTGAAGGAGAGTCCGCAGGTTTTGGTAGCGGGCCGTGTCAGCGACACTGTATTGTCCTCAAGCGAGCAAGAAGTTGTTTAGTTTGTCTGGGAGCAAGACATTGGGTCCGCGATGGGGCTGGTTTTCTTTTTGTAGTCCGTGATTGACTGTAGACCCTGCCACATATCTCGTGTCTGAGCCGTTGAATTGCGACTCTACTTTGTCTCTATACTGATGCGTTGCTTGTTTGATTGCCTTGCTACACTGTTTGTATTCGGTCATGGTTTGCCTTGCCCTGATTAAAAGCAGTGGTTCGTGCTTTCAGTTTTGCACGAATGCTGCCATCAATCCAAGGTTTCAGGTTGGCGAAGGTTTTAATAGTCGCCGTGGGTACAACATCACCGATGCACTTGCTAATAAACTCGCTTACCGAAACAGCGTATACATCGATGTTGTTGTTCGCCGCTATCCAGAACATGTCTCAGTCCACGAATCAGATTGGTCGGACCTGCGTTGAACAGACCTGAGCATGGGCGTTTCCTGTTTTAGTTTCTGTTTATAGGCTGGGAGCAACAACATGGAGTTGTGGTCAGATTTGCTGGAGAGAGGGCTTTGTTTGCGTCAAGGAAGTTAGAGTAACGGGTCGTGCATTCGATATGCTGATAACATTTAGGGAGCCTTGTTATCAGATTAGCCTTGTTAAAATCCACAGCTACAATAAATGCAGCCTCAGGATATGTGGTTTCCAGTTTACATAGAGTCAAATGAAGTTCTTTCAGGGCCGTCAAGGTGTCTTCTTGGAAGGTGTACACGACTGTGATTATAATCGAAGAGAATTCTCTTGGTAGATAATGCAGTCGGCAGTTGATTGTAAGGAATTCTATGTCAGGTCAACAAAAGGACTTGAGTCCCTGCATGTTGTTATGATCACACCACAACTCGTTAATCATAAGGCATACACCCTCACCCTTCCTCTTACCAGAGAGATGTTTGTTTCTGTCGGCTCGATGCGTGAAGAAACCAGGTGGCTGTACCGACTCCAATAACGTATCCCGAGTGAGCCATGTTTCCGTGAAACAGAGAATGTTACAATCTCTGATGTCTCTCTGGAAGGCAACCCATGTTGTCAAGAGACTGGACATTGGCTAGTAGGATACTCGGGAGCGGTGAGCGATGTGCCCGTCTACGGAGCCTGACTAGAAGACCGCTCCGTCTGCCCCTTCTGCGGCGCCGTTGTTTTGGGTTGCCTGCTGGGATCCGATCCATTGTCCTGGGTGGTGGACCAAGCAGAGGATCCGCTTCGGGAAAGTCGTATTCCTGGTTGTAAATGTTGGTAAGTTGATGTTGCTCTTAAATCCAATAGATCCTCCCGGCTGTATGTAATAAGACTTAAGATTTCCTGGGATAACAGTGTAAGAAATAATACATTAAAAAAAAATACTGCATAGTTTCCTAAGAACGCGAGGCAAGGCGGCCATCTCTGTTGGCACCGGAAAGGGACCAACACACATGCATATTGATACCACACACAAATGCATTCCCATTCCTCCATCCTCTTTACATACCATGCTGCTACTCTGTTGATTAGTTTATTATCTACTGTATGTATAGTCACTTTCCCCAACATACATGTACGTACATATTACCTCAATTACCTCTGTCGGCACCGGATGTGTGTGTCATTGTTTGTTGATTTCACGATGAATTTACATTAGTTGACAACTCAACCAAATGTAAATCCAAACTAGATGTTGAACTGACGTCTGTGCCCAGTGGGTGGTCTCATGTTATGGGATAGGTAATCATTGATGTGAGAGAGGTCTGTAGGGATATTAAGGTATTCTGTGTGTACAGAGGCTGCTGGCATTACCCTGGTATTGAGAATCAGGAGAAAGACTTATCCGCTTGACATTGTAAATCCTACATTGATCGCATGGCATTAATTAATGTACCTCCTGGCATCTAGTTGTTGGCTTTGTTTTCAGAACCTTACATTCGAGTCAAATGTCCGATCATGGCAAGTTCACACCACAAACATGTCCACAAAGGAAATTCTCTCTCTCTCTTTGTCTCTTTCTCTCTCTTCCCCCTCTCTCTCTCCTTCTTTCCCTCCCTCGTTCTGTGCCATGTACAGAGTGCTTCGGCTCCTCTCTCCTTTGAGTCTGTGTAAATGGGGTTAAAAACCTCTCCATTTGGGTTGCCAGGAGCTGATGTAAGGCTGTTGGCTGAATGTATTTAGATTCAGTGGGGAATGTAAAGCCTGTTGTGGTTCGTTTCCTTGTTTCTTGTCAATCATTGGCTCACAAGTGAAATTAGCATTATGACGATATCTTTAATTAAATCATTCAAAAACCTTTATTAATGCAATTGCAGACAGAAGTTGACAACAGGAACATAACGCATGTTTCTGAGAAAGTTCTGCAAAATAGAGAAGGTCTCAAGTTGTTTTTATTAAACCCTCAGTCCAGCCTCAGTGATGTCACTGCCTACGTCATTACCTTTTACTCATGAGAGTAAAGTGTTATCTAAAAGCTTAGCAGTAAATGTCCAAGTTGATTTATAGTGGAATGTCTGACTTGTCGTATTTTCTACACTCCCCTGCAGAGTTCTGTCTCAGTCACACATTTCTTAGAGGGGTCTCTTTATAAGAAGCAGAGAGAGAGAGAACAACTGTGGAACAATATTAAAACCTCAATGTATATATATTGTTTATATGTAGTCTAGGACCCTATAAACGTAAGGAGGGTGTCTTATAACCCCTCCCCTTCCATTAATACAACCTAAGCATAATCAATTATTCTATTATTCTAATACATCAACCATTTGGTACTAATTAGTCTCACAGCTTCAATCATAATATTATCCTCGGAAATCAAATAGATTAGGCAAATCCCCTGAATCCATTTGATCCCAGGGATGGCCTGCCAAAGGGAAAAACATCTCCTGAGGTTCCTGGAATGCTGGCGGGGGAGGGGTGAGTCTGTCTATACTCCCATTTCCTAACACAGAATAAAATATGATTTATAAACAGACAGACAAAGAGCAGTAGACAGAGGTGGTTATCAGATCAGAGGAGCTGATGCCGTCTGTTCACTAAAAGCTCCTCTCAAAAGGATAAAACAGTCTGGTGAAACCCAAGGGGTGTGTGTTTTGGTTTTGCCCTAGCACTACACAGCTGATTCAAATAATTAAAGCTTGATGAGTTAATTATTTGAACACCGGGCTAGAGAAAGGCTATTAAAGGTGGATGGTCAATTCCGTTTGGCGGAGAGTAATGAACCCTTAGACAGTGTCGTCCTCCTCTTGCCCACAATATATAACCCTTGGGCACACCCTGGTTTCCACGTCAATTCAATGAAATTACGCTGAAGCAATGTGGAATAGATGAATTGACGTCTGTGCCCAGTGGGAAGCTATTCACAAATGTATCTAATTGTATGATTATAACTAGAGTAGAGCCAATGGCCCTGAAGGCTACGGCACAGAGCAGTTTCAGCAGTCTGAAAAGAGGATTGATAAATGGTTGTCATATAATGTGAAGTGCTAATAGGTTTGCTGGGAAGTAGCGAGGAGGGAGGACCGGGCTGGTTGGAGGGTATTGATTAGAACATGTACACCAGGCTCTCTGAAAGAGAACCCAATTGGAATAGTGGTTATAGAGAAACACAGCTAGGCCTATACAATAACAGTACATCAAGGATAACGGGCAGTTAGCACTAAACCCAATGCCACAATAAATGAAATAAGGACACATCAAGGTGGAACGATGGCTCCTTGTGGGTTACAAGAGAATAACACAATTGCTAATGAAGACAGGCCGGGGAGGATCTCGAGCTTTCCTGAGTGCATTGTTTGCTTCCTTTGTAGAGAAATGTTTGAAATACGGCCAAAGACAGCCATTTAGGAAACAGGGAGGTGAAACCGCTGATACTTCTGGGTTTCATTTGCTTTCATGCAAAACATTCTGCGACTTTTATTTCAGCTAAAAGTTGTGTTAGAGATAAGACGTTAGTGTAACATTGAAAATATATTTCATTAATCACTTCCGTAAGCTTCACATTTGCATATAATTCTCAACATCAATGTCACGATCATCGTAAGGAGCGGAGCAAAATGCAGCGTGGTATGTGTTCATGATGATTTTTTTAATTAAAGAAAGCACTGAACACTGAATACAAACACAATAAACAAATAACGACCGTGAAGCTAAATGAGACCTGTGCTGACACAAGCAATCAACATAGACAATCTCCCACAAACAAGCAGTGAAACCCAGGCTACCTAAGTATGATTCTCAATCAGAGACAACTAATGACACCTACCTCTGATTGAGAACCATACTAGGCCGAAACATAGAAATCCCCAAATCATAGAAAACAAACATAGACTGCCCATCCCAACTCACGCCCTGACCATACTAAATAACGACAAAACAAAGGAAATAAAGGTCAGAACGTGACAGTACACCCCCCCCCAAAGGTGCGGACTCCGGCTGCAAAACCTGAACCTATAGGGGAGGGTCTGGGTGGGCGTCTGTCCGCGGTGGTGGCTCTGGCACGGGACGTGGACCCCACTTCAACACAGTCTTTCTCCGCCTAATTGTCCGCCTCCGTGGCATCCTAAACACGGCGACCCTCGCCGCCGACCTCGGACTTGGCAGCGCCGGGGTGAAGGATGACTCCGGCAGCGCCGGACAGGCGGGGGGCTCCGGCGCCTCTGGACTGAGGGGCTCTGGCGCCTCTGGACTGAGGGGCTCTGGCGCCTCTGGACTGAGGGGCTCTGGCGCCTCTGGACTGAGGGGCTCTGGCGCCTCTGGACTGAGCGGCTCTGTAGGGATGAGGCGGAGAGACAGCCTGGTGCGGGGGGCTGCCACCGGAGGGCTGGTGAGTGGAGTTGGTACTGGATAGACCGGACCGTGCAGGTGCACTGGAGCTCTTGAGCACCGAGCCTGCCCAACCTTACCTGGCTGAATGCTCCCATAGCCCGCACTGGGCTGTGCTGGTGAACCGGGGACACCATGCGTAAGTCTGGTGCCATGTACGCCGGCCCAAGGAGATGCACTGGAGACCAGATAAGTAGAGCCGGCTTCCTGGCACCTGGCTCGATGCCCACTCTAGCCCGGCCGATGCGAGGAGCTGGTATGTACCGCACCGGGCTATGCACCCGCAGTGGGGACACTGTGCGCTCCACAGCATAACAAGGTGCCTGCCCGGTCTCTCTCGCCCTCCGGTAAATACAGGAAGGTCTCCTACCTGGCTTCGCCACACTTCCTGTGTGCCCCCCCCAATACATTTTTGGGGCTGACTCTCGGGCTTCCATCCACGCCGCCGTGCTGCCTCCTCATACCAGCGCCTCTCCGCCGTCGCTGCCTCCAGCTCTTCCTTGGGGGGGGTCGATATTCTCCTGGCTGTGCCCAGGGTCCTTTACCGTCCAACTTCTCCTCCCATGTCCATTCCTCCTTGATTTGCTCCTGCTGCCTGTCACCACACCGCTTGGTCCTGTTGTGGTGGGTGATTTTGTCACGATCGTCGTAAGGAGCGGACCAAAATGCAGCGTGGTATATGTTCATGATGATTTTTTTTATTAAAGAAAGCACTGAATACAAACTACACAAAAACAATAAACAAATAATGACCGTGACGCTATAATGAGACCTGTGCTGACACAAGCAACTAACATAGACAATCACCCACAAACAAACAGTGAAGCCCAGGCTACCTAAGTATGATTCTCAATCAGAGACAACTAATGACACCTGCCTCTGATTGAGAACCATACTACGCCGAAACATAGAAATCCCAAAATCATAGAAAAAACAAACATAGACTGCCCACCCCAACTCACGCCCTGACCATACTAAATAACGACAAACAAAGGAAATAAAGGTCAGAACGTGACAACCAATGCACATGTCAATCATTAGATGTACATCTCAATAATATACACACAAAATTAATAGCTTCCTCCTGTAAAACATTGCATCACAATTAAAAATGTGTACCACACAAAGCAAAGTATGTACATTTGCAAGATCCAGTGCTTTTAGTCAGTCTCAATGACTTGACTCCCTCCCCGCATAGTAGATGTCAATTTTCAGTTTTGGATTAAATGCAATACCCTATAATTTGATCACAGTGGCCTTATTTCACTTCCAATTCTCTGTGTTCAAGATATGAACACAACACACATAGCGGACTGGCAACAAAAGCAAGAGAGAAAGAGAAAAGAAAAACCTGTTCTTAACAGAGGCTTTCTTTGAAAACCCTGTCATGTGCTTGGAAACCTATGTCAATGCTGAGGTTAATGCATTCTGGGAACAGAACAGCAGGAAGTATTGGAAGTGGAAGCCTCTTTCAACATCGTGCCTCGACACCGGGCGCTCTGTTCCAACTGAAAAATGCAATGCTGACCAATGCCCTAGAGCAGGATGCCTGCATGCAGAGATCTGTTGCTGTGTGAGACGCACATATTACAATATAAGTTTTGGCATGAACAGATATACCTACCTTCAGCGACTGAAATCCAAATACAATTACTGCACACATTATGTTAATTGCTTAAAAGCTTTAACTAAACATTTAATAGTCCTATTTTCAGGGTCAAATTCAGGTGCAGTAATTCAACTAATTATTGATGGAAATAAACGCTATAAAAATAAGGTTTAGTAGATCCTGGGGGATTATAGTAGGGTATTGAAATATAACACATAGGCCTACATGTTATTTGTTCAATTCTGAAGACACATTTCGTGTAGTCATAGTACAACATCAAAACAGGATTCAGTGGAACAGAAGAAATGTGCAGGACAATAAAACAGTGTAATTAGCTAATACTGACAAAATATTACCAATACAAGCCAGCACACACAGCAAGCTACCAAAAATAATTTGTTAAACAACCATTATTTCACTGTACTGCAGTTTTACTGCATTTTGAAGGCAGTGTCATTTTGTAAGAGTATCTTGCACTCTTAGAACAAAAGGTGCTATCTGGAACCTATTGGGGTCCACGTTTGGGGTCCACCTATTGGGGTCCACCTTTCCCCATAGGGTTCTACATGGAACCGAAAAGAGTTCTACCTGGAACCAAAAAGGGTTCTCCTTTGGAGACAGCTGAAGAACCCTTTTGAAACTTTATGTTCTAAGAATGTGTATTTATGTGCAGTTCAGCTGACATGCTGGTAGCCTAGAACAAATGTTATGGAAGTGAATGTGCACTTTTCAGTTGGGTAGACTGCAACTAGGGAAAACACTGCCATAGCCTGTAGTAAAGCAAAAGCATTTATATCTTCAGAGATTCTCTAAATTAGGGGCCATCTCTGAAGCTATAGGACTGCAGACTGTCACAAATGTTTGCTTTTAATGACCTAGCAAATTCGATGACTTGGAGGTGAAATACAGTCTATCACATTCCTTTTTTCTTATTTTTTGAATCTGTATTTCATCACCTAACTAATAAAAACCTCAAATGGACCTGCTCCTGCAAAAGTTATTCGGGCTGGGTAAGCTGAAGTGGACTGGCCCATGTACCATTAGCCGGAGCTCATAGTAACATGATTCAGCCGGACTCGGGAAGAGCTCGACCCTCATGAAGTGTCCATATTAGCAAAAAATAGAATGTCATCATGATTCGCAGCCGTTTTTACCAAAATAGCCTGGAATCACTAGTATTTACTTCTAAACAAGACACATTTTAGGGGGGATTCTAAGAAAGCTACAATGTTGTTTGGTTTATTGCTTTAATAGTCACTGAGATTGTATTTGTTATCAATGCAAAATAGGCTACTTTGATGCATAACCTATACAGATGAGATCAAGGAACCAACCAATTTCAAAATGCCTGAAGGTACCACGTTCATCTGTACAACAATAGTACACAAGTATAAACACCATGGGACCACGCAGACGTCATACCGCTCAGGAAGGAGAGGCGTTCTGACTCCTAGAGATGAACGTACTTTGGTGCAAAACGTGCAAATCAATCCCAGAACAACAGCAAAGGACCTTGTGAAGATGCTAGAGGAAACAGGTACAAAAGTATCTATATCCACAGTAAAACGAGTCCTATATCGACATAACCTGAAAAGCCGCTCAGCAAGGAAGAAGCCACTGCTCCAAAACTGCCATAGAAAAGGCAGACTACGGTTTGCAACTGCACATGGGGACAAAGATCGTACTTTTTGGAGAAATGTCCTCTGGTCTGATGAAACAAAAATAGAACTGTTTGGCCATAAAGAGCATTGTTATGTTTGGAGGAAAAAGGGGGAGGCTTGCAAGCAAAAGAACACCATCCCAACCGTGAAGCCCGGGGGTGGCAGCATCATGTTGTGGGGGTGCTTTGCTGCAGGAGGGGCTGGTGCACTTCACATAAGAGATGGCATCATGAGGAAGGAAATGTATGTGGATATATTGAAGCAACATCTCAAGACATCAGGAAGTTAAAGCTTGGTCGCAAATGGGTCTTCCAAATGGACAGTAACCCCAGGCATACTTCCAAAGTTGTAGCAAAATGGCTTAAGTACAACAATGTCAAGGTATTGGAGTGGTCATCACAAAGCCCTGACCTCAATCCCATAGAAAATGTGTGGGCAGAACTGAAAAAGCACATACGAGCAAGAAGGCCTACAAACCTGACTCAGTTATACCAGCTCTGTCAGGAGGGATTGGCCAAAATTCACCCAACTTATTGTGGGAAACTTGTTGAAGGCTACCCAATATGTTTGAGCCAAGTTAAACAATTTAAAGGCAATGCTACCAAATACTAATTGAGTGTATGTAAACATCTGACACACTGGGAATGTTATGAAATAAACAAAAGCTGAAATAAATCCTTCTATCTACTATTATTCTGACATTTCACATTCTTAAAATAAAGTGGTGATCCTAACTGACCTAAGACAGGGACATTTTACTAGGATTAAATGTCAGGAATTGTGAAAAAAAATGAGTTTAAATGTAGTTGGCTAAAGTATATGTAAACTTCTGACTTCAACTGTATATAGATGAGATCAAGGAACCAAGCGATTTGCTGGTAAAATACACCTTCATTGACCCTTCCAAGTTCCGCCCTTTTGTGTCTCAGTAGGGTCAAATCCTTTCACTTATGAACGCTTCCCGGTTATATCAGCAGATCTATCACCATGGCTTCTGAAGCAGTGGCTGTGTTGCTGCTGGTCTTCTTGTCAGGATCTACCTTTGGGATAAAGCTGGAAGGAAATGGATACACAGACGTTCTGATTGCTATTAACCCAGTGGTACCTGAGAACCCACTGCTCATCGAGAGAATCAAGGTAAAGATTTTAACCCAACAGTTAGAGACAATTTGCTTCCATGTTACTTATTTTAGGTATACATATACAGCAGGGATCCCCAACTGGTGGTTTTATTTGGCCTCACAAAGTTTTCTGATCAAAAAATACAATCAAGTAATTATAAAATAAATAAATCATTGTTTCACATAAGAATGAGAAAAAAAATCTGAAAATGAAATCAGCTCCAAGTGATTTTAATTGAAGAAATCTGTTCCCAAGTATTCCCACACATAATAGAGAGAAACATGACTGTATACAAATGTCAGCAAGTTTTGAAATGATTATGTTTTAATCAAACATTATATCTGTTTAGGCTTCTTGCGGTCAATTTGCTGTCTACAATTGTTTTGTAATTATGTTGCGGCCCCCCCAATCATCCGCTCAAGAAACAATTGTCCCACGGCTGAATCTAGTTGATGATTCCTGGTATACAGCATTCACCTTTTACTCGCAAGTGCTTCAGTATGTTTGGATAAGTGATTTGGCTATAGATAAACCAAGAAGAAACACATTTGTTGTCAAATATTGTTCAATATACGTATATCATTTGTCTTTCAGGAAATGATGTGCAATGCGTCATCCGTACTCTTTACAGCCACTGAAGACAAATTCTACTTTGAAGAGATAACAATACTAGTGCCACCAAACTGGTCTCAAGGAGGCTATGGAAGAACAAAGACTGAAACCTATGAAAAAGTATGAATGTTATTGTTATAACCAACTGCAACAGATGAAGCTTACTGGCAATATTATTCAGACAGCATAGCATTTAAATGCTAAAAGGCTTTGTTCTCTATTTTAGGCCAAAATAATCATTAATGAGGAAAATCGTGCATATGGAGATCAACCTTACACCCTGCAGTATGGTCAATGTGGATCTGAGAGCCGGTACATTCATTTGACCACTAAATTCATCTTAGATGATGAACTCATTAAACTGTATGGACCCAGAGGTAAGAGGTACCACCGTAAACAGAAGTCTAAGTAATTTAAACACATAACAATTATTATTCTTTAAAATCATAAATAAATCATGAATAAATAAACAAGACTGAGTTTACAGTAGGCTCACAAGCTTATGGAATGGTTAAGAAAATGAATGACTTGTCTCTTAGGTAAAGTCCTTGTGCATGAATGGGCTCACCTGAGATGGGGAGTTTATGATGAATTTGATGACGGTCAGCCATTCTACAAGGGTGCACACAGTGATATTCAGGCAACTAGGTAACCTTGTCTCTTAAACTCTTTCCCCCTGTCCAGTCCTACACAGTAACAGTATAACTAATATCAGATCATGTACGACATTTGAAGAAACTGTACAGTTTTATTTTTACTTTTGTAAGAACCAGTTTCACATTCTTTGTGTATTCTCAACATTCTCTTACTATTTTCTAATTTCACAGATGTTCCCTAGAGCTTGATGGTAAAATTGTCAACAGAATTAACCACACAAATTGCACACACATTGACCCGAACAACAAGATATATCCACAGGACTGTGTGTTCTTAGCAGACAGCGAACAATGGGAGAATACTGCATCTTTAATGTCCTATCCAAGTTTACATAAGGTAAGTTATGATGATAAAGACAGTCTTAGAAACAAAGGTGCAATATAAGAACATAAAAGCGTTATTTCGACTGCCCTACATGGAATCCATGTAGAATCCTCTGGGGAAGGAATTCCCCAGAGGATTCTACATGGATTCTACATGGAACCCAAAATAGGGTTCTCCTATGGGAACAGCCGTAGAACCTTTTTGGAACCCGTTTTCTAAGAGTGTATACTGTCTTTCTCAGCTGCATCATTCTCAGTTTTGACTAACTTTGTTTATGTGCACACTCAAGGTTACAAGATTCTGCTCCAAAAAAACACACAACAGTGAGGCCCCTAATGCACAGAACAGGATGTGTGACAACAGAGATGTGATGGACGTTATTTTCACAAGCTCAGTGGATGCCAAAGCCAATGTCCAGCCTCTGAAAGGACCACATCCAGCACCTAGGTTCACTGTGATGCAGAGGGGACAGAGAGTTGTCTGTCTGGTCCTTGATGTTTCAGGAAGCATGCGTGTAAGTTACTGCTATATCAGTATAATTGTCTAGGGTAGCACAACTTAAAGCATTTATAATGGATTAGTAAATTGTTAATTCATCATTTATGAATCATTACTCAGTTCTTAAGGTATTTAATATAGGTCCTTATAAACCATTTACTAATCGTTTGGTTAGTCTTTTTACGTGGCCTCATCTAAAATGTGGGCTATTTATACTTTATAAATATTTTAAATGATTTGAGTGACCAGCGTAATTTATCACAAAAAAATGGACATGTCATTGGTAGACATTTGTCGGGTTCACCTAGGGGTCATGATAAGGGCTGTACCAAAATGTTTGATGAATTAGAAGAATTGATTATGCTTATGTTTTATTAATAGAAGGGGAGGGGTTATAAGACCACTCCCTCGTTACATTTAAAGGGTTTTAGACTACAGATGAACAATATATATATATTCATTACATAGTTTTAGAATTGTTCCACAGTTGTTTTCTCTCTCTCTCTCTCTTATAAAGAAGACCCCTCTTAGAAATGTGTGACAAACAGAACTCTGCAGGGGAGTGTGGGAGATAAGAGAGTAGTCAGACATTCCACAATAAATCAACTTTGAGAAGTGGACATTTATTACCTAGCTTTTAGATAACACTGAAACTCTATGTTTCTATAGCTATGGATGCATGGCCTTGGTCTCCGGAGTAGAAGGTAATGACGTAGTCAGTGACATCACTATGGCTGGACTTTGGTTTAATAAAACAACTTGAGACCATTTGTTTGATGCAGAACTTACTCGGAAACATGCGTGCTATGATGATGAATAATATATTGTATGTAATTATCCATTATTATTTATTTTGTGGAGTTATTATAAATTGTTACCGTGTCTAGTTTTCATTTCAATATTACAAATATTCTTTCTAGTAGTTACTGTTATTAAGGGTATGTACCCAGCCCTTCAGCATATGTCAGTGTTATCAATACATTAAAGTTTGTCTAACATCAGACTGCTCTAATGTTTACTTTTATAGGGCTCAAGAATATTGCAACAGCAACAAGCAGCATCTCTGTTCCTGACAACTATAGTAGAAGATCATTCATATGTTGGGATTGTAACATTCACAAAAGATGCCAAAACTTTTAAACCTTTAACTGTAATCCATGGTGAAGAATCAAGAACGCAACTTGTGAGATATTTGCCAAGTGAAGCTAATGGAGGCACTGACATTTGTAAAGGACTTAAAAATGGTTTTGAGGTAAATATACTACCACATATTTTTTTAAACCACCATGCAGTCTTTGTAATTGTATTTTTAAATCATCACTGTGTTTTAATTTAATGAAAATATCTCCAAAATACATCTGTAATTATTTACTTTTCTTTGGCCTCTGATCAAGTGACTGTTATAAAACAAAACATTCATTGGTCTATTATAATCAGATCACAATGTCAAATCAAATCAAATCCAATTTTATTTGTCACATATACATGGTTAGCAGATGTTAATGCGAGTGTAGCGAAATGCTTGTGCTTCTAGTTCCGACAATGCAGTAATAACCAACAAGTAATCTAACTAACAATTCCAAAACTACTGTCTTGTACACAGTGTAAGGGGATAAAGAATATGTACATAAGGATATATGAATGAGTGATGGTACAGAGCAGCATTGGCAAGATACAGTAGATGGTATCGAGTACAAAATATACATATGAGATGAGTATGTAAACAAAGTGGCTGACGTGGGGCAAAAGTTCCATCTCGCCTGAACTGGCTGAAATTCCAGCAATTCTTTTTTCAAACAGCATTTACAACAAAAGGGGCATTATTATAATTTTATTCTGACCTCATAGTTTGGAAATAACGTTAAAAAAATACAGGAAATCACCTTTTTAACTGCACTGCCCCTTGAAGATGTAATGCAAGTGTAGCCTACATGGGTCAGGTTGTTATGTTTGTTTACATCTTTTTATGTTTTCAAAAAAAAATCTATGTTGATTTTCAGGAGTTACGCAAAGACAATGGCAATACAATGGGAGATGAAATCATCCTTTTAACTGATGGGGAATCAGAATTAAATTGTGCGTCGGAGGTTAAAGAAAGTGGTGCCATTGTAAATACAATTGCTCTTGGACCAAGTGCAAACAAAGAGTTGAAAATGTTGTCAGAAATATCAGGTAAGGTTTAATCAAAGGACCATCATATTAAGAATATTTAACTCGCGGACGTTACATTGTCTTAGCTTTTAAAGGGACGACCCACTCAAAAACGATATTTGGGATTTTTCATTAGTCCACTGTTAATACTGTACAGTACCAAAATATTTTGCATGTCAGCGGTCAAGTTTTCAAGATATTGGACTTTCAAGAAGCAAAGTGTCACAGGCAACATCATCACGATGAAGCAAAAAGCATATTTTGGGACTGTATCAGCAGTAAATTTCCCCTTTAAGGCAGATGAGACAGTCACCATTTTCTTGCATACTCTTTTTAAATCTTTGTCAATTATCTTCATTCTGCTTGTTCTTATTTATGTTTCAGGTGGGAAATATTTCTATGCATCTGATAATCTGGATCAAACTGAACTTGTGAACGTCTTTGCTTCACTTACCACAACCAATGGCGATTTGACACATCAGACAATCTTGGTGAGATAGAAGTCATTATAAATGCTTATGAATGCTTTATAAATTATTGTATTTGTTACAAATTCTAAACAATTGTAATGCTTATAAAAACGTATAGATTATAAATGCTTACAAATAATTAAAAACGTTATTATTAGCTTATAGATTTGAAGTAATACCAAACATTCTAACAAATGTTTTTTTAATGAGATGTTTTTATTTTCCCTCTGTACCTTTTCCTTAACAGCTTGATAGTTCTGGAATGAAAAGGAAATGGAATTCTCAACGGGACTGTGTCTGTTGATCACACAATCGGGAATAAAACCACCTTTTTGGTGCTCCATGAAAGTCAGTCCCCGGAGGATATTGAAATAAAAAGCCCATCTGGACAAATCTACGATTTTATTGATTTTCAACATTCTTCTATTTCCAAAATGCACTCCTTAGTTATTCAAGGAACAGCTGAGGTATTGTTTTCCATGTCCTGTTGGTGAATATGTAAAGTGTTTTTGTTACTTTAATTGTATCATACTATCAATAATGATAAAGCGCCATATGCAGAGCCTTGTAAAAATATGAGTGTTGTTTTAACCCTATGCATTACTCTTGTGAATGTGATTAAGAACTAATGAACTACTCAACCCTTTCTGACTCATCTTAACAATTTCCTTATTGTTTTTTTCTAGACTGGAGATTGGACATATGCCATAAAAAATACACTGTCAGATCAGTATATAACAATAACAATAACAAGTTGTGCTGTCAGTGACGCCATACCTCCAGTCACGGTCAAGGCTCACATGAGCCAACAGTCCATTGATGGCAGCAAACCCATGTTGGTGTATGCAGAGGTCAACCAGAAAGGTGTTCCAGTGATTCTGGCAGATGTGATGGCCACACTGAAGTCTGATTCTGGGGACCAATATCAGCTGGAACTGCTGGATAATGGAGCAGGTCAGTTAGAACCATATTGGCGCAGGTCAGTTAGAGCCATGATGGAGCAATTCAGGTAGATCCATGATGGAGCAGGTCAGCTATAGCCATAATGGAGCAGGTCAGCTAGAGCCATAATGGCGCAGGTCAGTTAGAGTAATAATGGAGCAGGTCAGTTAGAGCCATGATGGAGCAGGTCAGCTAGAGCCATAATGGCGCAGGTCAGCTAGAGTAATAATGGAGCAGGTCAGTTAGAGCAATAATGGAGCAGGTCAGCTAGAGCAATAATGGCACAGGTCAGCTAGTGTAATAATGGCACAGGTCAGTCAGAGCAATAATGGAGCAGGTCAGTTAGAGCAATAATGGCGCAGGTCAGTTAGAGCCATGATGGAGCAAGTCAGGTAGATCCATGATGGAGCAGGTCAGCTAGAGCCATAATGGCACAGGTCAGTTAGAGCAATAATGGCGCAGGTCAGTTAGAGCAATAATGGCGCAGGTCAGTTAGAGCAATAATGGAGCAGGTCATTTAGAGCAATTATGGTGCAGGTCAGTTAGAGCAATAATGGCGCAGGTCAGTCAGAGCAATAATGGAGCAGCTCAGTTAGAGCCATAATGGAGCAGATCAGTTAGAGCAATAATGGAGCAGGTCAGTCACAGCAATAATGGCGCAGGTCAGTCAGAGCAATAATGGCGCAGGTCAGTTAGAGCAATAATGGAGCAGGTCAGTCACAGCAATAATGGAGCAGGTCAGTCAGAGAAATAATGGAGCAGATCAGTCACAGCAATAATGGCGCAGGTCAGTCAGAGCAATAATGGCGCAGGTCAGTTAGAGTAATAATGGAGCAGGTCAGTCACAGCAATAATGGAGCAGGTCAGTTAGAGCAATAATGGCACAGGTCAGTCAGAGCAATAATGGAGCAGGTCAGTTAGAGCCATAATGGAGCAGGTCAGTTTGAGCAATAATGGAGCAGGTCAGTCACAGCAATAATGGCGCAGGTCAGTCAGAGCAATAATGGAGCAGGTCAGTTAGAGCAATAATGGAGCAGGTCAGTCACAGCAATAATGGCGCAGGTCAGTCAGAGCAATAATGGCGCAGGTCAGTCAGAGCAATAATGGAGCAGGTCAGTCAGAGCAATAATGGCGCAGGTCAGTCAGAGAAATAATGGCGCAGGTCAGTCAGAGAAATAATGGCGCAGGTCAGTCAGAGAAATAATGGCGCAGGTCAGTCAGAGAAATAATGGCGCAGGTCAGTCAGAGCAATAATGGCGCAGGTCAGTTTGAGACATAATGGAGCAGGTCAGTCAGAGCAATAATGGCGCAGGTCAGTCAGAGCAATAATGGAGCAGGTCAGTCAGAGCAATAATGGCGCAGGTCAGTCAGAGAAATAATGGCGCAGGTCAGTCAGAGAAATAATGGCGCAGGTCAGTCAGAGAAATAATGGCGCAGGTCAGTCAGAGCAATAATGGCGCAGGTCAGTTTGAGACATAATGGAGAAGTAGCAGAATGGTAAAATACATGCATAACATGACTTTTTGGATTGTTATCCATTCCATCACTGTCTGAGATAATTTTTTAGATAGTCTGATTATACACATCTTTATTCCTTCCAGGTGCTGATGCTTTTAGAAATGATGGGATCTATTCCAGATATTTTACCACTTCTAAAAATGGAAGATACAACTTGAAAGTGAAAGTGCAGAGAAAAAACAAAGGCAAAAATAATGGACAAGTTAGATTGAAGAGACACAGTGTTGCCCCATATGTACCTGGTTATGTCATCCAAGGTAAATCTCTCAGTCTGCTGTTGTTTATCGGTGACAAGTTGAATGTTTTCACATTTTGAGTCTGTTGCAACGTGATTTCTAATGTTTTCATATTTCAAGTCTGTGAGTGCCGACGTAACATGAATGCGTGTAACTTATTGCCTGATTCCCTCTCCTCCAGGGAAAGTAGTGATGAACCCCCCAAAGCCCCCAGTCAGTGAGGATGACCTGCAGGCTGATGTGGGCAGCTTCACCAGGACAGCCATAGGAGAGAGCTTCTCAGTCAGTCTCCCACCTCGTGTCCCCCCTCCAAATTTCCCCCCTAACAAAATCACAGACCTGAATGCAGAGATAGAGGAGGACAAAGTGATGCTCACATGGACTGCACCTGGGGAAGACATGGATCAAGGCACGGGTACAGTACCTAATCTTTTTAAGTCTATTTGCATAACGTCTAGGGCTGGGCAGGTTTAATCGAATATCCGGACGGACGTTAGTATTCGATTACTTGAGTGAGAGTTCTTTAAAATATATATATATATGTAAGCCTGTCTTAACAATGAAAAAGTTTGTCTAAATTAAATTTAATTATCCTTGTGACATTTTTACCTACAAGGATATACCATAACACATGCCGGGGATAAAGCTCTGGCCCCATAACGCCCACATCAGGACAAATTGGACACATTGCCCTAGGATTAGCTACTTCTGTACTCATTACTCATAGCACTTTGTCCTCCAACAGTCTTTACCATTCGGCCATCAGATTTGCCACCAATGCTCCTTATAGGACACATCACTACACTCTATACTCCTCTGTAAACTAGTCATCTCTTTATACCCATCGCAAGACCCACTGGTTGATGCTTATTTATTAAACCCTCTTATGCCTCACTCCCCCCTATCTGAGATATCTACTGCAGGCCTCATCCTCCACATACAACACCTGTTCTGCCAGTCATATTCTGTTAAAGGTCCCCAAAGCATACACATCCCTGTGTTGCTGGACTTTTCAGTTCACTGCAGCTAGCGACTGGAACGAGCTGCAACAAACACTCAAACTGGACAGTGTTATCTCAATCTCTTCATTCAAAGTCTCAATCATGGACGCTCTTACTGACAGTTATGGATGCTTTGTGTGATGTATTGTTGTCTCTGCCTTCTTGCCCTTTGCACTGTCGCCTGTGCTCAATAATGTTTGTACCATGTTTTGTGCTGCTACCATGTTGTGTTGCTGCCATGTTGTTGCTCTGTTGCTGCCTTGATATGTTGTTGTCTTAGGTCTCTCTTTATGTAGTGTTGTCTCTCTTGTCGTGATGTGTTTTTTGTCCTATATATATATCCATATATACAGTGGGGAGAACGAGTATTTGATATACTGCCAATTTTGCAGGTTTTCCTACTTACAAAGCATGTAGAGGTCTGTAATTTTTATCATAGGTACACTTCAACTGTGAGAGACGGATATATATATATATACAAGATATACAAGATATCTGCCATACAATACTACGACCAGACAGATTCTAAAAAGGACAAGGGCGATCTCTGCTGGGCAAACCAGTCTTCCATCTTCGACCCATTTATCGAAGCGCAGCTCAGTGTAAATATATATCTTGCAATTTCCTTTTCCGAATGGGCAGTTATTAGAATGCATAGGATTCTGTATTTACGTTAGCATAGCTTTTCAAGGTCCGATAGAGACCCAATCCCCTTTGTACCTCAGTATGCATATAATTGGTACCATTGGAAAGAAAACCCATTGAAGTTAGTAAAACAATTATAATAATGTAGGAGAATAATAAATATAATAAATATAACACAGAATAAATATAACACAATAGATACAGTAGGAGAAAATCCAAAGAAAAAAGCAACCTGAAATGTTTTTTTTTTGAGAGACCATGCTCTTATAATGGCAAGTATAGCAGCATACTGATTTCTAGCTCCCGGGTTGCAATTTCTATGGCTTCCACAGGGTGTCAGCAGTCTATGTTCAAGGTTTCAGACTTGTAACTTCCAAAATGAATAAGAAATATCAGTTTTACTACAGGGACACAGTCTTGGAAATTCTTGTTTGGGTGCGCCATGAAGGCAAGATGCACCTGCCAAAAATCAGTTTCCTATTGAACATACTTTTTTCCATAAGAAATATTATAGTTTGATTACATTTTAGGGTATCTGAGGAGTAAATAGAAACATATTTTGACTTGTTGAAACAAAGTTCAGAGGTAGATTTACTCAAAATCGATGGATTACTCAAATTGATGACGCCAACTAAACAGGCTTTTTGGGATATAAAGAAGGATTTTATCTAACAAAACAACACTACATGTTATAGCTGGGACCCTTTGGATGACAAATCAGAGGAAGAATTTCAAAAAGTAAGTGAATATTTAAATCGCTATTTGTGATTTTATGAAACCTATGCCGGTGGAAAAATATTTTGATGTGGGGCGCCATCCTCAAACAATCACATGGCATGCTTTTGCTGTAATAGCTACTGTAAATCGGTCAGTGTAGTTAGATTAACAAGAATTTAAGCTTTCAACCGATATAAGACACTTGTATGTACCTCAATGTTTAATATCCATAATATGTATGATTATTTATTTGAATTGCTCGCCCTCCAGTTTCACCGGAAGTTGTCCTGCTGCTACCACTCCAGTGTTGCTTTAGCAGTATGCTTAGGGTCATTGTCCTGCTGGAAGGTGAACCTCCGTCCCAGTCTCAAATCTCTGGAAGACTGAAACAGGTTTCCCTCAAGAATTTCCCTGTATTTAGCCCCATCCATCATTCCTTCAATTCTGACCAGTTTCCCAGTCAATGTCGATGAAAAACATCCCCACAGCATGGGATGGGGGTTCTTGGGGTGATGAGAGGTGTTGGGTTTGTGCCAGACATAGCATTTTCCTTGATGGCCATAATGCTTCATTTTAGTCTCATCTGACCAGAGTACCTTCTTCCATATGTTTGGTGTCTCCAAAATGCCTTTTGGTGTTTGCTTATTTTTTTCTTTAAGTAATGGCTTTTTTTCTGGCCACTCTTCCGTAAAGCCCAGCTCTGTGGAGTGTACGACCTAAAGTAATCCTATGGACAGATACTTCGATCTCAGGGTTATCTTTGGTCTCTTTGTTGCCTCTCTAATTAATGCCCTCCTTGCCTGGTCCGTTAGTTTTGGTGGGCGGCCCTCTCTTGGTAGGTTTGTTGTGGTGCCATAATCTTTCTATTTATAAATAATGGATTTAATATTTTTTATTACCCAACCCTGATCTGTATTTCTCCACAACTTTCTGCCTGACCTGTTTGGAGAGCTCCTTGGTCTTCATGGTGCTGCTTGTTTGGTGGTGCCCCTTGCTTAGTGTTGTTAAAGACTCTGGGGCCTTTCCGAACAGGTGTATATATACTGAGATCATGTGACAGATCATGTGACACTTAGATTGCACACATGTGGACTTTATTTGACTAATTATGTGACTACTGGAGGTAATTGTTGCACCAGATCTTATTTTGGGGCTTCATAGCAAAGGGGTTGAATACATATGCACGCACCACTTTTCCGTTTGAATTTGTTTTGAATTTCACTTCACCAATTTGGACTATTTTGTGTATGTCCAATACATGCAATCCAAATTTTAAAAATGACATGTTGTAACGCAACAGAATCGTAAAATCGCCAAGGGGGATGAATACTTTTGCAAGCCACAGTATAGTTTCCAGCTACAATAGTAATTTACAACATTAACAATGTCTACACTGTATTTCTGATCAATTTGATGTTATTTTAAATGGACACAAAAATGTGCTTTTCTTTCAAAAACAAGGATATTTCTATGCGACCCCAAACTTTTGAACGGTAGTGTATATTTTTTTGTGTACATGTATTTAATCCCTTATTTTTGGCACTGAACAGTCTCCATATATACTGTACTTCCATTCATTTTTTTTCAACTGATACCAGGGGACCTTTAGACGAGTCCCGTGAGGCCTGTGGGCATCCTAGAGCAAAACAACCAACATGTACGTGTTCATGAGAGTTTGTAGCCTTCAGTGTGTAGCCCAAACTGTTTGGACGCTACAGACAAAAGTTAGCTGTACCTACTTCAGACGTGTCACAAGACGCTTGTGGAGGTCATAGAGCAAAACAGAGATCTCCATCGTGTTTGTGAGAGTAGGCCAAACCGTTCGGACACTACCGGCAATTTTGTGAGAAGACCAATTTTCGGGATGTCTCATGGCCTGACAAACATAGCTCTAACTCTACCACCTTTTACCGCAGATGCAGAAGTACGACATCGACACAGTGGTGGATTGAGACACGTCTAATGCAAAAAATATATATCTAGCTTAAACGGACATATTTTTATGGGGATGTTTTTATTATGCTAATTAGATTGCAGCGGGGGCGCCGACATCTAATATTTGGGGTTAATAGTTTTTCTGAACCATAAATAACTGGTTAGCTTGACTCATATCCTTGAGAATGTGTGCCAAATTTCATCACTCTAAGTCAAACAGATCAATAAATATAAATATGTGCCTATTGTTGTGACACCGTGTGTTCGATCTGAATGGGCTTGCTTTATGTTAAGGCTTGACAGTGTTTGGAACATGTGACAATATGAATAACCATGTCTGATTTATATGCATTCATGTGCTAAGTCACACCCACCTGAATATTTATTGGTCACTAGTGGCCATGGTGTTTGAGAAAATAGTCTGGAAAACATAGCGTTTAGAGACCTTGTTCCATAGATGCTATTTATTTCATCCAGATCAGAAAAGTGGTTCTGGAGATCTGTTATGTTTTTCAAAAATTAAAAATGGCTGAAAATCCATCATGGCGGACCTTATGGGGTATATTTGCTCTTATTTATGACTCCAGATCACACGGGATAAGAGGTGTGACCTTTACATTTCTGCATTTGAAATCAATTGTTATAGCGCCACCATATGGCGAATATGCATGGCATTGCATGACAGGGTGTGGCCCTTTACCATCATGCAATGTTGCAACCTTCTAAGCCTTATCTTCTCACGAGATTTAGCATTTTAATTTGGCATTACAGGAAAGGCAGCCCTGATATCGGTATGCTATTTTCCATACTTTAAATAGTAATTCCAGGCGCTCACCTTACAGAGTTTCCACAATACCTGACACAGATCAATGCAAAACACTTTTTGTAACATAATCAGTTCCTTCATGGCAAAAAATCTGACTTCTCTTTCACTGTTGATGTTAGCCAAACTACCTCAAAAAAGCTGCTGCTAACTTTTACTATGTGCATTTGCGCCATTCTGATTGGTCAATAGTGAATAGGATTTTTTTATAAAAACATTTATTTATGTTTTTAAATTTCAACTGTTCGGATTTCTGAAAAAATGTCATGATATTAGTCAAATCATTTCAAATGTCTATCCGTACTAATTATCATCATCATGAACATACTGATCCTGAAATCATTATTTACCATAACACTTTCTAGATGAGATCAGACATTTGCATTGAATAACCATGTGTGAATCTCATGAATATGTGTTATAACCTACATTTTCCCTTTCCACTTTGTCCTGCTTCATTTCTTTCAGCTGATTCCTATGAGATCAGAGTCATGGACTTGGAAGCCCTGAGAGGAAATTTCAGTGGAGCACATCTAATGAACACCTCCGACATCCGACCACTAGAGGCAGGCTCTACAGAGGAATACTCCTTCCTTTCCAGTTACATCATCAATGCTGAACCCGAGACGGTCATGTTCTTTGCTGTACGTTCTTGTGACAAGGATTCTCTGATGTCTGACATGTCTAATGTTGCTAAAGCCACAAAAATTTGACCATTTGTTCCAACTACAACTACGCCTACGATATCACAATATCCAAGTCCAAACCTAAAGCGGTCCTCTGGATCAAATGTAGTAGCAGTGGTTCTATCAGTCTTTGGTACTGCTGCAGTCATTATTGCTGTGCTAGTTGTAAGCAGGATGTGACTCAACAGACCCGGGAACACTCCCAACTACACAGAGACACAGGTCTCTACAAGCTTTCTGTAACAATTAACAGCACGAATACATCCATGGGCTTATCAACACTAAAGATAATTGTATAATTAATCTAACATTCCTTTCTGAAAAACAATGGCAACGCGAGCTATTCTCTCTCTGAATTTGAAAGCTATTACCCTTTCCAAAGGCAAGACAGAATTGTATTTACTGAGAAGACAGAGCAAAATGTGCCATCCATCATGGTAATCGCCCCAGTCATTTACTGGCTAACAAACTACGCAGTAATGACCAATTAGTTGATATAGCAACTTCTGAATCTGAAACAGCGGAATTACTATCAGAACCCAAATGAATCAAAGATTCTCCTTCTTCTCCTTCTACTCCCCCTGAGGTCTATTTTAAATATTGGAATCAATTAGGTTCACTTTTGCTCGAAATAACTAACATTTGGGAAGGTGAATGAAGCACAAATGTCGGCTTATAATTGTAAAGTAAGGATACCACTCAGTGTCCTGACTCTCGCCCCCATCTTTGATAAACATAGATATTTAATTGTTTTCCAAAATGTTGTCATCCCGTCTCGAGACTTTCTTTCCCAAATTGGTTTGTTAAAGCGGGTTTGTTAAAAAACGTTAATCCACGGACAATCGCCAGCGCCTGTTACATGTCAACAATGCTTCAAAAGAAACAACAGCTCCTTGGGCTGTTTTATCTCTTGATGCAGAAAAAGCTTTGATAGACTTGACTGTTAATGCCTCTGGTCGATCTTGGAACATATGGGAATTGGCTCTAATTTCATTAACATGATTAGAATACTATATGCCAATCTCTCAGCCATAGTTATAACAGGTAATATCTGCTCTGCTCTGTTCAAAATCACTTGAAGCAGCAGACAATGCTGTCTGAGTTCTTTATGGAACCCCTGGCCCAGGAAAATCATCAATCGAAGGAAATAACACGAACTTCTCTAAAAGCTACTGATCACTTAATCTCATTATACACGGATGACATTTTACTATACTGCTGTGGAAACAATTAAGAGACCATGGCAAAATTATCAGTTTCTCTGGTTTTACTATTTATAGGTTAGTGTTTGGGTAAAATTAACATTTTCGTTTTTATTCTATAAACTACTGACAACGTTTCTCCCAAATTCCAAATAAAAATATTGTCATTTAGAGCATTTATTTAAAGAAAAGAGGAAGATGGATGGTCACAAGCCATCAAACAAAGCAGAGCTGCTAGAATTTCTGCGCCAGGAGTGGAATAAAGTCACCCAACATCAATGTGAAAGGCTGGTGGAGAGAATGCCAAGGCACATGAAAGCTGTGATTAAAATCAGGGTTATTCCACCAAATATTGACTTCTGAACTCTTTAAAACATTAGTATTGTGTTGTTAAAAAATGAACCTTAACTTATTTTCTTTGCATTATTCCAGGTCTGACAACATTGCCCCTTTTTTGTTTTTTGACCAGTTGTCATTTTCTGCAAAAAAATGCTCGAAATGACAATATTTTTATTTGGAATTTGGGAGAAACGTTGTCAGTAGTTTATAGAATGAAACAAAATGTTTGTTTTACCCAAACACATACCTACCTATAAGTAGTAAAACCAGAGAAGCTGATCATTTTGCCATGGTCTCATAATCTTAACCAGAGCTGTATATAGATTAACATTGTATCGCAATCATTCCTAAATGCATTGAAGAATATAGAATAATTTAACTTCATCCCAAATTATTAAATGTATCTAACCAAATCATCCCTACTGCCTCTCAAGACCCCGACGGAGAACTCAGTCTTTAGTTATTGAATCCCAATCATTGCCCATTTTAAATATGTGAGTAGATATATTTCCTCCTAAGATAAAACCATTGCAAGAAGCTTTAACGGAACGCTCAAATCAATTAAAATCCAGCCTCAGTAGATGGACTAACATCCCAGTTGCTTTAACTGGCAGAATATCTATTGTCAAAATGAATATATTGCCAAGCGTGAATTTCTGTAGTTCAATTCTTCCCGTCTCTCCATTCTGGCTATTGGGATACAATTCATAGTGCTGTTTCAAAATGCAAATGGAAAAGCAAGTGATCCTGGATTTTGTTTGAATTACGAAGAGGGAGTCTTTCCTACGTCTTGTACTACTTTCCAACTTTCCCGGGCACGAGCATTTCGCCCCATCCTAAATTGGTGTAACTGGGAATCAAAATGTCATGCCTATAATACAATATTTCACAATAATGCCTTGCGATCTGGAACAGAATATAGAAAAATATGACCTTGGCATCCCGTAATCTGAACCATCAATTTATACATGTAAAGGTTGTTCAAAGACTGCATTAAACATCGAGGAAACGTTTCACGATGAAATTGGTCCCAACTGTTCACTGTGTTCCCTACAAGCAACAGTGACAAGCAACCATAGTTGCTGGGAGGCTGTATGGGCAGTGGCTTGTTTGATGGGAAGTAGCATACTTATTTGTGTTTATTTTCCTTTACATACTAAATGTCATAATGATCAATACTTTGTATTTATGTGCCTTTATTTTTGAGTGTCAGGCTACAGGTAAAGACGATATGAACTGAACCGCCCCACTCTACTTCTCTCTTTTCATTATAGTCATAATGTTTGTAACTTGTTGTCATCATATTCATGCCATTTTTTTAAATGTTATATTCTTTCAGGACAAACACATTAACATCTTGCATGCTTTGATTTTTTTAGATGTACTTGCTTAGTTAAACCACAGGATGGCAGTCAAGTACCAGCATTAGCTTTTCTTCACTGTCTTTTGTCTGTCTGGTCTGGTGCTTTACTATTGGGATCATGTCATGATGTGGGCATATTTAAAACTTTTACGAATGAAACTGGCTACTCTTCTACCATTATATTGTTTTACTGTGATTGAAAGGGGTCTGTTCAAGGTCTTAATAAAAGGCCTATTTTACACTCACACATTCATTCGTTTAAATTCATGTATTCTACTCTCATGACTTCACATTTAACACTCATTCCACATAATTTTGTGATAAGTCGAATTGATAAATAAAAATCGTATAATTTGATAAAGGAAGTGACTTTGTAATCTTTTGTTGTCTTGACCAGTTGATGTCAGGATTTCATTCCCAGAATTTCAAACAGAAGCCATCAAAAGTATGTGTATGTACATGATACAATTCATGATTTTAACACCAACTAATCTAGCATCATCCAACACAATGCAAAGATTCTCCTTTCTGTGGTCTTTGACTTAAGGTGATTTTCCTATAAGACCAGGGTTTACTGAGACTGTTCTATTCCTTTGCCTTGTGAATCATCTCAGGTATTTCCCTCAAACATGTCTTTGAAACTAATGACGTCATCTAGCGTTTAGGAGCGTCAGTAACCTACATAAAACCATTAGTTACAATAAAGACATTCCTAGGGACAAGCATGGATACCAACGCAGAAAAAACACCCAATAAAGCAATCATCAAATTGGAGGTTACAGAGAAACCCCCCAATTATCATCACTTGTTGTTATACTCAGTCTGGAAAACATAGTCACACTTTCCATGATCACTCATTAGAGTTGAAAAGATGGTTCCTCTTGAAAGAGTGGTACACCAATACAATAGAAGTACTGGATGAACCCCTGCATCATGTAGAGGGACACTGGGTTATTACTGGCCCAATTTTCAATCTCACCACAGACATGTCTTCAATATCATAAATCCAAGGTAAAACATGTTGTGCCAAAGTCAGGAAGCCTTACGTCAGAAATTTGGTAAACAAATACTAAAAGTTGGTTCATCATGACAAAAAATTAAGTATCAGTGTCACATGCTGACCTTAGTTCTTTTGTTATGTCTTTGTTTCAGCATGGTCAGGGCGTGAGTTGGGTGGATTGTCTAAGTTCGTCTTTCTATGTTGTGTTTTGTGTTTGGCCTGGTATGGTTCTCAATCAGAGGCAGGTGTCATTAGTTGTCTCCGATTGAGAATCATATTTAGGTAGCCTTTTCCCACCTGTGTTTTGTGGGTGATTGTTTTCTGTTTTGTGAGTATTCCTTACAGAACTGTTTCATTTTCGTTCTCGCTCTTATTTTATTTTTGTCATTCCAGTGTTCAGTTTATATTGCTCATTAAAATGAACACTTACCACGCTGCACCTTGGTCCTCTTCTCCTTCACCAGACGAAGACCGTTACAGAATCACCCACCACCAAAGGACCAAGCAGCGTGGTATCGGGCAGCAGTAGACATCTCGGGACTCATGGACATGAAAGGAGATTCTGGACGGAGAAGGACCCTGGGCACAGGCTCGGGAATATCGCCGCCCCATGGCAGAGCTGGAGGCAGCGAAAGCTGAGCGCCGGCGGTATGAGGAGGCAGCACGGCAGCGCGGCTGGGACGAGAGGCAGCCCCAAAAAATTATTGGGGGGACGCATACGGGGATTGTGGCGAAGTCAGGTAGGAGACCTGCGCCAACTCCCAGTGCTTACCGTGGAGAGAGGTGGACCGGGCAGACACCGTGTTATGCCGTGAGGCGCACGGTGTACCCGGTGTGCAGGCATAGCCCGGTGCGTTACATAGCAGCGCCTCGTATCGGCCGGGCTAGAGTGGGCATCGAGCCAGGTGCCATGAAGCCGGCTCAGCGCATCTGGTCTCCAGTGCGTCTCCTTGGGCCGGGGTACATGGCACCAGCCCTACGCACGGTGTCCCCGGTTCGCCAGCACAGCCCAGTGCGGTCTGTTCCACCTCGCCGCACTGGCCTGGCGACGGGGAGTATCCAGCCAGGTAGGGTTGTGCAGGCTCGGTGCTCGAGACCTCCAGTGCGCATCCACAGTCCAGTCTTTTCGGTACCTCCTCCACGCACCAGGCCTCGGTGGCAATCCCACGCACCAGGCTGTCTCTCCGTCTCCTTCCTCCAGGTGCTCCCTCCTGTCCAGCGCTGCCGGAGTCTCCCTCCTGTCCAGCGCTGCCGGAGTCTCCCTCCTGTCCAGCACTGCCGGAGTCTCACTCCTGTCCAGCGCTGCCGGAGTCTCACTCCTGTCCAGCGCTGCTGGAGTCTCCCGTCTGTCCTGAGCTGCCAGAGTCTCCCGTCTGTCCTGACGCCACCACAGACACCCACCCAGACCCTCCCCTATAGGTTCAGGTTTTGCGGCCAGAGTCCGTTCTGACTTTATCTTTTGTTATGTCTTTGTTTTAGTATGGTTGGTCCTCTTCTCCTTCACCAGACCTAAACTGTTACAATCAGTAACAAACCACCATAGAAAGATTAAATGAAACGTGATTCTTGATTATACTAATTGAATTCAACCCCAAGGCAATTTGTATTTCTGTCCTGCTACTACAGTATACAGAATGTAAAATATTTTGTTTATTTTATGTAGTTTACAAAAGTTGAATCAGGAAGGCTCGTCTGAATGCTCATTTAACTTAATCCAGGAAGCATAACATAATTCACTCTGTTTCCTATTCCAGGGGCATTGTGGGAATGAATACACACGTATCATCATCACCATAACCTTTTGTTTCTCCTCTTTCCTATTAGCCAGTTGTGGAATGGTATTCACCTATTTTACCTTATAAGCACGGTGCAATAATGCACATACCTCAAGCTTGCCGTTTAACCTATGGGCTCACTCTAACAATTATCACCTTCCTCATGCTCAACCAATGGACTTACATCTTGTGATGTACAATATTTATATGTCAACTCACCCTTTTTCTCTCACTTGCTACTTTTCACATCATCTGGCCCCCGAGGATATTCCCTCGGAGACAAGGTCATTCCCCAAACTATTTAATAAAATGTCCTATTGCAATCCGTCTTTGTTGTTCATTCAGTTAAGTCTGTACTCAATTTAACTCTTTTTGAGGTAGTGTTAAGTGGTCTCTGTGAATTCTGCTTAGCTAGAATATCAGAGAGTGACTTCTCCACAATAACCCCCCTGTCCCCGTGCTTCCCCTCTGCTGTCTCCCACCATCTTCACCCCAGACTCCCCCCAGCCCCTGTCCAGACCACTTTGTGACGTATTACAGAGGGAGAGTCAATATGCAGAGTGATTCATGGGAAACTCAGCCTAAGCTTTGGCAAGGAGCAAAGAGACAGGATCTCCATCTTGGTGAATTGTTTCCCTCTCTCTACATGTCTGTCACTCAACTAAGTCTTTTTCTCTGTCTCCCTCTTCCTCCTTGTCTATATTTGTACCTCTCTTTAGCCATGTTGGCGTCATCCTCCACTCTGCAGTTGGCCATCCCTGTTTCACCACCACAGCAGTGCTGATCCATGTCCTTCTAAGGCAGGCAAGAGAGGCCAAACACGGAGTGCCGAAAGAGTGTTCATATTAACAACTCAATCATATTAACATTAAACAACACTATAATAAAATTGGTCTACACGGACAAGTTCTGGCCTGGTTTAGATCTTATCTGTCGGAAAGATATCAGTTTGTCTCTGTGAATGGTTTGTCCTCTGACAAATCAACTGTAAATTTCGGTGTTCCTCAAGGTTCCGTTTTAGGACCACTATTGTTTTCACTATATATTTTACCTCTTGGGGATGTTATTCGAAAACATAATGTTAACTTTCACTGCTATGCGGATGACACACAGCTGTACATCTCAATTAAACATGGTGAAGCCCCAAAATTGCCCTTGCTAGAAGAATGTGTTTCAGACATAAGGAAGTGGATGGCTGCAAACGTTCTACTTTTAAACTCGGACAAAACAGAGATGCTTGTTCTAGGTCCCAAGAAACAAAGAGATCTTCTGTTGAATCTGACAATTAATCTTAATGGTTGTACAGTCGTCTCAAATAAAACTGTGAAGGACCTCGGCGTTACTCTGGACCCTGATCTCTCTTTTGAAGAACATATCAAGACCATTTCAAGGACAGCTTTTTTCCATCTACGTAACATTGCAAAAATCAGAAACTTTCTGTCCAAAAATGATGCAGAAAAATTAATCCATGCTTTTGTCACTTCTAGGTTAGACTACTGCAATGCTCTACTTTCCGGCTACCCGGATAAAGCACTAAATAAACTTCAGTTAGTGCTAAATACGGCTGCTAGAATCCTGACTAGAACCAAAACATTTGATCATATTACTCCAGTGCTAGCCTCTCTACACTGGCTTCCTGTCAAAGCAAGGGCTGATTTCAAGGTTTTACTGCTAACCTACAAAGCATTACATGGGCTTGCTCCTACCTATCTCTCTGATTTGGTCCTGCCGTACATACCTACACGTACGCTACGGTCACAAGACGCAGGCCTCCTAATTGTCCCTAGAATTTTTAAGCAAACAACTGGAGGCAGGGCTTTCTCCGATAGAGCTCCATTTTTATGGAACGGTCTGCCTACCCATGTCAGAGACGCAAACTCGGTCTCAACCTTTAAGTCTCTACTGAAGACTCATCTCTTCAGTGGGTCATATGATTGAGTGTAGTCTGGCCCAGGAGTGGGAGGGTGAACGGAAAGGCTCTGGAGCAACGAACCGCCCTTGCTGTCTTTGCCTGGCCGGTTCCCCTCTTTCCACTGGGATTCTCTGCCTCTAACCCTATTACAGGGGCTGAGTCACTGGCTTTACTGGGGCTCTCTCATGCCGTCCCTGGAGGGGGTGCGTCACCTGAGTGGGTTGAGTCACTGATGTGGTCATCCTGTCTGGGTTGGCGCCCCCCCCTTGGGTTGTGCCGTGGCGGAGGTCTTTGTGGGCTATACTCAGCCTTGTCTCAGGATGGTAAGTTGGTGGTTGAAGATATCCCTCTAGTGGTGTGGGGGCTGTGCTTTGGCAAAGTGGGTGGGGTTATATCCTTCCTGTTTGGCCCTGTCCGGGGGTGTCCTCGGAGTGGGCCACAGTGTCTCCTGACCCCTCCTGTCTCAGCCTCCAGTATTTATGCTGCAGTAGTTTATGTGTCGGGGGGCTAGGGTCAGTTTGTTATATCTGGAGTACTTCTCCTGTCCTATTTGGTGTCCTGTGTGAATCTAAGTGTGCGTTCTCTAATTCTCTCCTTCTCTCTTTCTCTCTCTCGGAGGACCTGAGCCCTAGGACCATGCCCCAGGACTACCTGACATGATGACTCCTTGCTGTCCCCAGTCCACCTGGCTGTGCTGCTGCTCCAGTTTCAACTGACCTGAGCCCTAGGACTATGCCCCAGGAATACCTGACATGATGACTCCTTGCTGTCCCCAGTCCACCTGACTGTGCTGCTGCTCCAGTTTCAACTATTCTGCCTTATTATTATTCGACCATGCTGGTCATTTATGAACATTTGAACATCTTGACCATGTTTTGTTATAATCTCCACCCGGCACAGCCAGAAGAGGACTGGCCACCCCACATAGCCTGGTTCCTCTCTAGGTTTCTTCCTAGGTTTTGGCCTTTCTAGGGAGTTTTTCCTAGCCACCGTGCTTCTACACCTGCATTGCTTGCTGTTTGGGGTTTTTGGCTGGGTTTCTGTACAGCACTTTGAGATATCAGCTGATGTACGAAGGGCTATATAAATAAATTTGATTTGATTTGAATAAGGTTGTGTTGGTATGATGGTAATTGTACATTGTCTATGGTGATTGACATCACTTATTTTCTGAATAAAACTGTGCCATGCTTTAAAAAGGCATTCTTCAAGATAATCTCTCCTGGACTTTTCATATGAGTGTATTTCTATGTTTCAAATGACTATCCCCTTAAGAGGCAGTATTACATTCATTTGCCACAGCTTGCCAAAGCAAATTAAATATTTTCCATTCTGACAATCATAGTCTATTATTATAGACTAGAACAAACTATCAAATTCAACAATAATGTTATTGCACACTGATACCAAATGCAGGCAAGCTTTAGTTAAACCATGGCTTTCAGTGCAAATGATTGTTTAAACAGAACCACGTTGTGTTTCTAAACACTAGCTGGTGATGAACATCAGCTCACCATTCAGCCTCATCCGTTCTGTCTCTGTTACTCGGTGGATGGCCTGGCCAGTACTATCAGAGGGAGCATTGAACACAGAGAAAGCTTGCAGTACCATCACGACTTGTATGGCCTGATTCAATGCATTGCTCCAGTTCTTTCAAATCTATAAGAGGACCTTTACATCAGAAAACCCTCAACGTTATAACCCTTCTATAATACCCCTATTATGGTGAACTAAACTTTACTGTGCATGTAGTGTGTTTGAATGCCCTGTCTGTACCTGACCCATTGTTATGAGCTGAGGTACAAGATTCTAACAAAAGGTAATGATATAACACAGGCATGCAGAAACATTCTGTTGCAAGAATGAGAGCCCCGCAGATACAGAGCTTTCATCTGTAATGAATTAGTAGCTATTGATGTCAATATTCAGATTGATCTTCCTAAATCTATAAAGCTATTTGGAGACTGTCATTCGTACCCCCAAAGGTACAGTATGCTGACAAATTCCACCTAATTAGACAGGATTATATTTGAGCCCAGACTTCAAATCTGCCTTTAAATACTTTCTTCTTTTTCATTCTTGATTCATCTGGAATGAGAAAAAAGGGGAATTTCTTTAGCCAATTACAAGTTTAAAAACCTTATCCTGACTTACCACTGGGGCCATTTAAAGTATTGAGGAGAGTGAACGAGGTATATAACAGGTTACAGCATCCCCCCGATTACCGCGTTACCCCCTCGTTCCATGTGTCTCTCCTCAGGCCGGTGGTGGCTGGCCCGCTCCAGGAAGCTGAGGTGAGGGAGGTTCCTACGCCCCCACTGGACAAATAGAGGGCCCCGGCATACTCTATTCGATTCAAGTCATCGGGGGAGGGGCCTTCAGTACCTCGTGGACAGGGAGGGGTACAGTCCAGAGGAGAGATGCTGGGTTCTGGAGGAGGAAGTGTTGGACCCTTCTATGCTGCTAGATTTCCACCGTCTCCGTCCGGATCGCCCTGCACCTCGTCCTCCGGGTCAGCCCCGAGGCCGGGGTCGGCGCACTGCTGGAGAAGTTTTGTATGCCGGTAGATATGTATATTAAACTGCTCCGGATATTTACCATGTTCTGCTCTCCTGCGTTTGACTTCCCTGCCACCAGTTACGCACCCCTTACAGCCACTCAATGTTAGTGATGGCTGTTTAACATTCTGATGGCCTTGAGATAGAAGCTGTTTTTCAGTCTCTCGGTCCCTGCTTTGATGCACCTGTACTGACCTCGCCTTCTGGATGATAGCGGGGTGAACAGGCAGTGGCTTGGGTGGTGGTGTCCTTGATGATCTTTATGGCCTTCCTGTGACATCGGGTGGTGTAGGTGTCCTGGAGGCCAGGTTTTTTGCCCCCGGTGATGCGTTGTGAAGACCTCACTACCCTCTGGAGAGCCTTGCGGTTGTGGGCGGAGCAGTTGCCGTACCAGGCGGTGATACATCCCGACAGGATGCTCTCGATTGTGCATCTGTAAACGTTTGTGAGTGTTTTTGGTGACAAACCAAATTTCTTCAGCCTCCTGAGGTCGAAGAGTTGCTGTTGTACCTTCTTCACCACACTGTCTGTGTGGGTGGACCATTTCAGTTTGTCTGTGATGTGTACGCCGAGGAACTTAAAACTTTCCACCTTCTCCAGTACTGTCCCGTCGATGTGGATAGGGGGATGCTCCCTCTGGTTTTTCCTGAAGTCCATGATCATCTCCTTTATTTTGTTGACGTTGAGTGTGAGGTTATTTTCCTGACACCACACTCCGAGGGCCTTCACCTCCTCCCTGTAGGCTGTCTCATTTGTTGTTGGTAATCAAGCCTACCACTGTAGTGTCGTCTGCAAACTTGATGATTGAGTTGGAGGCGTTCATGGCCCCGCAGTCATGAGTGAACAGGGAGTACATTAGAGGGCTGAGAACGCACCCTTGTGGGGCCCCAGTGTTGAGGATCAGTGGGGTGGAGATGTTGTTTCCTAACCTCACCACCTGAGGCGGCCCATCAGAAAGTGCACTACCCAGTTGCACAGGGCTAGGTCGAGACCCAGGGTCTTGAGCTTAATGATGAGTTTGGAGGGTACTATGGTGTTAAATGCAGAGCTGTAGTTGATGAACAGCATTCTCACATAGGTATTCCTCTTGTCCAGATGGGTTAGGGCAGTGTACCGTGTGATTGAGATTGCGTCGTCTGTGGACCTATTGGGGCGGTAAGCAAATTGGAGTGGGTCTAGGGTGTCAGGTAGGGTGGAGGTGATATGGTCCTTGACTAGTCTCTCAAAGCACTTCATGATGACGGAAGGGAGTGCTACAGGGCAATAGTCATTTAGAACACAAATGCATTCCCATTCCTCCATCCTCTTTACATACCCTGCTGCTACTCTGTTGATTAGTTTATTATCTACTGTATGTATAGTCACTTTCCCCTACATACATGTACGTACATATTACCTCAATTACCTCTGTCGGCACCGGATGTGTGTGTCATTGTTTGTTGATTTCACGATGAATTTACATTAGTTGACAACTCAACCAAATGTAAATCCAAACTAGATGTTGAACTGACGTCTGTGCCCAGTGGGTGGTCTCATGTTATGGGACAGGTAATCATTGATGTGAGAGAGGTCTGTAGGGATATTAAGGTATTCTGTGTGTACAGAGGCTGCTGGCATTACCCTGGCATTGAGAATCAGGAGAAAGACTTAGCCGCTTGACACTGTAAATCCTACATTGATCGCATGGCATTAATTCATGTACCTCCTGGCATCTAGTTGTTGGCTTTGTTTTCAGAACCTTACATTCGAGTCAAATGTCCGATCATGGCAAGTTCACACCACAAACATGTCCACAAAGGAAATTCTCTCTCTCTCTTTGTCTCTTTCTCTCTCTTCCCCCTCTCTCTCTCCTTCTTTCCCTCCCTCGGTCTGTGCCATGTACAGAGTGCTTCGGCTCCTCTCTCCTTTGAGTCTGTGTAAATGGGGTTAAAAACCTCTCCATTTGGGTTGCCAGGAGCTGATGTAAGGCTGTTGGCTGAATGTATTTAGATTCAGTGGGGAATGTAAAGCCTGTTGTAGTTCGTTTCCTTGTTTCTTGTCAATCATTGGCTCACAAGTGAAATTAGCATTATGACGATATCTTTAATTAAATCATTCAAAAACCTTTATTAATGCAATTGCAGACAGAAGTTGACAACAGGAACATAATAACGCATGTTTCTGAGAAAGTTCTGCAAAATAGAGAAGGTCTCAAGTTGTTTTTATTAAACCCTCAGTCCAGCCTTAGTGATGTCACTGCCTACGTCATTACCTTTTACTCATGAGACCAAAGTGTTATCTAAAAGCTTAGCAGTAAATGTCCAAGTTGATTTATAGTGGAATGTCTGACTTGTCGTATTTTCTACACTCCCCTGCAGAGTTCTGTCTCAGTCACACATTTCTTAGAGGGGACTCTTTATAAGAAGCAGAGAGAGAGAGAACAACTGTGGAACAATATTAAAAACCTCAATGTATATATATTGTTTATATGTAGTCTAGGACCCTATAAACGTAAGGAGGGAGTCTTATAACCCCTCCCCTTCTATTAATACAATCTAAGCATAATCAATTATTCTATTATTCTAATACATCAATCATTTGGTACTAATTAGTCTCACAGCTTCAATCATAATATTATCCTCGGAAATCAAATAGATTAGGCAAATCCCCTGAATCCATTTGATCCCAGGGATGGCCTGCAAAAGGGAAAAACATCTCCTGAGGTTCCTGGAATGCTGGCGGGGGAGGGGTGAGTCTGTCTATACTCCCATTTCCTCTTGACGCCTGGGAGAAACCACACGAGTTGAACAAACAATGGGATTAATAAAAACAAGAAATGCCCCAGTAACCCCGTCAGCACGATTTGTAAGAGCACAATCTCAACCCATAGTCAAACCCTTGCACGCTAGGCATAACACAGAATAAAATATGATTTATAAACAGACAGACAAAGAGCAGTAGACAGAGGTGGTTATCAGATCAGAGGAGCTGATGCCGTCTGTTCACTAAAAGCTCCTCTCAAAAGGATAAAACAATCTGGTGAACCTCAAGGGGTGTGTGTTTTGGTTTTGCCCTAGCACTACACAGCTGATTCAAATAATTAAAGCTTGATGAGTTAATTATTTGAACACCGGGCTAGAGAAAGGCTATTAAAGGTGGATGGTCAATTCCGTTTGGCGGAGAGTAATGAACCCTTAGACAGTTTCGTCCTCCTCTTGCCCACAGTATATAACCCTTGGGCACACCCTGGTTTCCACGCCAATTCAATGAAATTACGCTGAAGCAATGTGGAATAGATGAATTGACGTCTGTGCCCAGTGGGAAGCTATTCACAAATGTATCTAATTGTATGATTATAACTAGAGTAGAGCCAATGGCCCTGAAGGCTACGGAACAGAGCAGTTTCAGCAGTCTGAAAAGAGGATTGATAAATGGTTGTCATATAATGTGAAGTGCTAATAGGTTTGCTGGGAAGTAGCGAGGAGGGAGGACCGGGCTGGTTGGAGGGTATTGATTAGAACATGTACACCAGGCTCTCTGAAAGAGAACCCAATTGGAATAGTGGTTATAGAGAAACACAGCTAGGCCTATACAATAACAGTACATCAAGGATAACGGGCAGTTAGCACTAAACCCAATGCCACAATAAATGAAATAAGGACACATCAAGGTGGAACGATGGCTCCTTGTGGGTTACAAGAGAATAACACAATTGCTAATGAAGACATGCCAGGCAGGATCTCGAGCTTTCCTGAGTGCATTGTTTGCTTCCTTTGTAGAGAAATGTTTGAAATACGACCAAAGACAGCCCTTTAGGAAACAGGGAGGTGAAACCGCTGATACTTCTGGGTTTCATTTGCTTTCATGCAAAACATTCTGCGACTTTTATTTCAGCTAAAAGTTGTGTTAGAGATAAGACGTTAGTGTAACATTGAAAATATATTTCATTAATCACTTCCGTAAGCTTCACATTTGCATATAATTCTCAACATCAATGTCACGATCATCGTAAGGAGCGGAGCAAAATGCAGCGTGGTATGTGTTCATGATGATTTTTTTAATTAAAGAAAGCACTGAACACTGAATACAAACACAAACAAATAACGATCGTGAAGCTATAATGAGACCTGTGCTGACACAAGCAATCAACATAGACAATCACCCACAAACAAACAGTGAAACCCAGGCTACCTAAGTATGATTCTCAATCAGAGACAACTAATGACACCTGCCTCTGATTGAGAACCATACTAGGCCGAAACATAGAAATCCCCAAATCATAGAAAACAAACATAGACTGCCCACCCCAACTCACGCCCTGACCATACTAAATAACGACAAAACAAAGGAAATAAAGGTCAGAACGTGACAGTACACCCCCCCCCCCAAAGGTGCGGACTCCGGCTTCAAAACCTGAACCTATAGGGGAGGGTCTGGGTGGGCGTCTGTCCGCAGTGGCGGCTCTCCCGAATGGACGGGAGATTACGGCAGCGCCGGGGTGAAGGATGACTCCGGCAGCGGGCTCCGGCAGCGCCGGGGTGAAGGATGACTCCGGAAGCACCGGACAGGCGGGGGGCTCTGGCGCCTCTGGACTGAGGGGCTCTGGCGCCTCTGGACTGAGGGGCTCTGTAGGGATGAGACGGAGAGACAGCCTGGTGCAGGGGGCTGCCACCGGAGGGCTGGTGATTGGAGATGGTACTGGATAGACCGGACCGTGCAGGCGCACTGGAGCTCTTGAGCACTGAGCCTGCCCAACCTTACCTGGCTGAATGCTCCCGGTTGCCCTGCCAGTGCGGCGAGGTGGAATAGCCCGCACTGGGCTGTGCTGGTGAACCGGGGACACCATGCGTAAGGCTGGTGCTATGTACGCCGGCCCAAGGAGACGCACTGGAGACCAGATGCGTAGAGCCGGCTTCATGGCACCTGGCTCGATGCCCACTCTAGCCCGGCCGATGCGAGGAGCTGGTATGTACCGCACCGGGCTATGCACCCGCACTGGGGACACTGTGCACTCCACAGCGTAACAAGGTGCCTGCCCGGTCTCTCTCGCCCTCCTGTAAGCACAGGAAGTTGGTGCAGGTCTCCTACCTGGCTTCGCCACACTTCCTGTGTGCCCCCCCCAAGACATTTTTGGGGCTGACTCTCGGGCTTCCATCCACGCCGCCGTGCTGCCTCCTCATACCAGCGCCTCTCCGCCGTCGCTGCCTCCAGCTCTTCCTTGGGGCGTCGATATTCTCCTGGCTGTGCCCAGGGTCCTTTACCGTCCAACTCATCCTCCCATGTCCATTCCTCCTTGCTTTGCTCCTGCTGCCACTGCCTGACACCACACCGCTTGGTCCTGTTGTGGTGGGTGATTCTGTCACGATCGTCGAGCGGACCAAAATGCAGCGTGGTATATGTTCATGATGATTTTTTTATTAAAGAAAGCACTGAATACATACTACACAAAAACAATAAACAAATAATGACCGTGACGCTATAATGAGACCTGTGCTGACACAAGCAACTAACATAGACAATCACCCACAAACAAACAGTGCAACCCAGGCTACCTAAGTATGATTCTCAATCAGAGACAACTAATGACACCTGCCTCTGATTGAGAACCATACTACGCCGAAACATAGAAATCCCAAAATCATAGAAAAAACAAACATAGACTGCCCACCCCAACTCACGCCCTGACCATACTAAATAACGACAAACAAAGGAAATAAAGGTCAGAACGTGACAATCAATGCACATGTCAATCATTAGATGTACATCTCAATAATATACACACAAAATAAATAGCTTCCTCCTGTAAAACATTGCATCACAATTAAAAACCTGTACCACACAAAGCAAAATGTGTCAATTTGCAAGATCCAGTGCTTTTAGTCAGTCTCAATGACTTGACTCCCTCCCCGCATAGTAGATGTCAATTTTCAGTTTTGGATTAAATGCAAAACCCTATAATTTGATCACAGTGGCCTTATTTCACTTCCAATTCTCTGTGTTCAAGATATGAACACAACACATAGCGGACTGGCAACAAAAGCAAGAGAGAAAGAGAAAAGAAAAACCTGTTCTTAACAGAGGCTTTCTCTGAAAACCCTGTCATGTGCTTGGAAACCTATGTCAATGCTGAGGTTAATGCATTCTGGGAACAGAACAGCAGGAAGTATTGGAAGTGGAAGCCTCTTTCAACATCGTGCCTCGACACCGGGCGCTCTGTTCCAACTGAAAAATGCAATGCTGACCAATGCCCTAGAGCAGGATGCCTGCATGCAGAGATCTGTTGCTGTGTGAGACGCACATATTACAATATAAGTTTTGGCATGAACAGATATACCTACCTTCAGCGACTGAAATCCAAATACAATTACTGCACACATTATGTTAATTGCTTAAAAGCTTTAACTAAACATTTAATAGTCCTATTTTCAGGGTCAAATTCAGGTGCAATAATTTGACTAATTATTGCTGGAAATAAACGCTATAAAAACAAGGTTTAGTAGATCCTGGGGGATTATAGTAGGGTATTGAAATATAACACATAGGCCTACATGTTATTTGTTAAATTCTGAAGACATATTTAGTGTAGTCATAGTACAACATCAAAACAGGATTCAGTGGAACAGAAGAAATGTGCAGGACAATAAAACAGTGTAATTAGCTAATACTGACAAAATATTACCAATACAAGCCAGCACACACAGCAAGCTACCAAAAATAATTTGTTAAACAACCATTATTTCACTGTACTGCAGTTTTACTGCATTTTGACGGCAGTGTCATTTTGTAAGAGTATCTTGCACTCTTAGAACAAAAGGTGCTATCTGGAACCTATTGGGGTCCATGTAGTACCCTTTCCCCATAAGGTTCTACATGGAACCCAAAATAGTTCTACCTGGAACCAAAAAGGGTTCTCCTTTGGGGACAGCTGAAGAACCCTTTTGAAACCTTATGTTCTAAGAATGTGTATTTATGTGCAGTTCAGCTGACATGCTGGTAGCCTAAAACAAATGTTATGGAAGTGAATGTGCACTTTTCAGTTGGGTAGACTGCAACTAGGGAAAACACTGCCATAACCTGCAGTAAAGCAAAAGCATTTATATCTTCAGAGATTCTCTAAATTAGGGGCCATCTCTGAAGCTATAGGACTGCAGATTGTCACAAATGTTTGCTTTTAATGACCTAGCAAATTCGATGACTTGGAGGTGAAATACAGTCTATCACATTCCTTTTTTCTTATTTTTTGAATCTGTATTTCATCACCTAACTAATTAAAACCTCAAATGGACCTGCTCCTGCAAAAGTTATTCGGGCTGGATAAGCTGAAGTGGACTGGCCCATGTACCATTAGCCGGAGCTCATAGTAACATGATTCAGCCGGACTCGGGAAGAGCTCGACCCTCATGAAGTGTCCATATTAGCAAAAAATAGAATGTCATCATGATTCGCAGCCGTTTTTACCAAAATAGCCTGGAATCACTAGTATTTACTTCTAAACAAGACACATTTTAGGGGGGATTCTAAGAAAGCTACAATGTTGTTTGGTTTATTGCTTTAATAGTCACTGAGATTGTATTTGTTATCAATGCAAAATAGGCTACTTTGATGCATAACCTATACAGATGAGATCAAGGAACCAACCAATTTCAAAATGCCTGAAGGTACCACGTTCATCTGTACAACAATAGTACACAAGTATAAACACCATGGGACCACGCAGACGTCATACCGCTCAGGAAGGAGAGGCGTTCTGACTCCTAGAGATGAACGTACTTTGGTGCAAAACGTGCAAATCAATCCCAGAACAACAGCAAAGGACCTTGTGAAGATGCTAGAGGAAACAGGTACAAAAGTATCTATATCCACAGTAAAACGAGTCCTATATCGACATAACCTGAAAAGCCGCTCAGCAAGGAAGAAGTCACTGCTCCAAAACTGCCATAGAAAAGGCAGACTACGGTTTGCAACTGCACATGGGGACAAAGATCGTACTTTTTGGAGAAATGTCCTCTGGTCTGATGAAACAAAAATAGAACTGTTTGGCCATAAAGAGCATTGTTATGTTTGGAGGAAAAAGGGGGAGGCTTGCAAGCAAAAGAACACCATCCCAACCGTGAAGCCCGGGGGTGGCAGCATCATGTTGTGGGGGTGCTTTGCTGCAGGAGGGGCTGGTGCACTTCACATAAGAGATGGCATCATGAGGAAGGAAATGTATGTGGATATATTGAAGCAACATCTCAAGACATCAGTCAGGAAGTTAAAGCTTGGTCGCAAATGGGTCTTCCAAATGGACAGTAACCCCAGGCATACTTCCAAAGTTGTAGCAAAATGGCTTAAGTACAACAATGTCAAGGTATTGGAGTGGTCATCACAAAGCCCTGACCTCAATCCCATAGAAAATGTGTGGGCAGAACTGAAAAAGCACGTACGAGCAAGAAGGCCTACAAACCTGACTCAGTTATACCAGCTCTGTCAGGAGGGATTGGCCAAAATTCACCCAACTTATTGTGGGAAACTTGTTGAAGGCTACCCAATATGTTTGAGCCAAGTTAAACAATTTAAAGGCAATGCTACCAAATACTAATTGAGTGTATGTAAACATCTGACACACTGGGAATGTTATGAAATAAACAAAAGCTGAAATAAATCCTTCTATCTACTATTATTCTGACATTTCACATTCTTAAAATAAAGTGGTGATCCTAACTGACCTAAGACAGGGACATTTTACTAGGATTAAATGTCAGGAATTGTGAAAAAAAATGAGTTTAAATGTAGTTGGCTAAAGTATATGTAAACTTCTGACTTCAACTGTATATAGATGAGATCAAGGAACCAAGCGATTTGCTGGTAAAATACACCTTCTTTGACCCTTCCAAGTTCCGCCCTTTTGTGTCTCAGTAGGGTCAAATCCTTTCACTTATGAACGCTTCCCGGTTATATCAGCAGATCTATCACCATGGCTTCTGAAGCAGTGGCTGTGTTGCTGCTGGTCTTCTTGTCAGGATCTACCTTTGGGATAAAGCTGGAAGGAAATGGATACACAGACGTTCTGATTGCTATTAACCCAGTGGTACCTGAGAACCCACTGCTCATCGAGAGAATCAAGGTAAAGATTTTAACCCAACAGTTAGAGACAATTTGCTTCCATGTTACTTATTTTAGGTATACATATACAGCAGGGATCCCCAACTGGTGGTTTTATTTGGCCTCACAAAGTTTTCTGATCAAAAAATACAATCAAGTAATTATAAAATAAATAAATCATTGTTTCACATAAGAATGAGAAAAAAAATGAAAATGAAATCAGCTCCAAGTGATTTTAATTGAAGAAATCTGTTCCCAAGTATTCCCACACATAATAGAGAGAAACATGACTGTATACAAATGTCAGCAAGTTTTGAAATGATTATGTTTTAATCAAACATTATATCTGTTTAGGCTTCTTGCGGTCAATTTGCTGTCTACAATTGTTTTGTAATTATGTTGCGGCCCCCCCAATCATCCGCTCAAGAAACAATTGTCCCACGGCTGAATCTAGTTGATGATTCCTGGTATACAGCATTCACCTTTTACTCGCAAGTGCTTCAGTATGTTTGGATAAGTGATTTGGCTATAGATAAACCAAGAAGAAACACATTTGTTGTCAAATATTGTTCAATATACGTATATCATTTGTCTTTCAGGAAATGATGAGCAATGCGTCATCCGTACTCTTTACAGCCACTGAAGACAAATTCTACTTTGAAGAGATAACAATACTAGTGCCACCAAACTGGTCTCAAGGAGGCTATGGAAGAACAAAGACTGAAACCTATGAAAAAGTATGAATGTTATTGTTATAACCAACTGCAACAGATGAAGCTTACTGGCAATATTATTCAGACAGCATAGCATTTAAATGCTAAAAGGCTTTGTTCTCTATTTTAGGCCAAAATAATCATTAATGAGGAAAATCGTGCATATGGAGATCAACCTTACACCCTGCAGTATGGTCAATGTGGATCTGAGAGCCGGTACATTCATTTGACCACTAAATTCATCTTAGATGATGAACTCATTAAACTGTATGGACCCAGAGGTAAGAGGTACCAGCGTAAACAGAAGTCTAAGTAATTTAAACACATAACAATTATGATTATTTAAAATCCTAAATAAAGAAATCAAGAATAAATAAACAATGCTGAGTTTACAGTAGGCTCACAAGCTTATGAAATTGTTAAGGAAATGAATGACCTGTCTCTTAGATAAAGTCCTTGTGCATGAATGGGCTCACCTGAGATGGGGAGTTTATGATGAATTTGATGACGGTCAGCCATTCTACAAGGGTGCACACAGTGATATTCAGGCAACTAGGTAACCTTGTCTCTTAAACTCTTTCCCACTGTCCAGTCCTACACAGTAACAGTATAAGTAATATCAGATCATGTACGACATTTGAAGAAACTGTACAGTTTTATTTTTACTTTTGTAAGAACCAGTTTCACATTCATTGTGCATTCTCAACATTCTCTTACTATTTTCTAATTTCACAGATGTTCCCTAGAGCTTGATGGTAAAATTGTCAACAGAATTAACCACACAAATTGCACACACATTGACCCGAACAACAAGATATATACACAAGACTGTGTGTTCTTAGCAGACAGCGAACAATGGGAGAATACTGCATCTTTAATGTCCTATCCAAGTTTACATAAGGTAAGTTATGATTGTAAAGACAGTCTTAGAAAAAAAGGTGATATCTAAGAACCTAAAAGGATTCTTCGACTGTCCTACATGGAACCCTATTGGGTTCCGTCTAGAACCCTTCCCCAGAGGATTCTACATGGAACCCAAAATAGTTATACCTGGAACCAAAAAGGGTTCTCCTTTTGGAACCCTTTTTCTAAGAGTGTATGCTGTCTTTCTCAAATGCATCATTCTCAGTTTTGACAAACTTTGTTTATGTGCACACTCAAGGTTACAAGATTCTGCTCCAATAAAACACACAACAGTGAGGCCCCTAATGCGCAGAACAGGATGTGTGACAACAGAGATGTTATGGACGTTATTTTCACAAGCTCAGTGGATGCCAAAGCCAATGTCCAGCCTCTGAAAGGACCACATCCAGTACCTAGGTTCACTGTGATGCAGAGGGGACAGAGAGTTGTCTGTCTGGTCCTTGATGTTTCAGGAAGCATGCGTGTAAGTTACTGCTATATCAGTATAATTGTCTAGGGTAGCACAACTTAAAGCATTTATAATGGATTAGTAAATTGTTAATTCATCATTTATGAATCATTACTCAGTTCTTAAGGTATTTAATATAGGTCCTTATAAACCATTTACTAATCGTTAAGTTAGTCTTTTTACGTGGCCTCATCTAAAATGTGGGCTATTTATACTTTATAAATATTTTAAACGATTTGAGTGACCAGCGTAATTTATTACAAAAAAATGGACATGTCATTGGTAGACATTTGTAGGGTTCACCTAGGGGTCATGATAATGGCTGTACCAAAATGTTTGATGAATTAGAATAATTGATTATGCTTATGTTTTATTAATAGAAGGGGAGGGGTTATATGACCCCTCCCTCCTTACATTTAAAGGGTTCTAGACTACAGATTAACAATATATATATATTCATTACATAGTTTTAGAATTGTTCCCCAGTTGTTTGCTCTTTCTCTCTCTCTCTCTTATAAAGAAGACCCCTCTTAGAAATGTGTGACAAACAGAACTCTGCAGGGGAGTGTGGGAGATACAGTGCCTTGCGAAAGTATTCGGCCCCCTTGAACTTTGCGACCTTTTGCCACATTTCAGGCTTCAAACATAAAGATATAAAACTGTATTTTTTTGTGAAGAATCAACAACAAGTGGGACACAATCATGAAGTTGGAACAACATTTATTGGATATTTCAAACTTTTTTAACAAATCAAAAACTGAAAAATTGGGCGTGCAAAATTATTCAGCCCCCTTAAGTTAATACTTTGTAGCGCCACCTTTTGCTGCGATTACAGCTGTAAGTCGCTTGGGGTATGTCTCTATCAGTTTTGCACATCGAGAGACTGAAATGTTTTCCCATTCCTCCTTGCAAAACAGCTCGAGCTCAGTGAGGTTGGAAGGAGAGCATTTGTGAACAGCAGTTTTCAGTTCTTTCCACAGATTCTCGATTGGATTCAGGTCTGGACTTTGACTTGGCCATTCTAACACCTGGATATGTTTATTTTTGAACCATTCCCTTGTAGATTTTGCTTTATGTTTTGGATCATTGTCTTGTTGGAAGACAAATCTCCATCCCAGTCTCAGGTCTTTTGCAGACTCCATCAGGTTTTCTTCCAGAATGGTCCTGTATTTGGCTCCATCCATCTTCCCATCAATTTTAACCATCTTCCCTGTCCCTGCTGAAGAAAAGCAGGCCCAAACCATGATGCTGCCACCACCATGTTTGACAGTGGGGATGGTGTGTTCAGCTGTGTTGCTTTTACGCCAAACATAACGTTTTGCATTGTTGCCAAAAAGTTCAATTTTGCTTTCATCTGACCAGAGTACCTGCTTCCACATGTTTGGTGTGTCTCCCAGGTGGCTTGTGGCAAACTTTAAATGACACTTTTTATGGATATCTTTAAGAAATGGCTTTCTTCTTGCCACTCTTCCATAAAGGCCAGATTTGTGCAATATACGACTGATTGTTGTCCTATGGACAGAGTCTCCCACCTCAGCTGTAGATCTCTGCAGGTCATCCAGAGTGATCATGGGCCTCTTGGCTGCATCTCTGATCAGTCTTCTCCTTGTATGAGCTGAAAGTTTAGAGGGACGGCCAGGTCTTGGTAGATTTGCAGTGGTCTGATACTCCTTCCATTTCAATATTATCGCTTGCACAGTGCTCCTTGGGATGTTTAAAGCTTGGGAAATCTTTTTGTATCCAAATCCGGCTTTAAACTTCTTCACAACAGTATCTCGGACCTGCCTGGTGTGTTCCTTGTTCTTCATGATGCTCTCTGCGCTTTTAACGGACCTCTGAGACTATCACAGTGCAGGTGCATTTATACGGAGACTTGATTACACACAGGTGGATTGTATTTATCATCATTAGTCATTTAGGTCAACATTGGATCATTCAGAGATCCTCACTGAACTTCTGGAGAGAGTTTGCTGCACTGAAAGTAAAGGGGCTGAATAATTTTGCACGCCCAATTTTTCAGTTTTTGATTTGTTAAAAAAGTTTGAAATATCCAATAAATGTCGTTCCACTTCATAATTGTGTCCCACTTGTTGTTGATTCTTCACAAAAAAAATACAGTTTTATATCTTTATGTTTGAAGCCTGAAATGTGGCAAAAGGTCGCAAAGTTCAAGGGGGCCGAATACTTTCGCAAGGCACTGTAAGAGAGTAGTCAGACATTCCACAAGAAATCAACTTTGAGAAGTGGACATTTATTACCTAGCTTTTAGATAACACTGAAACTCTATGTTTCTATAGCTATGGATGGCCTTGGTCTCCGGAGTAGAAGGTAATGACTTAGTCAGTGACATCACTATGGCTGGACTTTGGTTAAATAAAACAACTTGAGACCATTTGTTTGATGCAGAACTTACTCGGAAATATGTGTGCTATGATGATGAATAATATATGTAATTATCCATTATAAATTATTATTTATTATGTGGAGTTATTATAAATTGTTACCGTGTCTAGTTTTCATTTCAATATTACAAATATTCTTTCTAGTAGTTACTGTTATTACGGGTATGTACCCAGCCCTTCAGCATATGTCATTGTTATCAATACATTAAATTTTGTCTAACATCAGACTGTTCTAATGTTTACTTTTATAGGGCTCAAGAATATTGCAACAGCAACAAGCAGCATCTCTGTTCCTGACAACTATAGTAGAAGATCATTCATATGTTGGGATTGTAACATTCACAAAAGATGCCAAAACTTTGAAACCTTTAACTGTAATCCATGGTGAAGAATCAAGAACGCAACTTGTGAGATATTTACCAAGTGAAGCTAATGGAGGCACTGACATTTGTAAAGGACTTAAAAAAGGTTTTGAGGTAAATATACTACCACATATTTTTTAAATCACCATGCAGTCTTTGTAATTGTATTTTTAAATCATCACTGTATTTTAATTTAATGAAAATAACTCCAAAAGACATCTGTAATTATTTACTTTTCTTTGGCCTCTGATCAAGTGAGTGTTAGAAAACAAATGTGAACATATTTACATACACAGCACTGATTGGCTGATAGGGTGGTCCAGACCCCACCTTACCCAGTTGAACATTCATTGATCTATTGTAGTCAGATTACATTGTGACGTCCTGAAGTGGGGCAAAAGTTACATCTCGCTTTAACTGGCTGAAATTTCAGCAAAAAAAATTCAAACAGCATTTACAACAAAAAGGGCATTATTATAAGTTTATTTCGACCTCATAGTTTGGAAATAACATTAAAAAAATACAGGAAATCACCTTTTTAACTGCACTGCCCCTTGAAGATGTAATGCAAGTGTAGCCTACATGGGTCAGGTTGTTATGTTTGTTTACATATTTTTATGTTTTCCCAAAAAAATCTATGTTGATTTTCAGGAGTTACGCAAAGACAATGGCAATACAATGGGAGATGAAATCATCCTTTTAACTGATGGGGAATCAGAATTAAATTGTGCGTCGGAGGTTAAAGAAAGTGGTGCCATTGTAAATACAATTGCTCTTGGACCAAGTGCAAACAAAGAGTTGAAAATGTTGTCAGAAATATCAGGTAAGGTTTAATCAAAGGACCATCATATTAAGAATATTTAACTCGCGGACGTTACATTGTCTTAGCTTTTAAAGGGACGACCCACTCAAAAACGATATTTGGGATTTTTCATTAGTCCACTGTTAATACTGTACAGTACCAAAATATTTTGCATGTCAGCGGTCAAGTTTTCAAGATATTGGACTTTCAAGAAGCAAAGTGTCACAGGCAACATCATCACGATGAAGCAAAAAGCATATTTTGGGACTGTATCAGCAGTAAATTTCCCCTTTAAGGCAGATGAGACAGTCACCATTTTCTTGCATACTCTTTTTAAGTCTGTCAATTATCTTCATTCTGCTTGTTCTTATTTATGTTTCAGGTGGGAAATATTTCTATGCATCTGAAAATCTGGATCAAACTGAACTTGTGAACGTCTTTGCTTCACTTACCACAACCAATGGCGATTTGACACATCAGACAATCTTGGTGAGATAGAAGTCATTATAAATGCTTATGAATGCTTTATAAATGCTTGTATTTGTTACAAATTCTAAACAATTGTAATGCTTATAAAAACATATAGATTATAAATGCTTACAAATAATTAAAAACGTTATTATTAGCTTATAGATTTGAAGTAATACCAAACATTCTAACAAATGTTTTTTTAATGAGATGTTTTTATTTTCCCTCTGTACCTTTTCCTTAACAGCTTGATAGTTCTGGAATGAAAGGAAAAGGAATTCTCAACGGGACTGTGTCTGTTGATCACACAATCGGGAATAAAACCACCTTTTTGGTGCTCCATGAAAGTCAGTCCCCGGAGGATATTGAAATAAAAAGCCCATCTGGACAAATCTACGATTTTATTGATTTTCAACATTCTTCTATTTCCAAAATGCACTCCTTAGTTATTCAAGGAACAGCTGAGGTATTGTTTTCCATGTCCTGTTGGTGAATATGTAAAGTGTTTTTGTTACTTTAATTGTATCATACTATCAATAATGATAAAGCGCCATATGCAGAGCCTTGTAAAAATTTGAGTGTTGTTTTAAACCTATGCATTACTCTTGTGAATGTGATTAAGAACTAATGAACTACTCAACCCTTTCTGACTCATTTGAACAATTTCCTTATTGTTTATTTCTAGACTGGAGAGTGGACATATACCATAAAAAATACACTGTCAGATCAGTATATAACAATAACAATAACAAGTTGTGCTGTCAGTGACGCCATACCTCCAGTCACGGTCAAGGCTCACATGAGCCAACAGTCCATTGATGGCAGCAAACCCATGTTGGTGTATGCAGAGGTCAACCAGAAAGGTGTTCCAGTGATTCTGGCAGATGTGATGGCCACACTGAAGTCTGATTCTGGGGACCAATATCAGCTACAACTGCTGGATAATGGAGCAGGTCAGTTAGAGTAATAATGGAGCAGGTCAGGTAGATCCATGATGGAGCAGGTCAGCTAGAGCCATAATGGAGCAGGTCAGGTAGATCCATGATGGAGCAGGTCAGCTAGAGACATAATGGAGCAGGTCAGCTAGAGTAATAATGGAGCAGGTCAGTTAGAGCCATGATGGAGCAGGTAAGCTAGCGCCATAATGGCGCAGGTCAGTTAGAGTAATAATGGAGCAGGTCAGTTAGAGCCATGATGGAGCAGGTCAGCTAGAGCCATAATGGCGCAGGACAGCTAGAGTAATAATGGAGCAGGTCAGTTAGAGCAACAATGGAGCAGGTCAGTTAGAGCAATAATGGAGCAGGTCAGTTAGAGCAATAATGGAGCAGGTCAGTTAGAGCAATAATGGAGCAGGTCAGTTCGAGCAATAATGGAGCAGGTCAGCTAGAACAATAATGGAGCAGGTCAGTTAGAGCAATAATGCCGCAGGTCAGTCACAGCAATAATGGCGCAGGTCAGTCAGAGAAATAATGGCGCAGGTCAGTCAGAGAAATAATGGCGCAGGTCAGTCAGAGCAATAATGGCGCAGGTCAGTCAGAGCAATAATGGCTCAGGTCAGTCAGAGCAATAATGGCGCAGGTCAGTCAGAGCAATAATGGCGCAGGTCAGTCAGAGCAATAATGGCGCAGGTCAGTCAGAGCAATAATGGCGCAGGTCAGTTCGAGCAATAATGGATTAGGTCAGTTAGAGCAATAATGGCGCAGGTCAGTCACAGCAATAATGGCGCAGGTCAGTCAGAGCAATAATGGCGCAGGTCAGTCAGAGAAATAATGGCGCAAGTCAGTCAGAGCAATAATGGCGCAGGTCAGTCAGAGCAATAATGGCGCAGGTCAGTCAGAGCAATAATGGCGCAGGTCAGTCAGAGCAATAATGGCGCAGGTCAGCTAGAGACATAATGGAGCAGGTCAGCTAGAGTAATAATGGAGCAGGTCAGTTAGAGCCATGATGGAGCAGGTAAGCTAGCGCCATAATGGCGCAGGTCAGTTAGAGTAATAATGGAGCAGGTCAGTTAGAGCCATGATGGAGCAGGTCAGCTAGAGCCATAATGGCGCAGGACAGCTAGAGTAATAATGGAGCAGGTCAGTTAGAGCAACAATGGAGCAGGTCAGTTAGAGCAATAATGGAGCAGGTCAGTTAGAGCAATAATGGAGCAGGTCAGTTAGAGCAATAATGGAGCAGGTCAGTTCGAGCAATAATGGAGCAGGTCAGCTAGAACAATAATGGAGCAGGTCAGTTAGAGCAATAATGCCGCAGGTCAGTCACAGCAATAATGGCGCAGGTCAGTCAGAGAAATAATGGCGCAGGTCAGTCAGAGAAATAATGGCGCAGGTCAGTCAGAGCAATAATGGCGCAGGTCAGTCAGAGCAATAATGGCTCAGGTCAGTCAGAGCAATAATGGCGCAGGTCAGTCAGAGCAATAATGGCGCAGGTCAGTCAGAGCAATAATGGCGCAGGTCAGTCAGAGCAATAATGGCGCAGGTCAGTTCGAGCAATAATGGATTAGGTCAGTTAGAGCAATAATGGCGCAGGTCAGTCACAGCAATAATGGCGCAGGTCAGTCAGAGCAATAATGGCGCAGGTCAGTCAGAGAAATAATGGCGCAAGTCAGTCAGAGCAATAATGGCGCAGGTCAGTCAGAGCAATAATGGCGCAGGTCAGTCAGAGCAATAATGGCGCAGGTCAGTCAGAGCAATAATGGCGCAGGTCAGTTTGAGACATAATGGAGCAGGTAAGTTAGAGACATAATGGAGAAGTAGCAGAATGGTAAAATACATGCATAACATGACTTTTTGGATTGTTATCCATTCCATCACTGTCTGAGATAATTTTTTAGATAGTCTGATTATACACATCTTTATTCTTTCCAGGTGCTGATGCTTTTAGAAATGATGGGATCTATTCCAGATATTTTACCACTTCTAAAAATGGAAGATACAACTTGAAAGTGAAAGTGCAGAGAAAAAACAAAAGCAAAAATAATGGACAAGTTAGATTGAAGAGACACAGTGTTGCCCCATATGTACCTGGTTATGTCATCAAAGGTAAATCTCTCAGTCTGCTGTTGTTTATCGGTGACAAGTTGAATGTTTTCACATTTTGAGTCTGTTGCAACGTGATTTCTAATGTTTTCATATTTCAAGTCTGTGAGTGCCAATGTAACATGAATGCGTGTAACTTATTGCCCCATTCCATCTCCTCCAGGGAAAGTAGTGATGAACCCCCCAAAGCCCCCAGTCAGTGAGGATGACCTGCAGGCTGATGTGGGCAGCTTCACCAGGACAGCCATAGGAGAGAGCTTCTCAGTCAGTCTCCCACCTGGTGTCCCCCCTCCAAATTTCCCCCCTAACAAAATCACAGACCTGAATGCAGAGATAGAGGAGGACAAAGTGATGCTCACATGGACTGCACCTGGGGAAGACATGGATCAAGGCACGGGTACAGTACCTAATCTTTTTAAGTCTATTTGCATAACGTCTAGGGCTGGGCAGGTTTAATCGAATATCCGGACGGACGTTAGTATTCGATTACTTGAGTGAGAGTTCTTTAAAATATATATATATATGTAAGCCTGTCTTAACAATGAAAAAGTTTGTCTAAATTAAATTTAATTATCCTTGTGACATTTTTACCTACAAGGATATACCATAACACATGCCGGGGATAAAGCTCTGGCCCCATAACGCCCACATCAAGACAAATTGGACACATTGCCCTAGGATTAGCTACTTCTGTACTCATTACTCATAGCACTTTGTCCTCCAACAGTCTTTACCATTCGGCCATCAGATTTGCCACCAATGCTCCTTATAGGACACATCACTACACTCTATACTCCTCTGTAAACTAGTCATCTCTTTATACCCATCGCAAGACCCACTGGTTGATGCTTATTTATTAAACCCTCTTATGCCTCACTCCCCCCTATCTGAGATATCTACCGCAGCCCTCATCCTCCACATACAACACCCGTTCTGCCAGTCATATTCTGTTAAAGGTCCCCAAAGCATACACATCCCTGTGTTGCTGGACTTTTCAGTTCACTGCAGCTAGCGACTGGAACGAGCTGCAACAAACACTCAAACTGGACAGTGTTATCTCAATCTCTTCATTCAAAGTCTCAATCATGGACGCTCTTACTGACAGTTATGGATGCTTTGTGTGATGTATTGTTGTCTCTGCCTTCTTGCCCTTTGCACTGTCGCCTGTGCTCAATAATGTTTGTACCAGATCTTATTTAGGGGCTTCATAGCAAAGGGGTTGAATACATATGCACGCACCACTTTTCCGTTTGAATTTGTTTTGAATTTCACTTCACCAATTTGGACTATTTTGTGTATGTCCAATACATGCAATCCAAATTTTAAAAATGACATGTTGTAACGCAACAGAATCGTAAAATCGCCAAGGGGGATGAATACTTTTGCAAGCCACAGTATAGTTTCCAGCTACAATAGTAATTTACAACATTAACAATGTCTACACTGTATTTCTGATCAATTTGATGTTATTTTAAATGGACACAAAAATGTGCTTTTCTTTCAAAAACAAGGATATTTCTATGCGACCCCAAACTTTTGAACGGTAGTGTATATTTTTTTGTGTACATGTATTTAATCCCTTATTTTTGGCACTGAACAGTCTCCATATATACTGTACTTCCATTCATTTTTTTTCAACTGATACCAGGGGACCTTTAGACGAGTCCCGTGAGGCCTGTGGGCATCCTAGAGCAAAACAACCAACATGTACGTGTTCATGAGAGTTTGTAGCCTTCAGTGTGTAGCCCAAACTGTTTGGACGCTACAGACAAAAGTTAGCTGTACCTACTTCAGACGTGTCACAAGACGCTTGTGGAGGTCATAGAGCAAAACAGAGATCTCCATCGTGTTTGTGAGAGTAGGCCAAACCGTTCGGACACTACCGGCAATTTTGTGAGAAGACCAATTTTCGGGATGTCTCATGTCCTGACAAACATAGCTCTAACTCTACCACCTTTTACCGCAGATGCAGAAGTACGACATCGACACAGTGGTGGATTGAGACACGTCTAATGCAAAAAATATATATCTAGCTTAAACGGACATATTTTTATGGGGATGTTTTTATTATGCTAATTAGATTGCAGCGGGGGCGCCGACATCTAATATTTGGGGTTAATAGTTTTTCTGAACCATAAATAACTGGTTAGCTTGACTCATATCCTTGAGAATGTGTGCCAAATTTCATCACTCTAGTCAAACAGATAAAGAAATATAAATATGTGCCTGTTGTTGTGACACCATGTGTTCGATCTGAATGGGCTTGCTTTATGTTAAGGCTTGACAGTGTTTGGAACATGTGACAATATGAATAACCATGTCTGATTTATATGCATTCATGTGCTAAGTCACACCCACCTGAATATTTATTGGTCACTAGTGGCCATGTTGTTTGAGAAAATAGTCTGGAAAACATAGGGTTGAGAGACCTTGTTCCATAGATGCTATTTATTTCATCCAGATCAGATCACAAAATTCGAAATGACGGAAAATCCATTATGGTGGACCTTATGGGGTACATTTGTTCCGGGTAATGAACAGGACCTATGTACTGAATTTTATGACTCCAGCTCACACGGGGTGAGGGGTGTGACCTTCACATTTCTGCATTTGAAATCAATTGTTATAGCGCCACCATATGGCGAATATGCATGGAATTGCATGACAGGGTGTGGCCCTTTACCATCATGCAATGTTGCAACCTTCTAAGCCTTATCTTCTCACGAGATTTAGCATTTTAATTTAGCATTACGGAAGGCAGCCCTGATATCGGTATGCTATTTTTCATACTTTAAATAGTAATTGCAGGCGCTCACCTTACAGAGTTTCCACAATACCTGACACAGATCAATGCAAAACACTTTTTGTAACATAATCAGTTCCTTCATGGCAAAAAATCTGACTTCTCTTTCACTGTTGATGTTAGCCAAACTACCCCAGAAAAGCATGTCTGCTGCTAACTTTTACTATGTGCATTTGTGCCATTCTGATTGGTCGAGAGTGAATAGGATTTTTTTATAAAAACATTTATTTATGTTTTTAAATTTCAACTGTTCGGATTTCTGAAAAAATTTCATGATATTAGTCAAATCATTTCAAATGTCTATCCGTACTAATTATCATCATCATGAACATACTGATCCTGAAATCATTATTTACCATAACACTTTCTAGATGAGATCAGACATTTGCATTGAATAACCATGTGTGAATCTCATGAATATGTGTTATAACCTACATTTTCCCTTTCCACTTTGTCCTGCTTCATTTCTTTCAGCTGATTCCTATGAGATCAGAGTCAGCATGGACTTGGAAGCCCTGAGAGGAAGCTTCAGTGGAGCACATCTAATGAACACCTCCGACATCCGACCACTAGAGGCAGGCTCTACAGAGGAATACTCCTTCCTTTCCAGTTACATCATCAATGCTGAACCAGAGACGGTCATGTTCTTTGCTGTACGTTCTTGTGACAAGGATTCTCTGATGTCTGACATGTCTAATGTTGCTAAAGCCACAAAAATTGTACCATTTGTTCCAACTACAACTACGCCTACGATATCACAATATCCAAGTCCAAACCTAAAGCGGTCCTCTGGATCAAATGTAGTAGCAGTGGTTGTATCAGTCATTGGTACTGCTGCAGTCATTATTGCTGTGCTAGTTGTAACCAGGATGCGACTCAACAGACCCGGGAACACTCCCAACTTCACAGAGACACAGGTCTCTACAAGCTTTCTGTAACAATTAACAGCACGAATACATCCATGGGCTTATCAACACTAAAGATAATTGTATAATTAATCTAACATTCCTTTCTAAAAAAAACAATGACAACGCGAGCTATTCTGTCTCTGAATTTGAAAGCTATTACCCTTTCCAAAGGCAAGACAGAATTGTATTTACTGAGAAGACAGAGCAAAATGTGCCATCCATCAGGTAATCGCCCCAGTCATTTACTGGCTAACAAACTACGCAGTAATGACCAATTAGTTGATATAGCAACTTCTGAATCTGAAACAGAGGAATTACTATCAGAACCCAAATGAATCAAAGATTCTCCTTCTTCTCCTTCTACTCCCCCTGAGGTCTATTTCAAATATTGAAATCAATTAGGTTCACTTTTGCTCTAAATAACTAACATTTGGGAAAGGTGAATGAAGCACAAATGTCGGCTTATAATTGTAAAGTAAGGATACCACTCAGTGTCCTGACTCTCGCCCCCATCTTTGATAAACATAGATATTTAACTGTTTTCCAAAATGTTGTCATCCCGTCTCGAGACTTTCTTTCCCAAATTGGTTTGTTAAAGCGGGTTTGTTAAAAAACGTTAATCCACGGACAATCGCCAGCGCCTGTTACATGTCAACAATGCTTCAAAAGAAACAACAGCTCCTTGGGCTGTTTTATCTCTTGATGCAGAAAAAGCTTTGATAGACTTGACTGTTAATGCCTCTGGTTGATCTTGGAACATATGGGAATTGGCTCTAATTTCATTAACATGATTAGAATACTATATGCCAATCTCTCAGCCATAGTTATAACAGGTAATATCTGCTCTGCTCTGTTCAAAATCACTTGAAGCAGCAGACAATGCTGTCTGAGTTCTTTATGGAACCCCTGGCCCAGGAAAATCATCAATCGAAGGAAATAACACGAACTTCTCTAAAAGCTACTGATCACTTAATCTCATTATACACGGATGACATTTTACTATACTGCTGTGGAAACAATTAAGAGACCATGGCAAAATGATCCGTTTCTCTGGTTTTACTATTTATAGTGTTTGGGCAAAATTAACATTTTCGTTTTTATTCTATAAACTACTGACAACGTTTCTCCCAAATTCCAAATAAAAATATTGTCATTTAGAGCATTTATTTAAAGAAAGGAGGAAGATGGATGGTCACAAGCCATCAAACAAAGCAGAGCTGCTTGAATTTCTGCGCCAGGAGTGGAATAAAGTCACCCAACATCAATGTGAAAGACTGGTGGAGAGCATGCCAAGGCATATGAAAGCTGTGATTAAAATCAGGGTTATTCCACCAAATATTGATTTCTGAACTCTTTAAAACATTAGTATTGTGTTGTTAAAAAATGAACCTTAACTTATTTTCTTTGCATTATTCCAGGTCTGACAACATTGCCCCTTTTTTGTTTTTTGACCAGTTGTCATTTTCTGCAAATAAATGCTCGAAATGACAATATTTTTATTTGGAATTTGGGAGAAACGTTGTCAGTAGTTTATAGAATGAAACAAAATGTTTGTTTTACCCAAACACATACCTACCTATAAGTAGTAAAACCAGAGAAGCTGATAATTTTGCCATGGTCTCTTAATCTTAACCAGAGCTGTATATAGATTAACATTGTACCGCAATCATTCCTAAATGCATTGAAGAATTTAGAATAATTTAGCTTCATCCCAAATTATTAAATGTATCTAACCAAATCATCCCTACTGCCTCTCAAGACCCCGACGGAGAACTCAGTCTTTAGTTATTGAATCCCAATCATTGCCCATTTTAAATATGTGAGTAGATATATTTCCTCCTAAGATAAAACCATTGCAAGAAGCTTTAACGGAACGCTCAAATCAATTAAAATCCAGCCTCAGTAGATGGACTAACATCCCAGTTGCTTTATCTGGCAGAATATCTATTGTCTAAATGAATATATTGCCAAGCGTGAATTTCTGTAGTTCAATTCTTCCCGTCTCTCCCTTCTGGCTATTGGGATACAATTCATAGTGCTGTTTCAAAATGCAAATGGCAAAGCAAGTGATCCTGGATTTTGTTTGAATTACGAAGAGCGAGTCTTTCCTACGTCTTGTAGGAGGATTATCCATACCAAACTTCCGGGCACGAGCATTTCGCCCCATCCTAAATTGGTGTAACTGAGAATCAAAATGTCATGCCTATAATACAATATTTCACAATAATGCCTTGCGATCTGGAACAGAATATAGAAAAATATGACCTTGGCATCCCGTAATCTGAACCATCAATTTATACATGTAAAGGTTGTTCAAAGACTGCATTAAACATCGAGGAAACGTTTCACGATGAAATTGGTCCCAACTGTTCACTGTGTTCCCTACAAGCAACAGTGACAAGCAACCATAGTTGCTGGGAGGCTGTATGGGCAGTGGCTTGTTTGATGGGAAGTAGCATACTTATTTGTGTTTATTTTCCTTTACATACTAAATGTCATAATGATCAATACTTTGTATTTATGTGCCTTTATTTTTGAGTGTCAGGCTACAGGTAAAGACGATATGAACTGAACCGCCCCACTCTGCTTCTCTCTTTTCATTATAGTCATAATATTTGTAACTTGTTGTCATCATATTCATGCCATTTTTTTAAATGTTATATTCTTTCAGGACAAACACATTAACATCTTGCATGCTTTGATTTTAGATTTTTTTAGATGTACTTGCTTAGTTAAACCACAGGATGGCAGTCAAGTACCAGCATTAGCTTTTCTTCACTGTCTTTTGTCTGTCTGGTCTGGTGCTTTAGTATTGGGATCATGTCATGATGTGGGCATATTTAAAACTTTTACGAATGAAACTGGCTACTCTTCTACCATTATATTGTTTTACTGTGATTGAAAGGGGTCGGTTCAAGGTCTTAATAAAAGGCCTATTTTACACTCACACATTCATTCGTTTATAATCATATATTCTACTCTCATGACTTCACATTTAACACTCAGTCCACATAATTTTGTGATAAGTCGAATTGATAAATAAAAATCGTATAATTTGATAAAGGAAGTGACTTTGTAATCTTTTGTTGTCTTGAACAGTTGATGTCAGGATTTCATTCCTAGAATTTCAAACAAAAGCCATCAAAAGTATGTGTATGTACATGATACAATTCATGATTTTAACACCAACTAATCTAGCATCATCCAACACAATGCAAAGAATCTCCTTTCTGTGGTCTTTGACTTAAGGTGATTTTCCTATAAGACCAGGGTTTACTGAGACTGTTCTATTCCTTTGCCTTGTGAATCATCTCAGGTATTTCCCTCAAACATGTCTTTGAAACTAATGATGTCATCTAGCGTTTAGGAGCGTCAGTAACCTACATAAAACCATTAGTTACAATAAAGACATTCCTAGGGACAAGCATGGATACCAACGCAGAAAAAACACCCAATAAAGCAATCATCAAATTGGAGGTTACAGAGAAACCCCCCAATTATCATCACTTGTTGTTATACTCAGTCTGGAAAACATAGTCACACTTTCCATGATCACTCATTAGAGTTGAAAAGATGGTGGCTCTTGAAAGAGTGGTACACCAATACAATAGAAGTACTGGATAAACCCCTGCATCATGTAGAGGGACACTGGGTTATTACTGGCCCAATTTTCAATCTCACCACAGACATGTCTTCAATATCATAAATCCAAGGTAAAACATGTTGTGCCAAAGTCAGGAAGCCTTACGTCAGAAATTTGGTAAACAAATACTAAAAGTTGGTTCATCATGACAAAAAAATAAGTATCAGTGTCATATTCTGACCTTAGTTCTTTTGTTATGTATGGTCAGGATGTGAGTTGGGTGGGTTGTCTATGTTCGTCTTTCTATGTTGTGTTTTGTGTTTGGCCTGGTATGGTTCTCAATCAGAGGCAGGTGTCATTAGTTGTCTCCGATTGAGAATCATATTTAGGTAGCCTTTTCCCACCTGTGTTTCGTGGGTGATTGTTTTTTGTTTTGTGAGTATTCCTTACAGAACTGTTTCATTTTCGTTCTCGCTCTTATTTTATTTTTGTCATTCCAGTGTTCAGTTTATTTTGCTCATTAAAATGAACACTTACCACGCTGCACCTTGTGGTCCTCTTCTCCTTCACCAGACGAAGACCGTTACAGAATCACCCACCACCAAAGGACCAAGCAGCGTGGTATCGGGCAGCAGTAGACATCTCGGGACTCATGGACATGAAAGGAGATTCTGGACGGAGAAGGACCCTGGGCACAGGCTCGGGAATATCGCCGCCCCATGGCAGAGCTGGAGGCAGCGAAAGCTGAGCGCCGGCGGTATGAGGAGGCAGCACGGCAGCGCGGCTGGGACGAGAGGCAGCCCCAAAAAATTATTGGGGGGACGCATACGGGGAGTGTGGCGAAGTCAGGTAGGAGACCTGCGCCAACTCCCAGTGCTTACCGTGGAGAGAGGTGGACCGGGCAGACACCTTGTTATGCCGTGAGGCGCACGGTGTACCCGGTGTGCAGGCATAGCCCGGTGCGTTACATAGCAGCGCCTCGTATCGGCCGGGCGAGAGTGGGCATCGAGCCAGGTGCCATGAAGCCGGCTCAGCGCATCTGGTCTCCAGTGCGTCTCCTTGGGCTGGGGTACATGCCCTACGCACGGTGTCCCCGGTTCGCCAGCACAGCCCAGTGCGTTCTGTTCCACCTCGCCGCACTGGCCTGGCGACGGGGAGTATCCAGCCAGGTAGGGTTGTGCAGGCTCGGTGCTCGAGACCTCCAGTGCGCATCCACAGTCCGGTTTTTCCGGTGCCTCCTCCATGCACCAGGCCTCCGGTGGCAGCCCCACGCACCAGGCTGTCTCTCCGTCTCCTTCCTCCAAGTGCTCCCGCCTGTTCAGCGCTGCAAGAGTCTCCCGTATGTCCTGAGCTGCCAGAGTCTCCCGTCTGTCCTGAGCTGCCAGAGTCTCCCGTCTGTCCTGAGCTGCCGGAGTCTCCCGTCTGTCCTGAGCTGCCGGAGTCTCCCGTCTGTCCTAAACTGCCGGAGTCTCCCGTCTGTTCTGAGCTGCCGGAGTCTCCCATCTGTCCTGAGCTGCCGGAGTCTCCAGTCTGTCCTGAGCTGCCGGAGTCTCCCATCTGTCCTGTGCTGCCGGAGTCTCCCGTCTGTCCTGAGCTGCCGGAGTCTCCCGTCTGTCCTGAGCAGCCGGAGTCTCCCGTCTGTCCTGAGCTGCCGGAGTCTCCCGTCTGTCCTGAGCTGCCGGAGTCTCCCGTCTGTCCTGAGCTGCCGGAGTCTCCTGTCTTTCCTGAGCTGCCGGAGTCTCCCGTCTGTCCTGAGCTGCCGGAGCCGCCCGTCTGTCCTGAGCTGCCGGAGCCGCCCGTTGGTCCGGCGCTGTCGGAGTCGCCCTTCACTCCGGCGCTGCCAGAGTCTCCCGCCTGTCTGGTGCTGCCAGAATCTCCCATCCATTCGGGACCCGTTGCTAGGGTCCCCAGTCCGAGGTCGGCGGCGAGGGTCGCCGCTCGAAAGGCGCCACGGAGGCGGGTTAAGAAGCGGGTAAAGACTATGATGGAGTGGGGTCCACGTGCCAGAGCCGCCACCGCGGACAGACACCCACCTTGACCCTCCCCTATAGGTTCAGGTTTTGTGGCCGGAGTCCGCACCTTCGGGGGGGGGGAGAGGGTACTGTCACGTTCTGACCTTATCTTTTGTTATGTCTTTGTTTTCGTATGGTTGGTCCTCTTCTCCTTCACCAGACGAAAACTGTTACAATCAGTAACAAACCACCATAGAAAGACTAAATGAAACGTGATTCTTGATAATACTCATTTAATTAAACCCCAAGACAATTTGTATTTCTGTCCTGCTACTACAGTATACAGAATGTAAAATATTTTGTTTATTTTATGTAGTTTACAAAAGTTGAATCAGGAAGGCTCGTCTGAATGCTCATTTAACTTAATCCAGGAAGCATAACATAATTCACTCTGTTTCCTATTCCAGGAGCATTGTGGGAATGAATACACACGTATCATCATCACCATAACCTTTTGTTTCTCCTCTTTCCTATTAGCCAGTTGTGGAATGGTATTCACCTATTTTACCTTATAAGCACGGTGCAATAATGCACATACCTCAAGCTTGCCGTTTAACCTATGGGCTCACTCTTAAAATTATCACCTTCCTCTTGCTCAACCATCTTGTGATGTACAATATTTATATGTCAACTCACCCTTGTTCTCTCAATTGCTACTTTTCACATCATCTGGCCCCCGAGGATATTCCCTCGGAGACAAGGTCATTCCCCAAACTATTTAATAAAATGTCCTATTGCAATCCGTCTTTGTTGTTCATTCAGTTAAGTCTGTACTCAATTTAACTCTTTTTGAGGTAGTGTTAAGTGGTCTCTGTGAATTCTGCTTAGCTAGAATATCAGAGAGTGACTTCTCCACAATAACCCCCCTGTCCCCGTGCTTCCCCTCTGCTGTCTCCCACCATCTTCACCCCAGACTCCCCCCAGCCCCTGTCCAGACCACTTTCTGACGTATTACAGAGGGAGAGTCAATATGCAGAGTGATTCATGGGAAACTCAGCCTAAGCTTTGGCAAGGAGCAAAGAGAGAGGATCTCCATCTTGGTGAATTGTTTCCCTCTCTCTACATGTCTGTCACTCAACTAAGTCTTTCTCTCTGTCTCCCTCTTCCTCTGTGTCTATATTTGTACCTCTTTTTAGTCATGTTGGCGTCATCCTCCACTCTGCAGTTGGCCATCCCTGTTTCACCAGTGCTGATCCATGTCCTTCTAAGGCAGGCAAGAGAGGCCAAACATGGAGGGCCGAAAGAGTGTTCATATTAACATTAAACAACACGGCCTCCGGGGTGGCGCAGTGGTTAAGGACGCTGTACTGCAGTCCCTGGGTTCGCGCCCAGGCTCTGTCGTAACCGGCCGCGACCGGGAGGTCCGTGGGGCGACGCACAATTGGCCTAGCGTCGTCCGGCACAATTGGCCTAGCGTCGTCCGGGTTAGGGAGGGCTTGGTCGGTAGGGATGTCCTTGTCTCATCGCGCACCAGCGACTCCTGTGGTGGGCCGGGCGCAGTGCGCGCTAACCAAGGTTGCCAGGTGCACGGTGTAGCCTCCGACACATTGGTGCACATCAGCTGCACATTGGTGCAGCTGACTTCCGGGTTGGATGTGCGCTTGTTTGGGTTGTGTATCGGAGGACTTTCAACCTTCGTCTCTCCCGAGCCCGTACGGGAGTTGTAGCGATGAGACAAGATAGTAGCTACTACAACAATTGGATACCACGAAAAAGGGGTAAAAAAAAACACACAAAAAAAACCCATTAAACAACACTATATAATAAGGTTGTGTTGGTATGATGGTAATTGTACATTGTCTATGGTGATTGACATCACTTACTTTCTGAATAGGCATTCTTCAAGATAATCTCTCCTGGACTTACTATGTTTCAAATGACTATCCCCTTAAGAGGCAGTATTACATTCATTTGCCACAGCTTGCAAATTAAATATTTTCCATTCTATTATTATTCCATCATTCATCTTAAGGGCTCAAAAGCACTGACTAGAACAAACTATCAAATTCAACAATAATGTTATTGCACACTGATACCAAATGCAGGCAAGCTTTAGTTAAACCATGGCTTTCAGTGCAAATGATTGTTTAAACAGAACCACGTTGTGTTTCTAAACACTAGCTGGTGATGAACATCAGCTCACCATTCAGCCTCATCCGTTCTGTCTCTGTTACTCGGTGGATGGCCTGGCCAGCACTCTCAGAGGGAGCATTGAACACAGAGAAAGCTTGCAGTACCATCACGACTTGTATGGCCTGATTCAATACATTGCTCCAGTTCTTTCAAATCTATAAGAGGACCTTTACATCAGAAAACCCTCAACGTTATAACCCTTCTATAATACCCCTATTATGGTGAACTGAACATTACTGTGCATGTAGTGTGTTTGAATGCCCTGTCTGTACCTGACCCATTGTTATGAGCTGAGGTACAAGATTCTAACAAAAGGTAATGATATAACACAGGCATGCAGAAACTTTCTGCTGCATGAATGAGAGCCCCGCAGATACAGAGCTTTCATCTGTAATGAATTAGTAGCTATTGATGTCAATATTCAGATTGATCTTCCTAAATCTATAAAGCTATTTGGAGACTGTCATTCGTACCCCCAAAGGTACAGTATGCTGACAAATTCCACCTAATTAGACAGGATTATATTTGAGCCCAGACTTCAAATCTGCCTTTAAATACTTTCTTCTTTTTCATTCTTGATTCATCTGGAACGAGAAAAGAGGGGAATTTCTTTAGCCAATTACAAGTTTAAAAACCTTATCCTGACTTACCACTGGGCACAGACGTCAATTCAACATGTGTTCCATTTCATAAATTTAATTGAAATGATGTGGAAACAATGTTCATTTAAATCAGTGTGTGCCCGGTGGTTTATTTGTCTACTCGAAAATGTAAACAAATTAAGTCATCTTAGTGAAGTTTGATTATCCTGACCTCGGGACCAGGAAATACAAGCTCAAGGATCATGTTTACAAACTGGAGATCCATTCAAACAAATCACTAGTAGGGACTTTTTTGTTGCTGTAGTTTTTTGGGGGCCCATCCACAACCCCTCTTCGGACAACAAAAATAAAATTTGCTTTCACAGTTTTTTCTTTAGTCGTACATTCTACACACATTTTACATACATGCCATTTTTTTTACAGTAGTTACATAGCAAGAATAAAGTAATTTAATATTTTAATATACATTATATCTAGATAGATAGTACTTGAACATTATAAATCGCGATTTCAGTCATAATTAACATAGAACATGAGATTCTAAACATACCCCTCAGCTACTACCACCCCCCATATCTGGAAAATGGCCCTCATGTATTCTCACTGCAGCCTGTAGAAACATAAGGCCTCTGTCACCAAGGACCTCCCAGGAAATAGCTCTTAGGTATCGTAATAATCATAAAAATAAATGTTCAGGGTATTCAATGTGATTTATCTATGAGGCGAATGCCTTCCGCAGTCATCTGGAAGTGCAGGGGAGCCACTTCTTAAATCTACTGATAACAGATCAAACATTAAACTTCTACTTGTTCAGTTCTGTTGAGTCAGAGCGCACCAGAAGTTCAGCCACAGAAAATTTGCCAGCTGTTAATAGTTTGAGCATCCACATCTGCTCAATATTTGACCTCACTGTGCCACCTGTCAGTCTAGTGTTTTTTTATAATTTTTATAAAAGTCCCCTTTAGATGCCTACCCACTGGGCAAAAACTGGTTTAATCCACCTTGTTTCCATGTCATTTCAACAACCAAAAATGTGTGTGATGAGTCAACGTGGAGAACTGATTGGATTTGCAAAAAGTAATCAACATAAAGGTATTTTGACTATTAACCTAAAGCTAATCAAATCAAATGTTATTGGTCACATACACATGGTTAGCAGATGTTAATGCGAGTATAGCGAAATGCTTGTGCTTCTAGTTCCGACCATGCGGTAATATCTAAAAAGTAATCTAACGATTTCACAACAACTACCTTATACACACAAGTGTAAAGGAATGAATAAGAATATGTACATATAAATATATGGATGAGCGATGGCCGAACGGCATAGGCAAGATGCAGTAGATGGTATAGAGTACAGTATATACATATAAGATGAGTAATGTAGGGTATGCAAACATTATATCGGTGCCGGGTTGGACCCTCTGGGAGTCGAAGCAGAAGCACTCTGGCATCACTCCAGGTGAGTCTGCACCATTCTCATCCAGAGTCCTCTGTTGTCCAACTGTTTGTACCTGTTTGTTTTCCTGATTTTTCCCCGCATTCCCAGCATAAGGTGCTAGTAAATTCAGGCGCAGCTGGGAATTTTATTGACAGAGAGCTCGCTCTTGGTCTAGCGATCCCCATTATCCCTGTGGCTAGACCTTTCCCAGTTCGCGCTCTGGATAGTCGACCATTGAGGTCCGTGCTAATCAGGGAAGCCACTATCTCCCTGGCCATGGTGACACAGGGGAGTCACGAGGACAGAATCAGTCTCTTTCTCATTGACTCCTGCGTTTCCCGTGGTACTGGGCCTTCCCTGGTTAGCTCATCATAACCTCACTATTTCATGGCAACAGAGAGCTCTCACAGGGTGGTCGCGAGAGTGCTAGGGGAGGTGTGTAGGGGTTTCTGTTGGTGCTACTACGGTGCAAAGTCCAGACCAGGTCTCCCCTGTGCGCATCCCCACGAATATGCGGATTTGGCGGATTTGGCTCTCGCCTTCTGTAAAAAGAAGGCGACTCAATTACCACCCCATCGACAGGGGGATTGTGCGATAAATCTCCTGGTAGACGCTGCATTTCCCAGGAGTCACGTGTATCCCCTGTCGCAAGCGGAGACGGTGGTTAAAAAGACATATGTCTCCAAATCCCTGTGTCAGGGGTACATTCGGTCATCCACTTCACCCAACTCCTCGAATTTCCTTTTTGTGAAGAAGAAGGATGGAGGTCTACGCCCGTGAGGTACAGTTACCTGCCCGTGAGGTACAGTTACCCCGCTACCTCTTATCGCCACGGCGATTGAGTCAATTCACAAAACTGGATCTCAGGAGCGCACACCACCTGGTACGTATCCGGGAGGGAGACGAGTGTAAAATGGCGTTTAGTACCACCTCAGAGCATTAAGAGTACCTCGTCATGCCGTACGGGTTGATGAATGCTCCACCAGTCTTCCAATCCTTTGTAGACAAGATTTTCAGAGGCCTGCACGGGCAGGGTGTAGTGGTGTATATCGATGACATTCTGGTATACTCCGCTACACGCGCCAGCATGTGTCTTAGGTGCGCATGGTACTTGGACGAATGTTGGAGCATGACCTGTACGTCAAGGCTGAGAAATTCCTGTTCTTTCAGCAGGCCGTCTCCTTCCAGGGTATCGCATTTCCACATCAGCGGTGGAGATGGAGAGTGAACGCATTTCAGCCGTGCGTAATTGGCCGACTCCCATCACGGTAAAGGAGGTGCAGCGATTTTTAGGATTTGCCCATTACTACAGGAGATTTATCCGGGATTTTGGTCAGGTGGCTGCTCCCATTACCTCACTGCTGAAGGGGGGTCCTGTACGTCTGCAGTGGTCAGTTGAGGCGGACAGGGCTTTTGGGCAACTAAGGGCTCTGTTTACCTCGGCGCCCATGCTGGCCCATCCGGATACCTCTTTGGCTTTCATAGTGGAGGTGGATAGGAGCGGTGCTCTCTCAGCACTCGGGTACGCCACCAAAGCTCCGCCCCTGTGCCGCCTTCTCGACGAAGCTCAGGCCAGCGGAGCAAAACTATGATGTGGGGGACCGGGAGCTGTTGGCTGTAGTCAAGGTCTTGAAGGCGTGGAGACAGTGGCTTGAGGGGGCTAAACACCCTTTTCTCATCTGGACTGACCACCGCAATCTGGAGTACATCCAGGCAGCGAGGAGACTGAACCCTCGCCAGTCAAGGTGGGCCATGTTTTTCACCCGTTTTGTTTTCAACCTTTTTTACAGACCAGTTTCCGAGAACTTTAAGGCAGACGCACTGTCCCGGCAGTATGACACAGAGGAGCGGTCCAGGGATCCCACTCCCATACTCTTGCTTGGTGGCGCCGGTATGTGGGAGCTGGACGCGGACATTGAGCTGGCGTTACGTGCAGAGCCCGCTCCCCCTGAGTGTCCAGCTGGGCATCTGCACGTTCCGTCTGCTGTCCGCGACTGGCTGATCTATTGGGCCCAAAAGTCACCACCCTCTGGTCATCCTGGGATCTGTCAGACGGTGGGCTTGGTGGGAAGTACTGGTGGCCAACTTTGGCTAAGGACGTGAGGGTTTATGTTTCCTCCTGCTTGGTGTGCGCCCTGTGTAAGGCTCCTAGGCACCTGCCCAGAGGTAAGTTACAACCCTTACCCGTTCCACAACGGCCGTGGTCGCACCTGTCGGTGGATTTCATAACCAATCTTCCACCTTCACAGGGAAACACCACGATCCTGGTCGTTGTGGATCGTTTTTCTAAGTCCTGTCGTCTCCTCCCATTGCCTGGTCTCCCTAGCCGCCCTACAGACTGCGGAGGCCCTGTTTACTCACGTCTTCCGGCACTATGGAGTGCCTGAGGATATAGTGTCTGATCGGGGTCCCCAGTTCACGTCGAGGGTCTGGAGAGCGTTCATGGAACGTCTGGGGATTTCGGTGGGCCTTACCTCAGGTTTTCACCCCGAGAGTAATGGGCAGGTGGAGAGAGTTAACCAGGATGTAGGTAGGTTTCTGAGGTCTTATTGCCAGGACCGGCCGGGGGAGAGGGCAGCATTCGTGCCCTGGGCAGAGATGGCCCTGAAGTCGCTCTGCCACTCCTCCACTAACCTCTCTCCCTTCCAGTGTGTGTTGGGTTATCAGGCTCCTTGGAATCAGTCAGACCAAAGCACCTGCGGTGGATGACTCGTTCCGGCACACGGAAGAGACATGGGACGCCGCCCATGTCCATCTTCAGCGCGCCGTGCTGCGCCAGAAAATTGGTGCAGACCGTCACAGCAGTGAGGCCTCGTTGTTAGCACCGGGGGACCGGGTCTGGCTCTCGACCCGGAACCTGCCCCTCCACCTGCCCTGTCGGAAGCTGGGTCCACGTTTTGTGGGGCCATTTAAAGTGCTGAGGAGAGTGAACGAGGTATGTTATTGTTACAGCTTCCACTCGATTACCGCATTAACTCCTCGTTCCATGTGTTTCTCCTCAGGCCGGTGGGGGCTGGCCCGCTCCAGGAAGCTGAGGTGCGGGAGGTTCCTCCGCCCCATCTGGACATCGAGGGGGCCCCGGCGTACTCCGTTCCATCCATCCTGGATTCGAGACATCGGGCGAGGGGCCTTCAGTACCTCGTGGACTGGGAGGGATACGTTCCGGAGGAGAGATACTGGATTCTGGAGGAGGATGTGTTGGACCCTTCTATGCTGCGGCATTTCCACTGTCTCCTGGGGTCATCCCCGAGGCCGGTGTCGGCGCACTGCTGGAGCTGTGCGTAAGGGGGGGTACTGTCACGACTTCCGCCAAATTCGGTTCCTCTCCTTGTTCGGGCGGTGTTCGGTGTTTGACGTCACTGGTCTTCTAGCCATCGCCGATCCATTTTTCATGTTCCATTTGTTTTGTCTTGTTTTCAGACTCACCTGGTTTCAATTCCCTAATTACATGTTGTATATGTTTCCTCTGTTTTCCCCGTGGCCTGTCGGGAATTGTTTATTGTAAGTACGTGTGCTATGTGTGACTGGTGCGCTACGGGTTTTGTGCCCATGTGTTGGTTGTTTTTTGTATGCCGGTAGTTATGTATATTAAACGGCTCCGGCTATTTACCATGTTCTGCTGTCCTGCGTTTGACTTCCCTGCCACCAGTTACGCACCCCTTACAGCCACTCAATGTTAGTGATGGCTGTTTAACAGTCTGATGGCCTTGAGATAGACACTGTTTTTCAGTCTCTCGGTCCCAGCTTTGATGCACCTGTACTGACCTCGCCTTTTGGATGATAGCGGGGTGAACGGGCAGTGGCTTGGGTGGTGGTGTCCTTGATGATATTTTTGGCCTTCCTGTGACATCGGGGGGTGTAGATGTCCTGGAGGGCAGGTAGTTTGCCCCCGGTGATGCGTTGTGCAGACCTCACTACCCTCTGGAGAGCCTTGCGGTTGTGGGCGGAGCAGTTGTTGTAACAGGCGGTAATACAGCCCAACAGGATGCTCTCGATTGTGCATCTGTAGTTTGTGAGTGCTTTGAGGGTACTATGGTGTTAAATGCAGAGCTGTAGTAGATAAACAGCATTTTTACATAGGTATTCCTCTTGTTCAGGTGAGTTAGGGCAGTGTACAGTGTGATTGCAATTGCGTCGTCTGTGGACCTATTGGGACGGTAAGCAAATTGGAGTGGGTCTAGGGTGTCAGGTGGGGTGGAGGTGATGTGATCCTTGACTAGTCTCTCAAAGCACTTCATGATGACGGAAGTGAGTGCTACGGGGCGATAGTCATTTAGCTCAGTTACCTTAGCTTTCTTGGGAACAGGAACGATGGTGGCCCTCTTGAAGCATGTGGGAACAGCAGACTGGGATAGGGATTGATTGAATATATCCGTACGCGGCTAGGGATGCCTTCTGGCCCGGCAGCCTTGCGAGGGTTAACACGTTTAAATGTTTTACTCATGTTGGCTGCGGTGAAGGAGAGTCCGCAGGTTTTGGTAGCGGGCCGTGTCAGTAGCACTGTATTGTCCTCAAGCGAGCAAAGAAGTTGTTTAGTTTGTCTGGGAGCAAGACATCGGGTCCGCGACGGGGCTGGTTTTCTTTTTGTAGTCCGTGATTGACTGTAGACCCTGTCACATACCTCTCGTGTCTGAGCCGTTGAATTGCGACTCTACTTTGTCTCTATACTGACGCTTAGCTTGTTTGATTGCCTTGCTACACTGTTTGTATTCGGTCATGTTTCCGGTTGCCTTGCCCTGATTAAAAGCAGTGGTTCGCGCTTTCAGTTTTGCATGAATGCTGCCATCAATCCACGGCTTCTGGTTGGTGAAGGTTTTAATATTCACAGTGGGTACAACATCACCGATGCACTTGCTAATAAACTCGCTCACCGAAACAGCATATACTTCAATGTTGTTGGTCGCCGCTATCCAGAGCATATCTCAGTCCACATGATCAAAGCAATCTTATAGCATGGAGTCAGATTGGTCGGACCAGCGTTGAACAGACCTGAGCACGGGCGTTTCCTGTTTTAGTTTTTCTCTTTCGGCTGGGAGCAACAAAATGGAGTTGTGGTCAGATTTGCTGAAAGGAGGGCGGGGGAGGGCTTCGTATGCGTCGAGGAAGTTAGAGTAACGGGTCGTGCATTTGATATGCTGATAAAATTTAGGGAGCCTTGTTTTCAGATCAGCCTTGTTAAAATCACCAGCTACAATAAATGCAGGATATGTGGTGTCCAGTTTATATAGAGTCGAATGAAGTTCTTTCAGGGCCGTTGAAGTGTCTTCTTCAAATTCTCTTGGTAGATAATGCAGTCGGCATTTGATTGTAAGGAATTCTAGGTCAGGTGAACAAAAGGACATGAGTTCCTGTATGTGTGTGGCATTGTTTGTTGATTTCACGATGAATTTACATTAGTTGACAACTCAACCAAATGTAAATCCAAACTAGATGTTGAACTGACGTCTGTGCCCAGTGGTTGGTCTCGTGTTATGGGACAGGTCATCATTGATATGAGAGAGGATGGAAATGATATTAAAAGGTCTTCTGTGTGTACAGATGCTGCTGGCATTACCCTGGTATTGAAAATCAGGGGTAAGACTTAGCCGCTTGACATTGACTTCGTCGTCACCAAGATGGCATAGCAGTCAGACGTCCTTTGTCCTCGTCTTGTCGTGTCCCGTATATATATATATATATTTACAACTTTCTTCGCATAGCTTTTTATATATATTTTTTATTTTCCATAAACTCAACTTCAAAACACTCTCCTGAAACCCGCCTCACCAATTTATATATTTTTTAAAGAAAGTATTATTTACCTCAAATCTGTAATCCTCCGTAGAAGCTAGCCAGGAGCTAGCCTGAAGCTAACCAGAAGCTAATCAGAATCTAGCCAGAAGCTAGTTAGCTTCTTTACTGGCTAATCGTTAGTATTCAGCTAACCACGGTTTGTGGTCATCAGCTATCCTTTAGCTCGAAAATCTATCGCCAGTTTTGTACGGCGCGGCTCGGACCGGAACATACCGGACCTATTTTTCTCTCCATGTCCCTGGATTTCAACCGCAAGCTCTGGACATTTATACCTGGATCTCGCAGCTAGCAAGCTGCTATCTGTGTGACTATCGGCTTATGTCGATCCCGGAGCAAACATCAATTATTCTGGAGCTAGCCAGCTGAAGAGTTCCATCAGTCACTCCTGGGCTACAATCACCTATCCTGACCCGTTTTACTGCCAACGCGGAGCCCCACCGGGCCTTCACAACTGGACTACCGACGTTATCTGCCCGAGGGAGTTATCCAGCTGGCCCCTCTGTCGCGACGTTACCTGAACGCCAATCTGCGGCCCGCTAATCGTTAGCTGTCTTATCGGCTGCTATCTGAATAGATCTATCGGACAATTTTTTTCTTCTTTTTTTCTCTTTTTCTTGGGCCTCTATAACTATAACTATATATTTTTTTTTTGCAAATTGGATTGATCCCCTCTACCACATGGTACCCCACTAATCCTACCGACGGAAACGCACAAGGTGGCTAAAAACAGACCTCCATCCTATGCTAGCTTGCTACCGATGGCCCGGCTTGCTGTCTGAATCGCCGTGACCCCAACCAACCTCACTACTCACTGGACCCTTTTGATCACTCGACTAAGCATGCCTCTCCTTAATGTCAATATGCCTTGTCCATTGCTGTTCTGGTTAGTGTCTATTGGCTTATTTCACTGTAGAGCCTCTAGTCCTGCTCACTATACTTTATCCAACCTATTAGTTCCACCACCCACACATGTGATGACATCTCCTGGTTTCAATGATGTTTCTAGAGACAATATCTCTCTCATCATCACTCAATACCTAGGTTTACCTCCACTGTATTCACATCCTACCATACCTTTGTCTGTACATTTTACCTTGAAGCTATTTCATCGGCCCCAGAAACCTCCTTTTAGTCTCTGTTCCAGACGTTATAGACGACAAATTCTCATTTCTTTTAGCCATACCCTTATTCTACTCCTCCTCTGTTCCTCTGGTGATGTAGAGGTGAATCCAGGCCTTGCAGTGCCTAGCTCCACTCCTATTCCCCAGGCGATCTCTTTTGATGACTTCTGTAACCGTAATGACCTTGGTTTCATGCATGTTAACATTAGAAGCCTCCTCCCTAAGTTTGTTTTATTCACTGCTTTAGCACACTCTGCCAACCCGGATGTTCTGGGTGTGTCTGAATCCTGGCTTAGGAAGACCACCAAAAATTCTGACATTTTCATCCCTAACTACAACATTTTCAGACAAGATAGAACTGCCAAAGGGGGCGGTGTTGCAATCTACTGCAAAGATAGCCTGCAGAGTTCTGTTCTACTATCCAGGTCTGTACCCAAACAATTTGAACTTCTACTTTTAAAAATCCACCTCTCTAAAAACAAGTCTCTCACCGTTTCCGCCTGCTATAGACCACCCTCTGCCCCCAGCTGTGCTCTGGACACCATATGTGAACTGATTGCCCCCCATCTATCTTCAGAGCTGGAGCTGCTAGGCGACCTAAACTGGAACATGCTTAACACCCCAGCCATCCTACAATCTAAGCTTGATGCCCTCAATCTCACACAAATTATCAATGGACCTACCAGGTACCTCCCCAAAGCCCTAAACACGGGCACCCTCATAGATATCATCCTAACCAACTTGCCCTCTAAATACACCTCTGCTATATTCAACCAAGATCTCAGCGATCACTGCCTCATTGCCTGCATCCGTAATGGGTCAGCGGTCAGCTGATGTAAGGCTGTTGGCTGAATGTATTTAGATTCAGTGGGGAATGTAAAGCCCTTCACTAAGCTGTACTCTTACTCTGCCTGACATCATGGAGCTGCAGAAAGATTGACAACAGCACTCAGATGTTTTCACAACCCAACCCAGCCGAAGCACTCCTGAAAGAGAGGAGCAGAGAGAGGGCAGGAGGAGAGAGAGAGAGAGAGAGAGAGAGAGAGAGAGAGAGAGAGAGAGTAAAGAAGATATCATTAAAATAGACTGAGGGAAAGAGAGACAGAGATAGTAAGAGGGAAAGAGGTCATCAAAAGGATGCAAGAGTTTGTCAGAGCCAGAGCCGCTGGGGCCTTGTTCCCTCTTCCCGTGGGTTTGGCATTTGAGTGTAGCATTGAGAGAACAGACATGCTGTCCTCTCACCTCCAGGCTTTCTGTTCAGATTCCTCACATCCTGACCTTATCACTGATCTCTTCCTCTCTTGTTCTCTGTCCCTGTCCAATCACATGTCTGAATACACACATACTATGACTTACACACACAGTTAACCCCCACCCCTCTTCTGTTCTGCTCCACTATCTCCACACCTGTTTTCAATTGCACTGTACGGCCAATCCTAACACACAGGACACGCACGTGCAAACACACACCATGCGTTCACATAAACACAGTAGCAGCAGCAGCGACACAGGTTACAGACGAAGAGAGAGAAAGAGGGGGCATCACTGAATCACTGAACTCCCATCCATCTCCATTGATGCTACAGCTTGGTCCTGGACAACTAGGTCACCAGGAAGTGTTGACGACCAATAGCGTCAATGCTGCCAATACACTGCTGTGCTGAGAGCTCAGCACCACATAAATACACTGAGAGCCCAACACCACATAAATACACTGAGAGCCCAACACCACATAAACACGCTGAGAGCCCAACATCACATAAACACGCTGAGAGCCCAACACCACATAAATACACTGAGAGCTCAACACCACATAAAAACACTGAGAGCTCAGTACCACATAAACACGCAGAGTGCTCAACACCACATAAATACACTGAGAGCCCAACACTACATAAATACACGGAGAGCCCAACACCACAGAAACACACTGAGAGCCCAACACCACATAAATACACTGAGAGCCCAACACCACATGAATACACTGAGAGCCCAACACCACATAAATACACTGAGAGCCCAACACCACAGAAACACACTGAGAGCCCAACACCACATAAATACACTGAGAGCCCAACACCACATGAATACACTGAGAGCCCAACACCACATAAATACACTGAGAGCCCAACACCACATATATACACAGAGCTCAACACTACATAAACATGCTGAGAGCTCAACACCACAGAAACACACTGAGAGCTCAACACCACATAAATACACTGAGCTCAACACTACATAAACATGCTGAGAGCTCAACACCACATAAATACACTGGGAGCCCAACACCACATAAATACACTGAGAGCCCAACACCACATAAATACACAGAGCTCAACACTACATAAACATGCTGAGAGCCCAACACCACATAAATACACTGAGAGCCCAACACCATATAAACACGCTGAGTGCCCAACACCAGATAAATACACTGAGAGCCCAAGACCACATAAATACACTGAGAGCCCAACACCACATAAATACACTGAGAGCCCAACACCATATAAACACGCTGAGTGCCCAACACCACATAAATACACTGAGAGCCCAACACCACATAAATACACTGAGAGCCCAACACCACATAAATACACTGAGAGCCCAACACCACATAAATACACAGAGCTCAACACTACATAAACATGCTGAGAGCCCAACACCATATAAACACGCTGAGTGCCCAACACCACATAAATACACTGAGAGCCCAACACCACATAACTACGCTGAGAGCCCAACACCACATAAAGACACTGAGAGCCCAACACCACATAAATACACAGAGCTCAACACTACATAAACATGTTGAGAGCTCAACACCACAGAAACACACTGAGAGCTCAACACCACATAAATACACTGAGAGCCCAACACCACATAAATACACTGAGAGCCCAACACCACATAAATACACTGAGCTCAACACTACATAAACATGCTGAGAGCTCAACACCACAGAAACACACTGAGAGCCCAACACCACATAAATACACTGAGAGCTCAACACCACATAAATACACAGAGAGCCCAACACCACATAAATATACTGAGAACCCAACACCACATAAATACACAGAGCTCAACACTACATAAACATGCTGAGAGCCCAACACTACATAAACACACTGAGAGCCCAACACCACATAAATACACTGAGAGCCCAATGCTCCCCCTCAAAAGAACAACATTAGTCCATTAGTCCATAGTCCCTGTTTGTAGGTCGCGAATGTGAGATGCACATGCTAAGAACAGAGATTCTTTAAAATGATCAGATGATAAAGATAGCATATTTGTGGGGGGGGCAGTGTCAGACTTGTTAGTGTGTGTCACAAAGCATGCTTGTCTGTGGCTAATTGAATGAAAGAGGTGCGGAAGAGGGTCCATTCAGTCCAGCCACTCAATTTGGCCATTAGGGGACTAGATCACAGATTCACTTTGACATGTTCTTACATTTCTCATTTACCAGCTTAAACACTCTACGAAAGCATTTCTCTGAATCCCAATGACTGTGTGTGTGTGTGTGTGTGTGTGTGTGTGTGTGTGTGTGTGTGTGTGTGTGTGTGTGTGTGTGTGTGTGTGTGTGTGTGTGTGTGTGTGTGTGTTTTGTTTGCGCGTGTGTGTGTCTCCTTTGTCAATGGCTCACAGGACTGTCTCTTTATGAGGTGTCTCACCTGTTTAATAAATTACTGGCAGGACTTAAAATTACTCAAGAGCACTGGAGGCCCACGAACACAGCAGAACAATCCTCACATGTATACTGTATGTATAATATAACCTACAGCCTTATTCTAAAACGGATTGTGTCGAGGCACAGATCTGGGGAAGGGTACCAAAACATTTCTTCCTCATTGAAGGTCCCCAAGAACACAATGGCCTCCCTCATTCTTAAATGGAAGAAGTTTGAAACGACTAAGACTCTTCCTAGGCCAAACTGAGCAAACTGAGGAGAAGGGCTTTGGTCACTGATGTGACCAAGAACCAGATGGTCACTCTGAGATCTAGAGCTCGTCTGTGGAGATGGGATTTCCTTCAAGAAGAACAACCATCTCTGCAGCACTCCACCAATCAGGCTTTTATGATAGAATGGCCAGACAGAAGCCACTCCTCAGTAAAAGGCACATGACAGCCCACTTGGAGTTTGCCAAAGGGCACCTAAAGACTCTCATACCATGAGAAACAATATTCTCTGGTCTGATGATACCAAGATTGAACTCTTTGACCTGAATGCCAAGCGTCACGTCTGGAGGAAACCTGGCACCATCCCTACGGTGAAGCATGGTGGTGGCAGCATCATGCTGTGGGGATGTTTTTCAGCGGCAGACTGGGAGACTAGTCAGGATCGAGGAAAAGATGAACAGAGCAATGTACAGAGAGATCCTTGATGAAAACCTGCTCAACAGGACAACGACCCTAAGCACACAGCTAAGACAATGCAAGAGTGGCGTCGGGCCAAGTCTCTGAATGTCCTTGAGTGGCCCAGCCAGAGCCCAGACTTGAACACAATTGAAACATCTCTGGAGAGACCTGAAAATAGCTGTGCAGCGGCACTCCCCATCTACCTGACAGAGCTTGAGAGGATCTGCAGAGAAGAATGGGAGAAACTCCCCAAATACAGGTGTACCAAGCTTGTGGTGTCATACTGAAGCGACTCCAGGTTGTAATTGCTGCCAAAGGTGCTTCAACAAGGTACTGAGTAAAGGGTCTGAATACTTATGTAAATGTGATGTTTATACATTTGCTAAAAATTCTAAAATCCTGTTTCTGGGTTGTCATTATGGGGTATTTTGTGTAGATTGATGAGGGGGGAAAACTATTTAATCAAATTTAAAATAAGGCTGTAACGTAACAAAATGTGGAAAAAGTCAAGGGGTCTGAATACTGTCCGAATGCACTTTTATCAATGTATTGTACCTGTATGACACTATAAAGTCAAGATGCTGAAGGTACATTTAAATATTCAATGTTAATGATCAATGATGAATGAAATCAAAACTGATTCAGACTATGAACCAAGAACTTCAATGCAACTGATATGAGACCTTTGAGCCAAATTGAACGCAGAATTGCAGGTGTTACCCTAGCTGAGAGAACTCCACTCCACGATATATACATCTCAATGGAGTTGAGTGTTGGTGGAGTGTACCTCCAACTACATCGAGTCACTATCAGTCTGTACATGAAAAATGTCCATTCTTTAATATGTACCGTGTACCTATATTTGTCCTGTGTAACTGCAAGCCTTTCTTTTGGAGCTGAAATCTGTAGTTTTTAATAAAAGTAGCATTTTACGCCACCTCTGCCAAGGGAGCCGTTGTTTGTTAACAGAGCAGCTTGTCATTGCACGGCAGTGTCACGCCCTGACCATAGAGATCCTTTGTTTCTCTATGGAGTAGTAGGTCAGTGAGTGACTGGGGGGTATTCTAGTTTATTATTTCTATGTGAGGTTCTAGTTTATTATTTCTATGTTGGTTATTTTTTTGATTCCCAATTAGAGGCAGCAGGTAATCATTGTCTCTGGGGTGGCAGGGTAGCCTAGGGGTTAGAGTGTTGGGCTTGTAACCGAAAGGTTGCAAGTTTAAATCCCCGAGCTGACAAAGTACAAATCTGTCATTCTGCCCCTGAACAAGGCCGTTAATCCACTGTTCCTAGGCCGTCAGTGAAAATAAGAATTTGTTCTTAACTGACTTGCCTAAAATAAAGGTAAAAAATTAGGTTGTATTTTTGCCACCTGAGTTTGCGGGATATTATTTTGTGTTTTGTGCATGTGCACCATGTAGTCACGTTTTGTTGTTAGTTTATTGATTTATTGTTTTTGCTAAATTTCACTTTATTAATAAATTACGTGGAACTCAACATCCGCTGCGCCTCCACACATACGTGACAGAATATCCCACCAACAAAGGACCAAGCAGCTTGAAAATGAGGGTAAGGAAGTTTTGGACATGGGAGGACATTCCTTTGCAGGAGTCGCCAATGAGCATGGAAGGACAGCGACGACGCCAGGGACCAAGACCACAGAAACCCCAATACATTTTTTGGGGGGGAGCACATGGAGCTGTATGCGGAGCCGAGGAGTGAACCAGAGCCAGTCTGGGAGAAGAGGGAGAAACTGGAGGAAAGTGAACGGAGAGAGTCAGAGACCGTCAGTGAATGGATGGAGATATTGGAGGAGAAAGAATGGAGAGAGTTGTTGATTTGGTGGAGGATGCAGGACATTTTCTCTAAGGAGCATGTTATCAGTTTAATGCCACCTGAGTCAGCTCTCCGTACTCGTCCTGAGGAGAGTGTTATCAGTCTGGTAAAATCTGTGCCGGCTCCACGCACCAGGTCTCCAGTGCGCCTTCCCAGCCCTGTAGGTCCTGTGCCAGCTCCTTGCACTTCCCGTGCGAAGTGTGTCATCGAACCGGTACAATTGATGCTGGCTATACACACCAGGTCACCAAAACACCTCCACAGTCCAGAACGTCCTGTGCCAGCTCCTCGCACCCGCCTTGAAGTGCGTGTCACCAGTCCGGTGCCACCTCTGCCGGCTCCACGCACTAGGCCTCCAGTGCGTATTCACAGTTCAGAGCCGCCAGCGAGGGTTCCCAGTCCAGAGCTTCCGGCGGCGGTTCACAGTCCAGAGCTTCCGGCAACAGTTCACAGTCCAGAACCTCCTGCGACGGCCCACAGTCCGGAACCTCCTGCGACGGTCCACAGTCCGGAACCTCCTGCAACGGTCCACAGTCCGGAACCTCCTGCGAAGGTCCACAGTCCGGAACCTCCTGCGACGGTCCATAGTCCGGAACATCCTACGACAGTCCACAGTCCGGAACCTCCTACGACGGTCCACAGTCCGGAACCTCCAACAACGGTGCCCAGTCCGGAACCTCCTACGACGGTCCACAGTCCGGAACCTTCTGCACCGGTGCCCAGTCCGGGACCTCCTACGACGGTCCACAGTCCGGAACCTTCTGCACCGGTGCCCAGTCCAGGCACGGTGTCCAGTCCCGCTCCATGCAGGAGTCTTCCTCTGCAAAGATGCCAAGTCCAGACACAGCGTCTAGTCCCGCTCCTAGGCCGGAGCCTTCCACAGCGCCGGTGACCAGTCCAGGCACGGCGACCAGCCCAGCTCCAAGGCCGGAGCCTCCCTCTGACAGCTCCAAGGCCAGTGCCCAATCCGGGCTCAGCGTTCAACCCAGTTCCAGGGCCGGAGCCCTTCTCTGCGCTGATGCCCAGTACGGGCATGTCGTTCAGCCCAGCGCCATGGTCAGATCCGGGGTCTGCACCGGAGCCGCCACCGACACTAATCATCCTCCCCATTTGGTCTCAGGTCTTGCGGCCGGAGTCTGCACCTTTCGGGGGGGTACTGTCACGCCCTGACCATAGAGAGCCTTTGTTTCTCTATGGTATAGTAGGTCAGGGCGTGACTGGAGGGTATTCTAGTTTATTATTTCTATGTGGGGTTCTAGTTTATTATTTCTACCTTGGTGATTTGTATGATTCCCAATTAGAGGCAGCTGGTAATCGTTGTCTCTAATTGGGGATCATATTTAGGTAGCATTTTTCCCACCTGACTTTGTGGGATATTATTTTGTGTTTTGTGCATGTGCACCACGTAGTCATGTTTCATTGTTAATTTATTGATTTATTGTTTTTGCTAAGTTTCACTTTATTAATAAGTTATGTGGAACTCAACATCCGCTGCGCCTTGGTCCGTCTCTCCACACGAACGTGACAGGCAGATTTGTTTTGTTTTGTGAGTGGAATTATACTTTTTAAAACTATGGATTCCTAATCCAACTGACAACTCTTTAACAAACAGGACATGGACAGGTACACACTAAGCATTAAATAATGGATATTTATGAAAGTATCAAGCGGTAGTGGATGCTTGAAGTCATAACTTCCTACTCAGTGGATGACAGTGGACAGTAGATTTTGGGGGTCAGTTTGACAGACTTCACATGAAATGAAATTCCACAAATACAGAATGATGCTGAGACTCAGATTGTTCACTTTAAAATGTACACTACTCGTCAAAAGTTTTAGAACACCTACTGAGTCAAAGGTTTTTCTTTAATTTTTACTATTTTCTACATTGTAGAATAATAGTGAAGACATCAAATCTATGAAATAACACATGGAATCATGTAGAAACCAAAAAAGTGTTAAACAAATCAAAATATATTTTATATGAGATTCTTCAAATTGTCACCCTTTGCCTTGATGACAGCTTTGCACACATTACTCACCCACATGGGATGAGTCATGTGTATAACCTTGGAGGCCCGTTGTCACTCTCATATGTGATACTATGGGAGAGACGGAATGAATCCCCACAGACACATGCGTGCACGGTACACTATAACATAAAACCGATGAGCTTGTTTGGAAACCATATTATGGGGTTGGGTAGCGGTAGAGATTGAACAACAACTCCCCCTTGGATTCCGTCTCTAACCTCTACCCACGTCTGATTGCATCACTTTGTGGGAACACTGTGGCCTATTTTGGCCCCTTTGTTTACTTCACGAATCCCATAGAGAGGCTTCCCCCAGAGTAGCACACACACACATACACACCACACTGCTAACCCAATAATATGATAACTATAGCTGCATTCCAGGATGTGGAGAGAGAGTACTCACTGCGGACAAACCAGGAGAAATATACTGTAAATATGAAAATACTACAAGAATGTGGCTCTTAGTGTGATACTGCTTAATTTAAAGGCAGAGCAAAACAACACGTATGCCAGACTCCAGATAGAGATGAGTTTTTTTTCTGTCACTGTGGTTTGAGAGCAGAATATGAATGTGAGAGACTAGGAGGCAGGCCACACGGGTTTAGGGTTTGGTCTTAGAGAGGGGATACAGTAGGGTTTCCACACACAGTACGTCGAAAACAAAGCTCTGTCTGTAACCATCAAGTTATTCTCCACTACCCTGGTTTATGGTCCTGTCTCCCCAAGGCAGTGCTGTAAGAGTTGGCTTGTGGTGTTACTATTCAATTCAATTCAAGGGGCTTTATTGGCATGGGAAACATGTGTTAACATTGCCAAAGCAAGTGAGGTAAATATACAAAAGTGAAATAAACAATCAAATTTACAGTAAACATTACACATACAGAAGTTTCCAAACAATAAATGTTACTATCCCCAGATTCAAGGTAATATGAAACAGTTTGGGGCTGGTATTCTCCTGACATGGACAGAGATTCCAGGAGATTTGTGGTCCAGTGTGGATTGTGGTCTGCCCTGTGTGGACCATTATAACCATAAACCAAACCAAACGAGCCACACACATCCAAGAGAACCATCTCCTCAGGATCTGGTGAAACAAAAACATTGGGGTGTGTCAGTGAATACAGAGCATGTTGTGTCTCACAAAATGCTATTATTAAGCTGTGTTTTAGTCCATTGTACAAACTATGGCAGAAGAGCACCATGGACAAACTGAGGGTTTCGGCTGTTCCATTGTCTTGCTCTACATATAGAATGACGACAAGCTTTTATTTTACAGAGACCAGAAGGCTCATCTGTTGTTGATCTGTGTTAAACAACATTTTTGTATGATTGTTGGATCTCCACCTACCTCCTGCTGTGCAGCCTCTGTGGTTGGAACTCCACCCTGTCCTGATGTTGTCCAGCCCTGTGCTGTAGTCTTTGGTGGAACACTCCCACCCTGTCCTGATGTTGTCCAGCCCTGTGCTGTCCTCTGTGGTGGAACTCCCACCCTGTCCTGATGTTGTCCAGCCCTGTGCTGTCCTCTGTGGTGGAACTCCACCCTGTCCTGATGTTGTCCAGCCCTGTGCTGTCCTCTGTGGTGGAACTCCACCCTGTCCTGATGTTGTCCAGCCCTGTGCTGTCCTCTGTGGTGGAACTTCACCCTGTCCTGATGTTGTCCAGCCCTGTGCTGTCCTCTGTGGTGGAACTCCACCCTGTCCTGATGTTGTCCAGCACTTTGCTGTCCTCTGTGGTGGAACTCCACCCTGTCCTGATGTTGTCCAGCCCTGTGCTGTCCTCTGTGGTGGAACTCCACCCTGTCCTGATGTTGTCCAGCCCTGTGCTGTCCTCTGTGGTGGAACTCCACCCTGTCCTGATGTTGTCCAGCCCTGTGCTGTCCTCTGTGGTGGAACTCCCACCCTGTCCTGATGTTGTCCAGCCCTGTGCTGTCCTCTGTGGTGGAACTCCCACCCTGTCCGGATGTTGTCCAGCCCTGTGCTGTCCTCTGTGGTGGAACTCCACCCTGTCCTGATGTTGTCCAGCCCTGTGCTGTAGTAAGCTCTCCTCCCCACTGTTAATTTGTTATTTTACAGCCTCACAAGCATCTGTGTCCACTACCCACCACTGTGGTTAGAGTCTGCTAACACGCAGACGTCAACACAATCCATACGTGTTTAGTCTGTGCATTTGTTATACCACACATTATCAGATTCAGACATAACCGATCTGTCTCCAAATTGTAAAAATCAATGGCCCTGAAACTGACACCAGAACCAGCTAGCATCAGGCAGCCAAATGGCCAGTCAGTCATATGCTTTGTTTTTCTACAATGTGGTTACATTTCTCTCTTTAACCTCTAAAAGTCTAGCGGGGGAGGGATTGTTTTAAGATGGTCATACTATGGATCACAAAAGTATCTAATTGTATGATTATAACTAGAGTAGAGCCAATGGACCTGAAGGCTATGGCACAGAGCATATTCAGCAGTTTCAACCCTCTGGAAAGAGAGTTGATAAATGGTTGTCATATAATGTGAAGTGCTAATAGGTTTGCTGGGAAGTAGCGAGGAGGGAGGACCGGGCTGGTTGGGGGGTATTGATTAGAACATGTACACCAGGCTCTCTGAAAGAGAACCCAATTGGAATAGTGGTTATAGAGAAACACAGCTAGGCCTATACAATAACAGTACATCAAGGATAACGGGCAGTTAGCACTAAACCCAATGCCACAATAAATGAAATAAGGACACATCTCAAGGTGGAACGATGGCTCCTTGTGGGTTACAAGAGAATAACACAACTGCTAATGAAGACAGGCTGGGGAGGATCTCTATCTCTCCTGAGTACATTGTTTGCTTTCTTTGTAGAGAAATATTTGAAATACGGCCAAAGACAGCCCTTTAGGGAACAGGGAGGTGAAACCGCTGATACTTCTGGGTTTCATTTGCTTTCATACATAACATTCTGTGACTTTTATTTCAGCTAAATGTTGTGTTAGAGATAACAAAGACGTTAGTGTAACATTGAAAATATATTTAATAAATCACTTCCGTAAGCTACACATTTGCATATTGCATATAATTCTCAACATCAATGCACATGTCAATCATTAGATGTACATCTCAATAATATACACACAAAATAAATAGCTTCCTCCTGTAAAACATTGCATCACAATTAAAAACCTGTACCACACAAAGCAAAATGTGTCAATTTGCAAGATCCAGTGCTTTTAGTCAGTCTCAATGACTTGACTCCCTCCCCGCATAGTAAATGTCCGTTTTCAGTTCTGGAGTAAATGTAATACACTATAATTTGATCACAGTGGCCTTATTTCACTTCCAATTCTCAGTGTTCAAGATATGAACACAACACACATAGCGGACTGGCAACAAAGCAAGAAAGAGAAAAGAAAAACCTGTTCTTAACGGAAGCTTTCTTTGAAAACCCTGTCATGTGCTTAGAAACCCATGTCAATGCTGAGGGTAATGCATTCTGGGAACAGAACAGCAGGAAATATTGGAAGCGGAAGCTTCTTTCAACTCCCTGCCTCCACACCGCTCTGTACTCCCCCTCCCCCCCCCCCCCCCCCCCCCCCCCCAATTCCTGGCCCTCAAATCCATGGAAACATAATAAGCCAACTTTCCTCAAGCCACTCCAACAGGGGCCCCAGCATTAGCCACCATTTGGCTATCAATGAGCTGCCAATAGCCTCTTTAGTGTGTCTCAGCTTGCTATACAGCGTGTGCCTGGCTTTCTAATTCAGAATGGGGAAAATATGCAGCCTGATGCTGCAAGGCTACTGTTTGAAAGATTCCCTTATGACATACATTAGGTCTGGTAATTTCATAACTACATTACTGTTCTACTCTTTCCCTAGGTGGGATAGGGAATACTTCTGTAATATATTGTGCATTTTGGAATGACAGCATTGCCTTGTTTAGTAGTACAAAGTCAATATGCAAAGTCTTTACAGCCACTGACATTCTAATGTCAATATGTAAAACCTGGTTTGGATCATTGCCATGGTTACTGAGTGGATATCCATTACTCCGTAAAATCATGCTCTGTTTGTCTGCGGTTCAAATCAGATGATGAGTGTTTGGCACCTGTCTTCAAAACAAACATCACACTGGACATCTGATGAGCAAACATCATATACTGGGCATCTGATAATGAAATACAAACACGCTTCAGTTATAGATTACCATCAGTGACCAAGTTCATATTATGACAGTGACCAAGCTCATATTATGACAGTGACCAAGCTCATATCATGACAGTGACCAAGTTCATATTATGACAGTGACCAAGTTCATATTATGACAGTGACCAAGTTCATATTATGACAGTGACCAAGTTCATATTATGACAGTGACCAAGCTCCTATTATGACAGTGACCAAGCTCCTATTATGACAGTGACCAAGTTCATATTATGACAGTGACCAAGTTAATATTATGACAGTGACCAAGTTCATATTATGACAGTGACCAAGCTCATATTATGAAAGTGACCAAGTTCATATTATGACAGTGACCAAGTTCATATTATGACAGTGACCAAGTTCATATTATGACAGTGACCAAGTTCATATTATGACAGTGACCAAGTTCATATTATGACAGTGACCAAGCTCCTATTATGACAGTGACCAAGTTCATATTATGACAGTGACCAAGTTCATATTATGACAGTGACCAAGCTCATATTATGAAAGTGACCAAGTTCATATTATGACAGTGACCAAGTTCATATTATGACAGTGACCAAGTTCATATTATGACAGTGACCAAGTTCATATTATGACAGTGACCAAGTTCATATTATGACAGTGACCAAGTTCATATTATGACAGTGACCAAGTTCATATTATGACAGTGACCAAATTCATATTATGACAGTGACCAAATTCATATTATGACAGTGACCAAGTTAATATTATACAGTGACCAAATTCATATTATGACAGTGACCAAGTTCATATTATGACAGTGACCAAATTCATATTATGACAGTGACCAAGTTCATATTATGACAGTGACCAAATTCATATTATGACAGTGACCAAATTCATATTATGACAGTGACCAAATTCATATTATGACAGTGACCAAGTTCATATTATGACAGTGACCAAGTTCATATTATGACAGTGACCAAATTCATATTATGACAGTGACCAAGTTCATATTATGACAGTGACCAAGTTCATATTATGACAGTGACCAAATTCATATTATGACAGTGACCAAGTTCATATTATGACAGTGACCAAATTCATATTATGACAGTGACCAAGTTCATATTATGACAGTGACCAAATTCATATTATGACAGTGACCAAATTCATATTATGACAGTGACCAAGTTCATATTATGACAGTGACCAAGTTCATATTATGACAGTGACCAAGTTCATATTATGACAGTGACCAAATTCATATTATGACAGTGACCAAGTTCATATTATGACAGTGACCAAGTTCATATTATGACAGTGACCAAGTTCATATTATGACAGTGACCAAGTTCATATTATGACAGTGACCAAGTTCATATTATGACAGTGACCAAATTCATATTATGACAGTGACCAAATTCATATTATGACAGTGACCAAGTTCATATGACAGTGACCAAGTTCATATTATGCCAAATCAATATTTGTGTGTTCTACTGATTCTTCTTGAGAACTATTTTTCTCATTCCAGATTCTTCCAGGCCTACATATAGATTATTACAGTGGATCTTCTCTTCACTAAAATACATCACGAAATGTATAGCTCAGTCTGTGATGTGAGTTAAACCATTAGGAAAATATAAAGTATGTATATATGATCGGACATGTTTGATGATCATGGTCTCCTGCATTAAGAATGTGTCTCCTCTGTTTGTGCTGGCTAAGGGAAACACTGGCATGCCATGACTTACTACTAGCCAACCCATCTGTTAAATGAAAGCATTAGGAGTCTTAACAGAAGAGCTTTAGAATACTAAAGGCTACATCACGGAACACCCATCATCTAACTACGGACGGTCTTCTACTTTACCTACTGGCATGCACATTCTATTTTTACCATAGAGAGAGAGAGACAGAGAGAGAGAGAGAGACATGTTGGTCCTGGGACTCTGTTCACAAACACAAACAGAGCCCCAAGACAGCAACACAATTAGACATGAGAAAACAAAAAGATAATTACTTGACACAGTGGAAAGAATTGATAAAAAAACAGAGCAAACTAGAATGCTATTTGGCTCTAAACAGCGAGTACACAGTGGCAGAATCCCTGACCACTATGACTGACCCAAACTTAAGGAAAGCTTTTACTATGTACAGACTCAGTGAGCATAGCCTTGCTATTGAGAAAGGCCGCAGAAGGCAGACCTGGCTCTCAAGAGAAGACAGGCTATGTGCACACTGCCCACAAAATGAGGTGGAAACTGAGCTGCACTTCCTAACATCCTGCCAAATGTATGACCATATTAGAGACACATATTTTCCCTAAGATTACACAGATGGGTGAAATACCACAGCGTACCATCACAGCAGCAGGATTTGTGACCTGTTGCCACAAGGGCAACTAGTGAAGAACGAAGAACATATACCATTGTAAATACAACCCATATTTATGTTTATTTATTTTCCCTTTGGTACTTGAACTATTTGCTTATAATATGACATTTGTAATGTCATTATTCTTTTATTATTTGGATACCATATCCAATTGGTAGTTACAGTCTTGTCTCATCGCTGCAACTCCCGTACGGACTCGAGAGAGACAAAGGTCGAGAGCCGTGCCACACTGCTTCTTGACACAATGCCTGCTTAACCCGGAAGCCAGCCACACCAACGTGTCGGAGGAAACAACGTACACCTGGCGACCGTGTCAGCGTGCATGTACCCAGCCCGCCACAGGAGTCGCTAGAGCGCGATGGGACAAGGACATCCCTGCCGGCCAAACCCTCCCCTAACCCGGACGACGCTAGGTAAATTGTGAGCAACCCCATGGGCCTCCCAGTCGCAGCCGGCTGAGACAGAGTCTGGACTCAAACCAGGATTTCTAGTGTCACGGCTAGCAACTGTGGTGCAGTGTCTAAGACCACTGCGCTACTCGGGAGACCATGTATTTATGATTTTGAAACTTTTGTGAGTGTAATGTTTACTGTACATGTTTATTGTTTATTTAAATTTAGTTGATTATCTACTTCACTTGCTTTGGCAATGTTAACATATGTTTCCCTTGCCAATAAATCCCTTAAATTGAATTGAAATGAGAGAGTGAGAGTGAGAGAGAAAGAGAGAGAAAAGGGGATAGGGACATATTTAAGTGATGCAGTGTGGATGAGACTGTAAGTGGGCAAGCATCCAGCTGGACACCAGTTCTGGCACAGATCCCCCTCTCCATCCCCAGGAACTGGGTTACGGTCATTGTTTCCCCATTGCCATCCTTATTGTACCATGGCCCGTGAGTAGACGTGCACTAAACGTACACGTTGGCACTGAATGTATGTTTCCAGCAAGTCATTGTGCTGGTGGAAAACAGGATGACAAGAGGCGGTGGAGAAGAAAGAAAAAAAGCCACAGTGCAGTTTGAAAGAGGAGGAGGAGAGGGTGTGCGGAGACAGGGAGGGGTGGGTGGAGGGTTGTAATGTAGCTTCGGTCTGGAAGTGAGAACTCATCTCAAACAGATTAAAAATGCTGCTCTGATAGGAGTGCTGAGTGGTACAGAACTGAAGACATGCAGGCAAAGACATCACACAGAGACAGACACCCTAAAACAACAGAACTAAGACAGTCAGCTTGTAACAAGGTAAGGCGTGAGTATACATAATCCAAAACATCACTAAGGGAAATCCTAACGTAATTCAACTGAAAACAGTCCATCATCATCTGATGTGTTACACTAACGTGGTTGAATGCGGCGGCAGGTATCCTAGTGGTTAAGGGCCAACTAGGTGAAAAATCTGTTAATGTGCCCTTAAGCAAGGCACTCAACCCTAATTGCTCCTGTAAGTTGTAAGTTGGGTAATGTAATGAACGCTATGCATATCACATCTGATAACATTCGCAATACATATGCCTTATATAATGGCATGCAGTGCATTGTTCTCCCAGAGTTAATATGACAAATGGTGGAGGTTATAGTGAAGAATAGCCCCTTGGGACTTAGTATCTGACAAAGTACCTGTGCACAGCAAGCCACTCACACACACATGTACTTACACATGTGCTCTCTCTCCCTCTCTCTCACCCTCTCTGTCATCCTGGCAACCCCTGCCTTGGAATGTCCAGGCATTATTAGTTTTCAGTGGTGACAATTCTGTGTGAGAGTGGGTTGTTTATAACTGAATACAAAGGCTCAGAGGGAATATTGCTTTTCTTCTCCCATGATTGTATCAAGTTTTTCACACATTTTTCATGATAATTTTCACCAATAAAGCATTCAGCACATGACATGCAATTTTCACCCACCCAAATAACTAACAAGTTCACACCACTCAACACTGAGTGAAAGATCAGAGATGGTTGGACTCATTAAGACACGGACAGCAGAGGACAGAATCAGTCATTTAAACGATCAGGATTATCAGAACAACAGTGCAGTCATCTTGGGACTGGAGACACAGGCATAATAGTTTAGGATGACACCAATCACATCAACTTCTGTCCAAATGAAACAAAAATAGTGTACAGTTAAAAAAGAGACAACAATAACACTCAGCCAGAGACATTTTTCTACGACAACCACCCACAGAAGTACCCGATGCACAGATTAATTGTATTGCGATTCACTGATTATACAAATTGCATTGAGTGGTTAAGTACTGTAGGTAGTAGGACATCGACAATAGCACACGTGTGCAAACAGTAGGAACATTCTATATGCTCTTAGCATACTATGATGGTACACACACCTACAGTATGTATGAGAACGATTCAGCTATCTATAGTGTGTTACAATCATTTGGGGTTGTGAGGGCAAACTAAGTTCTACAGATGCGAGTGATTGTAACAAATATATTTTTTTCTGTTGGAAAATGTTTCATGTTCTCTGGTACTGTATGTTACAATGCATAGAGGAAAGGAGGATAAACATGTCAAAAACAAACTTGATTCAGAAAAATATCAACACTGTGCTTCATCCCCAATATAATACTGACATCAATGTTTTAGAAAGTTAGTGCAGTCACATTTAGAGTGAATAAAACATAATGTCATGATGCTGTTCACACCTGATATCTTGCACCATGGAAATGGTAGACGTTTGTATAATATGTGCAATCAACCTCTCTCTTAATATTTGACCGGTAGGGTCGTTACATGGGAGGGGGAAAAGTGTCTTTACTCAAACAAATGCTGGGTTGTTTGGATGACCCAACTGCTAGGTTGCAGGCATTGGTTCACTTAGTTGGGTTGTTTTCTTTAAAAAGAGCAAGGTTGAGTTGTTGTTGTTGCTGGGTTATTGATGCTGGGTTATTGAGACCCAGCAGTCAGGTCAGAAGACTGGAAGTGTGACTACAGTAGGTAGGGCCGTGGTTTCATATAGTTATTTTTGGCCACCCGTGAGAGTAAACATCATTCCGGTTTATCTGTTCTGATATCAGAAGGTTACGGTTGTACACTGACACTTTAGTAGATTTAATGAAGCTTACAAAAGTCTAAGAGTTCCTTAAAAGCCTATGCAAAACCCAATGTTGGTATACTTACCACTATGTAACAATACGTACAAAATTATGTTATTAATAATACATTAGAATATGAAATGTGTATTTTCTTTAATGAAAATTGAAATTAGCTCTGTATTTAAGATTATGAACAATAATGACATTTATTTTCACTGGTGGCGAAAAATAACTATCTGAAACCCACACACCTAATAAGCCACGCCTCCTGAAAATAACCTATGGATTACATAATAAAAGAGCTGTTCAACCCAGCATGAAAATGAATATAACCTAATTGATGGTTAAATGAACCCATGTTTGGGTAAGCACAACAACCCAACATGCTAGGTTATTCACACAACCTAACTGGCTGGGTCAAAATAACCCAGCGTGTGTCCTGTCCAACATTTACCCAGCACTTCGTAACCAAATAACCCAAATTGGGTTGATTTTAACCCAGCATTTTTTAGAGGGAAGTGGTGTAATATATGCACCTCATAGAAATGTCACATCGTCCTGCGACTGCACCCATCGCCAGTGGGCATCATACCCCAGGTGCATCTTGCCGTTCATCTGGCAGGCATCTACGTCTATCTTGCCATTCTTATAGGGTTTGAGTTTGGGGCTCTGGCTTTTCCCCAGCTTTTCAGCCAGGCAGACCCGGGCTGAATCAGTAGGTCCTCGTCCTTGCCTGACTGCTTTATCCAGGGCGCCGTTGCTCTTACTGGGCTGCTGGGTTTGGCCGGGGTCCTTGGTATCCTTGGTGATGGTGGTTCCTTTCACTGCCTCTGTGGCCTTAGTCCAAATGGAAGACTCCTTATTTGGGACATCTGGCTTGACTTGGGGAGAGCCAGGATCAACAACTACCTTGCCCCCTGTGCCTTGTCCTACCCCAGCTCCAGGCCCAACCCCTGCCATAGCCACTGACCCTTCTCCAGCTCCAGCAACTCTCCCAGCCCCTGCCCCAGTCCCTCTCCCAGCCCCTGCCCCAGGCACTGCCCCAGCCCCTGTCCCGGTCCGAGTGGGCGTCACAGTCCCCAGTGGAGTAGAACACAGCACAGACTCAGAACTAGAAGGGCCGTACTCGTCCATGTCATCAGCAAGGGTGTCCAGATAACTGCCTATAGAGATGTTATCCAGCTTGTCGTTTAGGGGGTCCTGCAGGCTGCTCCAGCTGCCCCTCCAGGTGTCTCCTCCAGGGCCCTCTCCCAGGCTGTACTGGCTGCTGGTCAGACTGCTGCAGCGGCTGGTCAGGGTGCCGCGCTCCTCCAGGAGCCACTTACATGCCTCGATCCCCTCGTGCACCGCCAGCAGCTGCTGCAGGATCTTCACGTCCATCGAGCGCAGGTGGGCCTATGGAGAAGAATAATACTTTATTGATACAGGAGAGGGGAGAGAAGAGATGGTGGGAGGAAAGAAACTGACTCAGGAGAGAAGAGATGGTGGGAGGAAAGCATCTGAGTCAGGAGAGAAGAGATGGTGGGAGGAAAGAAACTGACTCAGGAGAGAAGAGATGGTGGGTGGAAAGCATCTGAGTCAGGAGAGAAGAGATGGTGGGAGGAAAGAAACTGACTCAGGAGAGAAGAGATGGTGGGAGGAAAGCATCTGAGTCAGGAGAGAAGAGATGGTGGGAGGAAAGCATCTGAGTCAGGAGATAAGAGATGGTGGGAGGAAAGCATCTGAGTCAGGAGAGAAGAGATGGTGGGAGGAAAGCATCTGAGTCAGGAGAGAAGAGATTGTGGGAGGAAAGCATCTGAGTCAGGAGAGAAGAGATTGTGGGAGGAAAGAAACTGACTCAGGAGAGAAGAGATGGTGGGAGGAAAGCATCTGACTCAGGAGAGAAGAGATGGTGGGAGGAAAGCATCTGAGTCAGGAGAGAAGAGATGGTGGGAGGAAAGCATCTGAGTCAGGAGAGAAGAGATGGTGGGAGGAAAGCATCTGAGTCAGGAGAGAAGAGATGGTGGGAGGAAAGCATCTGAGTCAGGAGAGAAGAGATGGTGGGAGGAAAGCATCTGAGTCAGGAGAGAAGAGATGGTGGGAGGAAAGCATCTGAGTCAGGAGAGAAGAGATGGTGGGAGGAAAGCATCTGAGTCAGGAGAGAAGAGATGGTGGGAGGAAAGCATCTGAGTCAGGAGAGAAGAGATGGTGGGAGGAAAGCATCTGAGTCAGGAGAGAAGAGGGAGCTGTGAGAGCGGTGGGAAAGAGAAAGAAGATAGGGAGATGGAGGATGGAGGATGGAGGGGTAAGAGGAAGATAGGAGAGGAGCAAGGTGAGAGAATGAGGTGAGAGAATAGAGGAGGAATAAGAGGAAGGAGAAGTAAGGTAATGGTAAGGGAAGATATGTGGGAACAGATTATTTTTTCAAAGGTGAGGGAAGATGGGAGGTGGAACAGATGAAGCCAGGAGAGTAGATATACGTTTTAAAATAATAATGAATGTGCAACACAGTACGTGGGAAAAAATAAGAAAATATAGGCTGGGAGATGAATGTAGTAGCAGGGTGGTGGGAGATGAATGTTGTAGCAGGGTGGTGGGAGATGAATGTTGTAGCAGGGTGGTGGGAGATGAATGTTGTAGCAGGGTGGTGGGAGATGTATGTTGTAGCAGGGTGGAGGGAGATGAATGTTGTAGCAGGGTGGTGGGAGATGAATGTTGTAGCAGGGTGGTGGGAGATGAATGTTGTAGCAGGGTGGTGGGAGATGAATGTTGTAGCAGGGTGGAGGGAGATGAATGTTGTAGCAGGGTGGTGTGAGATGAATGTTGTAGCAGGGTGGTGGGAGATGAATGTTGTAGCAGGGTGGTGGGAGATGAATGTTGTAGCAGGGTGGTGTGAGATGAATGTAGTAGCAGGGTGGTGGGAGATGAATGTTGTAGCAGGGTGGTGGGAGATGAATGTTGTAGCAGGGTGGTGGGAGATGAATGTTGTAGCAGGGTGGTGGGAGATGAATGTTGTAGCAGGGTGGTGGGAGATGAAAGTTGTAATTAATCTGAAATAATTTGGCACCACTGCTTTTAATGCGTGTAGGAGGGATGTTGAATAAGCCAGGGATAAAGAAGAGGAAAACAACAGTGTTGCGGTGATGGAAAATCCAACAGAATACATTAGCAGAGATGTGCTACAGTCCAGTCAGGAACTAGGGCCAAGAGGTAATATATGGTAATGAGATTTATGGCTTGGCCCAACTGACTGACTGACTGACTCACTCACTCTCTCTCGCTCTCAGTCCCAGGGTTAGCAGAGATAACTGCCAACTGGATACACCACACTGCTAGAATGCAACTCAGTCACTGTGATATGCCTATCGCACTTCCAATTGCCTAGAGTTCCAGGACAGTGGATAAAGCAGAGTCACCTAAATCTTACAGATCTTTGACCTCTGACCTTTTTCAGTCTTTGTGTACCTCTCTCGTTGCCCCCACTGCACCACCCCTCATGACCCTGCAGGTCAAGTCATTAAAAAAGCATCCAAGTGGAACCTATTGATTGATTTCTCTGGCCTACAACCACTTTTCTTTAAAATGTGGTTACTGCAGAATGTACATGCCTGGACCTTTCTGTCTCTGTATCTCCCAGCTGGAGCAATACATAAATCATATGTATATAGATTAGTCATATATCTCTGTCAGGCTGCATCATTATAGCTCATAACTATAATCGCAAAAAGCTCATTTGGTAATACACTGCAGAAGGGGCCAACATGATACATGTGATGGATAGGTATAATATAGGAAACATAGACATACTAGAGATGATCTTCCAATAATACAAATCACACTGGATATTGTTTCATCAATGTGAATGCCCTTTCAGTGAACTACTGTCAATCCAGCGAAACAAAGGAAATGGTGATGGGATAACACTGCGTTAGAGTACCCTTCTTTGGCCCTATACTATCCAGTCCAAAGTGTTTGTGTCCTTGCCAACTCAGCTCCACTCCTCCCAGCCTGGGGCAGAGACCAGGAGACACAGGCCATCCGGAACAGAACAAGAGATGAGGCAGAAAGTAACAGCATTCTCAGTCAGCAGAGCTTGTGTATAGGAGGGGGAGGAGGAAAAAGAGAAAGCGGAGGAGGAGGGAGACGGCACCCATCTCTCTCGTTCTTCCTATCTCTCCCTCTCTCAGTAAATGAGCTGAATGAGCTATAGTTGTTCTGCTGATGCCAAAGCCACGCTGACTGACTGGCTGTATGCTCTGCTGTAGTAATGAGTTAGTCTGACGCTGTGAGCACAAATCACCAGACAAAAGACCAAAACACAGGAAGCGAGAGAGGGAATGCAAAGCTAAAGCCAGGCTGCAAGATGGGAAATAACAACATATACTACATGCCTCTCTCTTTTTAAAGATCTGCATCTATGAATGTATAAGATTAATTATATTGCAATTATTGCACACACCAAAATAACAAAGGGGAGAGGGATAAACAGCAACAGAGATTGGGAAGAGGCAGAAAAATCAATGAGAAAGATCTACAATATAACCACTGTTTGCATGTATTATGCTGAGGTAAAGTATATGTCTAGCATCCTGGGAATTAGACATCAGGGCTGGGGTTTGGGCTGGGTTGGGGTTGTTGAGATTAGGGGGTATAGCTGGCAGAGTCTGAGTGAGAGACTAATGAGCGTAGCTGTAAATATTATTCCCATAGGTCACCACCCTGCTGATGAGGTTCAGGGCTGGCTGTGTACTAAACCTACCAGGGTGTCTGTGTACTGCTCTGCATACTGCATGTCTCTGTACAGTATGTATGTACATGCCTATTGGTGTACCGGGCATCTCATAAAATGCCATGTCTACAGGTATGTGTAACAAACGGTGTATTTATAGTATGCATTGGTCGAAGCTCAATGTTAAATCAAATATCGATGAAAATGCATAAATCAACTTGACTGGAGGTACACAACACACTCCCTGCCTCTTGTCATGAGCCGTCCGACCGTTACCAAGAACCGCATACTGGATTTTTCAGCAAGGTCTTTAGCAATTTAGTTTTCAGAGTATTTTCTATGTCTACCTAGCTCAAATTCTAGACATCACATTAAAACGAGACTATAGCGTCCATAAAGTGAGTGAGTGAGAAAAATGGTTGCAAATACCAGAGCCCATGTGTGTCTGCGAGCAGGAGTGACATAGCGATAGTCTTTAATTTTGCGCAGATGTAGGATATACACTTAAAATGAAAATATCTAGGTATTTTTTCCAATCATGGAACGGTGCTAACCCTATATCAAACACAACGATCTGAGATCGATCTATGTGTGGAAGGGTAGAGATGGGCAGAGGTGTTTGTTTGGAAGGGGTAGGGTGAGTGAGAGTACGTATCTGTTGACAAAAATGTAGAATTCCTACTACCGCCCGTTGTTGTGGGTCACAATCCTTCGTAGAGGTCTTTATATTATTCTGCGTATGAATAGTCAATTGTGGTAACACACACACACCAAACCTTTGACAGGTACTATTTTTTACATTGTAGAATAATAGTGAAGACATCAAAACTATGAAATTACACATATGAATCATGTAGTAACTAAAAATGTTAAACAAATCAAAACATAATTACATTTTTGAGATTCTAGAAATTAGCCACCCTTTGCCTTGATGACATCTTTGCACACTTTTGGCATTCTATCAACCAGCTTCATGAGGTAGTCACCTGGAATGCATTTCATTTAACAGGTTAAAAGTAAAATTTAGGTTAAAAGTACATTTGATGGCCTCCCGGGTGGCGCAGTGGTTAAGGGCGCTGTACTGCAGCGCCAGCTGTGCCATCAGAGTCCCTGGGTTCGCGCCCAGGCTCTGTCGTAACCGGCCGCGACCGGGAGGTCCGTGGGGCGACGCACAATTGGCCTAGCATCGCCCGGGTTAGGGAGGGCTTGGTCGGTAGGGGTGTCCTTGTCTCATCGCGCACCAGCGACTCCTGTGGCGGGCTGGGCGCAGTGTGCGCTAACCAAGGTGGCCAGGTGCATGGTGTTTCCTCCGGCGCATTGGTGCGGCTGGCTTCCGGGTTGGATGCGTGCTGTGTTAAGAAGCAGTGCGGCTTGGTTGGGTTGTGTATTGGAGGACGCATGACTTTCAACCTTCGTCTCTCCCGAGCCCGTACGGGAGTTGTAGCGATGAGACAAGATAGTAGCTACTACAACAATTGGATTGGATACCACGAAATTGGGGAAAAGCCTTGGTTTCATGCATGTTAACATTAGAAGCCTCCCTAAGTTTGTTTTAGTTTGTTTTATTCACTGCTTTAGCACACTCTGCCAACCTGGATGTCCTAGCTGTGTCTGAATCCTGGCTGATGAAGGCCACCAAAAACCCTGAAATTTCCATCCCTAACTATAACATTTTCCGATGCCAAAGGGGGCGGTGTTGCAATCTACTGCAGAGATAGCCTGCAAAGTTCTGTCTTACTATCCAGGTCGGTACCCAAACAATTCGAGCTAGGTGCATGGTGTTTCCTCCGGCGCATTGGTGCGGCTGGCTTCCGGGTTGGATGCGTGCTGTGTTAAGAAGCAGTGCGGCTTGGTTGGGTTGTGTATTGGAGGACGCATGACTTTCAACCTTCGTCTCTCCCGAGCCCGTACGGGAGTTGTAGCGATGAGACAAGATAGTAGCTACTACAACAATTGGATTGGATACCACGAAATTGGGGAGAAAAAGGGGTAAAATTCAAAAAAAAAAACAAGTAAAAGTACATTTGATGAATTTCTTTCCTTCATAATGTATTTGAGCCAATCAATTGTGATGTGACAAGGGTTGATGGCGTCTAGAGCATATTGGCCTGTTAGCCGAATAGATCCATCGGCCAATTTCTTGGGCAACTATACCTATTTTGCCAATTGAACTTGGACCCCTCTGCTACTCGGAACCCTACTAATCCATCACAACTGGTCTGTCAACGTCACCCCACGCGGAGGCTAAAATAGACTTTCCTCCGTCGAGACGTCCTTCTAAGCCCCTTCTGCTAGCCCCGGCCTGCTAGATGTCTGAATCGCCGTGTCTCTAGCCAGCCCAACCACTCACTGGACCCCTATGATCACCCGGCTACGCCTCTCCCGAATATCAATATGCCTTGTCCATTACGCATTACTGTCCTGGCTTGTGATTATTGTCTTATTTCACTGTAGAGCCTCTAGCCCTGCTCAATATACCTTAACCAACCATTTAGTTCCACCTCCCACATATGAGGTGACATCACCTGGTTTAAACATCGCTAGAGACAATTTATCTCTCATCATCACTCAATGCCTAGGTTTACTTCCAATGTACTCACATCCTACCATAACTTTGTCTGAACAATATGCCTTGAACCTATCCTTTCGCGCCTAGAAACCTGCTCCTTTTACTCTCTGTTCCGAACGTACTAGACAACCATTTCTGATAGGCTTTAGCCGTACCCTTATCCTACTCCTCCTCTGTTCCTCTGGTGATGTAGAGGTTAATCCTGGCCCTGCAGTGCCTAGCTCCACTCCTACTCCCCAGGTGCTCTCATTTGTTGACTTCTGTAACTGTAAAAGCCTTGGTTTCATGCATGTTAACATTAGAAGCCTCCTCCCTAAGTTTGTTTTATTCACTGCTTTAGCACACTCTGCCAACCTGGATGTCCTAGCTGTGTCTGAATCCTGGCTGATGAAGGCCACCAAAAACCCTGAAATTTCCATCCCTAACTATAACATTTTCCGATAAGATAGAACTGCCAAAGGGGGCGGTGTTGCAATCTACTGCAGAGATAGCCTGCAAAGTTCTGTCTTACTATCCAGGTCGGTACCCAAACAATTCGAGCTACTTCTTTTAAAAATCCACCTTTTCTCAGAAACAAGTCTCTCACCGTTGCCGCGTGCTATAGACCACCCTCTGCCCCCAGCTGTGCCCTGGACACCATATGAGAATTGATTGCCCTCCATCTATCTTCAGAGCTCGTGCTGCTAGGTGACCTAAACTGGGAAATGCTTAACACCCCGGCCATCCTACAATCTAAGCTTGATGCCCTCAATCTCACTCAAATGATCAATGAACCCACCAGGTACAACCCCAAATCCGTAAACACGGGCACCCTCATAGATAGCATCCTAACCAACTTGCCCTCCAAATACACCTCTGCTGTTTTCAACCAAGATCTCAGCGATCAATGCCTCATTGCCTGGATCCGTAATGGGTCTGCGGTCAAACGACCAGCCCTCATCACTGTCAAACACTCCCTAAAACACTTCAGCGAGCAGGCCTTTCTAATCGACCTGGCCCGGGTATCCTGGAAGGATATTGACCTCATCCAGTCAGTAGAGGATGCCTGGTTATTCTTCAAAAGTAATTTCCTCACTATCTTCAATGAGCATGCCCCATTCAAAAAATGTAGAACCAGGAACAGATATAGCCCTTGATTTTCTCCAGACCTGATTGCCCTTGACCAGAACAAAAACATCCTGTGGCGTTCTGCATTAGCATCGAATAGCCCCCGTGATATGCAACTTTTCAGGGAAGTCAGGAACCAATGTACATAGGCAATTAGGAAAGCTAAGGCAAACTTTTTCAAGCAGAAATGTCCATCCTGTAGCACAAATTCAAAAAAGTTCTGGGACACTGTAAAGTCCATGGAGAATAAGAGCACCTCCACCCAGGTGCCCACTGCATTGAGGCTAGGAAACACTGTCACCACCAATAAATCCACTATAATTGAGAAATTCAATAAGTATTTTTCTACGGCTGGCCATGCTTTTCACCTGGCTACCCCTACCCCGATCAACAACCCTCCAACCCCCACAGCAACTTGCTCAAGCCTCCCAATTTCTCCTTCACCCAAATCCAGATAGCCGATGTTCTGAAAGTGTTGCAAAATCTGGACCCCTACAAATCAGCCGGGCTTTACAATCTGGACCCTCTCTTTCTAAAATGATCTGCCGAAATTGTTGCAACCCTGTTAAGGGAATTTTTATCAATGATGACTAATTATGTATACATTTCAAATCAGGACTGACTAATCAGAATACTATTATGTTACTGTATATGTACTAATCCGAATACTATTATGTTACTGTATATGTACTAATCCGAATACTATTATGTTACTGTATATGTACTAATCAGAATACTATTATGTTACTGTATATGTATGAATTTTCTTTCTTAATCTTAGTACTGAATATAATGTGTGTGAATGAATCAAGGATTAGAACAATGACGGTCTGTTCCTTGGTAGGAATGAATGAACTAAATCTTCAGACTGGCTAGAATGCTTATCTACACCGGAAAACCTTGGCTCAGCCGTAAATTATATTAAATTGGTAGGGAGACGGATGTGGGAAGGCTTGAGATACAGCCTTTGTACTGGAACGGAGATGGCACGGGTTGGTGCTGAAACTAATGACGTCATTTTCAGTTTATAACCTGTGGTAAACTGTATCGTATTCAGTACTCTCGTGAATAAAGGCTGCTATTTGACTTTAAGACCGGGCTCTGTCGATCTCTATAAAATAAGGGTCATACAAATTCTTATGAATTGACAGAGTGTTTAATTTTAATTGGGAATTAAAACAGAGTAATTAAATTCCTGTAACAAACCCCTATTACTAGCCTGTTCAACCTCTCGTTTGTATCGTCTGAGATTCCCAAAGATTGGAAAGCTGCTGCGGTCATCCCCCTCTTCAAAGGGGGAGACACTCTAGACCCAAACTGCTACAGACCTACAGTGGGGCAAAAAAAGTAATTAGTAAGCCACCAATTGTGCAAGTTCTCCCACTTAAAAAGATGAGAGAGGCCTATAATTTTCATCATAGGTACACTTCACCTATGACAGACAAAATTTAAAAAAAAATCCAGAAAATCACATTTTAGGATTTTTAATGAATTTATTTGCAAATTATGGTGGAAAATAAGTATGCTTGTGTTTCTTGGCCCATGCTTTACTGGTGACACTGTCTGTGATTTATTTAGAATTCAAGGCACACTTAATCAGCATGGCTACCACAGCATTCTGCAGCGATATGCCATCCCATTTTGTCCAACAAGACAATGAAGCAACACACCTCCAGGCTGTGTAAGAGCTATTTGACCAAGAAGGAGAGTGATGGGATGAGTTGGACCGCAGAGTTAAGGAAAAGCAGCCAACAAGCACTCAGCATATGTGGGAACTCCTTCAAGACTGTTGGAAAAACATTACAGGTGAAGCTGATTGAGAGAATGCAAACCTGTCATCAAGGTGTCTACTTTGAAGAATCTAGAATATAAAATATAAACTTTATTGGTTACTACATGATTCCATATATGTTATTTCATAGTTTTGATGTCTTCACTATTATTCTACAATGTAGAAAATAAAACAATTAAGAAAAACCCTTGAATGAGTAGGTGTGTCTAAACGTTTGACTGGTACTGTATATATTTACAAATAATATATATATGGGGGGATTGGAAATAATGCAGACAATTGCATTGATAGAAGCAAATCTATCTCCAATACTAAAGCTGATCTAGTTTGTAGGTGCAACAGTTTCTATTGAATTTATAATTTAATCGCTCCCACATTATCATTTCTGGGGGCGAAGGACAGTGTCTGTCTACCCCCCCCCCCCCCCCCTTCATCTAAACCATCACCAGTTGGCATCCAACGTTATTGTGCATTAAAGCCACCTACTGTAATGGAGCGCCCCTGCTTCTCCTAAATTATAAAGAGGCGTTCCTGCAGGTGCAGGAATACCCACATACAGGAACGCCCAGAATTGCGGACTGCAATTGCACCCTTCTCAATGCACATGTAAGTAGCACATCGGCTGTGCATTGCAGTGAGCGTACACATGCTAGCTAGCCAATTAGCTAGATCAACATATGAGACAGACACATCACTGTTCGAGCATCCAGAACAAATTCCAGCCCTAACCTTATGAATAATTAATTAATTACTCCCTCCTCTGTCAATGCGATTTCCTTCATACAATTTTAATCCAAATTTGCACTGACTGTGTCAAGTTACTTTTCAGTTTGTTCCCAGAAACCCAGTATGCAAAATTACATTTAAAATATGTATTTTCCAGACTTTGAAGTTAGGTTAATTTTAGGTTCTGAATTAAAGTTTTCAGGAGGTTTAAAATATATATTTTACGGACGTTGAAATTAAAACCATTCGTAACGTTGAAAATACGCATTTTCCGGGTTCTGAATGAATGTAGGAAAGACTTGCTTCACTTTTTTTTACTGCAATGTACTGCACTTTGCTGTGCTGTACTACAGTAGTTCTCAAACATCTCCCCGGGGACCCCCAGACATTTCACAATTTTGCTGTAGCTCTGAACTAGCTATTCAAGAGCTTGAGGATTAGTTGACAAGTTGAATCAGGTGTGCTAGCTCTGGAATAGATAAATTACATGGAATGGCCTGGGGTCCCCATGGAGAGGTTTGAGAACCATTCCTCTATTGCACAAAACGTTGCTGTCCAAACTTGTGAAGCATAGATGTCGGGACAGGACCAAAAGTCTACCTCCATGGACGAGATCCCCTAAATAAAAACACTTCGATAAAGCTACAACTTTTGTAACAGATTAGGAGAATTAGGTTAAGGATAGGAAAATGATGAAATGCGGACCAGACCGGATACGTCGCGTGTGCGAGTGTCGCAAAATCAATTTTGAAATCCATGTCATTCAATTATTGCACCCACACTGCTCGTGTCTGCGAGGCCATTCCACAAGGGCTAAAATAGAAGTCGTTCCTATTTCTGACGCAGATCGCGCTGAAAGTCATCTCGTCATTGGTTTATAGAAGCAGGTACCCATGTGCCATCTCCTCATTGGTTATACCCACGTGGGTGATTGAAAGACAAACTTTGTTGCCGGTTGTCGTGGTAATACAATGAAAGTTTAGATGCGATCACCATATAAGTTCAAAGATGAAAAAGCCTGGAAGGAGGAGAGATGAAGAGAATCGATTAATTGTCGAAGTAGAGGTCCTTGTGCATTTCAGGTAAAATAACAACTAAATGTTTATATCCCAGGACAAATTAGCTAGTAACAGCAAGCTAGTAAATAGGACAAATTAACGTTAGCTAGCAAGTGCAAGCTAGCTTGCTAAATTGCCATACATGTTTAATGCTTTTCAACCTGTCCCCAAATTAATGTCATTGGTTCAGAGTTTGTTTTGATATTTTAACATGCGTGCCGTGATCGCGTTTGGTGTGGAGGGGCAAAATACATTTATGCACGATAGCGCTCGATGGCGCACGCGCGCAGCCGGTTTGGGTTCCGTGTAAGGGTTTGAAAAAATGCTCTCCTAACCTCCCACGAAAAGTAACTTGTATCAAAGTGGTGTGTTTTTTGTTTTTTCAAAGTGGAGTGCCATCCGTGGAAAGTTGAAATCAAGTCTGGACCTAGACCCGGCGCCAGGATAAAGTGACTTAGGGGCTAGTAACATTTTTGGGGTTTTGCATTGGAATTATATTGAATTCTGCTTACAGTATATAATCACCCTATACTACAATAAAGATAAAGTTAAAATGTCGAGACTCCAAAATCACTGAGTGCTTTTGAAGTCTGTAGCCCATGGGGCGGCAGGGTAGCCTAGTGGTTAGAGCGTTGGACTAGTAACCGAAAGGTGGCAAGTTCAAATCCCCGAGCTGACGAGGTACAAATCTGTCGTTCTGCCCCTGAACAGGCAGTTAACCCACTATTCCTAGGCCGTCATTGAAAATAAGAAGAGTTCTTAACTGACTTGCCTAGTTAAATAAAGGTAAAATAAAATAAAAACCTCTGCTGTGCTGTATCAGCACAATAGAGGGCACACTACAGCTAGTCCATTTTGGTAATAGGCTACAAACAACCATTGTGAATATAGCCATACACAGCTGTCATAACAAAATAATACAAGCCTAGTTATAGTTATTCATGCATGCAAAAAAAATACTGAATAGCAGTTTTGCTTAGAATACTGACAACTGGGAATGCGAACGAACGCAAACAGAAGAAAACAGCAGTACCAAGAGGTAGGCCTAGTAAACAAAATATCAGATCGATTAAGGCATGACACAATCTATATTTAGGATAGTTACATTAACAGTAAACAAACACAGCAAGCAAAAGGCGAATGGAGATCCAAATAACCAAAACATAAGCTACAGCCTACTACAGTGAGATGCAGCCATGTACAGCTGTCTTGCCAAATAAATAGGCCTATAAAGGCATGCTTCTAACATGGAAAATCATGCCGCTGGCTCATGAGTTAAGCAACATGTTGTGATATGGCACAATACAATTATGTGTGTCAAATTCGACCCACGTAATCAATTAAGCAATGCCAACATGTTTCCAATACATACAGTTCCATTTACAGCAACAAAAACCTATAGGCTACCAAGAAAACCATTTTAATATGTAGCCTATCTATTTCTATGATGAAACATCCCGATATGTACTTACAGTGCATTCTGAAAGTATTCAGACTCATTGACTTTTTCCACATTTTGTTACGTTACAGACTTATTTTAAAATGGATTTTATCAATCTACACACAATACCCCGAAATGACAAAGTGAAAACAGGTTTTTAGAAATGTTTGCAAATGTATTACAAATAAAAAACAGAAATACCTTATTTACATAGGTATTCAGACCCTTTGCTATGAGACTCAAAATTGAGCTCAGGTGCATCCCGTTTCCATTGATCATCTTTGAGATGTTTCTACAACTTCATTGCGGTCCACCAGTGGTAAATTCAATTGATTGGACATGATTTGGAAAGGCACACACCTGAAGATATAATGTCCCACAGTTGACAGTGCATGTCAGAGAAAAAACCAAGCCATGAGGTCTTTGGAATTGTCCGTAGAGCTCCGAGGCAGGATTGTGTCCAGGCACAGATCTGGGGATGGACACCAAAACATTTCTGCAGCATTGAAAGTCCCCAAGAACACAGTGGGCTCCATCATTTTTAAATGGAAGAAGTTTGGTACCACAAAGAGTCTTCATAAAGCTGGCCAAACTGAGCAATCGGGGTGTAAGAGCCTTGGTCAGGGAGGTGACCAAGAACCTGATGGTCACCCTGAAGCAGCACCAGAGTTCCTCTGTGCATGTTGGAGAAACTTCCAGAAGAACAACCATCTCTGCAGCACTCCACCAATCAGGCCTTTATGGTAGAGTGGCCAGAAGGAAGCCACTCCTCAGTAGAAGGCACATGATAGCCTACTTGGAGTTTGCCAAAAGGCACCTAAAGGACTCTTAGATCATGAGAAACAAGATTCTCTGGTCTGATGAAACCAAGATTGGACTCTTTGGCCTGAATGTCTGTTGGAAACCTGGCACCATCCCTATGGTGAAGCAAGGTGGTGGCAGCATCATGCTGTGGGGATGTTTTCAGCGGCAGGGACTGAAAGACTAGTCAGGATCAAGGGAAAGATGAGCAAAGCAAAGTACAGAGAGATCCTTGATGAAAACCTGATCCAGAGCGCTCAGGACCTTAGACTAAGCACTTAACCAAGACAATGCAGGAGTGGCTTCAGGACAAGTCTGTGAATGTCCTTAAGTGGCCCAGCCAGAGCCCGGAATTAAACCTGATCGAACATCTGTGCAGCCTACCACAGAGATGAGAAGCGTTTTTCCCGCCTTCTTATGGAAACCCAAAAGGAGTCATTCCTAACAGCCCCAGAGGCTTTCCATAGTCCCCTACATACACCGTGGAGTACCTTGCCCATTGTGCTAACACAGAGCAGCGGAGATATCATTTGTTTTGCCGCCAACCTGTCACTCAATCATTTTAACTTTTTTGCTTTTTGCTATTTTAAATAGGGATATAAAACTAATACTGAGGGGGCTAAACATTTTTTACTTTAGCCCCCTCATGGAGCTGGGGCCGTCTGGACCGCACAAAAAAAAGACAGCCGGTCTGGACTTAGTGGGAAGTAGCCATCAAGTTTCTTTTCTTTTTTCAAATGCTCACTCAGCCAATTTATTCAGTACTTTGAGAGTCACAGGAACCGGTATGTGCTTAATGTAAAGCAGATGTTGATATCCCCCCTCCCCTCTTTAAAGGGAGAATCCATATGGTTTGCATAAATACAAATAGCCATGTCTATGAAGTAATAGCTTGGGCCCGTTTTCTTGCGATGGAACATAAGCTTACAAGTGTTTTATTTTACCCGGTAAGTTGACTGAGAACACACTCTCATTTACAGAAACAACATGGGGAATTTACAGGGGAGAGGAGATGAAAGAGACAATTTGAAGCTGGGGATGATTAGACGGCCATGATGGTATGAGGGCCAGATTGGGAATTTAACCAGAATAGCGGGGTTAACACTCCTACTCTTACTATAAGTGCCATGGGATCTTTAGTGACCACAGTGAGTCAGGACTCCCGTTTAATGTCCCATCCGAAAGACAGCACCCTACACAGGGTAATGTCCCCAATCACTGCCCTGGGGCATTGGGAGATTTTTTTTGACCACAGGAAAGATTTCCTCCTTCTTGCCCTCCAACAGGGGCGGCAGGGTAGCCTAGTGGTTAGAGTGTTCGACTAGTAACCAGAAGGTTGCAAACCCCCGAGCTGACAAGGTACAAATCTGTCGTTCTGCCCCTGAACAGGCAGTTAACCCACTGTTCCTAGGCCGTCATTGGACTTGCCTAGTTAAATAAAGGTTAAAAAAATTTATAATAATAAAAAACACCACTTCCAGCAGCATCTGGTTTCCCATTCAGGGACTGACCAGGACAAACCCAGCTTAGCTTCAGAGGCAAGCCAGCAGTGTGATGAAGGGTGGTATATTGCTGGCACAAAATGATGCAATGTTTCTATAATGGCCAAAGAACTCACATGCATTTACAAAAAAACACCACATAGGGAGAATGTTCAATAGGAGCGATCGAAAGAAAGGCAGCGCTGCTCTCAGATCAGCATTCTCCATTCAAATCTTACCTTAACATTAGATACTGACAACAGATCAGCTCCTAAAAATAAATGATCACCTATGGCTGCAAATAATGAGGCAGCACATCATTGTGCACATGTTAGGCCTACACATCAGACAGTAGTCTACAATTAGCTAAATAGAACTCAATTGATTGAACATTAATTTGCTTTAAATACGTATATAGGCCTTTGTAGCCTACAATATTTATATTTTAATGCTGCCATCCCGCTTTTCATTTGAAGCATATTTTTACATTTTGACTGTTTATAACAATTGCAAAGACATTGGCAACTTTGTATTAGAGTAAACCTTGTTCTGAAGTTATCGGTGGTCACAGAGAGACCGATAAATATCTTGATTCTATGTTTAGCGGAGATCTTTTGTGTATAAAGTGGAAGGGCAAAAAAGCATCTAACGACCCAGTTAGCGGGTCTATGAGGCAGTCGGTAAATAACAAGTGCTTTCTAGTGCAACTTTAGTAATAATGGTTTTGGGAAACAGCTCTGAGATTTAATGATGCACCTGCAAAGTTTATATCGATTAACTTAGCCTTAAGCTGCTTTTGGGAAACCTGGCCCTGGACAATAAATTACGTGAGACAAAACACTTTTATTTTTTTATTTTTTATACATAATTTGAAGTCCAAATTACATTTTCGAAAGACACCCTTTGCATGTGGAAATGTATAATTTAGTCAAATCCCTTTTTGGTGTAAAAACCATAGAAACAAAACAAACAATGTTTTAAGTGAAAAGAAGGCATTGGTCTGAACCAAAAAATAAAGAAAATTCACGAGAACCACATTGCCTACTCCACCCATGCTGTACCAAGGTTTTCCGGCACACAGCTTTGACCTACTACAGTTGGTCTATTGTACTTCAAACAATGTGTATGCAGGTTGCGAAGGATTCAGACAACCTAATTCATACTTTTGAGGAAAAATTGTCTTTACAGTGTCCTGCTATTCAAATGATGTATACTGAACACAAATATAAATGCAACATGTGCAGTTTTGTCACACAACAGATATCACAGATATCTCAAGTTGAAGGAGCGTGCAATTGGCATGCTGACTGCAGGAATGTTGAGGAAATACTGTATTTAAGGAAATACAGGCAGCACCATATTACTACAAGAAAAAAACAGCTCACTCAATCAAGCATTATGGTCTTGTAAGTATAAAAGCAAAGCATGCTCTCATACAATTAAAACAAGCTTTAAAAAGGTAATGGAATGGAATTAGTGTGTGAAGAATACAATACTTTAACTTGTATTTGGTACAAATCACAATATTGTGAGAGCACCTGCTCTACGAGTATGAATTAGGCTGTTTGAGAAAGTTTGAATCCTAAGCAACCTGCATACACATCGTTTGAAGTACAACAGACCAGCGTAGCTACTATAGTAGGTCCAAGCTGTGTGCTGGAAGATCTTGGTAGAGCATGGGGCTTTGTGGTGCCCATTTGAATTTCCTTTATTTTTTGGCTTCAGACCAATGCCTACTTCTCACTTAAAACAGTTTTTTTGTTGTTTTTAATTACATATTGGTACAGACCGTACAGTCGAGAGAAAAAAAGATACACGCCCATCTTTCTGCAAATCTCTGGCTGGTGGCTACATTTCTGCTTGTGTGTCTATCTTTAAAAAAACTTTTTTTTTTAACCTTTATTTATTTAACTATTTAACTAACAAATTCTTATTTTCAATGATGGCCTAGGAACAGTGCCTGTTCAGGGGCAGATCAACAGATTTGTACCATGTCAGCTCAGGGATTTGAACTTGCAACCTTCTGGTTACTAGTCCAACGCTCTAACCACTAGGCTACCCTGCCGCTACATGTTGTCTGCATGCCATTTATTTTATGTGCGAGTCCCAATGCCAGTCTGCCTGTAGGCATTCCCTAAAGTGTGTGTGTGTGTGTGTGGGGGGGAGCCTTGAAGGTGGTAGAGCCATTTTCACAGTCAAAAAAGATTCCAGTTTTCCGGTGGAGGCGCCGGGCCAGACAGCTCCCGGCTAATCCACAGGATTCTGGAGAGCTACATTTCCTTTCTCCGTGTGTGTGTGTGTGTGTGTGTGTGTGTGTGTGTGTGTGTGTGTGTGTGTGTGTGTGTGTGTGTTTGTGTGTGTGCATGTGCGTGTGTGCGCGTGTGTGCGCGTGTAGCATCTTAAGCACTAGTCTCCTCAGCCTTCATCACAAAATGAACAGGCTAGCACTTGATACTACTCATGGGGAAAATATGATTTTCAGGCTTGATGTGCCATTTCACCATGCAGAAACCTATACGCATGCACAGATCCACGCATACACGTGCACACACACAAAGTGTTATGATTAGTGTGAATGTACACATAGCTGATCCTACACACCAGTGAACAAAAGACAGAATCCCACGCTGAGACCAGTCCGACAATATCACACTGGAAACAGGGACAAAACAGACCCCCCCCCCACACACACACACACAGTTGTCTCTCTTGTCTGTTATCTTTCACCTTCCCCATCTATTCTCTGCCTTCTGCAAACAGAGTTAAGTGAACACATCCCTGAGCATCCTCCATCTCCCCATCTCTCTCCCCATCTCTTTCTCCCCATCTAATAAGATCACTTTCAGAGACAGCAGAAGGGTGACCTCTCGCCACAGCCCTCCCACTGTTCCATCTGTTTGCATACTCCCTTCCACTCTTTCTCTCTTTCTCTCCCTCTCTCTTTGTACCAAAGATTCATGGAAAAGTACTAGTCAGTCTCCACAGACTTGCACCCACTCAATATACAGTATACTGACTCTCTTACTTATGACATCTAAACACTCCATACTCTGGCTTCTTCTGTTTGTCTGTCTTCCTGCCATCTCTCTATCTCATTATTTTCATTCTCATTCATTCTTTCACACAACCCTCCTGTCCTGTTCTATCTGCCTGCACATGTCTCTCCCCTGTGAGTTCCATCTGTACAGCACAGCAGCATTCAGGGAGAGGTAGGGGGTGAGTCATGAACTGGGCTCCAACAACACAGTGCGGCATTCACATTCTTAGGACTTTTCCTTTTTATAGGACACACACATAGATACAGGTGGCAGACTGTAGCCTATATGTGGACATAACAGTCTAAAGAAGTGGTTTTATTTTATTACAGTTGAGCTCCAGACTGATAATAGAAGCCAAACAGGCAGCTACAGTGAGGGGGGAAAAGTATTTCATCCCCTGCTGATTTTGTACGTTTGCCCACTGACAAAGAAATTATCAGTCTATAATTGTAATGGCAGGTTTATTTGAACAGTGAGAGACAGAATACCAACAACAAAATCCAGAAAAAAACGCATGTCAAAAATGTTATACATTTATTTGCATTTTAAATGAGGGAAATAAGTATTTGACCCCTCTGCAAAACATGACTTAGTACTTGGTGGCAAAACCCTGGTTGGCAATCACAGAGGTCAGACGTTTCTTGTAGTTGGCCACCAGGTTTGCACACATCTCAGGAGGGATTTTGTCCCACTCCTATTTGCAGATTTTCTCCAAGTCATTAAGATTTCGAGGCTGACGTTTGGCAACTCGAACCTTCAGTTCCCTCTACAGATTTTCTATGGGATTAAGGTCTGGAGACTGGCTAGGCCACTCCAGGACCTTAATGTGCTTCTTCTTGAGCCACTCCTTTGTTGCCTTGGCCGTGTGTTTTGGGTCATTGTCATGCTGGAATACCCATTCACTAACCATTTTCAATGCCCTGGCTGAGGGAAGGAGGTTCTCACCCAAGATTTGACGGTACATGGCCCCGTCCATCATCCCTTTGATGCAATGAAGTTGTCCTGTCCCCTTAGCAGAAAAACACCCCCAAAGCATGTTTCCACCTCCATGTTTGACGGTGGGGATGGGGTTCTTGGTGTCATAGGCAGCATTCCTCCTCCTACAAACACGGCGAGTTGAGTTGATGCCAAAGAGCTCCATTTTGGTCTCATCTGACCACAACACTTTCACCCAGTTTTCCTCTGAATCATTCAGATGTTCATTAGCAAACTTCAGACAAGCATGTACTTCTTGAGCAGGGGGACCTTGCGGGCGCTGCAGGATTTCAGTCCTTCACGGCGTAGTGTGTTACCAATTGTTTTCTTGGTGACTATGGTCCCAGCTGCCTTGAGATCATTGACAAGATCCTCCCGTGTAGTTCTGGGCTGATTCCTCACCATTCTCATGATCATTGCAACTCCACGAGGTGAGATCTTGCATGGAGCCCCAGGCCGAGGAAGATTGACAGTTATTTTATGTTTCTTCCATTTGCAAATAATCGCACCAACTGTTGTCGCCTTCTCACCAAGCTGCTTGGCGATGGTCTTGTAGCCCATTCCAGCCTTGTGTAGATCTACAATATTGTCCCTGACATCCTTGGAGAGCTCTTTGGTCTTAACATTTTTGACATGTGTTTTTATGAATGTTTTTGTTGTTATTCTGTCTCACTGTTCAAATGAACCTACCATTAAAATGATAGACTGATCATTTCTTTGTCAAATGTACAAAATCAGCAGGGGATCAAATACTTTTTTCCCTCACTGTATGTAGATGTCTGAGAAAACAACGAGGCTCGTCTGTTTGTCTTACTCCATGACAGGAAGGTGACAGCCTGTCTTTGCGTCCCTAATTTTTTTTTTTACACCTTTATTTAACTAGGCAAGTCAGTTAAGAACAAATTCTTATTTTCAATGACGGTCTAGGAACAGTGGGTTAACTGCCTGTTCAGGGGCAGAACAACAGATTTTTACCTTGTCAGCTTGGGGATTCGATCTTGCAACCTTAACGATACATGAAATTTGAAACTGGCCAGATGCATGAAGCTTGAAACAGGCCAGATGCATGAAGCTTGAAACAGGCCAGATGCATGAAGCTTGAAACAGGCCAGATGAGAAAAAGCAACAAAGGAGCCCTATGAGTGAGTGAGTGAGTGAGTGAGTGAGTGAGTGAGTGAGTGAAAAGACAATCAGAGGGCAGGAGCAAAGGTGAGAAGTGGCAACAAAGGACACCTCTGCTAGTTAGAAGGTGCCTCAATGCGGTGGGGGCCGTAGAGCTCTGGGGGCCCATGCGCCTGTCATTGATTTTTACATTGACACCCCTCCCCCTTTTGTTTTTACACAGCTGCTACTTGCTGTTTATTATTTATGCATAGTCACTTTACCCCTACCTACATGTACAAATTACCTTGACTAACTTGTACCCCCGCACATTGACTCGGTACTGGTACACCCTGTATATAGCCTCATTATTGTTATTTTATTGTGTTACTTTTTATTTTATTTAGTAAATATTTTCTTAACTCTATTTCTTGAACTGCATTGTTGGTTAAGGGCTTGTCATCAAGCATTTCACGGTAATATAACACCTGTTGTATTTGGCGCATGTGACAGGAATGTGACTGAAAATGCATCTCTGGCCATAAAAAACTCAAAGCAAACTGATTTAAAGAAAGGGGATATCGGTGAATAAATTCCGTGGTCAAGGCTATGACGGAGCCAGTGCAATGAGTGGAATTTACTCAGGTGTTGAAAAGCACATAGACCGAGAGCCTAAAGCTTCTATTCTTCTTTATGAGACATACTTTGGAAACTATCTCTCCCCATAAGCGACAGCTACAGGGATGGTCAAAACAGCCAGACAGCTAGGTCCGGCCAGGGAAAGTGAGGAGAAGGGAGTGTAGCTTCAAATACAGCAGTTCTGTAACTTTAATTAAGCCTCTCATTCTCCTTAGTTGCCGGCCTCAACCCATTACGGAAAGAGATTAACTGTTTAGGAAGCTCAGGGGACAGCCAATATATTGGCAGATGAAAACAGATGCATGTTTGTACCACCACAGTCAGAGACTGGCACTAAGACAGCATTGAACAAACAAGAAACAAACAAGAAAACACTCACCCAGAGGTGGCGCTCCTAGTAGCCGGGGACTTTAATGCAGGGAAACTTAAATCTGTACTACCAAATTTCTATCAGCATGTTAAAAGTGCAACCAGAGGGGGGAAAAAACTCTGAACCACCTTTACTCCACAAACAGAGACTCATACAAAGCTCTCCCTCGCCCTCCATTTGGCAAATCTGACCATAATTCTATCCTCCTAATTCCTGTTTACAAGCAAAAATTAAAGCTGGAAGCACCAGTGACTAGATCTGTAAAAAAAAAGTGGTCAGATGAAGCAGATGCTAAGCTACAGGACTGTTTTGCTAGCACAGACTGGAATATGTTCCGGGATTCCTCCCATGGCATTGAGGAGTACACCACATCAGTCATTGGCTTCATCAATGAGTGCATCGATGACGTCATCCCCGCAGTAACCATACGTACATACCCCAACCAGAAGCCATGGATTACAGGCAACATCCGCATTGAGCTAAAGGCTAGAGCTGCACCTTTCAAGGAACAGGACTCTAACCCAGAAGCTTATAAGAAATCTCGCTATTTCCTCTGAACAATCAAACAGGCAAAGCATCAATATAGGACTAAGATCGAATCGTACTACACCGGCTCTGACGCTCATCGGATGTGGCAGGGCTTGCAAACCATTACAAACTACAAAGGGAAGCACAGCCGAGAGCTGCCCAGTGATACAAGCCTACCAGACAAACTAAACTACTGCTATGCTCGTTTCGATGCAAATAACACTGAAACATGCATTTGAGCACCAGCTGTTCTGGAAGACCATGTGATCACACTCTCCGCAGCCGATGTACGTAAGACCTTCAAACAGGTCAACATTCACAAGGCCGCAGGGCGAGGACGTGTACTGCGAGCATGCGCTGACCAACTGGCAAGTGTCTTCACTGACATTTTCAACCTCTCCCTGTCCGTGTCTAATACCAACACGTTTCAAGCAGACCACCATAGTGCCTGTGCCCAAGAACACTAAGGTAACCTGCCTAAACGACTACCGTCTGTAGCCATGAAGTGCTTCGAAAGGCTGGTCATGGCTCACATCAACACCATTATCCCAGAAACCCTAGACCCACTCAAATTTGCATACCGCCCCAACAGAGCCACAGATGATGCAATCTCTATTGCACTCCACACTGCCCTTTCCCACCTGGACAAAAGAAACACCTATGTGAGAATGCTATTAATTGACTACAGCTCAGCGTTCAACACCATAGTGTCCTCAAAGCTCATCGATAAGCTAAGGACCCTGGGACTAAACACCTCCCTCTGCAAATGGATCCTGGACTTCCTGACGGACCGCCCCCAGGTGGTAAGGGTAGGTAACAACACATCCGCCACTCTGATCCTCAACACAGGGGCCCCTCAGGGGTGCGTGCTCAGTCCCCTCCTGTACTCCCTGTTCAATTATGACTGCACGGCCAGGCACAACTCCAACACCATCATTAAGTTTGCAGACGACACAACAGTGGTAGGCCTGATCACCAACAACGACGAGACAGCCTATAGGGAGGAGGTCAGAGACCTGGCCGTGTGGTGCCAGGACAAAAACCTCTCCCTCAACGTGATCAAGACAAAGGAGATGATTGAGGACTACAGGAAAAAGAGGACAGAGCACTCCCCATTCTCATCGACGGGGCTGCAGTGGAGCAAGTTGAAAGCTTCAAGTTCCTTGGTGTCCACATCACCAACAAACTAACATGGTCCAAGCACACCATGACAGTTGTGAAGAGGCCACGACAAAACCTATTCCCCCTCAGGAGACTGAAAAGATTTGGCATGTATCCTCAGATCCTCAAAAGGTTCTACAGCTGCAACATCGAGAGCATCCTGACTTTCCTCACTGCCTGGTATGGCAACTGCACGGCCTCCGACCGCAAGGCACTACAGAGGATAGTGCGAACGGCCCAGTACATCACTGGGGCCAAGTTTCCTGCCATCCAGGACCTCTATACCAGGCGGTGTCAGAGGAAGGCCCTAAAAATTGTCAAAGACTCCAGCCACCCTAGTCATAGACTGTTCTCTCCACTACCGCATGACAAGCGGTACCGGAGCGCCAAGTCTAGGTTCAAGAGGCTTCAAAACAGCTTCTACCCCCAAGCCATAGGACTTCTGAACACCTAATCAAATGGCTACCCAGACTTTTTTCATTGCACCCCCCTCTTCTTTTACACCGCTGCTACTCTCTGTTGTTATCATCTACGCATAGTCACTTTAATAACTTTACCTACATGTACATATTACCTCAACTAACCGGTGCCCCCGCACATTGATTCTGTACCAGTACCCCCCTGTATATAGTCTCGCTATTGTTATTTTACTGCTGCTCTTTAATTACTTGTTACTCTTGTTTATTATTCTTATCCATATTTTTTTTAACAAAATTGTTGGTTTGGGGCTCAAAAGTAAGCATTTCCCTGTAAGGTCTACACCTACATGCATGTGACTAAAACAATTTGATTTGATCTTTAGTGGACAACAGTTCTTGGAGGGTCTTTCTATGACATAGACTGACCAGGTGAATCCAAGTGAAAGCGATGATCCCTTATTGATGTAGAATACAATCAGTGTAGATGAATGGGAAGAGACAGGTTACAGAATGATTTTTAAGCCATGAGACAATTGAGACATGAATTGTGTATGTGTGTGCCATTCAGAGGGTGAATGGGCAAGACAAACAATTTAAGTGCCCATCGAACGGGGTATGGTGCCAGGCGCATCGGTTTGTGTCAAGATGTACTATGCTGCTGAGTTCACGCTCAACAGTTTCCCATGTGAATCAAGAATGGTCCATCACCGACAATTGTGAGACGCATTGGTCAACATGGGCCAGCATCCCTGTGGATAGCTTTCAACACCGTGTAAAGTCCATGGCCTGACGAATTTAGTCTGTTCTGATGGTAAAGGAGAGGGGGGGATATACTCAGTGCAGATTGCGAGGATTTCTCATGTCATGCAGGTTCAGGTAGGTTATACAGGACAGTTGTATAGTCTAAAAAAATCTATTAGTAGCTGATTAGTATGCGGTTGCATCTACATTTTTTTTAAAACTATCTGCAATGTTTGAATATCCAACTTTAATTACTGAACAAGAGGGTCGACCTTGCGGGGGCCCAGAGAAACTGAGTTACGCCAGTGGTGTGTGTACACGCATGTTTCCTTGTGAGAATGAGTGTGCGTGCTCATGCATATGTGCATGTGTGTAGCCTATTTTGTGAAAGCAGAATTGTGATGAGAGCGCAAAGTTCAGTACCCCTCTGTTCTCCTGCTACCCAGCACCACTCAGAGAGATGAGATATTGGCCCAACACACAGCAGCACTATGTATGCTGTCTGACAGTGGGAAGATCACTCTGACTAAGAGGTAGCTCCTAATCACTGAAGCCTCTGTATGCGTCCCAAATGGTACCCTACTCCCTACATAGTGCACTACTTTTGACAAGGGAGAGAGCCCTGCATCCTCTGGCTCAGCAGTGCTGATGAATGGGGATGGCTGCAAGCAAATCATGGGGTCGTTATGTGACGCTGGCCAGACAAAGATTTATGACCCTCTTGATGTCCCCTAACCTTAAAACATTTGCTGTTTAGTTTGTTCAAACCACTCACTAGTGGTCCACAATATCAGCACTGTAAAACATGGCACTGTAAAACACATCACCCAAATGGCTGGTAGTGGTATTCCCTCTGGGTATAGGCTATCGACTAAATTCTACTGGCAAAGCAAGAAAGTTTGGATTAACATAATATATTGAGTTGTTATGGGCAACATGGACTACATACTGTATCCTACAACACTATATGTAATTTTATGCAGGTTTCTTTGCCAGAGTCTTTGGGGTAGTCTGTGGTTATTGTCTGGCGAGTCAGAGTGCAGATGACAGAACGTCACAGCAGGGAAGTGCAGCAGTGGTAGGCCTACAAACAAAACCTGTGGATCGCTATTTTCAAACCAAACCAATGCGACAAATGAGACTTGTTTCCGTTTCTAGAAGAACACAGGCATCCACCATGTGCTGTTTGTGTACAATCATTCCAATACGACATACATTGCGCCGTCACCAACACTGCCGCCGCGAGCCTGTCTTTGCCATAGGAATGCAAGACATCTGTGCACGAGGGAAAAACAACACACCCGGAGCTTCTCTGCTGAAGTCCTGTTTTTGCACCAAGGGGAGAGAAGTATGATGACGTCTGTTATGATAAACTCGGAATGTCGCCTGAAAGATGGAAAGATGAATGAAAGATGGCTGGCCTGCAGAAGATGGCTGGCCTGCAATAAACTTGGTTTAATAGGATAAATGAACAGTTAGATTGTAAATGAAATAGCCTATCAGTTCTTTCAAATTATATAATACAATAGTAATCCATCCCTAGGCCAATTATTAGTCTCTGAAAACACCAATTATGACCTGTTGACAATAATGAATCTATAGCAACCTCAGCCACCTGCCGCTGTTATCATGGTGAAGATCAGCAGAATTATTGATTGGGTGGATGCCTTATATTCAGGGAGAGGATGTAGGACTAGGATCAATATTAAATACATATCTTGTTCACTGTAGGGCTACTGACCACCAACAACATCATTCTGAGTTGTTAGGGAATCTTTATAACATTAAATGTCAAAAGCAGAGCAAATGTTGTACGACTGCACATAATCTTTCTAACAACAAAATAAAATAAAATGTGGATAACTAATGGCAAGGCCAACAAAAGTCACTGCCCCAAATAAGAGCTTACCATATCAACTTTTAATTTTCGAATCTTCTCATCCAGACCCCTGCCCGTGATGTCTCGGTCTTTGGTCTCCAGTGAATTCAACTTGACATCTCCGCGGTGGCTGGACGCCTCTTCCCGCATGCACTTGAGCAAACCCTCAGGTGTCTTCCATCCGATTTTCACCTCTAAATCTTTTAAATCTGGAATAGACTCGTTGGCAGCTGTGCCCTCATCCATACTGTTCCGTTCTTTGTCAAGTCAAAAGCACACTATGTCCTCTGTGATTCTTGGATATCCTTGTCTGTCAAACTGCAATAACAGCAACCTCTAATTGCAACGTCTGGCATCCTACGCAACTCCTCTCCAATCGATGCGCCAGAGATAATAGGCTAAATAATGCACTAGGTCCTTTTAGTTTTATCAACAGACAGAACATTGAGAAACACTATTATACTATGGTCCTGTTGAGGTCATGTATGTAGAAAATAGCCCAATACCATTGCAAACACCGCCGATGCTGTGAAGTTAGTGCGCTGTTACAATCTATTGAGATGATGCGCTCATCAGCTGAAATAAATACACATTCACTGGTCTGTATTATGTTAAATTCGCACTGAAAGGTTATCGCGATTAAGTCCAATGGCTCGCTGTGAAGGTGCATTCATATAATGTGAATCTTCCTCAGAAAAAAACAGTCACAGAAGCCTATGGAAGAATAGTCTACATTTCCCTCGAGTCCAAACGAGTGGTTTTGCTTCTCAATACGGAATAGTCCTTTCTAGATTAGGCTAGGTTAGGCCTATGCATGAAATACACAACAGGGACCTGGACGTAAACCCTACAAGCCACGCGTCGAAACGCAGATTCCACCTGCACGATGACAGCCGCAGAGGGGAAAACTGAACCGTAGCGCACAACTTGCCTTCCGTAAGTACTGTAATATCCCTTATACGCCTACCGTAATAGTGCTGATGTGAAACGCACCACCCCATTCCAACTGGACACGAATAATAGAACACTTGAACACCGACGTAATAGCCCATTTCGAAGCCTTCTGCTTACTTGGCTGATGTTGATTCATGCTTTCTCACAGAGGAGTCATGTTCCGTAACAGCACCATCAGTGAAAAGCTCTCGCCACAGTCAGTGCTGCCAAGCCGGAGGTGGTAGAAAGGGCGATCGGGGGTCTAATCACAGTAATCTAGTGGGACAGATGTCTATGTCATTTAATACTGGATGAGACAGTCATTCATTTGATTGATCTTTTTCTGCACACCATCTGATATACTATACTGCTGTATCAGACCATCAAAGCACACCTACAACATAATAACAAGAATGCGCCCCCCCCCCACCCTCCCACACACACACACACACACACACACACACACCTGCTGACCAGATTACTTGAAACCACTTGAGCTACATAGCGTCCTACATTACCCTCACCCAACATAGCTCGCCTCACTCTACACATTTTATGGGTGAGCAGTTTGGGCAGGTTAGTGCCTATTCCTCAACAGGGTCGTATGCTTTATGATCTGGACGGGTTCTGAAATTAAATTACAATCATTTATTACTTCCATTAACTCTAGAGTTGAATCAATTCCCTTCACTATGTAAAATAACATTAACTCTATACATTTCTTAGATGTACTTGTAACAAAGAAGGGACCATCTCTGAGTACTACAGTTTACAGAAAACGTACAGATAAAAATACAATATTGACAGTTTATAGTTATCGCCCTCTTCCTGAAAAGAGGTTTACCAATCAAATTCATAGACTGCGTCGCATCTGTGACACAGAGGAAGAATATGACAGACAATCAAATTCTCTCCGTGAGCGTTTTTGCTCGAGAGCATACCCCGATACCTGGCTTGATAAAGTTCAAAACCAACTTAAAAGCTTGAACAGAAGCCAGTTACTTAATACATCCCAACAAAAACAGAAGAAACTGTTTTCTGTAAACGATATACAGTGCCTTGCGAAAGTATTCGGCCCCCTTGAACTTTGCGACCTTTTGCCACATTTCAGGCTTCAAACATAAAGATATAAAACTGTATTTTTTTGTGAAGAATCAACAACAAGTGGGACATAATCATGAAGTGGAACGACATTTATTGGATATTTCAAACTTTTTTAACAAATCAAAAACTGAAAAATTGGGCGTGCAAAATTATTCAGCCCCCTTAAGTTAATACTTTGTAGCGCCACCTTTTGCTGCAATTACAGCTGTAAGTCGCTTGGGGTATGTCTCTATCAGTTTTGCACATCGAGAGACTGAAATTTTTTCCCATTCCTCCTTGCAAAACAGCTCGAGCTCAGTGAGGTTGGATGGAGAGCATTTGTGAACAGCAGTTTTCGGTTCTTTCCACAGATTCTCGATTGGATTCAGGTCTGGACTTTGACTTGGCCATTCTAACACCTGGATATGTTTATTTTTTAACCATTCCATTGTAGATTTTGCTTTATATTTTGGATCATTGTCTTGTTGGAAGACAAATCTCCGTCCCAGTCTCAGGTCTTTTGCAGACTCCATCAGGTTTTCTTCCAGAATGGTCCTGTATTTGGCTCCATCCATCTTCCCATCAATTTTAACCATCTTCCCTGTCCCTGCTGAAGAAAAGCAGGCCCAAACCATGATGCTGCCACCACCATGTTTGACAGTGGGGATGGTGTGTTGAGCTGTGTTGCTTTTACGCCAAACATAACGTTTTGCATTGTTGCCAAAACGTTCAATTTTGGTTTCATCTGACCAGAGCACCTTCTTCCACATGTTTGGTGTGTCTCCCAGGTGGCTTGTGGCAAACTTTAAACAACACTTTTTATGGATATCTTTAAGAAATGGCTTTCTTCTTGCCACTCTTCCATAAAGGCCAGATTTGTGCAATATACGACTGATTGTTGTCCTACGGACAGAGTCTCCCACCTCAGCTGTAGATCTCTGCAGTTCATCCAGAGTGATCATGGGCCTCTTGGCTGCATCTCTGATCAGTCTTCTCCTTGTATGAGCTGAAAGTTTAGAGGGACGGCCAGGTCTTGGTAGATTTGCAGTGGTCTGATACTCCTTCCATTTCAATATTATCGCTTGCACGGTGCTCCTTGGGATGTTTAAAGCTTGGGAAATCTTTTTGTATCCAAATCTGGCTTTAAACTTCTTCACAACAGTATCTCGGACCTGCCTGGTGTGTTCCTTGTTCTTCATGATGCTCTCTGCGCTTTTAACGGACCTCTGAGACTATCACAGTGCAGGTGCATTTATACGGAGACTTGATTACACACAGGTGGATTGTATTTATCATCATTAGTCATTTAGGTCAACATTGGATCATTCAGAGATCCTCACAGAACTTCTGGAGAGAGTTTGCTCTCAGTAGGTATGGTGTTCTTTGGATGCAACTCAGCATTCTTTGTCCTTCAAACACGACGAGTTTAGTTTTTACCAAAAAGTAATATTTTGGTTTCATCTGACCATATGACATTCTCCCAATCTTCTTCTGGATCATCCAAATGCTCTCTAGCAAACTTCAGATGGGCCTGGACATGTACTGGCTTAAGCAGGGGGACACGTCTGGCACTGAAGGATTTGAGTCCCTGGCGACGTAGTGTGTTACTGATGGTAGGCTTTGTTACTTTGGTCCCCGCTCTCTGCAGGTCATTCACTAGGCCCCCCCGTGTGGTTCTGGAATTTTTGCTCACCGTTCTTGTGATCATTTTGACCCCACGGAGTGAGATCTTGCGTGGAGCCCCAGATCGAGGGAGATTATCAGTGGTCTTGTATGTCTTCCATTTCCTAATAATTGCTCCCACAGTTGATTTCTTCAAACCAAGCTGCTTACCTATTGCAGATTCAGTCTTCCCAGCCGGTGCAGGTCTACAATTTTGTTTCTGGTGTCATTTGACAGCTCTTTGGTCTTGGCCATAGTGGAGTTTGGAGTGTGACTGTTTGAGGTTGTGGACAGGTGTCTTTTATACTGATAACAAGTTCAAACAGGTGCCATTAATACAGGTAACGAGTGGAGGACAGAGGAGCCTCTTAAAGAAGAAGTTACAGGTCTATGAGAGCCAGAAATCTTGCTTGTTTGTAGGTGACCAAATACTTATTTTCCACCATAATTTGCAAATAAATTCATTAAAAATCCTACAATGTGATTTTCTGGATTTTTTTTTTCTCATTTTGTCTGTCATAGTTAAAGCGTACCTATGATGAAAATTACAGGCCTCTCACATCTTTGGGAGAACTTGCACAATTGGTGGCTGACTAAATACATTTTTGCCCCACTGTACATTTAATTCTGTATCTCCACACGGTTTAAACAAATAATTACCTTTCACCTCTTTCCTATAAACCACATTTAGACTGTATATCAGATTTGCATTTTGTTTATGAGTTGGACCAAGTGGCGACCCATCATTTAGTCTAGGTAGAGCAAATGTTAAAAGAAATATGTGTCACATATCAGTTTGCAAACAATATAAAAAAATATGTATATCTGTTACGGTGCGTGAATGAGGACCCAAAAGCGAATTAACTTAAACAGAGCTTCTTTAATTACCAAACATAGGTAGGCTCAGACGGACCGGCAGATTCCGACAGGACAAGACAAGGTTACAGCAAACATGACGACAGTCTGGTTCAGGCATGAAACACAACAAACAAGAATCCGACAAGGACAGGAGCAGAAACAGAGAGAGATATAGGGACCTAATCAGAGGGAAAAAGGGAACAGGTGGGAAAAGGGGTGACGAGGTGGTTAGGAGGAGACAAGGCACAGCTGGGGGAAAGAGGGGGAGAAAAGGTAACCTAACAACGACCAGCAGAGGGAGACAGGGTGAAGGGAAAGGACAGAGACAAGACACAACATGACAGTACATGACAGTACCCCCCCACTCACCGAGCGCCTCCTGGCGCACTCGAGGAGGAAACCTGGCGGCAACGGAGGAAATCCTCGATCAGCGCACGGTCCAGCACGTCCCGAGAGGGAACCCAACTCCTCTCCTCAGGACCGTACCCCTCCCAATCTACGAGGTACTGGTGACCACGGCCCCGAGGACGCATGTCCAAAATTCTACGGACCCTGTAGATGGGTGCGCCCTCGACAAGGATGGGGGGGGGGGGGGGGAAGACGAGCGGGGGCGCGAAGGACGGGCTTGATGCAGGAGACATGGAAGACCGGGTGGACGCGACGAAGGTATCGCGGAAGAAGAAGTCGAACTGCGACAGGATTAATGACCCGAGAAATACGGAACGGACCAATGAACCGCGGGGTCAACTTGCGAGAAGCCGTCTTAAGGGGAAGGTTCTGAGTGGAGAGCCAAACTCTCTGACCGCGACAATATCTAGGACTCTTAGTTCTACGCTTATTAGCAGCCCTCACAGTCTGCGTCCTATAACGGCAAAGTGCAGACCTGACCCTCTTCCAGGTGCGCTCGCAACGTTGGACAAAAGCCTGAGCGGAGGGGACGCTGGACTCGGCGAACTGAGATGAGAACAGCGGAGGCTGGTACCCGAGGCTACTCTGAAAAGGAGATAGCCCGGTCGCAGACGAAGGAAGCGAGTTGTGGGCGTATTCTGCCCAGGGGAGCTGTTCTGACCAAGACGCAGGGTTGCGAAAAGAAAGACTGCGTAAGATGCGACCAATAGTCTGATTGGCCCGTTCTGCTTGACCGTTAGACTGGGGGTGAAAGCCGGAAGAGAGACTGACGGAAGCCCCAATCAAACGGCAAAACTCCCTCCAAAATTGAGACGTGAATTGCGGACCTCTGTCCGAAACGACGTCTGACGGAAGGCCATGAATTCTGAAAACATTCTCGATGATGATTTGTGCCGTCTCTTTAGCAGAAGGAAGCTTAGCAAGGGGAATGAAATGAGCCGCCTTAGAGAACCTATCGACAACCGTAAGAATAACAGTCTTCCCCGCTGACGAAGGCAGTCCGGTGACAAAATCTAAGGCGATGTGAGACCACGGTCGAGAGGGAATAGGAAGCGGCCTGAGACGGCCGGCAGGAGGAGAGTTACCGGACTTAGTCTGCGCGCAGACCGAACAAGCAGCCACGAAACGACGCGTGTCATGCTCCCGGGTGGGCCACCAAAAACGCTGGCGAATGGAAGCAAGCGTACCCCGAACGCCAGGGTGGCCGGCTAACTTGGCAGAGTGAGCCCACTGAAGAACGGCCAGACGAGTAGGAACGGGAACGAAAAGAAGGTTCCTAGGACAAGCGCGCGGCGACGGAGTGTGAGTGAGCGCTTGCTTTACCTGCCTCTCAATTCCCCAGACAGTCAACCCGACAACACGCCCCTCAGGGAGAATCCCCTCGGGATCAGTGGAGGCTACTGAAGAACTGAAGAGACGAGACAAAGCATCAGGCTTGGTGTTCTTAGAGCCCGGACGATAAGAAATCACGAACTCGAAACGAGCGAAAAACAGCGCCCAACGCGCCTGACGCGCATTAAGTCGTTTGGCAGAACGGATGTACTCAAGGTTCCTATGGTCAGTCCAAACGACAAAAGGAACGGTCGCCCCCTCCAACCACTGTCGCCATTCGCCTAGGGCTAACCGGATGGCGAGCAGTTCGCGGTTACCCACATCATAGTTACGTTCCGACGGCGACAGGCGATGAGAAAAATACGCGCATGGGTGGACCTTGTCGTCAGAGAGGGAGCGCTGAGAAAGAATGGCTCCCACGCCCACCTCTGACGCGTCAACCTCGACAACGAACTGTCTAGAGACGTCAGGTGTAACAAGGATAGGAGCGGATGTAAAACGATTCTTGAGGAGATCAAAAGCTCCCTGGGCGGAAACGGACCACTTAAAGCACGTCTTGACAGAAGTAAGGGCTGTGAGAGGAGCTGCCACCTGACCGAAATTACGGATGAAACGACGATAGAAGTTCGCGAAGCCGAGAAAGCGCTGCAGCTCGACGCGTGACTTAGGGACGGGCCAATCAATGACAGCTTGGACCTTAGCGGGATCCATCTTAATGCCTTCAGCGGAAATAACAGAACCGAGAAATGTGACGGAGGAGGCATGAAAAGTGCACTTCTCAGCCTTCACAAAAAGACAATTCTCTAAAAGGCGCTGGAGGACACGTCGAACGTGCTGAACATGAATCTGGAGTGACGGTGAAAAAAATCAGGATATCGTCAAGGTAAACGAAAACAAAGATGTTCAGCATGTCTCTCAGGACATCATTGACTAATGCCTGAAAGACAGCTGGAGCGTTAGCGAGGCCGAAAGGAAGAACCCGGTATTCAAAGTGCCCTAACGGAGTGTTAAACGCCGTCTTCCACTCGTCCCCCTCCCTGATGCGCACGAGATGGTAAGCGTTACGAAGGTCCAACTTAGTGAAAAACCTGGCTCCCTGCAGGATCTCGAAGGCTGAAGACATAAGAGGAAGCGGATAACGATTCTTCACTGTTATGTCATTCAGCCCTCGATAATCTATGCAGGGGCGCAGAGACCCGTCCTTCTTCTTGACAAAAAAAAAACCCCGCTCCGGCGGGAGAGGAGGAGGGGACTATGGTACCGGCGTCAAGAGCTACAGACAAATAATCTTCGAGAGCCTTACGTTCGGGAGCCGACAGAGAGTATAGTCTACCCCGGGGGGGGGGTGGTTCCCGGAAGGAGATCAATACTACAATCATACGACCGGTGTGGAGGAAGAGAGGTGGCCCTGGACCGACTGAACACCGTGCGCAGATCGTGATATTCCTCCGGCACCCCTGTCAAATCACCAGGCTCCTCCTGTGAAGAAGAGACAGAGGAAACAGGAGGGATAGCAGACATTAAACATTTCACATGACAAGAGACGTTCCAGGAGAGGATAGAATTACTAGACCAATTAATGGAAGGATTATGACAAACTAGCCAGGGATGGCCCAAAACAACAGGTGTAAAAGGTGAACGAAAAATTAAAAAAGAAATGGTTTCACCATGATTACCAGAAACAGTGAGGGTTAAAGGTAGCGTCTCACGCTGAATCCTGGGGAGAGGACTACCATCCAGGGCGAACAAGGCCGTGGGCTCCTTTAACTGTCTGAGAGGAATGTCATGTTCCCGAGCCCAGGTCTCGTCCATAAAACAGCCCTCCGCCCCAGAGTCTATTAAGGCACTGCAGGAAGCTGACGAACCGGTCCAGCGTAGATGGACCGACAAGGTAGTGCAGGATCTTGAAGGAGAGACAGGAGTAGTAGCGCTCACCAGTAGCCCTCCGCTTACTGATGAGCTCTGGCCTTTTACTGGACATGAAGTGACAAAATGACCAGCGGAACCGCAATAGAGACAGAGGCGGTTGGTGATTCTCCGTTCCCTCTCCTTAGTCGAGATGCGGATACCTCCCAGCTGCATGGGCTCAGCACCCGAGCCGGCAGAGGAAGATGGTAGTGATGCGGAGAGGGGGGCAACGGAGAACGCGAGCTCCTTTCCACGAGCTCGGTGACGAAGATCAACCCGTCGCTCAATGCGAATAGCGAGTTCAATCAAGGAATCCACGCTGGAAGGAACCTCCCGGGAGAGAATCTCATCCTTTACCTCTGCGCGGAGACCCTCCAGAAAACGAGCGAGCAAAGCCGGCTCGTTCCAGCCACTGGAGGCGGCAAGAGTGCGAAACTCAATAGAGTAGTCTGTTATGGATCGATTACCTTGACATAGGGAAGACAGGGCCCTGGAAGCCTCCTCCCCAAAAACAGATCGATCAAAAACCCGTATCATCTCCTCCTTAAAGTCCTGATACTGGTTAGTACACTCAGCCCTTGCCTCCCAGATTGCCGTGCCCCACTCACGAGCCCGTCCAATAAGGAGAGATATGACGTAGGCGACACGAGCAGTGCTCCTGGAGAAAGTGTAGGGCTGGAGAGAAAACACAATATCACACTGGGTGAGGAACGAGCGGCATTCAGTGGGCTCCCCAGAGTAACACGGCGGGTTATTGATTCTGGGCTCCGGAGATTCGAAAGCCCTGGAAGTGGCCGGTGGATCGAGGCGGAGATGGTGAACCTGTTCTGTGAGGTTGGAGACTTGGGTGGCCAGGGTCTCAACGGCATGTCGAGCAGCAGACAATTCCTGCTCGTGTCTGCCTAGCATCGCTCCCTGGATCCCGACGGCTGAGTGGAGAGGATCCGAAGTCGCTGGGTCCATTCTTGGTCGGATTCTTCTGTTACGGTGCGTGAATGAGGACCCAAAAGCGAATTAACTTAAACAGAGCTTCTTTAATTACCAAACATAGGTAGGCTCAGACGGACCGGCAGATTCCGACAGGACAAGACAAGGTTACAGCAAACATGACGACAGTCTGGTTCAGGCATGAAACACAACAAACAAGAATCCGACAAGGACAGGAGCAGAAACAGAGAGAGATATAGGGACCTAATCAGAGGGAAAAAGGGAACAGGTGGGAAAAGGGGTGACGAGGTGGTTAGGAGGAGACAAGGCACAGCTGGGGGAAAGAGGGGGAGAAAAGGTAACCTAACAACGACCAGCAGAGGGAGACAGGGTGAAGGGAAAGGACAGAGACAAGACACAACATGACAGTACATGACAATATCATTGAGTTAATAAAGCCACGTCTCTTTTTTGTTTTCTTGAGTAAAGCAGCTCCAAAATGCAGGTGTTTCAGCCTAGCTCAGTGCTTTATGTGGTGGTGAGGCAAGCCAGCAGAAAATACAGAAGCTTTGCACCATGATTGGCTCAGTGTTCTGTCACTCATGGGGACACTACGTCAACACCAAGTCTAATAAGGGTAGAGCTAGAAAATTCTAGCCCATTGGGTGCTGCAATAGAGTTACATTAGAAGTGCCCATCCAAGAAGGCTCAAGGTCATTGGCCACAGATAAAATGACGTCAAATCACGTCATATGTACAGTAGCTTTGATTGGACTGATCATGTCAACATCATACTTTCAAAATCTTACCAAGCAGGAATCGTCATGAATTAAGTCGACAATCTACTGGCAAATCTTTTTTAATCCTTGTCACATGAAGAGAAGTAATGAAGAGAAATTATAGATAAAATGTATTGGTGCTCATCGACCATTGGACAAACATTACACAACAAGTTGGAAATCGCAAAAATTCAACAATGGGGGGTTTGGAAGTAATCAGTGACAGTGGCTAACTGCAAACATTGCAAAGCAATCACTTGCCTGCTATTCAGTGTAGTGGCTGTGTGGTCCCAAATCTGGGATTAAGGGGCTCTTTTCCAAGTTTAAAATGAAAAACATTCAACATGGGTCTTTCTGTCAATGAAGCATGATTTGTGCCGTGCCTAAAACAACTGTTAACTCAGAACTGTGAAAACTTGGCTTCAGTGAGTTCAAGACAACTGGGAAGTTGGAAATAAACAAGCTTCGACTGGGAAAATATGTTTTGAACGGTCATCCAACTCAGAAGTGTAAATCCTGCATCTTTCTAGAGCTATGACCTGAAAATCAATGAGGTCATCATGACTCAACCCTGTTTTTTTTCCTAGTTCCCAGTCATTTTGAAGCACCATAAATCCAGAGAATGCCAGACTTTGATGACCAAATTTGCCCACGAAGGGCCGCCGCGCCACCTTCCTGTTCAAGTGAGCACAGCACAATATAATATTAAGTGTATGTTGTGTAGTAAGATGTGAGTAGCCCATGTGCCTCACCCTAATAATTGGGCCTATTTACCCCTTTTAATATTGCCTACTGTTCTGACTTGGTGGTGCACATGTAGCCTATAAGCTGTTTTAGAGAAATGTAATCATTGAATATTGTAAGAGCTTTCATTGTCTGCTTATATGCCCCCTTTATTTATCCTACGGTTCTGACTTGGTGTACAGGGAGAACACTGTAAGAACGGCCAATGTTCTGAATTCTGTCGCTGTACAAAAGTGCTAAACAAATAGTTATATTGACTACGTCCGTCCTAGCTTGCTCATTAATGTCTTAATCTAAATTACAGATTGCCTCTTATCCGCTTGTCGTCCCCTTATACCATAGTTTGTACATCTCAATTGTCATTAGAAACCACATTTGGTTGCAAGTCAGCCATATCAGCTGTTTTTTTAAAAGGCAGTAAATTAGTCTAAATGAACTGTTTTGCTGCCAGACAAGGCTCCGCTTGAACCCAATGGTCACTCTGACAGAGCTCTAGAGTTCCTCTGTGGAGATGGGAGAAACTTCCAGAAGGACAACCATCTCTGCAGCACTCCAACAATCAGGCCTTTATAGTAGAGTGGCCAAACGGAAGCCACTCCTCAGTAAAAGGCCCGCTTGGAGCTGTCAAGGCACCTAAAGACTCTCAGACCATGAGAAAGAGGATTCTCTGGTCTGATGAAACAAAGATTGAACTCTTTTTAAAATTTTATTTTGTATCTTATTTCACCTTTATTTAACTAGGTAGGCTAGTTGAGAACAAGTTCTCATTTGCAACTGCGACCTGGCCAAGATAAAGCAAAGCAGTGTGACACAGACAAAAACACAGTTACACATGGAGTCAACAATAAACAAGCCAATAACACAATAAACAAGTCAATGACACAGTAGGAAAAAAAAGTCTATATGCAGTGTGTGCAAAAGGAATGAGGTAGGCAATAAATAGGACATAGGAGCGAATAATTACAATTTAGCAGTTTAACACTGGAGTGATAAATGAGCAGATGATGATGTGCAAGTAGAGATACTGGTGTGCAAAAGAGCAGAAAAGTAAATAAAATAAAAACAGTATGGGGATGAGGTAGGTTGATTGGTTAGGCTATTTACAGATGAACTATGCACAGCTGCAGCGATCGGTTAGCTGCTCAGATAGTTGATGTTTAAAGTTGGTGAGGAAAATAAAAGTCTCCAACTTCAGCGATTTTTGCAATTCGTTCCAGTCACTGGCAGCTGAGAACTGGAAGGAAAGGCCGCCAAATGAGGTGTTGGCTTTGGGGATGACCAGTGAGATATACCTGATGGAACGTGTGCTACGGGTGGGTGTTGTTATCGTGACCAGTGAACTGAGATAAGGCGGAGCATTACCTAGCATAGACTTATAGATGACCTGGAGCCAGTGGGTCTGGCGATGAATATGTAGCGAGGGCCAGCCGACTAGAGCATTCAGGTCGCAGTGGTGGGTGGTATAAGGTGATTTGGTAACAAAATGGATGGCACTGTGATAAGACTGCATCCAGTTTGCTGAGTAGAGTATTGGAAGCTATTTTGTAAGTGGCATCGCAGAAGTCGAGGATCAGTAGGATAGTCAGTTTTACGTATGTTTGGCGGCGTGAGTTAAGGAGGCTTTATTGCGAAATAGAAAGCCGATTCTAGATTTGATTTTCGATTGGAGATGTTTAATATGAGTTTGGAAGGAGAGCTTACAGTCTAGCCAGACACCTAGATATTTATAGTTGTCCTCATATTCTAGGTCGGAACCATCCAGGGTGGTGATGCTAGTCGGGCGGGCGGGTGCGGGCAGCGAACGGTTGAAAAGCCTGCATTTGGTTTTACTAGCATTTAAGAGCAGTTGGAGGCAACGGAAGGAGTGTTGTATGGCATTGAAGCTCGTTTGGAGGTTAGTTAGCACAGTGTCCAAGGAAGGGCCAGAAGTATACAGAATGGTGTAGTCTGCGTAGAGGTGGATCAGGGAATCACCCACAGCAAGAGCGACATCATTGATATATACAGAGAAAAGAGTCGGCCTGAGAATTTAACCCTGTGGTACCTCCATAGAGACTGACAGAGGTCCGGACAACATGCCCTCCGATTTGACACACTGAACTCTGTCTGCAAAGTAGTTGGTGAACCAGCAGAGGCAGTCATTAGAAAAACCAATTGAGTCTGTCGATAAGAATGCTGTGATTGACAGAGTCGAAAAGCCTCGGCCAGGTGGATGAAGACGGCTGCACAGTACTGTCATTTATAGATGGCGGTTATGATATCGTTTAGTATCTTGAGCGTGGCTAAGGTGCACCAGTGACCGGCTCGGAAACCGGATTGCACAGCGGAGAAGGTACGGTGGGATTCGAAATGGTCGGTGATCTGTTTATTAACTTGGCTTTCAAAGACTTTAGGATGGAAATAGGTCTGTAACAGTTTGGGCCTAGTGTGTCACCCCCTTTGAAGAGGGGGATGACCGCAGCAGCTTACCAATCTTTAGGGATCTCGGACGATACGAAAGAGAGGTTGAACAGGCTGGTAATAGGGGTTGCAACAATGGCGGCGGATAGTTTTAGAAAGAGATGGTCCAGATTCTCTAGCCCGGCTGATATGTACGGGTCCGAGTTTTGCAGCTCTTTCAGAACATCTGCTGTCTGGATTTGGGTGAAGGAGAAGCTGGGGAGGCTTGGGCGAGTAGCTGCGGGGGGGAGAGGGAGCTGTTGGCCGGTGTTGGAGTAGCCAGGAGGAAGGCATGGCCAGCCGTTGAGAAATGCTTATTGAAATTTTTGATTATCATGGATTTATGAATCCATGAAACATAATGTTAACTTTCACTGCTATGCGGATGACACACAGCTGTACATTTCAATTAAACATGGTGAAGCCCCAAAATTGCCCTTGCTAGAAGCATGTGTTTCAGACATAAGGAAGTGGATGGCTGCAAACTTTCTACTTTTAAACTCGGACAAAACAGAGATGCTTGTTCTAGGTCCCAAGAAACAAAGAGATCTTCTGTTGAATCTGACAATTAATCTTAATGGTTGTACAGTCGTCTCAAATTAAACTGTGAAGGACCTCGATGTTACTCTGGACCCTGATCTCTCTTTTGAAGAACATATCAAGACCATTTCAAGGACAGCTTTTTTCCATCTACGTAACATTGCAAAAATCAGAAACTTTCTGTCCAAAAATTATGCAGAAAAATGAATCCATGCTTTTGTCACTTCTAGGTTAGACTACTGCAATGCTCTACTTTCCGGCTACCCGGATAAAGCACTAAATAAACTTCAGTTAGTGCTAAATACGGCTGCTAGAATCCTGACTAGAACCCAAAAAATGTATCATATTACTCCAGTGCTAGCCTCTCTACACTGGCTTCCTGTCAAAGCAAGGGCTGATTTCAAGGTTTTACTGCTAACCTTCAAAGCATTACATGGGCTTGCTCCTACCTATCTCTCTGATTTGGTCCTGCCGTACATACCTACACGTACGCTACGGTCACAAGACGCAGGCCTCCTAATTGTCCCTAGAATTTCTAAGCAAACAGCTGGAGGCAGGGCTTTCTCCTATAGAGCTCCATTTTTATGGAACGGTCTGCCTACCCATGTCAGAGACGCAAACTCGGTCTCAACCTTTAAGTCTTTACTGAAGACTCATCTCTTCAGTGGGTCATACGATTGAGTGTAGTCTGGCCCAGGAGTGGGAAGGTGAACGGAAAGGCTCTGGAGCAACGAACCGCCCTTGCTGTCTCTGCCTGGCCGGTTCCCCTCTTTCCACTGGGATTCTCTGCCTCTAGCCCTATTACAGGGGCTGAGTCACTGGCTTACTGGGGCTCTCTCATGTCGTCCCTGGAAGGGGTGCGTCACCTGAGTGGGTTGATTCACTGATGTGGTCGTCCTGTCTGGGTTGTGGCCCCCCCTTGGGTTGTGCCATGGCGGAGATCTTTGTGGGCTATACTCAGCCTTGTCTCAGGATGGTAAGTTGGTGGTTGAAGATATCCCTCTAGTGGTGTGGGGGCTGTGCTTTGGCAAAGTGGGTGGGGTTATATCCTTCCTGTTTGGCCCTGTCCGGGGGTGTCCTCGGATGGGGCCACAGTGTCTCCTGACCCCTCCTGTCTCAGCCTCCAGTATTTATGCTGCAGTAGTTTATGTGTCGGGGGGCTAGGGTCAGTTTGTTATATCTGGAGTACTTCTCCTGTCCTATTCGGTGTCCTGTGTGAATCTAAGTGTGCGTTCTCTAATTCTCTCCTTCTCTATTTCTTTCTCTCTCTCAGAGGACCTGAGCCCTAGGACCATGCCCCAGGACTACCTGACATGATGACTCCTTGCTGTCCCCAGTCCACCTGGCCGTGCTGCTGCTCCAGTTTCAACTGTTCTGCCTTATTATTATTCGACCATGCTGGTCATTTATGAACATTTGAACACCTTGGCCATGTTCTGTTGTAATCTCTACCCGGCACAGCCAGAAGAGGACTGGCCACCCCACATAGCCTGGTTCCTCTCTAGGTTTCTTCCTAGGTTTTGTCCTTTCTAGGGAGTTTTTCCTAGCCACCGTGCTTCTACACCTGCATTGCTTGCTGTTTGGGGTTTTAGGCTGAGTTTCTGTACAGCACTTTGAGATATCAGCTGATGTACGAAGGGCTATATAAATACATTTGATTTGATTTATCAGCGGTGACCGTGTTACCTAGCCTCAGTGCAGTAAGCAGCTGGGAGGAGGTACTCTTGTTCTCCATGGACTTTACAGTGTTCAAAACTTTTTGGAGTTAGTGCTACAGGATGCGAATTTCTGCTTGAAAAGCTAGCCTGCTTGAGAAGCTAGCCTTTGCTTTCCTGACTGACTGCCTGTATTGGTTCCTGACTTCCCTGAACAGTTGCATATCGCGGGGACTATTCGATGCTATTGCAGTCCGCCACAGGATGTTTTTTGCTGGTCAAGGGCAGTCAGGTCTGGAGTGAACCAAGGGCTATATCTGTTCTTAGTTCTGCATTTTTTGAACGGGGCATACTGAGGAAGATGGTGAGGAAATTACTTTTAAAGAATGACCAGGCATCCTCGACTGATGGGATGAGGTCAATATTCTTCCAGGATACCCGGGCCAGGTCGATTAGAAAGGCCTGCTCGCGGAAGTGGTTTAGGGAGCGTTTGACAGTGATGAGGGGTGGTTGTTTGACCACGGACCCATAGCGGATACAGGCAATGAGGCAGTGATCGCTGAGATCCGGATTGAAAACAGCGGAGGTGTATTTGGAGGGCAAGTTGATCAGGATAATGTCTATGATGGTGCCCATGTTTACGGATTTAGGGTTGTACCTGGTGGGTTCCTTGATGATTTGTGTGAGATTGAGGGCATCTAGCTTAGATTGTAGGACTGCCGGGGTGTTAAGCATATCCCAGTTTAGGTCACCTAACAGAACGAACTCTGAAGCTAGATGGGGGCGATCAATTCACAAATGGTGTCCATTTGACCTGAATGCCAAGCTTTATGTCTGGAGGAAACCTGGTACCATCCCTACGGTGAAGCATTATGGTGGCAGCACCATGCTGTGGGGATGTTTTTCAGCAGCAGGGACTGGGAGACTAGTCAGGATCGAAAACCTGCTCCAGAGTGCTCAGGACCTCAGACTGGGGCAAAGGTTCACCTTCCAACAGGACAACGACCCTATTCGGGGCGGTAGTTATTTAGGCAGGTTACCTTCGCTTACCTCTGCCTCAATCTACATGTAGCAGTGTGATGTTGTTCCCCTAGATTATGCACCAAATTGCACCCAAGGACCAATTCAAATAGGCCAGGTCAAGAGGGGATGTTAATAATAATAATAATTCAGTGTATTTTTTAAATTTAATTACATGTTTTTCTTTGGTATACAAACACATTTTCATATCAATATTGTACATACATGTGATTGTAAAAGTTGTGTATATTTTGGTTTGGCCCATCGCGGGTTATCTGTATTTCCGTACCCCGTTATTGTTCTCTTTTGCCTGACCTTCAGCTAGCAAGGTATTGTCCTTGGCTCCGAAATGGTTTAAAATAAGACCGTCATAATGTTACAGAATGTACTGTTATGGTACCATAAGTTGGTTACAATGTGGATAATATAAAGATTTATGTTAACAAGTTTCACAAAGCTCGCTAACTAGGGTATCTATTGTAACTTGTGAGTACTTGGGACAGTGTTTGAGTGAGTGTCCATGTGCTTGCGCAGGTGCCTGAGAGCTAGGACTGCGCCAAGGGTTAACATAATGTGTGTTGTCTCTTCGTGTGCAGGTATGTCTTTTATTTTGTCCGAATTGTGCTCTGTATCATTTTACTTGTATTGTATTGTATGGTGTGATGTTGTGCATTGAATGTGTGCACGCAACACATGTTATTTCCTTTTGACGTTCTCTTTTGCCTGACCTTTGGCTAGCAAGGTGCCTGAGAGCTAGGACTGCGCCAAGGGTTAACGTAATGTGTGTCTCTTTGTGTGCAGGGCAAATAAAAATAATTCAACTAGCAGACCTTTCGTTGTGGCAGCGTCCGAATTAAAAGTACAAAACGCAGAATGAACCATGCTACATACACACAATACCTCATAGTGACAAAGCAAAAACAGGTTTTTAGACATATAAAAATAAAATCCTGAAATATGTCATTTATATAAGTATTCAAATCAAATCACATTTTATTTGTCACGTGCGCCGAATACAACAGGTGTAGACCTTACCGTGAAATGCTTACTGACAAGCCCTTAACCAACAATGCAGTACCAGAAATAGAGTTAAGAAAATATTTACCAAATAAACTAACATAAAAAATAAAATAAAAAGCATACAAACTGAGTCTGTTAGTAGATTGGACCTTTACATATGGGACCTGAACTGCTGAGGGGAGGACAGCTCATAATAATGGCTGGAACGGATCAAAAGGAATGGCAAAAAACACATGTATTTGCATTTGATACCATTCCACCTATTCAGCTCTAGCCATTGGCACAAGTCCGTCCTCCCAATTAAGGTGCCACCAACCTCCTTTGTAACAGACAAACAGCCAGGTGGCACTAGAGAGACCTTTAGAACTCTAATCTAAAGTCAGCCAGTGCCTCAGAGAGACTGGAGAGTTGAGTGGAGCTTTGGCAGTGCACTGACTGTAAGTAGCACTCTTACAAGATGCTAAGCAGGGTCTGATGGCCCACTTTGAGGTACCGTGATTCAAATAAAATATAGTATCATAAAAGTGATGGAGAGGAAGATGGGTAAATCACTCATGTAATCTGGTAAAATCCAGGTTACCGTTCGGCTTCACCACAGCCAGAGATAGATTTTCAGTTCACAGTCACTGTCTGATTGAAACAGTGCTCAGATTGCCTATAAGGATACAAGATCTGTTGGGGAGCAGATAGATGAAAAATGCATTGATCCCACAAAAAAGGTACCATAACTTGAACCAAAACCAACTACTGAAATTCATAAAAGCGAATTGAGGGATCAAACGGTTTGGCTACACAAACATGAAAGCAGCTTGTGGTACAGCACCAGTGAACCCTTCTGTATCAGGATGACTTTGAAGATAAGGAGATACAATAGAAAAGTTAGAATGAGGTGAATGCACTCTATACAGTGCATTTGGAAAGTATTCAGACCACTTAACTTTGTCCACATTTTGTTACATTACAGCCCTATTCTAAAATGGATTTTTTTAAATCCCTCATCAATCTACACACAATACCCGATAATGACGAAGCGGGTTTCTTGAAAATGTTGCACATTTATTAAACATAAAACACGTAACTATTACATTTACATAAGTATTCAGACTCTTTACTCAGTACTTTGTTAAAGCACCTTTGGCAGCGATTACAGCCGAGTCTTCTTGGATATGATGCTACAAGCTTGGCACACCTGTATTTGGGGAGTTTCTCCCATTCTTCCAAGCAGATCCTCTCAAGCTGTCATATTGGAGGGGGTGCGTCGCTGCACAGCTATTTTCAGGTCTCCAGAGATGTTCGATCAGGTTCAAGTCCAGGCTCTGGCTGGGCCACTCAAGGACATTCAGAGACTTGTCCCGAAGCCACTCCTGCGTTCTCTTGGCTGTGTGCTTATGGTTGTTGTCCTGTTGGAAGGTGAACCTTCGCCCCCAGTCTGAGGTCCTGAGCCCTCTGGAGCAGGTTTTCATCAATGATCTCTCTGTACATTGCTTCGTTCATCTTTCCCTCTATCCTGACTAGTCTCCCAGTCCTTGCCACTGAAAAACATCCCCACAGCATGATAATGCCACCACCATGCTTCACCATAGGGTTGGTGCCAGGTTTCCTCCAGACGTGATGCTTGGCATTCAGGCCAAATAATTAAATCTTGGTTTCATCAGACCAGAGAATCTTGTTTCTCATGGTCTAAGTCCTTTAGGTGCCTTTTGGCAAACTCCAAAGGGGCTGTTATGTGCCTTTTACTGAGGAGTGGCTTCTGTCTGACCACTCTATCATAAAGGCCTGGTTAGTGGAGTGCTGCAGAGATGGTTGTTCTTCTGGAAGGTTATCCCACCTCCACAGAGGAACTCTGGAGCTCTTTCAGAGTGACCATTTGGTTTTTGATCACATTGCTAACCAAGGCCCTTCTCCCCCGATTGCTCAGTTTGGCCGGGCGGACAACTCTAGGAAGAGTCTTGGTGGTTCCCAACTTCTTCCATTTAAGAATGATGAAGGCCAGTGTTCTTTGGGACCTTCAATGCTGCAGAATGTTTTCGCATGGAGCAAACATGCCATTATATCTCCTCATCAGGAGGTGTGTGTGTGTGTGTGTGTCAGGACAGACCTCGTTAAGATGATAAATAACTGGGCTAACTGGGGCTTAGTTTCCCAACACCAAAACTTTAACATTTTCAGTATATTGGACACGCATCATAATCCTCTAATACTGGGAACGTCTCTCCAGTTCTCTGCCATTCTGAGTCTTTAGGAGGCTTCTATGGGGCTGATAAAGTAAAGTGGAATGTTAAAAAGAAAAATGTACTTACCACTCAGAAAATATGACGTGCAATTTTCATATTATGTAACTATGCGCGAGGAAGGGTGAATACCGTGGCAACAGTTGTGCGGAGAAATTTGAAAAAATTCACAATTCAACACCACCCCCGCACAAAATCATGTATACAGTACCAGTCAAAAGTTTGGACACACCTACTCATTCCAGGGTTTTTCTTTATTTTGACGATTTTCTACATTGTGGAATAATAGTGAAGACATCAAAACTACGAAATAACACATATGGAATCATGTAGTAACCAAAGAAGTGTTAAACAAATCAAACTATATTTCAGTATTCTTCGAAGTAGCCGCCCTTTGCCTTGATGACAGCTTTGCACACTCTTGGCATTCTCTCAACCAACTTCATGAGGTAATCACCTGGAATGTATTTCAATTAACAGGTGTGCCTTGTTAAACGTTAATTTGTGGATTTTTTTATTTTTTTGCCAATCAGTTGTGTTGTGACACGGTAGGGATGGTATACAGAAGGTAGCCCTAGCCCTATTTGGTAAAATACCCAAGTTCATATTATGGCAAGAACAGCTCAAATAAGCAAAGAGAAATGATAGTCCATCATTACTTGTTTACTTTAATAAACAACAAATATGTTCAACAGACAACATATCAACTACAGAAGATAACTACTGTACCATACACAAATGAAACCCCATGAAACTCTTACTGGAAACAAACGGTATCGTTTCAGTTGAGTGTACTAGAACTTGGCCTGGAAGTTGATGCTGTTGTTATGCAACCTCTTGCTAGCTTGACAGTCAAGCACCCAACTAAACATTTTACGATTTCGGGTGTGTTTGTAAATTCAATCTGGAGTGCCAGAGTGCGCTCTGGGTGTTTGTAAATCCAGAGCATTGTCAGATTGTCCGTTCATAAATTCAGAGTGTTTGGCTCTCGGAGCGCACACTGGATGCTCTGGCCAAGGAGTAGGGTTGAGCGTAGGAGTAGGGTTGAGCGTTCAACGGCAGTCAAGCACCCAAGCTAACTGGCTAATGTTGGCTATCTACTTCCACAAAAACAAATGAGAGAACAACTCACTCTGACCATTTTACTTGCCCTAGAAGAGCTGGTTAGGCTGTTTTCATGTTATCCAGAGCGTTGGTGACTATAACTGTGCTGCTGGCAACATTTAAATTCCGTATTTTTTTGTCCAACGTTTACTGACACTGGCCACATTCAACGGGTGTTGAGCATTCATAAACTCTGCAGTTATGCTGCGCGAGAGTGCTCTGAAATCAGAGTAGATAGCCATTGAATCGCCAGACTGTCACGGATCCCTCTGGAACTTTCATTGCGTACATCTGGCCCCTATTCCCACGGATTGTATTTCTATATATGTGCCCTTTGTTCACCATGGTGCTCGTTGGTGCGTGTGAGTACCTGTGGTGTGTGTTTTGGGCTGTCCTGCCCTTGCGCAGATGACTTCAGCAGCGACAACTGGCCCGTCCGACAACGATGACCAACTTAGGCAGCTGCACCGGGTCCGGCACTTTCATTGCGTAAACCTGGCCCCTATTCCCACTGATTGTAAACTCAGCAACAAAAGAAACGTCCTCTCAAAGTCAACTGTTTATTTTCAGCAAACTTAACATGTGTTTGTATTTGTATGAACACAAGATTCAAGAACTGAGACATAAACTGAACAAGTTCCACAGACATGTGACTAACAGAAATAGAATAATGTGTCCCTGAACAAAGGGGGGGCTCAAAATCAAAAGTAACAGTCAGTATCTGGTGTGGACACCAGCTGCATTAAGTACTGCAGTGCATCTCCTCCTCATGGACTGCACCAGATTTGCCCGTTCTTGCTATGAGATGTTACCCCACTCTTCCACCAAGGCACCTGCAAGTTCCTGGACATTTCTGGGGGGAATGGCCCTAGCTCTCACCCTCCGATCCAACAGGTCCCACACATGCTCAATGGGATTGAAATCCGGGGACTTCGCTGGCCATGGCAGAACACTGACATTTCTGTCTTGCAGAAAATCACACATGGAACAAGCAGTATGGCATTGTCATGCTGGAGGGTCATGTCAGGATGAGCCTGCAGGAAGGGTACCACATAAGGGAGGAGGATGTCTTCCCTGTAATGCACAGCGTTGAGATTGCCTGTTGTGACAACAAGTTCAGTCCGATGATGCTGTGACACACCGCCCCAGACCATGATGGACCCTCCACCTCCAAATCGATCCCACTCCACAGTACAGGCCTCGGTGTAAGGCTCATTCCTTCGATGATAAACACAAATCCCCTGGTGAGACAAAACCGCGACTTGTCAGTGAAGAGCACTTTTTGCCAGTCCTGTCTGATCCAGCGACGGTGGGTTTGTGCCCATAGGCAACGTTGTTGCCGGTGATGTCTGGTGAGGACCTGCCTTACAACAGGCCCTCGGTCCAGCCTCTCTCAGCCTATTACAGACAGTTTGAGCACTGATGGAGGGATTGTGCGTTTCTGGTGTAACTCGGGCAGTTGTTGTTGCCATCCTGTACCTGTCCCACAGGTGTGATGTACGGATCTACCGATCCTGTGCAGGTGTTGTTACACGTGGTCTGCCACTGCGAGGACGATCAGCTGTCCGTCCTGTCTCCCTGTAACACTGTCTTAAGCGTCTCACAGTACGGACATTGCAATTTATTGCCCTGGCCACATCTGCAGTCCTCATGCCTCCTTGCAGCATGCCTCCTTGCAGCATGCCTAAAGCACGTTCACGCAGATGAGCATGGACCCAGTGCATCTTTCTTTTAGTGTTTTTCAGATTCAGTAGAAAGGCCTCTTTAGTGTCCTAAATGTTCATAACTGTATCACTTAATTGCCTACCATCTGTAAGCTGTTAGTGTCTTAACGACCGTTCCACAGGTGCATGTTCATCAATTGTTTATGGTACATTGAACAAGCAATGGAAACAGTGTTTAAACCCTTTACAATGAAGATCTGTGAAGTTATTTGGATTTTTACGAATTATCTTTGAAAGACAGGGTCCTGAAAAAGGGACGTTTGTTTTTTTGCTGACTTTATTTGTATATATGTGCCGTTTGTTCACCATGGTGCTGTCGATTATTGTTACAATGTCTGTTGGTGCGTGTGTGTACCTGTGCTCTGTGTTTTGGGCTTTCGTGCCCTTATGGATTGTGCAGATGATTACGGGTGTCGTCCCGGGTGTTATTTTTTCGAGGTACTCCTCGCTCTTTTGTTTGGGTGTTTTGTTATGTGTTTGTTTGATCTTCGTCCCGTGCCTTTACATTGCATGCCGTAATTTGGGGCTTGTTACGGATACAGTTATCCTGTGTGTGTGTGTGTATCCTGTTAACTGGTAAAGCCCAAGAGGTTTTGTCAGCGCTACCTCTAGAGGACAGTTTGAATTATGAAGTGGTCAAAGCTACTGTTCTTCGTGCCTATGAGCTTGTGCCTGAGGCATACCGACAGAGATTTAGGTCTCATAGAAAGTCTTCTAGTAAGACTTATGTGGAATTTGCTAGAGACAAGGGAAATCTGTTTGATAAATGGCATGCTGCTAGTAAGGTAACTGATTTCAACTCTCTCCGGGAGTTAATCGTGTTGGAAGAGTTTAAAAATTGCTTACCCGAACGCATTGTAGTTTACCTAAACGAACAGAAAGTATCCTCCCTGGCAGAAGCGTCTGTGTTGGCAGACGAGTTTGTGTTGACGCACAAGAGTGTGTTTTCGGCTCAAACTGAGAGTAGAACCACTGAGTTTCCTACCTTTAGCCCTAGTCGGCCAGCAGTAGTATATCAAGCACGCCAGAAGAATGAGCGTTCCTGTTTCTATTGTCATAAAGTGGGACATATGATTAATGATTGCTTCATGCTTAAACGCAAACAAGGGATGCCTCTTCGTGCCAAGCCACCAACAGGTGTTGGTCTAATTCGTACGGTTGTGAGGTCTGCAACAAAACAGGTGCCTCAGGGTAACTGCAGTTTGAAAGTCTAGTCCCCGACCGCAGTTATGAACCATTCATTTCCGAGGGGTTTGTGTCCCTAACGAATGACGGAGCGTCTCAGCGTCCGGTTAAAATCCTTAGAGATACTGGTGCGGCGCAGTCGTTTATATTGTCTGATGTGTTGCCCTTATCTGACGATACATACTGTGGTTCCAGTGTGTTAGTGCAGGGTATTGAAATGGGTTTTGTCCCCGTGCCATTGCACTTTGTGAAAGTACACTCTGAGTTAATCAGTGGAATATTCAGAGTGGGGGTACGTCCTATGTTGCCAGTGAAAGGTGTGACCTTTATAATGGGTAACGATATTGCCGGAGGAAAGGACCATAACCCCTTAGTTTTTCTCCACCGAATGTACAACCAGAACCAGCGCCTTATGCGTTGGGCGCTGATTGTACAAAATTATAATTTGGAGATCCGCCACAAAAAGGGTTCAGATAATGTGTTGGCAGATGCTTTGTCTCGTGTGTAATGATTTTTGTATGTTTTGGTTGACTTTGTTATTGTTATGAGTATTCATGGTAATACTGTGGTCGCAACCACTAGGGTTGCTCTTTTAAGGGTGGGAGTGTTACGGATACAGTTATCCTGTGTGTGTGTGTGTATCCTGTGTGTTTCTTTTCTCTCCTTCTCCCCTCACAGGTGAAAATCATCACTCCCCAATCAGTCAACAATCAATCATCAATCAGAAGACACACCTCCTCCTGTTTCCTACCCTATCACAGTTCCTTCCCCATGGTTTAAAAACCCCATCATTTGTTTGCTCAAGAGCTCAATCTCTTTGTAAATGCCATGTTGGTAGATCTCTGTTCTTCATAGATTTCAGTAGCTCAATCTCTCTCTGTAAATGCCATGTATGTAGACCTCTGTGTTTGACTCGCTCTCTGTGTATTAATTAACCTCTTCTTTTGTTTGAGCACCTCCAAATCACTTTGTCATCTCCTGTGAGTATTGTTTTGGTTATGGTGTTTGTTGCTGGTGGGAAAAGGGGGAAACCAAGACAAGTCGCCCATGGGCATACACTACCCGTAGCTGAACTTTGTTAAAAACACTAGTTAGAACTGGGCGGACCACCCACTGTATTTTTGGTTAGTTAGCTGTTATTAAAGTAGGCTAGTCTAGCTTAGGGGTGTTTTTGCATATTTATTGTTTCTTTCCTTGGGTCCAGCTCAGCCCCTTTGCCTGCTCCCCCCATTACCGTGTGTTTATAAATAAACCCTGAGTTTGACGGTATTATTTCGGTTGTCGTGGTTATTTCGTTCACACTCACTTTGTCACAATTATAATTTACATGAGTTATGTTACGGGTCTCATTACCATCCCCCCTAGACTGTCGGGCCAAAAGGGATTCGTAACAGGGCTTAATAAAAAAAACTATTACGCATTCCTGCGTCTGTTTCCTAAATCTCTTCATACCAACGTGACAACGACTATACCACTTAGCTAAGAATGCTGTAAATAATCAAGTCAATAAATGTTGGGTAGTTAAGTTAGATAGCAGATAGTTAATAATACTGCCTGGCATGTTCAATGTATTAGTAGCCAACTAACGTTAGGTAACTAGCTAACATGCAGGTACATACTGCTGTAATACTATGCGGTTCGTAAGGATAGCATAGCTAACAAATTGTCAGCCAACATAACGATAACGATATTACATTTTATAAAATGTTCTTAACATTTGTCACAACTAGCAATGAATTTGTATGCACTCTCGTCGGACTTCGGTTGCATATTTTCCGCCATTTTCTTCAAATCTGAAAAGTTATGAAGCCACAGCCGTTTTCTGAAGAATTGCATTATGGGCCCTAAAAGCACGGAAATAGTGTCCACTGCATGTGTACTTCGTATTTAGTATGTCATCCGGGAACTTTTGGCATACTAATTATATCCATACTATGACCAATAAGCATACTATATACTCAATTCACATCACAAATTGTACGGTTGGTATGAGTATTCGAACACAGCTCCTGACTCTGTCTGGTTACATGACAGACTGAGTAAGGAACAGACTCCTTCCCCCATACCTTCTTCCCCTTTTCCCTCCTTCCCCAACATCCTCTCTTTCGACACTCACCTTGGTGTTCTCCCTGACTCTTGTCCCGGGTTGATGACATCACCAAGCACCTACAGACAGCACAATGGTGGTTTCCTCCTGTTAAAATCATTTAGGAGGAAAATAGTACAGAAAAGAAGGAACGAAAATAAATACGGAAGTCAAGAGATAGGAAAAAACACATTGGACTAAAATGTTTTTAAGAGCACTGGGTCTATTACCCCAATATTACCCCAATATCCAAAGGAAGTCAAATATGTCTGATCAAGTACTCCACAAGTATGTTTTTCAGTTTAGAGATTGAAGGATAGACATTACCATGCTGACAGATTAGTAGTCTGGCCCAGGAATCAGACGTCATTCTAGACGGATGTTTGATGTCTAGACTGTTGACGACATCCTTAGCCAACTAAAACACAAGCTGTCAAAATGATCAGACACGTAACAAACTTAGGTGAAACTCTATGCTATAGGCTATTCAAGTTAAGGGTAATTGGTTCACTAAACTCACAGCTCATAAAGCAGGTAAAGCACACACAGCCCAAATATATTTTGAACTATTTTGGGATCATTTGTGAAGATGAGATATTACTTTATCCATTATCCATCACCATAGGAATTGCTTGAGCTTTTTTCAAAAAAATCTGTCAACTTTTATTCACTATAATAAATGAAATGTTCGCTCTCCGTCAACAGTGTGGTGTTAGTACACAACACTTTCAATCTCAGTTTGTCATACAATACAATCAATGGATGTCCACCCTCTGGTGATAAGAGGCCAAACACTTCAAGGGCAAAAAAAAAAAATACTGGTGGTACCATAAATAAATACTCCTAGTTTTCACTGGACAGATCATAATGCAACAAATACTTTTTGAAATATTAGTATGAGTTTTGAAAGAGTGATCACCTTTGTTTACAATTAGAGTTTATTTTAGTTCACTGAGATTGAGGATATCTGCATACTTCATCTAAGCACATGAGCCAAGTCAAAGGGCTCTTTGTCCAACTGCATCACACTCTCTCTCTCAAACTGTTCATGCTGAGCCTAATGGATCACGTTCTGTCATTACCATGGAGACAGCAGGCAAGAGAAAAGCTGATGTAAGCACCTTCTAAAATAGTTTTAAAAGGTTGAGTGAAAGTCAACCTACCTACTGTTGTTGTGACACCCGTCTAAAGCAATAACCCACTCTCCTAGTCTGTAAAAAGCCCAAGCTGACATGTGAGCCATAAAAGAAGATCATAGCCCTACTGATTATCAGTCAGATATTCAAATCATAAAGAGAAACACAAAAAAGGGGGTCATAAATGTTCAATCACATTCAAATGTACTATTCAAATGAGAAGAATAGAGAGGGAGGTAGCCAACTAAGCCAGCTAGGCCAGAATGGGAGTACAATACACCACTGCATGAGGTTACTTACTCCTTCCCCTCCCTAGTCCCTAACCTAACCTGTATTACCAGTCTGCCTCTGGAGGAAGAAGAAAACAGACAGTTGACTCTGACAGTCAGCAGTAGTGTATGTGGACATTTGAGTCTCAGGTAGTAATTGTAAAAGATAATGAATTACCTGGATAAACGTGATTAATAAACAGGAGAAAGCCATGAAGGAAGGCAACACAGAGGAGGACATTGAGTCCCTCATTGATGGCATGGCGTACATCCCAGGTCACTTCCACCTGGACCTCAACCTGAACCATGAGCCCAGCGGGCCGGGGGAGCTGCGGAGGAGGGACACCCAGCTGAAAGTGGACTCTCTGGGGGCTGAGCTGGAGGCAGAAGTTGGGTATTGTAACATATTATCTTATGGTTATAAGGATGGAGTTTTGGATGTCTGATATTGTTAATTGAACAACATGGGTGTACATACAGGTAACTGTTAAAATAAAGGCAACACCAAAGTGTTACATGTCTTAATAGGACAAGCGTCTGGAACTGTATTGAAGGGATGCGACACCATTCTTCTATAAGAAATTCCAGAATTTGGTGTTTTGTTGATGGTGGTGGAAAACGCTGTCTCAGGCTCCGCTCCAGAATCTCCCATAAGTTTTCAATTGGATTGAGATCTGGTGACAGATGGCCATGGCATGTGGTTACATCGTTTTCATACTCATTAAACTATTAATTGACCATTGTGCCCTGCAGATTTGTATTCATGACCCTAAGCATTATGGAATGTCAATCGTTTATTTAACTCAGGAACCACACCTGTGTGGAAGCACCTGCTTTCAATATACGTTGTATCCCTAATTTAACTCAAGCGTTTGCATTATTTTGGCAGTTACATTGTTGATCACTAGCTAGGTACCTCAAAGAGTGCTGGAGTAAAGCATGGAACTGGAATCCTAATTTCCCTTTAGCTGGTACAATTAATAATATATGGACTGGACTATTGTTTTCAAAACATTACAGGTACCTCCAGTATGGTGTCCGTAACCTCCTGGGTCTCCTGGCTTTCCATCTGGACCAGCTGGAGCAGGCCGAGGAGACCTTCATGAGCATCTGTAAAGAAGACCCGGGGAACCTGAACGCTTGGGCCAACCTTGGCTACGTGTACGACCGCCTCCAAAGGGAGCTGGACGCAGGGGAGTGTGTGGAGAAGTTGTCCCAGCTCATGGGTCTGGAGGCTGGGCAGGCAGGTCAGGCGGAGTCCAGGCTTTCTGCAGCCCGGTGCCTGGCAGAGCAGGCCTATGCTCATCCTTATGATATAGAGCTTGACAGAGAGGAAGACCGGAGGGAAAGACTGACCGCTTCTCTGACCCTGTACAACAGAGCTCTGGACTATGGGGGAGAGCTGGTGAGATCTCATGTTAGATTACTTAAGAAGAAAATAATTTCACATCTACAGTAATATATTGATGTTGCTTATTTTTTTTAGATACCAACAGAAGAAAAGAGAAGCTGGTATTTCAAAATGGCAACAATCTATATTAGGTAAATTGTGTCTTGAATGTTTCAAATCTTTTCATAGAAAATAAATTAGAAAATAATATCACCAAGCTCATGTGTAAGAACAATGTAAAGCAAATGGATCTATTTTTGTAGACTAGATGATATTGTAAAGAACAAGGAGGACTCGGACTACTCCAGACTGTTTCACTACAACAAGGGACTGAAGCTGCTCACAGAGACCCTGAGGTCAGAGAAAACACATCACCAAGGTATACAAGGAAGAAAGATAGGGGGAAGAATTAATCAATTATTGCTCTCTCTCCATCTGAACCCACAAGATGAGTGCTGTGTCTTACTGTCCTAAATGTATTGATTAATCATTCAGTATGTTTCTCCCTAACCCCCTCACCCACACAGCACTATCCTGGTGCTACATAGGCATCATGTTAGAGAGGAAAGAAGAATTCTCCACTGTGCCCATGTCTGTACATGACTGTGGCTACTCTGATTCTGACCCCCTGTCCTGCTTCGGAACTGTACGTACCTCACTCACAGAAAAGTGGGACTATAAACTAGAATAAGCCGTAAAGCCAAAGCAAAGCCCTAGGGACTTGACTCTTGCTTTTTAATGCTTCTAATGACTGCTTAGTGGCATCATAATCCTCACAGCTGCCAGAGGCATTCAGATGACGTTGTTTCATGAACATTTGCATAATGATTAGCGGATGTCTGCTTCCTCATCACCTACTGTATAAAGGGCTATAAACTTGGCGCCAGCTCAAGAAGTCTACTACCGTGTCTGCCCTCAGTTATTCTGTGGGGTTGAAAACTTCTCATAAGCCCTTATGCAGGGTTATAGGTTGTTATGCACCTGCCAGGTTTTAAAAAGAGAGCATAGCCCTGTCATTCTTCAGGTTATTGTAAAACCAAATGTAATATTGATTGTCCCCTGCAGGCCATAAAACTAGCTGCAGACGATGTGTTAATCCTGAACCAGCTGGCCAAGGTGTTCTATTTGCTGGGAAAACATGAGATGTCCACAGGGATCTGTAACATGGCCCTCAATGTGCTGCCTGACCCTGAACTCAACTGGCAGGCCTACTGCACCCGTGCCAAGGTACACTACAGTAACCCTAACATGTCTAAACACAATGTTCAAATCAGTTTAACACTTGTAATATGAAATGTCACTTCAATAATGTTAATACTTAACCAAATAGTAAATCTAAACTCTACATGACACTCGCAGGGATGGACTTACATGACAATCACAGAATACACACAACATTTACATAAACAGACATGCTTTTATTCTCAGATCAATGTGATGGCATATGTGAGGGATCTTGAGAGGGCTAAACAGGGACAGGGTGGGCTCCCCGACAGACATAGCCTGACTGAGGCCAAGGCAGACCTGGAGAAGGTGCTGAGTGTTCGCCCCTGTCTACGCACACACCTGGAGATGGGACAGGTGAGTGGGGATGTGTGCTGCTTTCTGCTGTTTGACAAGACACTGCAAGCACTTTGACAGCAGTCACATCGGGCACGTAGAAATAAGCCGTGTGAGTGAAAGATCAACAGTAACTTGTCAAGAAAAACAGAATATCTAGTGAGACGTGTCATTTTCTTGCTGTGATAGTAACACCTGCAAAAATGTTTGCCTACGGGTGTATCACCACACAGTATCTTACCAGGTGTATTACTACACAGTATAATACATCTGTGTGTCTTACCAGGTGTATTACTACACAGTATAATACATCTGTGTGTCTCTTACCAGGTGTATTACTACACAGTATAATACATATGTGTGTCTCTTACCAGGTGTATTACTACACAGTATAATACATCTGTGTGTCTTACCAGGTGTATTACTACACAGTATAATACATCTGTGTGTCTTACCAGGTGCATTACTACACAGTATAATACATCTGTGTGTCTCTTATCAGGTGTATTACTACATGGGTGTGGATGCCCTTCAGGAGAGCCTGCTTGTGGATGAGGGGGCATTAAACAGAGCCCTGGTGTCCCTCTCTCAAGCCCTGCAGTGTGACCCGGGGGACAGCCTCCCAGATCTCCACCTCCTCCGGGGGCGCTGTCTGCTGCTGAAGGGCGAGGAACAGAACGCAGCCGACTGCTTCAAGAGGGCCCTGGATCTGGAGCGGCCTGGCAGCAGGGACACCATGGCTCTACGCTGCCTCCTGGAGGCCCTGCTGGGACTATTCACTCAGAGTGGCTCCGACCCCGGCCCTGCCCTCACCCAGCTGGAGGTGTGGGTACGGAGAGCCCAGGAGAGGTACCCAGAGGACGTGGTGCAGGCTGAGCTGAGAAGCCTGTGCAGGGCACACACCGGGGAGGTGACCGAGCTCTCCAGGGCTCTGATCAGCAGGGGCAGGCTAGAGCTGGTTGGGAGGCTTCTGAAGACTGTGCAACCCAACCAGCCAGCCAGGAAGAGACCACTGGCCAAGTCTATGTCCATGTGAGCGGTGTCTAATGTTAGAGAACTAGCCAAGATCAAGCACTGATTGAACAGCCGGGTTCCTTTTCTTTAGTGTTCCCAATATGACAGGAAGTGTTATTTTACTGTTTCTTCATTCCAATAAGGAGTTTGCCTTGTGCCAAAATACTTTGTACTAATCATGCAATGTTCTAAAGTGAAATGGTAAAATACATCTGTGCTTTTTTGGAATCCCTGTTTCTGCCTATTTTGTCTTGCTTGAATCAACTCAAACTGAATGTGCATCAGTCATCCAAGGAGTTTATATAAGACAAATAAACTGCTGATCTGAGACATTCAGGAAGCAATGAGGACACACCTAACATTATAATGATGAACCATACCTTCCCAATAATGGTGATAATTCTAAAGTTAGGTTTCCCAACCTCTGTGCACATTTCATTTTTTGCCCTCGCACTACACAGCGGATACAAATGTAAGTTTGATGATTAGTTGAATACGCTGAGTAGTGCTTGTGCAAAAAAACAACAAAAAAAAACGTGCACCCTTTGGGGTCCCGAGGACCGAGTTTGGGAAACACTGTTCTAAAGCTTATTGGTTTAACCTGTCCCAGGTATTTTCTACAGACCCGAAAATGAAGAGTATTTTCATAAAGCCAGCCAGCTTACTGCGTAATGCTGCTTGGTACTGCGGTGCACTGTAACACACAAGCAGCTGGAAAATGTTCTTACATGACAAGAAAAGCTGGTTTAGTCAGATTGAGTCTTGTCAACTACATGTGTAACATATGGGTTGGCTTGGCTTTCACAATCATAGTATGTTATGTTGTTGACAGTGAAAAGGAAATGACACAAACAAATTCCAATACTTTGTTTTAAGGCCTTTTAGTAAGTGACATGGTGACTTAATTATAACAGATTTTATGACGGGTTCCCGGATTGACACTGATATAGAATTTGATCTATACATACAGTAATGAACACTGCAATCTTGCCAATCACATAGTATGTTGGAGATATCTGGAACAATGTAAAGGCTCCCAAACATAACAATCTCTGCTCTTAAATAGCAAAATCTACACTTTTACATGTACTTTGGGCAGGGAGTGGAGAGGAGTGCAGTCCTTTCCGATTGGTGGGAAAGAGTTCATACCAGTAGTCTGAGATTGACAGGTCTAGGCTGATTAATGAGGAGTGTCATTACAGTCGAATGGTTTTCCTTTCTGATAAGAACTTCTCGCAAAACGGCGACCCATTTACCAGAATGACAAAGCTGGGAGTTCCTGCTTTTACAAAACACCTGTCAAAGAAAGCAGGAATGATCAGCCATGAGAAAGCATTTAGCAAGTCACAGTACACAAGTGAGTTCAAACAAGTGAGAAAAAAATACATTCCGTACCTTTTATGCTGAAGGATTTTAATGAGAGGCGTCTCTGGATTGACTTGATATAAGGACTCTTTTTCGTGGTCTTCAAAGAACAGCTAAGGAGTCAGAATGGCAAAATAGTCAGAACCAACTAAGGAAAACAATTTCAGAGAGAGGATATAACCCCAAAACTGTTCAATGAAACCAATAAAGCAAAGTAAAAACTACTGACCTGGAGGTTTTGGGGAGAGTACTTCCGGTTAGTGTCCCAAGGTGGGAGTTCCTCTCCAAACATGAGAGTCAGGTGATCAAGAAAGCTAAAAAAGCCAATGTTTTGTTTAAGCAATAAGGCACGAGGGGGTGTGGTATATGCCCAATATACCACAGCTAAGGGCTGTTCTTAGGCAAGATTCATCACAGAGTGCCTGGACACAGTTCTTAGTCGTGGTATTTTGGCCATACACCAAAAACACCCGAGGAGCCTTATTGCTATTATAAAAGGGGTTACCAATGTAATTAGAGCAGTAAAAATGTATGTTTTAACATTCCCGTGGTATACGGTCTGATATACCACGGCTGTCAGCCAATCAGCATTCAGGGCTCGAACCACCCAGTTTATAAAATCTGTATTATTTTGAGTGTTATTGGTCATCAGCAATGTAATGATGGTTCTACTTTAGACATCTTGTAGAGTATTGGATTGGATGATTTCTCAGATCTACAAACCAAACTGTCATTTTATGTAGAACCTTCCAACCCCACATTCTGTTGAGAGAGAGAGAGAGGAGAGATAATCATACCTGGAGGATTCGCTGAAGGCTGAGATGAAGTCTGTTTGTTGGTGTTCGGGGTAGAGGAAGAGGACTGGCCAATGCATGACACCCTGTTCATCCAGGAACACCTTGGCCCCTGTGGCCTCCACAGAACACAGACCGTCCAGGTCCAAGCCTGTCATGGCTCTAGAGGGGCCTCTATTATCATCGTCACTGTCAGAGCTGCGCTTAGGACGCTGCTTAGGCTTCAGTAACTTGATGCCACGCCCCTGTAAAGCATGTGTGTCATAAAAACTATGTATTGCCATGCAGCAGTTCCTTTGTCAACCCTCCTTATGAAGGAATCATGTGGTCGGATGCGCGTCTTGTGTGACTATGATCTTGTTCACCTTTATAGCAGCCAGCAGAGCCTCTCTCTCACTGAGCTCCTTCTTTTCTTTAACCTTTGCCTTCCTGGCATCTCTTTCTGCTGCTCTCTAAACCACAAATACAACCATTTCAGCATAGGATCATCTAAAATATGGACTGGACTACACAACAGAAAGGAGTCAAGGCCATATTAAGGCCTGTAATATACCTTGTGTTTATCTGCTGTAGCTCTCAGCTCCAGTAGCTTCTTGTCTGTGGGCTGCAGCTTGAGCCCCTCCTCACACCACAGCAGGGCATCTGTATATTTTTTCAGCTCCATACAACACGAGGCACCTGCACACAGTCATACAGCAGGAGAATGAGAGAGAAGAGTCATGCATACAGCATTTGTCTCATAGCAAATGTTCAGTGTCTAGATGTGTCTTCCAGTAGAATAGTCAAATGTGATGTTTATTCTATGGACAAACCTCTAATTAATGCTTTGAGGTGGTCTGGTTTAAACTTCTTTGCAGCGACAGAATCATTCAGTGCAGAGCGCATGTTACCTGCAAGGCAAGAAGAGAGAGTGGCTGCAACAAACATCCCAGACCAATATGAGATCTACAGATGGGTAGGTTCTAAGAACAGGTCTGTACCCAGGTGGAAGTGTGCTGCCGCTCGGTTAGTGAGCAGGATGGCATTGACATTAGAGTCACTGCAGTTCTTCTTCAGTCCAGCTGTGTAGGACACTATAGCTTTCTTGTAGTTCTTCTCTTTGAAGTAGTCGTTCCCCTCATCTTTCAGGCTCTCTGCTTGCTCTGAGTAGAAATAAGGAAATAACCATTGACTCTGGGTTTGGTTGGGACAGCCAATTCATTCCTCAGGAGTGGAAAAAAAGTACAGCAATGGCTACCATACCCTCTAGTGGTCTGTCATCGTCGTGGATGATGGACTGAATAGCAGCCAGCTCCGGGTGTTTCATGGGGTCAATCTCATCAGGCGCCGTCTTCATGAACATAGGCACCTTATCGAACTCCTGCAGGGCAGTGCAATGAATGAGAGCGGTAGTAAAGCCTGTGGCCTCTGGAAACCATGGGGACAGTTCTGGGCATAGCTGTGTGCACGACTCTTCGCCAGTAACTACCATAACTTCCTAGCTAGCCAATCAATGAGACTGGCAGTATGACAAAATGTAAAGAAAACTGTTTTATATCAAAATGATTTAGCCATTTAAACAAATCTAACAGTATTCTAGCTAGCTAGCTAATATTTTGTCGTTAGCGCCCATCCACAGATGGCTAGATATGATTGGTTAGCTAGCCAACGTTAGCTAGCCAACGTTAGCTAGCCATCACTCCAATGAGAGTAAGGACTGAAAACTGTCAGTGCTATATAAGTCGTGTTTGTAGAGATGTAGCTAGTTACATGTCTTTACTACCTCTTCCCAGTTCTTCTCGGAAAAGGCGTTGCTATATTTCTCTTTCTTGAATTTCTCCATAAAGTCGTCCATGCCATCGTCGCTATCATCGCCCTGTTGTGATAGTGAAGCCATATTAACTTCAAATAATGTGGATGTATTTGAAGATTAAACTAGTTGCTGAATTACGGTTTCTTAGTATTAACTACTGAAGCGACACGTACGAAAATAAATAATGTCTACATAAAGTATGTAGAACAAAATCATACAAGTTGTTTACACGTGAACGTTGCGGTGCAATATCAAAACGCTTCCGTAGGGGGAACAGTTAGAGCTTTGATTCAAGAAGTTCCGCTGCAATGTGTGTCTATGACTCGTCTTTCTGCATCTGACCGAGTCCGGATGAAAAAATATTTTTAATGACAAACATCACAAATGACCAATGAACCAACGTAATTTGAGAATAATTATTGATCCTCTTCCACCGGCCCAATATTGGACTAAAGGAGCCTAATACTTCTTAGTCCAAGGATTTAAAATGTTCTATTTAAAGGGTGAATTGGCTCTGGAAGCCTAAACAGCCAAATACTCCATCTAAAATGTGAATCGATTCTCAATTGCGGTACGGTTCTAGAAACCTAAATCCCTCTACTTTCATATCGCATCAAAAATAATTTAACAAATGCAAAATACACACTTACTGTCTTAACCGGTTAACAGTTGCAGATGACAGTATTTTTAAGTGACAACACGTTTGTGGCGTCCATCTTCCATTTACACACAGGTGTTCGGAGACTCAAGATAGCTAATTAGCACAGGTAGTCCACTCTGTCTTCCATCTGTTTTCTGCAACATGGAAATATGACCATGCGGGAACCCTAACCCTATAAAAAGGTGTGCATCAATTGAACCTTTATTAATGTATTTATTTTTTCCTTGCTGATATGAAAGCGAAGGTCCGTATGCTTCCAAAACCGTACCGCATGCGATCCGTGTTTAATGTTCAGACCGAGCGTCGCGGCTCATAACAAAACTTCCTCGTACAGAAGACGCCTTCGTCCAATTGACTTACAGTTGAAGTCGGAAGTTTACATAGGTTGGAGTTATTAAATCTAGTTTTTCAACCACTCAACAAATGTCTTGTTAACAAATTATAGTTTTGGCAAGTCGGTTAGGACATCTACTTTGTGCATGACAAGTAATTTTTCCAACAATTTTTTACTGACAGATTATTTCACTGTATCACAATTCCAGTGGGTGAGAAGTTTACATACAAGTTGACTGTGCCTTTCAACAGCTTGGAAAATTCCAGAAAATTATGTCATGGCTTTAGAAGCTTCTGATAGGCTAATTGACATAATTTGAGTCAATTGGAAGTGTACCTGTGGATGTAGTTCAAGGTCTACCTTCACTCAGTGCCTCTGCTTGACATCATGGGGAAATCAGCCAAGACCTTAGAAAAAAAATTGTAGACCTCCAAAAGTCTGGTTCATCCTTGGGAACAATTTCCAAACGCCTGAAGGTATCACGTTCATCTGTGCAAGTATAAACACTATGGGACCACACAGCCGGCATACCTCTCAGGAAGGAGATGCGTTCTGTCTCCTAGAGATGAACGTATTTTGATGTGAAAAAAACAAACACCATCCCAACGTGAAGCACAGGGGTGGCAGCATCATGTTGTGGGGGTGCTTTGCTGCAGGAGGGACTGGTGCACTTCACAAAATAGATATCCACATAATTTTCCTACCTCATGATGCTATATTGAAGCAACATCTCAAGACATCAGTCAGGAAGTTAACGCTTGGTCGCAAATGGGTCTTCCAAATGGACAATGACCCCAAGCATACTTCCAAAGTTGTGGCAAAATGGCTTAAGGACAACAAAGTCAAGGTTTTGGAGTGGCCATCGCAAAGCCCTGACCTAAATCCTATAGAAAATTTGTGGTCAGAACTGAAAAAGCATGTGCGAGCAAGAAGGCCTACAAACCTGACTTAGTTACACCAGCTCTGTCAGGAGGAATGGGCCAAAAATTCAACCAACTTATTGTGGGAAGCTTGTGGAAGGCCACCCAAAACATTTGCAAGTTAAACAATTTAAAAAGGCAATGATACCAAATACTAATTGACTGAACTTCTGACCCACTGGGAATGTGATGAAAGAAAAAAGTTGAAATATATCACTCTACTATTATTCTGACATTTCACATTCTTAAAATAAAGTGGTGATCCTAACTGTTCTAAGACAGGGAATTTTCACTAGGATTAAATGTCAGGAATGGTGAAAAACTGAGTTTAAATGTATTTGGCTAAGGTATATGTAAACTTCCAATAACTGTATGTGTAATGTAATGGAACTGAGAGTCATGATCAAGGGCTACTTCCACCCTACCCCACACATACATGTCCATAACAGTGTAAAAATAGCTTTCAGTCCAGCTCAGTTTGCATCAGACTTAGATTGGTCTTAGTAGGTATAGGGCTGTTGAGCAGCAGCCTCTTTACCATGTATCATCCCACCCAACCACAAGCATGCCATTTCAGAGGAGCAATAGAGTTCCACAGAGTTCAATAGTTTAGTCCAGTTCCAGGTCAAGATCAGTCCAACTCAGACTGTCTCCACTCGTTTGAGTAGGTCTACCAGTCCATCCCTACTGAGGAACATAGTCTCACCAGTCTGCTGACAGATCACCTCAAACCTGGGTATCTCCTCTGTAGCCTTCTGCCCCAATGCCACCACGTAGGGATATCCAAGCTGACTGGCATCCTTCAGCCTCTTACCAATGGTCATCTGTGTACGGTCATCCAGAACCACCTCACCTCTTAGGCTGGGCAGAGCCTCCCCCAGAGAAAGAGCCACCTCCTCAGCTAAACCAGCCACCTCATCCACCTTACTGCCCCTTTTAGGGGGCAGAACACAGACCTGGTAAGGGGCAAGTAGCCCAGGCCAGCGGATAGCCTCCTCTGTGGACATCACCTCTATGGCGGCAGCAAGGATCCGGGTCACCCCCAGCCCGAAGCAGCCCATTTCAGTGACAGCAGGCTTGTTCTGGGTGTTATTGAAGGTGGCATTGAATATGTGGGAGTATTTGGTGCCAAGGTAGAATGTATGACCCACCTCTATGCCCTTGGACTCCACCAGTGTGCCTGCCTGGCACTGTGGGCAGTCAGTCCGGCCTGGTTCCATGGTCTCCACATTAGCAGAGAAGGAGCAGCTCCCACAGACAAGTAGTCTGTCCTCTCCGATGTCTGCTGGGAGCTGGAACTCGTGGGAGAGTTTACCTCCGATTTTCCCTGTGTCTGCCTGGACCTGAACAATGCGTAGGCCCAGCCGGGAGAAGAGACGGTTGTAAGCCTGACATACAGACTCATACGTGTGGTAGGCAGCCGCTTCATTCACATCAAATGTGTACATGTCCTTCATGTAGAACTCCCGCCCCCGTAGCAGCCCGAACCGAGGCTTTGGCTCGTCACGGAACTTGCGGGTCATCTGCATAGACAAATGAAACATACATCAGTTTAATACCATTATAATATAAACCCAAGTGTACGATAAGAAGAAAGAAGCCCCACTCTGAATAAACTAATGAATAAGGTTTAATCTGGTGCAATACTGTAGCCTTTACCTGGTAAAGCATTAGAGGCAGCTGTCTGTAAGACAGGGTTCCCTGGGAGGCCAGCAGCTCTGTCACTGCCTCCTCATGGGTGGGGCCCAGGCAGTACTCAGCTCCGTGGCGGTCCCTCAGGCGGAACAGCTCTTTTCCCATCAGGTCCCAGCGCTCGCTGCGTCTCCACAGCTCAGCAGAGCACAGGCTGGGCATGTCCAGCTTCTGCCCACCAATCCTCTGCATCTCCTGGTCGATCAGCCTCACCAGCTTCTCCATGGAGCGCACTGTGGCTGGGAGGTAGTAGTAGCAGCCAGGGTTGGAAGGGTGGATGAGACCTGCCTGCTGCATCAGTCTCTGGCTCTTGCAGGTCATCTCCCCCTGAGCACGACTCTCCTGCCCCACATCACGCAGGTTGGAGGGCTGGAAGAGGCGGGACACTAGGGGAAGGTGTGTGCTAGGTCGGGAGATGGAGCCAATGGGGGTTGGCTTTGGGGAATGTCCAGCAGCACAGCTTGAATGGCTCTTACAAGGAGTGGTGAAGGCTCTTGGCAGGTGGGGTAAGATTCTCTGCTGAAGGTGATGCATTAGGACTTCCATTGTAGTAGACTGGTGTCAATATCCTAGAAATATGAGAAAAATCAAGGACTTGTTTTATATATACTGAACAAAAATATAAAACGCAACTTGTAAAGTGTTGGTTCCATGTTTCATGAGCTGAAATAAAAGATCCCAGAAATGTTCCATATGCACAGAAAGCTTATTTCTCCAATATTGTGCACAAATTTGTTTACATCCCTGTTAGTGAGAATTTCTCTTTTGCCAAGATAATCCATCCACCTGACAGGTGTGGCATATCAAGAACCTGATTAAACAGCATTATCATTACACCGCACCTTGTACTGGAGACAATAAAAGGCCACAAATGTGTAGTTTTGTTACACAACAGAATGCCACAGATGTGTCAAGTTGAGGGAGCATGCAATTGTCATGCTAACTGCAGGAATGTCCACCAAAGCTGTTTCCAGATAATCTAATGTTAATTTCTCTACCATAGACACCTCCAACATCATAGAGAATTTGGCAGTACGACCAACCAGTCACACAACCGCAGGCCACATGCAACCACGCCAGTCCAGGAAGTCCACATCTAGCTTCGTCACATGCGGGACCAGCTACCCGAACAGCTGATGAAACTGATGAGTATTCATGTCTGTAATAAAGCCCCTTTTGTGGGGAAAAAAATAATTGTTTGGCTGGGACTGGCTCCCCAGTGGGTGAGCCCAGGCCCACTCATGGCTGCTCCCCTGTCCAGTCATGTGAAATCCATGGATTAGGGTCTAATTAATTCTTGTCAATTGACTGATTTCCATATATGAACTGTAACTCAATAAAATCTTGCGGTTATATTTTTGTATGGTATAAAAATAGATTGAGGATATAACCCCAAGGTCAGCAAGAAAGGTTTTAAAGCGAGCTAGGTAAACAAACATTGACACTTTTATTTTGTTTGGCAATGCAATAAACCACAAAACGATTACATTATCCAAATGTCAACTATTTGTAACCATTGAAAGTACCAGGTTGCTAGCTAGATGCATTCAACCTTTCAGATGTGGCTAGCCAGGCAAGTATAACTAGCTAGGCAGATGTTAGCCTAGTTAGCAAACAAGTTAGGTAGCTAGTTTGCTCTGAAATGCAATTCGGAAGCAAGCACGAGAGCAACTCACCTTGTGTATGAAACCGAACGAGAGTAACGATGAGCTGGTACTTGATTCATGCGAAGTTTATTAGCTAAAGAACGTTAGCTAAGCTAGCTAGCCGTGCGTACTCTTCTTCGACAGGGATGTCGTCCCCCATGGAGAACTATAACCTGTGTACTGCCACCTACCGTGCTGGAGTAGCTAGCTAAAACGTCTTCATAAAAAAATTATAATCCAAAATGATATTTTCAAAACGGATGCATTTATGTTATGGACAAGCACTGTCCAGAAAAGCAGACAACAGAGTCCCCAAAACGTGGATATATACACTAACTGGGATCGTTCGTACATTTTCCTGACCAATCATAATCTTATTCGTTTTATGGGAGGAGTATGTTGCTATAGTAATAGGAAACAAGAAACTGTGAAGCGTGAAGTTAGTTAGCTAGCTTTCTTGCTGCCTCGAATATATAACGAAGTCAAAAACCGATTAGTAAACACCACTATTGCCTTTGTACTAACGACGACATAAGAACACCAAAAATGTCCACCACCAGAGCAAAACCGAAGAAACCCACTCTGAAAGTTACACCGTAAGTTGCTAGCTAGCTAGTTACCCTAAAAGCTAACTAGTAAGCTAACATGCTAATGGCAATGGCAGGTGATGCTTGCTAGCTACTGTATGTAGACTGTTATCAGCACTTTTACTCCTAGGCTATGCTCTCCAAGGCATTTAACACCATGTCATTTCACCATATCATTTCACCCTATTAAATCACATGTTACTGTGTAATAAATCAGTGTGATCTCATTTCTTTATTCATTTTTTTAACAATTTAAGCTAGAAGATGGGGTCTAACTTGATGTTAGATGCTTTTACTGTCTTTCAGATCTTCACGGGTAATGAATGTCTCAACATCAGGCGTACTCCGGGTCAACCACAGCTCAACATATGCTCGGAGTATCAATGCCTCAGTGAGCCGGAAAAGTTTCAGTTTGGCTGCTGACAGTAAAATCTTGGATAAAAGCTCTGTTCAAACACCAAAACACACAGTTCAGGTACAGCCCTTTATTGACACATCTTCTTTGATACATTGCAGGCTAGCTTCCTCCTGTACTCCCTGTTCACCCATGACTGCATTGCTGTGCATGTCTCCAACTCAATTGTCAAGTTTGCTGATGACACAACCTGATAGGCCTGATTACCAACAATGATGAGATCGCCTACAGGGAGGAGGTGAGAGCCCTGGATTGGTGCCAGCAAAATAACCTCTCCCTCAATGTCAATAAAACTAAGGAGCTGATCGTGGTGCCGCAGTGGAGGTCAGAAGTTCCTCGGCGTGCACATCACTGACAACCTGACATGGTCCCTTCGCACAGAAGGCGTGGATAGATGCACCATTGACAGCATTTGGTCAGGCTGTATCACCGCCTGGTATGGCAATTGCACCGTCCAGTATGGCAATTGCACCGTCCACAACCACAGGGCTCTCCAGAGGTTGGTGCGGTCAGCCCAATGCATCACCAGGGGCACACTGCCTACCCTCCAGGACATTTATTGGAATTTTTATAACCTTTATTTAACTAGGCAAGTCAGTTAAGAACAAATTCCAGCCAAACCCTAACCCGGACGACGCTGGGCCAATTGTGCGCCGCCCAATGGGACTCCGAATCACGTCCGTTTGTGATATAGGCTGGGTTCAAACCAGGGTCTGTGCCTCTGGCACTGAGATGCAGTGCCTTAGACCGCTGTGCCACTCAGGAGCCCCACATCTACAGAACCCGGTGTCACAGGAAGGCCAAGAAGATCATCAAGGACCTCAGCCTCCCGAGCCACGGCCTGTTCACCCCGCTACCATCTAGAAGATCATCAAGGACCTCAGCCTCCCGAGCCACGGCCTGTTCACCCCGCTACCATCTAGAAGATCATCAAGGACCTCAGCCTCCCGAGCCACGGCCTGTTCACCCCGCTACCATCTAGAAGATCATCAAGGACCTCAGCCTCCCGAGCCACGGCCTGTTCACCCCGCTACCATCTAGAAGATCATCAAGGACCTCAGCCTCCCGAGCCACGGCCTGTTCACCCCGCTACCATCTAGAAGATCATCAAGGACCTCAGCCTCCCGAGCCACGGCCTGTTCACCCCGCTACCATCTAGAAGATCATCAAGGACCTCAGCCTCCCGAGCCACGGCCTGTTCACCCCGCTACCATCTAGAAGATCATCAAGGACCTCAGCCTCCCGAGCCACGGCCTGTTCACCCCGCTACCATCTAGAAGATCATCAAGGACCTCAGCCTCCCGAGCCACGGCCTGTTCACCCCGCTACCATCTAGAAGATCATCAAGGACCTCAGCCTCCCGAGCCACGGCCTGTTCACCCCGCTACCATCTAGAAGATCATCAAGGACCTCAGCCTCCCGAGCCACGGCCTGTTCACCCCGCTACCATCTAGAAGATCATCAAGGACCTCAGCCTCCCGAGCCACGGCCTGTTCACCCCGCTACCATCAAGAAGATCATCAAGGACCTCAGCCTCCCGAGCCACGGCCTGTTCACCCCGCTACCATCTAGAAGATCATCAAGGACCTCAGCCTCCCGAGCCACGGCCTGTTCACCCCGCTACCATCTAGAAGATCATCAAGGACCTCAGCCTCCCGAGCCACGGCCTGTTCACCCCGCTACCATCTAGAAGATCATCAAGGACCTCAGCCTCCCGAGCCACGGCCTGTTCACCCCGCTACCATCTAGAAGATCATCAAGGACCTCAGCCTCCCGAGCCACGGCCTGTTCACCCCGCTACCATCTAGAAGATCATCAAGGACCTCAGCCTCCCGAGCCACGGCCTGTTCACCCCGCTACCATCTAGAAGATCATCAAGGACCTCAGCCTCCCGAGCCACGGCCTGTTCACCCCGCTACCATCTAGAAGATCATCAAGGACCTCAGCCTCCCGAGCCACGGCCTGTTCACCCCGCTACCATCTAGAAGATCATCAAGGACCTCAGCCTCCCGAGCCACGGCCTGTTCACCCCGCTACCATCTAGAAGATCATCAAGGACCTCAGCCTCCCGAGCCACGGCCTGTTCACCCCGCTACCATCTAGAAGCCGGAGACAGTATATGTGCATCATCAAATAAAATGTTATTGGTCACATACACATGGTTAGCAGATGTTAATGCGACTGTAGCGAAATGCTTGTGCTTCTAGTTCCGACAGTGCAGCAATATCTAGTAATCAAGTAATAACAAGAAATCTAACAATTCCCCAACAACTTCCTAATACACACAATCTAATGGGGTGAATGAGAATATGTACATATAAGTATATGGATGAGCGATGGCCGAGCGGCATAGGCAAGGTGCAATAGATGGTATAAAATACGGTATATACATGTGATATGAGTAATGTAAGATATGTAAACATTATTAAAGTGGCATTATTTAAAGTGGCATTGTTTAAAGTGACTAGTGATCCATTTATTAAAGTGTCCAGTGATTGGGTCTCAATGTAGGCAGCAGCCTCTCTGAGTTAGTGATTGCTGTTTAACAGTCTGATGGCCTAGACATTAGAAGCTGTTTTTCAATCTCTCGGTCCCAGCTTTGATGCACCTGTAATGACCTCGCCTTCTGGATGATAGCGGTGTGAACAGGCAATGGCCCGGGTGGATGTTGATGATCTTTTTGGGCTTCCTGTAACATCGGGTGCTATAGGTGTCATGGAGGGCAGGTAGTTTGCCCCCGGTGATTTGTTGTGCAGACCGCCCCACCCTCTGGAGAGCCTTGCGGTGGAGGGCGGTGCAGTTGCCGTACCACGCTGTGAAACAGGCCGATAGTATGTTCTCGATTGTGCATCTGTAAAAGTTTGTCAGAGTTTTAGGTGACAAGCCAAATTTCTTCAGCCTCCTGAGGATGAAGAGTCGCTGTTGCGCCTTCTTCACCACACTGTCTGTGTGGGTGGACCATTTCAGTTTGTCTGTGATGTGTACGCCCAGGAACTTAAAATTTCCACCTTCACCACTACTGTCCCGTCGATGTGGATAGGGGGGTACTTCCTCTGTTGTTTCCTGAAGTCCACGATCATCTCCTTTGTTTTGTTGACATTGAGTGAGAGGTTGTTTTCCTGATGCCACACTCCAAGAGCCCTCACCTCCCTGTAGGCTGTCTCGTCGTTGTTGGTGATCAAGCCCACTACTGTTGTGTCGTCTGCAAACTTGATGATTGAGTTGGAGGCGTAAATGGCCACGCAGTCGTGGGTGAACAGGGAGTACAGGAAAGGGCTGAGCACACACCCTTGTGGGGCCCCAGTGTT